>NW_027362915.1:1348333-2022500 GCF_046119375.1 Phyllobates terribilis
TTTTTTTAAGAGTGACCCCAGGGTACGGCCCCGGGAGCCGGCCACCACGGCATCCCCCAAAACTAACAGCAAGGCCCGGGCGCCGAGTCCCCATCCCTTGGGGGCGCCACAAATGTTCATCACAATTTTCAGATTTATATTTTTAAAATAATTAGAAAACCATGTGTCATTTCCTTTACACTTCATAAATACTTGCTATTTTATGTTGGTATATCACATATAATCCCAATCAAATACATTTAAGTTTGTGGTTGAAATATGAAAAAATGTGGAAAGGTTTGACTAGCCCAGGGGATGGGGATGAGTCGGTACCCGGGCCTTTGCCTCGCCTTGGTGATGTCGCGGTGGTCGGCTCCCGGGCCCGTAACCCGGGGTCACTCTTTAAAAGGGTGGATATTTGTTTATTTTATAAAAGTTTGTGACGCCACCTGTGGTTTCTGGTGAGAATCACCAGTGCTGCGGCAGCCCACTGACGCCGGTGATAAGGCAGCTCGATGGTATAGCTCCCCACAGGTGGAGCTTGGCCTCAGGGCAGCGTACGGAGAGGGGGATGCAGGACAGGCGAGACCCAGCCGGGTCAGAGCAAGAATGGGGACGGACGCGATAGTCACTTCAGTACCTTTTACTGATGGAAAATCAGGCACATCCCGGAGCACTGTAGGGTGAAGGGTGCATATCAGGATCCTCCCCAATGAGCAGGTGTAGGGCCTCCTGTTTCTTGCCTCTGAGTAGTAAGTTTTTGACCTGCCTGGAGCTAGGCCTAACTTGGTCTCTGCCCTGCGCTGGCTGACCTTGTGGTTGGACCTTTTCTCGGGGTACACACTCTTCAGCTTGCGGGGCCTATGAGTCTCCTGGCTCTGTTACGTATCAGCACTTTAGCGATCCTGGGACTTGTAGGTCTCCAGGGATTCCAGTTATACCTTACTGGGTCGTAGAGATCCCGGTAAGCTTCGGACCCGGTGTCCGGTAAATTATTCGGAGTGAGCTAGGTAAGCTCCTCTGCCCCCTATGTACTAACTCTCCACTAGAGATGAGCGTTGTTCTACTCGAACTGTTCGCCAATCTCAAATTCGAGCTGTTTTGGGCGGTGTTCGAGCCGTTCGGCGAACACGAACAATTTGAGAAAAATTCGGCTGTTCGAGGTTATGTTCGATAACTGTTCGTGCACCAAAATCATAACTGGATTTTTTCTCAGTAATGATGAAAATTAATGTTAATACGCAGTTTGAGTGCACAGCGGGGTGGGGGGAGGGGCAGGGGATGGATCTCTGCAGGAACAATGAAGATCTTCATTTTTTTTTTCTCTTTCCCGCATTTACAGTGGGGAGGTGCAATCTGTCAGCCTATCAGCAGCGCACACATGGAGCGAAGTGCTTTTTTTCACACAAGCAAGGGCATGTGTCATTGGCAGTGTATGTCACATGTCCTTGCCCTATAAGACCAAGCCATTTTCCCCGTCGCCACCATTTTCTCACTGCTGCAGCTGCGTGTTAGACGGCACCGCTGTTACTGTGTGCGCTATACCTTGTTAATTTCAAGCCAATTTTCGCACAAATCTACAGATAGCTTGGGAGTAGGGAATAGTTGTGATTGCAGTCCTTTTAAGCACTAGGTTACAGCATTTCCTACGACTTTTATCAGGCAGGTCTGTGCTCATAAATAGATAGATTGTGGGAGTAAAGACTAATTGTATATAGTTACATAGTTAGTAAAGCCGAATAAAGACTTGCGTCCATCAAGTTCGACCTGTTAGTTCAATAATTGGAGTCCTTTTTAGGACTAGGTTACATCAGTTCCTATCAGTTTTTGCCAGGCAGGTCTGTGCCAGTGCTGTGCAAGTTTTTTTCACAGCATTTGGCTGAATCTAGCAAAGCTAATCCTTTTTGGCCTATTGCAGAGTGTGTTAGTCAGTGGAGTAGCCTATCTGTGTTGCAAGATATACCACCTGTGTATAGAATACCAATTTTTTTACTGCACCTAGTGAAGTAAAATCTTTTGGGCATAGCATCATTCTATTAGTCCATCTATACTGACCTCCATCAGGTTGCAAATTGAATATAATTTTTTTCTGCATCTAGCTCTGAAAAAATATTGGGCTTCTAGCTGTGTGTGGGACTTGTTGTATTAGTCCATCTATACTGACCTCCAACAGGTTGCAAACTGAATATATTTTTTTCTGCATCTACCTCTGAAAAAATATTGGGCTTCTAGCTGTGTGTGGGACTTGTTCTATTAATCCATCTATACAGACCTCCATCAGGTTGCAAACTGAATATATTTTTTTCTGCATCTACCTCTGAAAAAATATTGGGCTTCTAGCTGTGTGTGGGACTTGTTCTATTAATCCATCTATACAGACCTCCATCAGGTTGCAAACTGAATATATTTTTTTCTGCATCTACCTCTGAAAAAATATTGGGCTTCTGTAGCGCCGGCGTCCCTGCCCTCTTCTAGGCAGGGACGCTGTTCCCCTCACCTCTCTGCTCCGTGCCCGGCGTCCTCCTCCCGCTCTGCTGGCAGCGCGCGCTCCTTCCCGGCCACTGTGCTTAGGGCGCGCGCGCGCGCTCTCCCTCCCTCTTAAAGGGGCCGCGCGCGCCGTCCTAAGGAGTCCCCGGCCAATGGCCGGAGGACTTCACCATATATAAGGCACCTCCTCCAAAATGGAGGTGCCCGAGCAATGTTGTTGCACTGTTCACTACTCTGCTTCAGCCCTCAGGTCCCGTTGCCAGTTACCTGCCAGATTCCTGCCTGATTATCTGCTACCTGCCTGCTAGTCTGAGGTCCGACGGTCTGCCTTACTACTCCTGTCAGTCTGTCTAAGGACCAGCCTGCCCGCTCACCTGGGAGCGCACATCAGCTACCTGCCTGCTTGCCTGAGGTCCGACGGTCTGCCTTCCAACTCCTGTCAGTCTGTCTATGGACCAGCTTGCCCGCTCACCTGGGAGCACACATCTGCTACCTGTCTGCTAGCCTACCTGGAGGCTCCGCCGTCACGTGCTGTGACCACCTGCCTGTCCAGTGACTCCTGCCCGCTCACCTGGGAGCGCTCATCTGCTGCCTGTCTGCTAGCCTACCTGGAGGCTCTGCCGTCACGTGCTGTGACCACCCGCCTGTCCAGAGACTTCTGCCCGCTCACCTGGGAGCGCTCATCTGCCGCCTGTCTGTTGGTCTTCCTGGAGGCTCCGCCGTCACATGCTGTGACCACCCGTTCATCCAGAGACTCTCGCCTGCTCACCTGGGAGCTCACGTCTATCATCAGCCGCCACAGGTCGTACCAACCCCTTACCTAGAGACTGCCCCGGTCACTTGCCGTGACCATCTGCCCGTTCTTTCAGAGACTGCCCCGGTCACTTGCCGTGACCATCTGCCCGTTCATTCAGAGACTGCCCCGGTCACTTGCCGTGACCATCAGCCCGTTCATCCAGAGACTGCCCCGGTCACTTGCCGTGACCTCCAGCCCGTTCACTCAGAGACTGTCCCGGTCACCTGCTGTGACTTCCTGCCCGTCTTCCCTGGTCGCCACCCGCTCCCTTACACGGACCGCCCCCTTGTATAGTAGCTCAGAGGTTCCGCCTCCCAGACCCGTTACAGTTTGCTCGGGCCATGGAACCCGGTGGCACCCAAGCTCCCTCGCTCTCGGACCTGTGTCATGAACTGTCCCGTCAAAGGTCCCAACAGGAGTCCATCCTGGGTCACCTGCGGAATGTCAATACTCGCCTGGACACTCTGACTGCTCCACCAGCAACCTCCGCCAGTGCCATGTCTCGCAATCCGGCAGCTCCGCTGCCCACTAATACCATGCTATCTTACCCCGGACCCCGGCTTTCTGCACCTCCTCGCTTCGGAGGCGACTCCGCCCAGGCTCGGGGCTTCATAAATCAGTGCACCCTGCACTTTGAACTATTGTCTCACCAGTTTAACTCCGACCGGGCCAAAATTGCATTCATCATGTCCCATCTCACCGGGGAGGCCCTGGCCTGGCTAAATCCTCTATGGGAGAGAGGAGACCCCCTGGTATCCAACTTGCCTGCTTCTCTCACGGCTTTCCGGAAAGTCTTCGACGAACCCAGACGGAAGACCTCATCCGCATCATCACTGCTACGCCTCCGTCAGGGAAGTCTCACCGTGGGCCAATATGCCATACGGTTCCGTACCCTTGCCTCGGAGCTGGCCTGGGATAACGACGCTCTGGTATCCGTCTTCTGGGAGGGTCTGTCCGGCCGTATTAAAGATGAACTTGCCGGTCGGGACATTCCTACCACTCTCGATGACCTAATAACTCTTGCCACCCGGATTGACCTACGGTTCCAGGAGCGTGCCAAAGAGGTCACCCGTGAGAGGGGGTTACCACGTCTAGCTCCTACTTTTCTGAAACCCGTCACTCCCTCCGTCTCTACCCAGGTACACTCTCCTGAGCCTATGCAGGTCGACCAGACCAAGATGCTCAAAACCCGTCAGGACTTACGCCGTGCCGAGGGGAGCTGCTTCTACTGTGGCAGTAAGGAGCACCGGATCCGTGCCTGCCCGGAGAGGTCGGGAAACGCCTGTGTCTAGGTTCGCTCAGAGAGGTCGACCTAGACAAGAATAAATCCTCTCCATCTCTGCTGTTGTCAGTCTCAATCGTCTGCGGGGAGAACCGTTATTTCGAACTAGCCCAACTTGACTCTGGAGCAGCCGGGAATCTTATTTCACAGTCCCTGGTAGAGAAATACCGCATCCCCACCAAACCTCTGGCTGTACCCTTGTCTGTTGCTGCCGTGGATGGGGGTCTCTTACCACGCCCCATTCAACTCATCACCGAATCCATTACTCTGCAGGTGGGAATGCTGCATTCTGAGAGTATCTCCTTTCATGTTCTGCCTGGACTCTCTCACGCCCTCTTGCTAGGCCTACCTTGGCTCCAGAGACATGCACCCGTGCTTGACTGGCAGACCGGAGAAGTCCTTCGCTGGGGACAGGACTGCCATAAGACCTGTCTGGTTCCCGTCCATCCCGTCCGTCCTTCTCCTACCCCAGCTAATCTACCTGGACTTCCGATTCCTTATTGGTCTTATGCTGATGTCTTTAATAAAAAGGAGGCAGAGACACTACCCCCTCATAGACCATACGACTGCCCTATCGACCTGTTACCTGGTACTACTCCTCCACGTGGGCGTATTTATCCATTATCCGCTGCTGAGACCCGGTCGATGTCCGAATATATTGAGGAGAATCTGGCCAGGGGATTCATCCGGAAATCTACCTCCCCGGCGGGAGCAGGCTTCTTTTTCGTCAAAAAGAAGGACGGCTCTCTCCGTCCCTGTATAGACTATAGAGGTCTTAACCAGATCACGGTGAAGAATAAGTACCCCCTTCCGCTCATTCCGGAGTTATTTGATCGTCTGAGGGGGGCTAGAATCTTCACCAAACTGGACCTCCGTGGGGCGTACAACCTGGTTCGTATCCGTCAGGGGGATGAATGGAAGACGGCATTCAACACCCGGGACGGCCACTATGAATATCTGGTAATGCCCTTTGGTCTCTGTAACGCTCCTGCCGTCTTTCAAGAGTTGGTCAATGACATCTTCCGGGACCTTCTCTACTCCTGCGTAGTGGTGTACCTGGACGACATCTTGGTCTTCTCTCCGGATCTCCAGACTCACCGGAGGGACGTTCGTCAGGTCCTGCTCAGGCTCAGGCAGAATCACCTCTTCGCTAAATACGAGAAGTGCCTCTTTGAGCAGACCTCGCTTCCGTTTTTGGGCTACATTATTTCTCAGACCGGCCTACGAATGGATCCAGAGAAACTGTCTGCCATCGAGAAATGGCCTCGACCGGAGGGGTTGAAGGCCATTCAGCGATTCCTGGGCTTCGCCAACTACTACCGCCTCTTCATACCACACTTCTCTTCCCGGACTGCCCCAATTTCCGCGCTCACCCGTAAAGGTACTAATCCCAAAGAGTGGCCTCCCGAAGCAGAGGAGGCCTTTCTTTCCCTAAAACAGGCCTTCTCTTCCGCCCCGGTGCTGCATCGCCCAGATGGCAACAAGAAGTTCTTCCTGGAAGTTGACGCCTCCTCCTCTGGAGCCGGAGCGGTACTTACTCAAAAATCATCTTCCGGGAGAATGGTAACTTGTGGCTTCTTCTCTAAACTCTTCTCCTCCTCAGAGCGCAATTATTCCATAGGAGACCGAGAGTTATTGGCCATCAAACTGGCATTGGAGGAGTGGCGTTACCTGCTCGAGGGGGCTCTTCACCCGGTAATAATTTACACTGACCACAAGAACTTGGCTTACCTCCAGCATGCCCAGAGACTTAACCCGCGCCAAGCCCGGTGGTCCTTGTTTTTTGCTCGCTTTGATTTTGTTCTTCATTTTCGCCCGGCTGACAAAAACGTCAAAGCAGACGCCTTGTCCCGATCCTTTCTGGTGTCTGATCTCGAGGAAGAACCTAAACATATCATCGATCCCGCCAGAGTAATGCAGGTGGCTCCCGTGAGTCTAAATCGTCTTCCTCCCGGTAAGACGTTTGTTTCAGTACCTGATCGGGAGAAGATCCTACACTGGGGCCATTCGTTTAAACTAGCTGGCCACGCCGGTCAGAAAAAGACCCTCCAGCTTATTGCCCGGCACTACTGGTGGCCTACCCTGCACAAGGACGTAATAGACTTTGTTTCTACCTGTGTGTCCTGCGCCCGCAACAAAGTCCCGAGACACCTGCCAGCCGGTCGCCTCCTTCCGCTTCCTGTGCCTGCTGCCCCCTGGCAGCATATTGCTATGGACTTCATAACTGATCTCCCCGTCTCTGCCGGTTGTACGGTCATTTGGGTGGTCGCTGACCGCTTTTCCAAGATGGCTCACTTTATTCCCCTGCCAGGCCTCCCGTCTGCACCCGAGCTGGCTAAAGACTTTATCCGCCACATCTTCCGTCTTCATGGCCTGCCCCTCCACATCGTGTCGGATCGTGGGGTACAGTTCACCTCACGTTTCTGGAGAGCCACTTGTAAACTGCTAGACGTCACCCTGGACTTCTCTTCCGCTTACCACCCACAGTCCAATGGTCAAGTGGAGCGGATCAATCAGAACCTGACCAGTTACCTCCGGCACTTCGTTAATGCCCATCATTCAGACTGGGTGGATCTCCTACCATGGGCCGAGTTCTCTTATAATAATCACCAGAGCGAATCCTCCTCCAAATCCCCCTTTTTTGTAGTCTTCGGTCAGCATCCTCGGATTCCTTTTCCTGTTTCCACCTCTGTGGACAACCCGGCTGCGGAATCTCTCGTTAGCAAATTTTCCTCCATTTGGGAGAGTACCCGATCCGCACTCCTTCAGTCGTCCGAACGGATGAAAAGACACGCTGACAAAAAACGCCTGGATCCTCCACAATTTCGTCCTGGAGATAAAGTCTGGCTCTCATCTAAATATGTCCGACTCAAGATACCTTCTTACAAGTTAGGGCCTCGGTTCATCGGTCCTCTGGAGGTCATCAGTCAGATCAACCCGGTGGCCTATAAATTGAAACTCCCGGCCAACTTACGGATCCCTAACTCCTTCCATGTATCTCTCCTCAAACCTGTGGTTCTTAACTCTTTTTCCAAGTCTACAGGTACGCCTCCTGCTCCGGTTTCTGCTGAGGACGAGTTTGAGGTAGAGAACATTCTTGCCACCAAAAGGGTAAGAGGAAAGACCTGCCGTCACGTGCTGTGACCACCCGCCTGTCCAGAGACTTCTGCCCGCTCACCTGGGAGCGCTCATCTGCCGCCTGTCTGTTGGTCTTCCTGGAGGCTCCGCCGTCACATGCTGTGACCACCCGTTCATCCAGAGACTCTCGCCTGCTCACCTGGGAGCTCACGTCTATCATCAGCCGCCACAGGTCGTACCAACCCCTTACCTAGAGACTGCCCCGGTCACTTGCCGTGACCATCTGCCCGTTCTTTCAGAGACTGCCCCGGTCACTTGCCGTGACCATCTGCCCGTTCATTCAGAGACTGCTCCGGTCACTTGCCGTGACCATCAGCCCGTTCATCCAGAGACTGCCCCGGTCACTTGCCGTGACCTCCAGCCCGTTCACTCAGAGACTGTCCCGGTCACCTGCTGTGACTTCCTGCCCGTCTTCCCTGGTCGCCACCCGCTCCCTTACAAGGACCGCCCCCTTGTATAGTAGCTCAGAGGTTCCGCCTCCCAGACCCGTTACAGCTTCTAGCTGTGTGTGGGACTTGTTGTATTAGTCCATCTATACTGACCTCCATCAGGTTGCAAACTGAATATATTTTTTTCTGCATCTACCTCTGAAAAAATATTGGGCTTCTAGCTGTGTGTGGGACTTGTTCTATTAATCCATCTATACAGACCTCCATCAGGTTGCAAACTGAATATATTTTTTTCTGCATCTACCTCTGAAAAAATATTGGGCTTCTAGCTGTGTGTGGGACTTGTTGTATTAGTCCATCTATACTGACCTCCATCAGGTTGCAAATTAAAAATAATTTTTATCTGCATCTACAGTACCTCTGAAAAAATATTTGGCCTTCTAGCAGTGTGTGGGACTTTCTCTATTAGTCCATCTATACTGACCTCCATCAGGTTGCAAATTAAAAATAATTTTTATCTGCATCTAGCTCTGAAAAAATATTTGGCCTTCTAGCAGTGTGTGGGACTTTCTCTATTAGTCCATCTATACTGACCTCCATCAGGTTGCAAATTAAAAATAATTTTTATCTGCATCTACAGTACCTCTGAAAAAATATTTGGGCTTCTAGCTGTGTGTGGGACTTGTTCTATTAGTCCATCTATACTGACCTCCATCAGGTTGCAAATTGAATATAATTTTTATCTGCATCTAGCTCTGAAAAAATATTTGGCCTTCTAGCAGTGTGTGGGACTTTCTCTATTAGTCCATCTATACTGACCTCCATCAGGTTGCAAATTGAATATAATTTTTATCTGCATCTAGCTCTGAAAAAATATTTGGCCTTCTAGCAGTGTGTGGGACTTTCTCTATCAGTCCATCTATACTGACCTCAATCAGGTTGCAAATTAAAAATAATTTTTATCTGCATCTACCTCTGAAAAAATATTTGGGCTTCTAGCTGTGTGTGGGACTTGTTCTATTACTCCATCTATACTGACCTCCATCAGGTTGCAAACTGAATATATTTTTTTCTGCATCTACCTCTGAAAAAATATTGGGCTTCTAGCTGTGTGTGGGACTTGTTGTATTAGTCCATCTATACTGACCTCCATCAGGTTGCAAATTAAAAATAATTTTCATCTGCATCTACAGTACCTCTGAAAAAATATTTGGGCTTCTAGCTGTGTGTGGGACTTGTTCTATTAGTCCATCTATACTGACCTCCATCAGGTTGCAAATTGAATATAATTTTTATCTGCATCTAGCTCTGAAAAAATATTTGGCCTTCTAGCAGTGTGTGGGACTTTCTCTATTAGTTCATCTATACTGACCTCCATCAGGTTGCAAATTAAAAATAATTTTTATCTGCATCTACCTCTGAAAAAATATTTGGGCTTCTAGCTGTGTGTGGGACTTGTTCTATTAATCCATCTATACAGACCTCCATCAGGTTGCAAACTGAATATAATTTTTTTCTGCATCTAGCTCTGAAAAAATATTTGGCCTTCTAGCAGTGTGTGGGACTTGTTCTATTAGTCCACCTATACTGACCTACATCAGGTTGCACATTCAAAATAATTTTTTGTCTGCATCTAGCTCTGAAAAAATATTTGGCCTTCTAGCAGTGTGTGGGACTTTCTCTATTAGTCCATCTATACTGACCTCCATCAGGTTGCAAACTGAATATATTTTTTTTCTGCATCTACCTCTGAAAAAATATTGGGCTTGTAGCTGTGTGTGGGACTTGTTCTATTAATCCATCTATACAGACCTCCATCAGGTTGCAAACTGAATAAAAAAATTTTCTGCATCTACCTCTGAAAAAATATTTGGGCTTCTAGCTGTGTGTGGGACTTGTTCTATTAGTCCATCTATACTGACCTCCATCAGGTTGCAAATTGAATATAATTTTTTTCTGCATCTAACCCAGCCAATAGTTTTGGCCTAATACCACAGTTTGGCCACTCAGCTCTGCTCGGTTCCCATCCATTGTTTTTTTGTGCAAACAACTCCAGAGTTGTGAATTAGTTAACCACCAAAATGAGTGGAAAAAGGCCTGCTGCTGGTGGAAAGGGGAATAGGCATGTTGGGAAGGGGAAAAAAGGTTTTGTCCGTGGGGTAGGTGTTAAAGCAACAGTAACATCTGCAGAAGAAAGACCATCTTCCAGCCAAACTAAAATGTCTACTTCTTTTAGCGGACAATGTGATAAGATCCCTTTCTTACGGCCACGCCAATCGCTACAAATTCCAGATGAGGCACAAAAACAGCAGGTGCTTCAACGGTGCTCCTTTAAGTGGGCTCTCCTCCACATCAACTTCAACATCACAAATACTCCAGTCCTCAAAGGTGTCACCCCAATCGCACTTGCTTCCTCACAGCTCCCAAATCTCCAGCTGCCCGTCTGAGTATGAGGTAGAACAGATGGTTGAGTCTGCAGAGCTGTTTACTCATACTATAGCCTGGGAATCAGAGATCGACTCCAGCGCTTCTGTGAATCCAGACGAGGAAATGATCTGCACTGATGCCCAGAATCTTTATGAGTCGGATCCAGGACCAGACGCAGAAGGTTCTGACCATAATGTAGACCCTCATTCCCAAACTGTAACTCCTGTTGGTGGAGACAATGAGGAAGACGATGATGAGACTCAAATACCTGATTGGAGCGCCAACTTTAGTTTTTTGTCAGGGCAGGAACAGGTTGGCTCTGAGGACGACGGGTGTGATAACGCACAGGGTGATGATGATGAGGTTGGAGATCCCACTTACTGTCAACCCACAGTCAGCCAAGAGATGAGGTCAGCAGAGGAGGTGGAGGAAGATGCTAGTGACGACGAGGTCAGGTTGCGCCTTCCTGGACAGAGACGTAGTACTGGAAGCACGTCAACAACTGCATCCTCAAACACAACTCTGCCTCTCACCACAAGTCGTGGTGGCTCTTCAGGTCGCATGGGTGCTAAGCCTTGCATAGCCTGGGCATTTTTTCAGATCGATAAAGATGACCCAACTCGTGTTATCTGTAACATTTGTCAGCAAAAGCTAAGTAGAGGCCAAAAAATACATAGTTTGAGTACTTCATGCATGAACCGGCACATGGACATGAAGCATAAGTTGCAGTGGGAAGCTCAGTGTGCTACAATGCGGCCTAGCCGGCCGGGCCAACCACCGTCTGCCATATCTTGTGCATCCGCGGCCTCTTCATCCTCTGTGACTGGGGGGACAGCAGTCACACCTGTTTTGGGGCGCAGACCTGCCACTTCTTTACCCGCAACAGCCAGCGTGATTGGCAGGTCATCATTTTCTTTGGAGGTGGTAACACCAGCTGGTGTTGAGCGCTGTCCGACATCGATAGCACCACCTTTGGATCAAGGCAACCTAACATGTCCGCCTGCATCTTCCTCACAGACCGGCAGTTTGCCGGGGACACCCTTATCAACCCCGTCTAAGCACAATAGCCAGCCCTCGGTCCCTCAGATGTGGACAAGTAAAAGACCATTTCCTCCTAGCCATGAGAAAGCTAAGAGGTTGAATTTCACCATCTGCAAGCTCTTGGCTACAGAAATGCTGCCTTTCCGCCTGGTGGACACAGAGGATTTTCGAGACCTTATGTCCGTCGCAGTGCCCCAGTACCAGATGCCCAGTCGGCACTACTTCTCAAAGAAAGGTGTGCCTGCGCTACACCAGCATGTCGCACACAACATCACCGCTTCTTTGAGAAACTCTGTGTGTGACAGGGTGCATTTCACCACAGACACTTGGACGAGTAGGCATGGACAGGGGCGTTACATGTCGCTGACTGGGCACTGGGTAACTATGGTGACAGCAGGACAAGGGGCTGCTGTCCAAGTCTTGCCGTCCCCACGAGTTGTGCGTCAATCCTCTTTATGTCAAAGTTCCTCCACTGCTTCTGCCTCCTCAACCTCCTCTCGGTCTTCCACCTGCACCCAAAACCTGTCTGGTCATGCCACAAGCTTTCTAACTGCGCAGAAGGGATCCTGCACACCTCCTTACTATGCTGGCAGTAGGGCTCAACGTCATCAGGCGGTTTTTACATTGAAATGTCTGGGAAATGTGAGTCACACAGCTGAGGAGTTGTGGTCAGCTCTGGAGAACCAATTTCATGAATGGTTGTCTCCACTGGACCTGAAACCAGGGAAGGCCGTGTGCGACAATGCTGCAAACCTGGGTGCGGCCCTTCGCCGGGGCAATGTCACACACGTGCCTTGTACGGCTCACGTGTTGAACCTGGTTGTCCAGCAATTTTTAGCCCACTATCCCAGACTAGATGGCCTTCTGCAGAGGGCACGGTCGCTGTGTGCTCACTTCCGCCGTTCTCATCCCGCAGCTCAGCGACTTACATCTCTACAGAAGTCGTTGGGCCTGCCACTTCACCGGCTAAAATGCGATGTGCCTACCCGGTGGAATTCAACTCTGCACATGTTGCAGCGACTGTGGCAGCACCGACAAGCCCTGGTGCAATACGTTCTGACGTATAGCCTGGGCCAACGAGATCCAGAGGTGGGGCAAATCACGCTGGAGGAGTGGTCTCAGATCAGGGACCTATGCACCCTTCTGCACAGTTTTGAAATGGCGACGAAGATGTTTAGTGCTGACGATGCCATTATCAGCATGACTATTCCGGTGATTTACATGCTGGAGCACAGGTTAAACAGAATTCGGAGTCAGGTGGTGGCACAAGAGGAGGTGGAGGAAGTAGAGGAGGAGGAGTTGTATGCGGAAGGGCTAACATCTGCAAGGTCCAGACGGTCGGCAGCACCAAGACGGCAGGCATGTGAGGGTGGGGGAGATGGTTTTACCAGGGCGCATGGTAGCAGCCAAACTAGTGAGGAAGGTGCAGGAGCCCAGGAAGAAGTGGAGGACGAACTGATGGAAGACTCATCAGATGAGGGAGACCTTGATCACATTTCTGTTGTGCGAGGTTGGGGGGAGAGGACAGAGGAAGGAAGCATGATTGTTACCTCGCCACCAACACAACAGGGACTTGGTGCTCCTGGATGCGCAACACACATGAGTGCCTTCTTGCTGCACTACCTGCAACATGACCCTCGAATTGTGAGAATTAGAAATAATCCTGACTACTGGGTTGCCACACTGTTAGATCCCCGGTACAAAAGTAAATTTGCAGAAATTATTCCTGCCAAAGAAAGGGATGCACGCATGCAGGAGTATCAGCAGAGACTGTTGCAGAATCTTACATGTGCTTTTCCACAAAATACCAGTGGTGCACGTTGTGAATCTCACAGTTCCAACTTGCCAACCGTGGGACCGTCAAGTGTTCAGCACTCAAACCGTAACAGAACCACAGTATCTGCTGGTAACATCAATTTTGCGGAATCATTTCACCACTTTTTTAGCCCATCCTTTGCAAGGCCACAGGAGACAAGAAGTCTGACACATAGTCAACGCCTAGAGACGATGGTACAGGAGTATCTCCAAGTAAACATTGAAGCCATGACTGTGTCACTGGACCCTTGCTCTTTTTGGGCTTCCAATCTGGATAAATGGCCGGAGCTAGCCACTTACGCCTTGGAGATCTTGTCATGACCCGCAGCCAGCGTTCTGTCTGAACGTGTGTTCAGCGCTGCTGGTGGTGTGCTGACAGATAAGCGCACGCGGCTCTCCACTGATAATGTAGACAGACTCACGTTCATAAAGATGAACAAATCATGGATCCGAAACGACTTTTCTACCCCTGTGTCATCCTGGGGAGAGTAAAAGCTTGATGATTGGTTAAAATCACCCTACCAACCGTTTTAAGCTTTCAAATTACTAATCATGTTTATCTGTATCTTGGCTGGAAAATAATTTGGGCTTTGTAGCAGTGTGCAGCACTGATTCTATTAGGCCATCTATAATAAGCTCCACCAGATTTAAAATTACTAATCATGTTTATCTGTATCTTGACTGGAAAATAATTTGGGCTTTGTAGCAGTGTGCAGCACTGATCCTATTAGGCCATCTATACTAAAGCTTCACCAGATTTAAAATTAATAATAATTTTTAGCTGCATCTAGCCCGGAAAATAATTTTGGGGCTCCGAGATGCGCAAGACACATAAGTGCCTTCTTGCTGCACTACCTGCAGCATGACCCTCATATTGTCAGAATTCGAAGTAATCACGACTACTGGGTTGCCACACTCTTAGATCCCCCAAACTTTTCGATCAACCTTTTCATTTTAATAAAGATCAAAAAAATGGTCATTTTTGAAATTATAAGCATTAGCAGGTTGTTAGAAACTGAAATCAAACAGTTTTCAACTCAAAACTTTATTCTAGGTGATGTTACATTTTCACATAGGACCCCTTGTTCGAAAGGAGCTTCTGAACTCTCTCGTCCATTGAATTTGTCAGGTTTTGGATGGTTTCTGCTTCAATTGTTTTGCATGAGGACAGAATACCCTCCCAGAGCTGTTGCTTAGATGTGAAATGCCTCCCGCCATCATAGACACTCCTTTTAATGATGCTCCAAAGGTTCTGAATGGGGTAGAGGTCAGGGGAGCATGGGGGTCACACCATAAGTTTGTCCCCTTTTATGCCCATATCAGCCAGAGATGCAGATGTTTTATGTGCAGCATGAGATGGTGCATTATCATGCAAAAAAATGATCTTGCTGTGAAATACACGGTTCTTCTTCTTGAACCATGGCAGGAAGTGCTGTTTGAGAAAATCCACATACATTATGGAGTTCATCTTTAGCGCCTTCAGGGATCCTAAAGGGGCCGACAATCTCTCTCCCCATGATTTCAGCCCAAAACATTACTCCACCTCCTCCTTGTTGGCGCTGTAGCCGTGTTTGCGTGGGGTGTCCATCAACCAGCCATCCTCCACTCCATCCATCTGGACCATCGAGCGCTGCACGGCACTCATCCGTGAACAAAACAGTTTTGAAATCAGTCTTCATGTAATGTTTGGCCCACTGGAGCCGTTTCTGCTTGTGTGAAGTGGATAGAGGAGGTCGACAGGATGGCGTATGCACAGCTGCAAACCTCTGAAGGACCCTGCATCTTGTTGTTCGGGGGACGTTGGAGGCACCAGCAGCTTCAAAAACTTGTCTGCTGCTATGACAAGGCTTTTTTGCCGCTGCTCTTTCAACCTGACGTAATTGCCTGTAGGAAAGAGTCCTCAATTTGCCCTTATCAGCACGCACACGTGTGTACTGTGAATCAGCTACATACTTCTTGATTGCCAAGACACTTCATCCTGATCATCGCACAATGTTGATTGTAGTCATGCCTTGACCTAAACACTCCACAATTTGTTGCTTCTCAGCAGCCGACACATCCTTTTTCTTTCCCATTTTGGCAGAAAATGTAGGCTGCTTAATAATGTGAGACAGCCTTCTTAAGTAGTCTTGCCTTTCATTGGACACACCTGCCAAACTAATTAGCACAGGTGTCTGCAATTGCTTACAGTGATATAAAGAGCCCTGGCACACATCACCATCAATGAGTTTAACTGACAAACAAACAAATTCTTCCCTTATCACTCCTAAACACTTTTTGCATAATAATTTGGAACACAGTGTACATGTGCTTTTCCACAAAACACCAGTGGTTCACGTAGTGAATCTTACAGTTCTAACTTGCCAACCGTGGTCTGTATGGAGTTGTTCAATAAAGGGCCCAAAATTAAGATAACATAGATGGGAGAGGTCTCTATGAATAGGAATTCCTAAGTATTTGATACCCTGTGAGGGCCAGGCAAAGGGAAAGTTGGACTGGATGGAATCCTATATGGATTTGGGGAGGGAGACATCGAGGGCCTCAGACTTCGCTGCATTGATTTTAAAATTTGACCATGTAACAAAGTGATCTATTTCAGCCATAACAGCAGGGATGGATATATGTGATTGAGTGATATATACTAGGACATCATCAGCAAATAGAGAGCACTTGTACTCGGTGCCTCCCACCTCAATCCACCTAATATTGGGATTATGGCGAATTGATGAGAGCAGGTGCTCTGTCACTAGGATGTATAAGAGAGGGGACAGAGAACATCCCTGCCTTGTCCCATTGGTGATTGTGAAAGGTGATGAAAATGTTCTGACGCGCCCTCTGGGCCTTGGGGCACCCGGAGCCGGATCCTTTTTGGTGGATGCTGGTGGTTGTAGTCTCCGTGGAGGCGACCCGGTTCCGTGGCTCAGGGCGGTCAAACCAGTGGCGGAACTATTTATGTGGTTTTGATGTTTAAATGTCCGACTACGCCACCCGTGGATTGCGGTCAGAGTGAACCGCCGCTCCAGGGCAGACCGCTGAGGCTGGTGTTGTGGGTGCAGCAGAGCGTAGCATAACTCCCCACGGGAGGAGTATAGCCTCAGGGCAGTGTATGCGGAGGATGGGGGTGATGGTGCAGGGCAGCAGCAGTAACGACACGGAGTCAGTGATGCAGTCCAGGGCCTTTACTCACAGTTCTTATTATCCAGACCACGTCTGCAGGTAACGGCTGCCCACGTCGTACTGTGCTCACCAGGTGAGGGGCTCAGACAACTCCCAGATAACTTTGGAGCGCTTCACAGGACCCCCTTTGTGTGTCCTTTGTCTGGCCTTTCTTACCAACCCTTCTGTCCGGCTGCCTCGGGCCTCCTCTTGGTAAACTTGGCGCCAGTTTCCCTGACCCTATGTGGTGCCTTCCTAGCGGGTGTAGCGAGGGGCTGCGCCACATAAAATATCACAGCCTCCTGTTTCTAGCTGAGTGTCGTTTCCTGCCTCCACTAGTTCGGGGACCGGTCTCCCCCTTTGGCCTGACCCCTCCACGCAGGTGGATTCGGGCGTGCGGTGGCGACTCGCCCGTCCGCACCCCTGGGATCCCTTCGTTCCTCGTTCCTGGAGCCTTCTCCGCTCCTCTTCCTTCCTTCTCCCTCTTCCAGGCCTGGGCCTCTGTTACTCCGGAGCAGAGCTCATGCAGAGCCCCTGCTCCCTGCCACTTCTGCACAGACTTCTCTGCACTGAACTAAGATGGTGCCCACCTTTTATACTCCCTTCTCAAAGCACCCAGGAACTGCTTCCTCCCTGCTCCTGCACTACAGGGTTCCCCTTCCTCAGTGTTCCCTCCCCCCACTCCAGCCAGGGACAGGGACTGTCGTGCCCATCTCAGGGGCATATTGGTCGCCCTGCCCCATGGCAATGTGGTGTAATGCATGCAGGTGTCGGGTCCTGATCCACACTACATCCTTACCTGAGAGTGAGATATCACACCTCTGGGTGAGGTGCAATACCTCTGTAGCAACCGAGCCCTCAGGGTGCTACAGTTCCATTTATCTTCAGCCTAGGTGACGTATTGCGATACAGGGCCGTGATTTTGGCTATAAAAGGGTCCCCTAGACCCCTACCCCAAGCTTTTTAAGAGAATCATATATGGCGTGCCAGGAGACTCTATGGAATGCTTTCTCAGCATCCAACGAGAGTATCTAATTACAAATTTTTAACTGCATCTAGCCCAGGAAATACTTTGTGCCTAGTAGCAGTGTCTGCTAGTCAGCGGATTATCCCGGCTGTTAAGCAAGCTACACCACCTGTAGTTTGGACACTTAATTTTTTCAAAGGAAATGCTTCGGGACCACGGGATACTCAGTGAAGAGCATCAGGAGGCACCCCAAGGCATAGGGGCTGGGACTGGCAGTAGGATGCCTTGCGGTGGACAGCCGAGCTCGATCCTTATAAAAGCTTTTTAACTGCAGCAGCTTTAGTGGACGCTACTGGAGCTGGAATTACGCGACTGCTGGCATGAGACTTGCCCTCCAATAGATCCTTGTAAATGGATTTAAAGTGTATTCATTCAAATTAGAGAGACAATTTAAATTAAAAAGCTTAGAGCTGCCTCCACCACAGGGGGGCTCGCTCGACCCACCAGCGGACAGGCACCAGTATTGGGAGAGGGGGGCTGGCCGTCAGGGTTCACCGCGGCGCTGGCACAAACCCGGCGACGCGGAGGTGGCACGGGCAGGAGCGGACTGAACGTGTCGGCTTCTCACTTTTTGGATTTTAGAAGGGCATGACATGCCTATATCTGTGTCTCCCCCTCCTTTTACTCCTCCACCTCTTTTCTTTTCGCATGACTATATGTACTTGTCACTTTTCCATGTGTTAGTTGTGTCTTCTGAGCAGTTTGTCAGCTTTTGGACACCTTTGAAGGTGTTTTCTATGTGTTTCTATGTGTTTTTGTTTGCCTGCCATTGGTTTTAACGGTGTTCGAAGGTGTTCGACGAACAGTTCGACGAACAGTTCGGCGAACACACGGGTGTTCGACGAACCGAACTGAACTCGAACACTACGGGGGTGGCTCAACACTACTCTCCACTCGCCTTCGGCCTACTCGGGCCCTCACTAGGCTACTCACACTAACGGCAGCTTGCCGCGCTTCACCGATCTTATGGTGCCGGCACACCTAAAGCTCACTATTCTGAGCTACAACTGAGTCTGGACTGTGCTCCACTGCAGACTGACCTCTCTCAGGATTCTCTTACTGCAGAAACTCTCTCAACAGACTGACTGAGCTCGACTCTGTATTCAGATGTGTACTAGCTGAAATCTCCAGAGGAACTGAACTGCATGGCTCCACCTTCCCTATTTATATCCCTAACGGGCTCCCCCTGCTGGTCTGAGGTGGAAGGTGGAGATGTGTGAATGTTTATGGGGGCCTCTTGTGGAGGAATCCATCAATGCACTCTTCTAGGATCTGTGATACCAAGCGCAGCTGGGCGTCACAGGTTCACTGGGTATGAATACTTTTTCAAGGCACTGTATATCGGTGACCAGATGTTTTGGGTGACACACAGAATAGCATTGTGGGGTGCATTTGGTTCTCCAGGTCACAGGTTGTGTTCATCTCATTTAAAAAGAAGATAATCATTAGATGATACTAGTCGGTAGAAAGGAACTAGTTGGTAATTGGCAACACATCAACACATTTATTACGTCATTAATTGCAGTGGAGGAGTGTGGTTTGGGATGTAAACCCCTATAAAAAAACTTTGTGTCAGATCAGGCAAATTAGAATATATTTGTCATTCGCATCACTGATTTCTATGAATGGATGAGATTGCTTAACCAAGACTGTGGCGACTGTGGTGCCTCTGGCTAATGATCAATGTGAAATGATATGACCACCCAAATCAGTGTTTTCTTAGTAGGAGACTGTCCCTAGATATGGGTGTCTCTTAGAGACCTAATAAATTGACAACTTGGCTTTGCAGATACAGTTGAAACCAGAAGTTTCCATACAGTACACTATATAAAAAGACACATCTGCAGGTTTTTCTCAATATCTGACATGAAATCAGAATAAACGTTTCCCGTTTTAGATCAATTAGGATTACCAAAATTTTTAATATTTGCCAAATGTCAGAATAATGAGAGAGAGAGAATGTTTAAAGGCATTTTTATTACTTACTACAAAGTCAAAAGTTTACATACACAAAGATTACAATGCCTTTAAACACTTCTGGATTGCCCATATGGTGATGTCATGTGTTTGGAAGATTCTGATTTTTTTGGCAACATCTGAGTTAATCAGAGACACGCCTGTGTCTTCTTTTCTCATGATGCCATTTATTTTGTGAAGTGCACCAGTCCCTCCTGCAGCAAAACAACCCTACAACATGATGCTGCCACCCTGATGTTTTACAGCTGGGATGGTGTTCTTATTTAGAAGATGTGTATAAGGCTGCGTGCACACGATGCGTTTTTCATGCATTTATGCTGCGGAATTTCCGCAGCGGAAACGCATCAAAAACGCATGGTAATCCGCACCCCAAGGTCCCCAATGGCATTCCGCAATGTCAATGCACATGCTGCGGATTTTTCCGCAGCGTTTCTGCAGCGCAAATAAATCCGCAGCATGTTCATTAATTTTGCGGAAGCGCAGCCATTGACTTGCATTGAGACGCATAATATCCCCGTCTGTACATTTGTACAAGCGGATAACATGCGTCTCAATGTGCGGATGGTACCGAGTTCTGGAGGAGAGAAGGCTCTCATCCAGACCTGGGTACCATTGTACCTGTAAAAAAAAGAATAAAATAAAAAATAAAGTTTATACTCACCTGTCCGGCGGCTTCTCTCTACATGCCGGCAGCGCTTCTCCTTCCAGGACCTGAGATGGCGTCGCGGTCATGTGACCGCAGGCTGTCTCGCGATGTGCCGGCAACCCGGAAGAAGCCAGGACGAGCGCGGCAGCACACGCGGCAGGGGATCGGTGGTAAGTATAGCTTTATTTTTTTTATTTTTTAAGGTCACACTGTATAAATCCATGCCGTTTGCATGGATTTATACAGTGTGACCTAGTTGTCAAGCACTTTCCAAGCGATGCTATCGCCTGGAAAGTGCTTGTCAGTCCGCATGCGGAAACACATGCGTTAACGCATGTGGGTACGCATGTGCATCCGCATGTATTCCGCATGTATTCTGCAGGAAAAACGCATGCACAATCTGCATGCGTTTTTTCTGCAGGGAGATGCAGAAATGCTGCAGAAATTTTCTGCTTCATTTCTGCATCGTGGGCACTTAGCCTAACAGTTTACACTTTCAACATGTCAAATAATTGTGATCACCTAGGTCTGCTGCCTCTTGAATCTGATGAAGGAGAACAGCAGTAACCATTTCATAACAAAACGCCTGGGTCAGTCCGTTCTGTATATTGCCCTGGATTGTGTTTTTAAAGGTGCCATTTGTATGGCACCGGTAATTCCACTAGTGGAGAACCACAATGCTGCAAAGGTCACTGATATAAAAATGTTACATTCTGGTCTGAAACTGCCCCAACTGCAACCTCTTTCATCAGGCGTCACCACTCTTACACTGTGGATGGCACTGTTGACGCAAGTGTGGTGCATGCATCCAAGCATATTAGTGAGGCTGGGGCTGGTGGTGATGTCCAGCTGAAGAGTCTGTGGACCCGGTTCATCAAAGCTAAGCTAAGTGGCTAGCGCCAAGAGTGTTTGTGAGAGCCCTTTTAAAAGTTGCAAAAACTCCATGAACCGTCCCCTGTAACAACTTTTTCTAACTTTGGAAAACCAGAATTGGTTACCTCCATATAATAAAATGTTGAATTCACAGTTTCACTGCCAGTCAAGAGCTCATGTACTATGGTATCTAATTAATACTTTTGAGATATGCTCTGGCATTTTTAAACAGGAGCTGAAAAGGAGCTTACTGTTTTCATATTTTAGCAAAAAAATTTTTTTATAAAACTACTTTAACCCCTTAAGCCCCGCGGGTGGTTTGCACGTTAATGACCGGGCCAATTTTTACAATTCTGACCACTGTCACTTTATGAGGTAATTACTCTCGAACGCTTCAACGGATCCCCCTGATTCTGAGATTGTTTTTTCGTGACATATTGTACTTCATGATTGTGGAAAAATTTCTTCGATATCACTTGCGTTTATTTGTGAAAAAAACAGAAATTTGGTGAAAATTTTGAAAATTTTGCAATTTTCAAAATTTGAATTTTTAAGCCCTGAAATCAGAGCGATATGTCACACAAAAGAGTTAATAAATAACATTTCCCACATGTCTACTTTACATCAGCACAATTTTGGAACCAAAATTTTTTTTTGTTAGGGAGCTATAAGGGTTAAAAGTTGACCAGCGATTTCTCATTTTTCCAACAAAATTTACAAAACCATTTTTTTAGGGACCACATCACATTTGAAGTCACTTTGAGAGGTCTTTATGACAGAAAATACCCAAAAGTGACACCATTCTAAAAACTGCACCCCTCAAGGTGCTCAAAACCACATTCAAGAACTTTATTAACCCTTCAGGTGCTTCACAGGAATTTTTTGAATGTGGAAGAAAAAAATGAACATTTAACTTTTTTCACAAAAATGTTAATTTAGACCCAATTTTTTTTATTTTCACAGGGGTAACAAGAAAAAATGGACCCCAAAATTTGTTGTGCAATTTCCCCTGGGCACGCAGATACCCAATATTTGGGGAAAAAATACTGTTTGGGCGCACGGCAGGGCTCGGAAGGGAAGGAGCGCTATTTGACTTTTTGATTGTAAAATTTGCTTGAATAATTAGTGGACGCCATGTTGTGTTTGGAGAGCCCATGTGTGCCCAAACTTTGGAGCTCCCCCACAAGTGACCCCATTTTGGAAACTAGACCCCCCAAGGCACCTTTCTAGATGCATAGTGAGCACTTGGAACCCCCAGGTGCTTCACAAATTGATTCGTAACAATGAAAAAGTGAAAAAAAAAACACTTTTTCATTTTTATGAATCAATTTGTGAAGCACCTGAGTGTTCCAAGTGCTCACAATGCATCTAGATAGGTGCCTTGGGGGGTCTAGTTTCCAAAATGGGGTCACTTGTGGGGGAGCTCCAATGTTTGGGCACACAGCGGCTCTCCAAACGCAACATGGTGTCGCTAACAATTTGAGCCGATTTTCCGTTAAATTTGTTAGAGGACACCATGTTGCATTTAGAGAGTCCCTGTGTGCCCAAACATTGGAGCTCCCCCACAAGTGACCCCATTTTGGAAACTAGACCCCCCAAGGCACCTATCTAGATGCATAGTGAGCACTTGGAACCCCCAGGTGCTTCACAAATTGATTCGTAACAATGAAAAAGTGAAAAAAAAAACACTTTTTCATTTGTATGAATCAATTTGTGAAGCACCTGAGGGTTCCAAGTGCTCACTATGCATCTAGATAGGTGCCTTGGGTGGTCTAGTTTCCAAAATGGGGTCACTTGTGGCGGAGCTCCAATATTTGGGCACACAGCGGCTCTCTAAATGCAACATGGTGTCCGCTAACAAATTTAACGCAAAATTGGCTCAAATTGTTAGCGACACCATGTTGCGTTTGGAGAGCTGCTGTGTGCCCAAACATTGGAGCTCCCCCACAAGTGACCCCATTTTGGAAACTAGACCCCCCAAGGCACCTATCTAGATGCATAGTGAGCACTTGGAACCCCCAGGTGCTTCACAAATTGATTCGTAACAATGAAAAAGTGAAAAAAAAAACACTTTTTCATTTTTATGAATCAATTTGTGAAGCACCTGGGGGTTCCAACTGCTCACTATGCATCTAGATAGGTGCCTTGGGGGGTCTAGTTTCCAAAATGGGGTCACTTGTGGGAGAGCTCCAATGTTTGGGCACACAGGGACTCTCTAAATGCAACATGGTATCCGCTAACAAATTGAATGGAAAATCGGCTCAAATTGTTAGCGGACACCACATTGCGTTTGGAGAGCTTCTCTGTGCCCAAACTTTGGAGCTCCCCCACAAGTGACCCCATTTTGGAAACTAGACCCCCCAAGGCACCTTTCTAGATGCATAGTGAGCACTTGGAACCCCCAGGTGCTTCACAAATTGATTCGTAATAATGAAAAAGTGAAAAAAAAAACACTTTTTCATTTTTACGAATTAATTTGTGAAGCACCTAGGGGTTCCAAGTGCTCACTATGCATCTAGATAGGTGCCTTGGGGGGTCTAGTTTCCAAAATGGGGTCACTTGTGGAGGAGCTCCAATGTTTGGGCACACAGGGACTCTCCAAATGCAACATGATATCCGCTAACAATTTGAGCCGACAATTTGTTAGCGGATATCATGTTGCATTTGGAGAGTCCCTGTGTGCCCAAACATTGGAGCTCCCCCACAAGTGACCCCATTTTGGAAACTAGACCCCCCAAGGCACCTATCTAGATTCATAGTGAGCACTTGGAACCCCAGGTGCTTCACAAATTGATTCATAAAAATGAAAAAGTGTTTTTTTTTTCACTTTTTCATTTTTACGAATCAATTTGTGAAGCACCTGGGGGTTCCAAGTGCTCACTATGCATCTAGAAAGGTGCCTTGGGGGGTCTAGTTTCCAAAATGGGGTCACTTGTGGGGGAGCTCCAAAGTTTGGGCACAGAGGGGCTCTCCAAACGCAATGTGGTGTCCGCTAACAATTTGAGCCGATTTTCCATTCAATTTGTTAGCGGACACCATGTCGCGTTTGGAGAGCCCGTGATGTGCCTAAACAGTGGAGCTCCCCCACAAGTGTCCCCATTTTGGAAACTATACCCTTCAAAGATTTTATTAAGGTGTATAGTGAACATTTTGAACCCAGAGGTACGGCACATTATTTGTTTACATTAGGTCATCATATTGAATAAGTTTTCATTATTCTTGAGCGCAAGTGCTCGCTACTTGAGTTTGCATCGGGTACTCAGGTATGCACCATGTACAGCGTGTGCTCGAGTGACATGCTCGAGTCCCTGCTCCGCATGTTTCACGGTTATTAGACACCCAAAAAAAACCATGCGGGGATCGCTCGTGCATGGCAGGCAATCCCCGTAAAGTTTTTTGGCCGCGAAGCATATGGGGCAGAGACTCGAGCATGTCACTCAAATACCCACGATACTAAATGCATACCAGAGCACCCGATGCAAACTCAAGTAGCGAGCACTTGCTCTCAACACTAGTCGCCATATCGTCATCTTTTTTTCTTACTTTTGAAAAAAATCCCAACCCCAGCCCTAACCCTAGCACAACCCTAGCCCCAGCACAACCCTAGCCCCAGCACAACCCTAGCCCCAAACCCAGCCCTAACCCTAGCCCAATCCTAACTCAAGAGTTTATTTTTGACGCCGTTCCTTGTGCGGTATAAGTGATTAGACGACTTTATTCTTCGGGTCGGTGTGATTACAGCAATGCCAGAATCATATGGGGTTTTTATGACTGACAGCTGTCACACACTAAAAGACGCATTTTTTGTAAAATCTAGTTTTTGCATCGCCATATTTTGAGAGCTATAATTTTTCCAAATTTTGGCAGACAGTCATGTGACGGCTCGTTTTTTGCGGGATGACTTGACGTTGTTATTGGTGCCATTTTCAGGCACGTGACATTTTTTGATCGCTTTCTATTCCGATTTTTGGGAGGCAGAATAAACAAAAACCAACAATTCAGGAATTGTTTTTTTTTTTTTTTTTTTATTCTGTTCCGCGTGTGGTAAAATTGATGAGGCAGCTTTACTCTTCGGGTCAGTACGTTTACAGCGGTACCACATTTGTATAATTTTTCTATGTTTTGGCGCTTATACACAATAAAAGCTATTTTATAGAAAAAAATATTTTTTAGTATCGCTTTATTCTGAGAGCTATAACTTTTTTATTTTTCGGCTGATGGAGCTATATGGCGGCTTGTTTTTTGCGGGACGAGATGACGTTTTCAGCGGTATCATTTTTATTTATATGCGTCTTTTTGATCGCGTGTTATTCCACTTTTTGTTTGGCAGTATGGTGATAAAGCATTGTTTTTTGCTTGTTTTTTTTTTTTTTTTTTTATCGTGTTCACTGAAGGGGTTAACTAGTGGGACAGTTTTATAGGTCAGGTTGTTCCGGACGCGGCGATACCAAATATGTGTACTTTTATTGTTTTTTTTTTATTTTTTTTATAATAATATTTATTGATGGGTACATTATATTTTTATTTTTGGTGTATTATTTTTTTTATTTTTTTATAATATTTTTGCACATTTTTTTTTTTTTTTTTTTTCCACTTTCACACAGTTTATACACTTTATTACTTTGTCCCACTCTGGGACTTTCACTTTTTTTTTTCTGATCGCCTGCATGGCACAGGAATGGAGCACCATCCCTATGCCATGAAGGCTGTCAGAAGTGCACAGTGTGAAGATTGCTTGGAGATGCACTGCGCATGTCCAAGCAATCTTCCTGCTCTCTGGTGACCCGGATGTTGTCATGACGACATCGGGTCGTCATGGCAACACCCGGGAAGCCTTTGCAGACTGCGCTGGAAGCCGGAAGAGGAGGTGAGTATCGGCGATCACCTCCCCTTGCCCCCGCAATGCCGCGATCGACTTCGATCGACTTCGATCGCGGCATCGCGGGGGTTAATGTGCTGGGAGCGGTGCGTGACCGCTCCCTGCACATAGTACCGGGTGTCAGCTATGACAATCAGCTGACACCCGGCGGCGATCGCGCCCGCACAGCCTGTGTGCGCGCGCGATCGCCATGACGTACTAATACGGGTCTGGCTCTTAAGTCCCAGGGCACAGACGCGTATTAGTACGTCAGATGTTATTAAGGGGTTAATCATGCCTTAGACTAAGTCCATTGCCCACAGCCCTGCTCACTGCAGATATACTCCTCAGCCCCTCAGCTTCCTACCTCTTCTCCTTGCCCACAGCCCTGCTCACAGCAGCTGTCCTCCTCAGCCCCTCAGCTTCCTACCTCTTCTCCTTGCCCACACCCCGGCTCACCGCAGCTGTCCTCCTCAGCCCCTCAGCTTCCTACCTCTTCGCCTTGCCCACACCCCTGCTCACCGCAGCTGTCCTCATCAGCCCCTCAGCTACCTACCTCTTCTCCTTGCCCACACCCCTGCTCACCGCAGCTGTCCTCCTCAGCCCCTCAGCTACCTACCTCTTCTCCTTGCCCACACCCCTGCTCACCGCAGCTGTCCTCCTCAGCCCCACAGCTTCCGATTCCTTCCCCTTGCCCACAGACCTGCTCACCGCAGCTGTCCTCCTCAGCCCCTCAGCTTCCTACCTCTTCTCCTTGCCCACAGCCCTGCTCACCGCAGCTGTCCTCCTCAGCCCCTCTGCTTCCTATTCCTTCCCCTTGCCCACAGACCTGCTCACCGCAGCTGTCCTCCTCAGCCCCTCAGCTTCCTACCTCTTCTTCTTGCCCACACCCCTGCTTACCGCAACTGTCCTCCTCAGCCCCTCAGCTTCCTACCTCTTCTCCTTGCCCAAAGCCATGCTCACCGCAGCTGTCCTCCTCAGCCCCTCAGCTTCCTACCTCTTCTCCTTGCCCACAGCCCTGCTCACCGCAGCTGTCCTCCTCAGCTCCTCAGCTTCCTATTCCTTCCCCTTGCCCACAGACCTGCTCACCGCAGCTGTCCTCCTCAGCCCCTCAGCTTCCTACCTCTTCTCCTTGCCCACACCCCTGCTCACCGCAGCTGTCCTCCTCAGCCCCTCAGCTTCCTACCTCTTCTCCTTGCCCACACCCCTGCTCACCGCAACTGTCCTCCTCAGCCCCTCAGCTTCCTACCTCTTCTCCTTGCCCACAGCCATGCTCACCGCAGCTGTCCTCCTCAGCCCCTCAGCTTCCTACCTCTTCTCCTTGCCCACAGCCCTGCTCACCGCAGCTGTCCTCCTCAGCCCCTCAGCTTCCTACCTCTTCTCTTTGCCCACTGCCCCGCTCATCGCAGCTGTCCTCCTCAACCCCTCAGCTTCCTACCTCTTCTCCTTGCACACAGCCCTGCTCACCGCTGCTGTCCTCCTCAGCCCCTCAGCTTCCTACCTCTTCTCCTTGCCCACAGCCCTGGTCACCGCAGTTGTCCTCCTCAGCCCCTCAGCTTCCTACCTCTTTGCCTTGCCAACACCCCTGCTCACCGCAGCTGTCCTCCTCAGCCCCTCAGCTGCCTACCTCTTCGCCTTGCCAACACCCCTGCTCACCGCAGCTGTCCTCCTCAGCCCCTCAGCTTCCTACTTCTTCCCCTTGCCCACAGCCCTGCTCACCGCAGCTGTCTTCCTCAGCCCCTCAGCTTCCTACCTCTTCTCCTTGCCCACAGCCCTGCTCACCGTAGCTGTCCTCCTCAGCCCCTCAGCTTCCTACCTCTTCTCCTTGCCCACACCCCTGCTCACCGCAGCTGTCCTCCTCAGCCCCTCAGCTTCCTACCTCTTCTCCTTGCCCACACCCCTGCTCACCGCAGCTGTCCTCCTCAGCTACCTACCTCTTCTCCTTGCCCACACCCCTGCTCACCGCAGCTGTCCTCCTCAGCCCCTCAGCTTCCTACTCCTTCCCCTTGCCCACAGCCCTGCTCACCACAGCTGTCTTCCTCAGCCCCTCAGCTTCCTACCTCTTCTCCTTGCCCACAGCCCTGCTCACCGTAGCTGTTCTCCTCAGCCCCTCAGCTTCCTACCTCTTCTCCTTGCCCACACCCCTGCTCACCGCAGCTGTCCTCCTCAGCCCTTCAGCTTCCTACCCCTTCCCCTTGCCCACAGCCGTGCTCACCGCAGCTGTCCTCCTCAGCCCCTCAGCTTCCTACCTCTTCTCCTTGCCCACAGCCCTGCTCACCGCAGCTGTCCTCCTCAGCCCCTCAGCTTCCTACCTCTTCTCCTTGCCCACACCCCTGCTCACCGCAACTGTCCTCCTCAGCCCCTCAGCTTCCGACCTCTTCTCCTTGCCCACAGCCCTGCTCACCGCAGCTGTCCTCCTCAGCCCCTCAGCTTCCTACCTCTTCTCCTTGCCCACACCCCTGCTCACCGCAGCTGTCCTCCTCAGCCCCTCAGCTTCCTACCTCTTCTCTTTGCCCACTGCCCAGCTCATCGCAGCTGTCCTCCTCAGCCCCTCAGCTTCCTACCTCTTCTCCTTGCCCACAGCCCTGCTCATCGCAGCTGTCCTCCTCAGCCCCTCAGCTTCCTACCTCTTCTCCTTGCCCACAGCCCTGCTCACTGCAGCTGTCCTCCTCAGCCCCTCATCTTCCTACCTCTTCGCCTTGCCAACATCCCTGCTCACCGCAGCTGTCCTCCTCAGCCACTCAGCTTCCTACCTCTTCTCCTTACCCACACCCCTGCTCACAGCAGCTATCCTCCTCAGCCCCTCAGCTTTCTACCTCTCAGCCTATAGCCTCTCTGTGCAGCTCCTCTGTCCCATCCTCCCTCAGCTGCTCTCTGACTGCTGTCTGACAGCAGCATCCCCTCAGTCCCCTTGTGCTCTAGAAGTACTCAGCTCAAGTGCCCCTCAGCTTCCTACCTCTTCTCCTTGCCCACAGCCCTGCTCACCGTAGCTGTCCTCCTCAGCCCCTCTGCTTCCTACCTCTTCTCCTTGCCCACGCCCCTGCTCACCGCAGCTGTCCTCCTCAGCCCCTCAGCTTCCTACCTCTTCTCCTTGCCCACACCCCTGCTCACCGCAACTGTCCTCCTCAGCCCCTCAGCTTCCGACCTCTTCTCCTTGCCCACAGCCCTGCTCACCGCAGCTGTCCTCCTCAGCCCCTCAGCTTCCTACCTCTTCTCCTTGCCCACACCCCTGCTCACCACAGCTGTCCTCCTCAGCCCCTCAGCTTCCTACCTCTTCTCTTTGCCCACTGCCCAGCTCATCGCAGCTGTCCTCCTCAGCCCCTCAGCTTCCTACCTCTTCTCCTTGCCCACACCCCTGCTCACCGCAGCTGTCCTCCTCAGCCCCTCAGCTTCCTACCTCTTCTCTTTGCCCACTGCCCAGCTCATCTCAGCTGTCCTCCTCAGCCCCTCAGCTTCCTACCTCTTCTACTTGCCCACAGCCCAGCTCACCGCAGCTGTCCTCCTCAGCCCCTCAGCTTCCTACCTCTTCTCCTTGCCCACAGCCCTGCTCACTGCAGCTGTCCTCCTCAGCCCCTCATCTTCCTACCTCTTCGCCTTGCCAACATCCCTGCTCACCGCAGCTGTCCTCCTCAGCCACTCAGCTTCCTACCTCTTCTCCTTACCCACACCCCTGCTCACAGCAGCTATCCTCCTCAGCCCCTCAGCTTTCTACCTCTCAGCCTATAGCCTCTCTGTGCAGCTCCTCTGTCCCATCCTCCCTCAGCTGCTCTCTGACTGCTGTCTGACAGCAGCATCCCCTCAGTCCCCTTGTGATCTAGAAGTACTCAGCTCAAGTGCCCTCTCTCCTTGTGTCACTTTCCTCTACTTTTCTCATAGCCACACCAAGTGCCAAGCAGCCCAGAATCAGCCTGACGACAGCTATTGGGCTAAGTATCGCACTAATAGGCTGCATGCCCACTATGCGTTTTTCAAGCGTTTTTGCTGCGGAATTTCTGCAGCGAAAATGCTTAAAAAACGCTTGATAATACGTGCTCCATGGTCCCCAATGACAAACCTCATGTGCTGTGCACATGCTGCGGAAATTTCCGCTGCGGATTATCATTGCGGAAAAATATGCATCAATTGTTGCCATTGACTTGCATTGAAACGCATAATATCCGTGTCAGTACATTTGTATACACGGATATTATGCGTTTCTATGTGCAGATGGTACCCGGGTGTGGATGAGAGGAGACTCATCCAGACCCAGGTACCATAGAACCTGTTAAAAAAGAATTTCAAATAAAAAATAAAGATTATACTTACCTTCCGATGTCCTCCCGGGGTTTTCTCCCCTCCGTCTGGTCTTCTCTATGGGTCTCGGTGTTGTGAAGGACCTGCCATGATGTCATTGAGTCATGTGACCTGTCACATGACTCAATGACGTCACCGCAGGTCCTTCACACCACCGCGAGCCGCCCAAGACACCAGACCCATCGGAGAGAACATCGGAAGGACATCGGAAGGTGAGTATAAAATTATTTTTTTATTTTTTAACCATTCTTATTCTTTTTTTAACTAACTTGTTCACACTATATAAAATCCAAGCCGGTTGCATGGATTTATATAGTGGGACCAAGTTGTCAAGAACTTTTCCAAGTGATGCTAAAATCGCTTGGAAAAGCGCTTGATAACCCGCATGCAGAAATGCTGCAAAAAAACGCTCGACGAACGCTTCTACCTGGCTGGAAAAACACATGAAAAAACCGCATGCGTTTTTCCTGCAGGGAGAAGCGTAAAAAATCTGCAGCATTTCTGCATCGTGGGCACATAGCCTTATAAACCCCTTGATTGCTGTAGGGATAGTAGGTGATAGGCGGGTGGTTTGTAATTAATGTTTGTATGCTTTTAGGCAAGTGGGTGGGAAGTATAATTAGGTTATTGGTGGGGTTAATTGTATATCCGTATTGTGTGCTATTGTTAATATTATTGTGTACTGTGGAAATTGGTAGTATATTAACTGTAGACTTGTGTGTAATAAATGTATTTTATTGATACACGGTTTCGTCTCAGTTAGTCGCCGTTAGTATCACATATAGCAAAGGAATCAGAGTAGTAACAGGTGAGGTATTAGCCGGATATCGATTATTAATAGTCAATCCTGACATTAATACTTAATATACGGAACACCACCCTGTAACATAAGGGCAGATATTATGGCGCCTATACTTACATGCAGCTCATAGGTGGATCTGCCGGCTCTGCCATCCTCAGGGTCTTAATGAAATGTACTTTTTAAGACTGCGGCTCTCATTTTACACTTACATCTGGAGGATGTGCAAGTCCACTAGCTGTAAGCTCTTGTGTTCTCCATAGGCCAAATTTTCCCTACTTAAAAAAAAAAAAAAAATCCGGCCTCCTGCCACCCCTTAATAGCCGGCCATCTCTCACCTTTTTCCCCACTCCTATGACAACACTGTCATAAGTATGAGGAAATCCAACTGCCGGTAATGGTAGATTTATCATAGGCAAGAGCAAGATGTTATTAAAAAAAAAAAAATCCAACCTCCTCCACCCCTTCATAGCCGGCCATCACGCACCTCAATATTTCATCATTGCCCAAGACAGCACCAAAAAATGCAGCTAAAATGAGCAGGAGGAAATCCTATTACCGGTCAGTGAAAAATGTTTGGCACATGCCTATGATTGGAATAAAGCGCAGATATTAGTAACATTGTAACGCAGGTTGAAGAAAGACCTCGGTCCATCAAGTTCAACTTTCCTCCCCCAATTGTACTAAGTACACTAACACTACACTAACTTACTAACTAACTGGCACTAGACCTCACAAATGTATTATTATTATTATTATTATTATTATTACCATTTTTATCATTGCTGCACTATAACAATTAAGAATGTACCCGTTTATCATTTAATTTTTTAATTAGTTTTATATTTTGTATTACTCTTGTGATTCTAATAATGGTATTACCAGAATCCCTATGCCTAAATCTGTTGATCCAGAAGAAGGCAAAAACCCCCAGGACACATTCAGCCAATTTGCATCACGGGGAAAAATTCCTTCTTGACCCCGAGAAAAGGCGATCAGTCCTAGAACCCTGGATCAAACCTAATTATGTTATTACTAGTTATATATTTAATATTACACTACTTATTGTACTACTGCAGTTATTAATTAATTTGTTTTTATTTTTATAAATGTGACTATTTGATATCGTTACTATTATTAACATCCTGCTATCTTATTACAGTATTATTCTAACTTTCCTATCACTACTAATACTACCCTATGCCTACATTGTTGATCCAGAAGAAGGCAAAAACCCCAGGAGACCTTCAGCCAATTTGTGTCACTGGGGAAAAATTCCTTCTTAACCCGAGAAAAGGCGATCAGTCCTGGAACCCTGGATCAAACCTAATTATGATTCTAATTATGTAATTACCGTACTATTACCGTACTACATGTACTACTATAGGTGTAACATTTTGTCTAATTTAACTGTAACCCTCAATGTTATGTGTATCGAGGAAATCGTCCAGCCCTTTTTTGAAAGCTGTTATAGTGTCTGCCATCACTACCTCTTGTGGTAGGGAATTCCACAGTCCCACTGCTCTGACTGTAAAGAACCCTTTCCTGTTTAGGTGCCTTAAAAAATGGAAATATTCAAATTACACGTTTAACCCACTTCATTATGTTGTTATTTACAGATACAACTAAAAACTCTTACATTTTTCTTATATTAAAAAGCTTTGCAGGTTTTTTTGTTTTGTTTTAACTATATAGATGTTCCATGAGAAGGCTCAATGGCTTCTGGAATGGGTATCCCTGGCATGGACTGGAATGACATTGGCATGGGTGTCTTCACGGGACTTTGATGAAATAGTCCTCCATTCTTACCCCCAGCTCATAGGTGGATCTGCCGGCTCTGCCATCCTCAGGGTCTTAATGAAATGTACTTTTTAGGACTGCGGCTCTCATTTTACACTTACATCTGGAGGATGTGCAAGTCCACTAGCTGTAAGCTCTTGTGTTCTCCATAGGACAAATTTTCCCTATTAAAAAAAAAAAAAAAAAAAATCCGGCCTCCTGCCACCCCTTAATAGCCGGCCATCTCTCACCTTTTTCCCCACTCCTATGACAACACTGTCATAAGTATGAGGAAATCCAACTGCCGGTAATGGTAGATTTATCATAGGCAAGTGCAAGATGTTGTTAAAAAAAAAATCCAACCTCCTCCACCCCTTAATAGCCGGCCATCACGCACCTCAGTATTTCATCATTGCCCAAGACAGCACCAAAAAATGCAGCTAAAATGAGCAGGAGGAAATCCTATTACCGGTCAGTGAAAAATATTTGGCACATGCCTATGATTGGAATAAAGCGCAGATATTAGTAACATTGTAACATTGGTTGAAGAAATACCTCGGTCCATCAAGTTCAACTTTCCTCCCCCAATTGTACTCCGTACACTAACACTACACTAACTTACTAACTAACTGGCACTAGGCCTCTCAAATGTATTATTATTATTATTATTATTAATATTATTATTACCATTTTTATCATTGCTGCACTATAACAATTAAGAATGTACCCATTTATAATTTCATTTTTTAAATTAATTTTATATTTTGTATTACTCTTGTGATTCTAATAATGGTATTACTAGAATCCCTATGCCTAAATCTGTTGATCCAGAAGAAGGCAAAAACCCCAGGACACATTCAGCCAATTTGCATCACAGGGAAAAATTCCTTCTTGACCCCGAGAAAAGGCGATCAGTCCTAGAACCCTGGATCAAACCTAATTATGTTATTACTAGTTATATATTTAATATTACACTACTTATTGTACTACTGCAGTTATTAATTAATTTGTTTTTATTTTTATAAATGTGACTATTTGATATCGTTACTATTATTAACATCCTGCTATCTTATTACAGTATTATTCTAACTTTCCTATCACTAATAATACTGCCCTATGCCTACATTGTTGATCCAGAAGAAGGCAAAAACCCCAGGACACCTTCAGCCAATTTGTGTCACAGGGGAAAAATTCCTTCTTGACCCCGAAAATAGGCGATCAGTCCTGGAACCCTGGATCAAACCTAATTATGATACTAATTATGTAATTACTATTATGGTATTAAATGTACTTCTATAGGTGTAACATTTTGTCTAATTTAACTGTAACCCTCAATGTTATGTGTATCGAGGAAATGGTCCAGCCCTTTTTTGAAAGCTGTTATAGTGTCTGCCATCACTACCTCTTGTGGTAGGGAGTTCCACAGTCCCACTGCTCTGACTGTAAAGAACCCTTTCCTGTTTAGGTGCCTTAAAAAATGGGAATATTCAAAATACACTTTTAACCCACTTCATTCTGTTGTTATTTACAGATGTAAGAAAAATGTAAGAGGTTTTAGTTGCATTAAAAAGCTTTGCAGGTTTTTTTGCTTTGTTTAACTATATAGATGTTCCATGAGAAGGCTCAATGGCTTCTGGAATGGGTACCCCTGGCATGGACTGGAATGACATTGGCATGGGTGTCTTCACAGGACTTTGATGAAATAGTCCTCCATTACTCGAAGCTCACAGGTGGATCTGCCGGCTCTGCCATCCTCAGGGTCTTAATGAAATGTACTTTTTAAGACTGCGGCTCTCATTTTACACTTACATCTGGAGGATGTGCAAGTCCACTAGCTGTAAGCTCTTGTGTTCTCCATAGGCCAAATTTTCCCTATTTAAAAAAAAAAAAAAAATCCGGCCTCCTGCCACCCCTTAATAGCCGGCCATCTCTCACCTTTTTCCCCACTCCTATGACAACACTGTCATAAGTATGAGGAAATCCAACTGCCGGTAATGGTAGATTTATCATAGGCAAGTGCAAGATGTTGTTAAAAAAAAAAAAATCCGGCCTCCTGCCACCCCTTAATAGCCGGCCATCACGCACCTCGGTATTTCATCGCTGCCCAAGACAGCACCAAAAATTGGAGCTAAAATGAGCAGGAGGAAATCCTATTACCGGTCAGTGAAAAATGTTTGGCACATGCCTATGATTGGAATAAAGCGCAGATATTATGGCGCTTATTCTTACCGCCAGCCCATAGGTGGATCTGCTGGCTCCGTCATTCTCTGTGTCTTCATTCGGGGTCCCTCGACGTCTCCATGGTCACCTTCATTCTTGCAGCGTTTGTTCCAGTGATGTCCAGTCTTCTGATTTTCAGTCTTCCGGAGGCTCAGGTGGGCCGCTCGCTCTGATGACTATAGAGCTGGGGTCTGCTCAAGGGTTTCCAAGTTGACAAATGAAAATCCCTCAAACAATGCCTGGTCCTTTGTTGATATAGGTGCTGTGGCCTCTGCTGCTTCTAGTTTCTCCAGATGGAATGGTTTATGACGACGGGGAGGCTCAGATGGCTATAAAGGAAAAAAGGAATTATAACATTAAAATTATGACTTTATATCAGAGTCTCCGTTAAAAACAAGTTGTGTTGATTGAAAACTAGTAAAAGAATAGACACAAAGATTTTAATACTAAGAAACCATATCTGCTCATATACTTACTGCAGGGACGTATGGTGGAGGCAGTTTCAGGGCTTCCACAGAGACCCAGTCGATACGCTGAAAAAACCTGTGCTTTCTGATGTTACCGTTGGCTCCTAAGCGACTGGCAGGATCTTTCTGAAGGAGCTAATAAAGATAAAACCAAAATCCATGAATGTAAACTGGAGAGAAAATGATGACTACTATGCAGAGATGAGCAAATCCACTTGATGCGAACTGAATTTGTGTTGAATTTTTGTGAATCTGCTGAACCCGGTGAATTTCAACAATTTGTGATTTGCTTCTTGGGAATCACCTAAAATGATTGCAGCCAATTTTCATACAGTATTACTAAAAATTACATCAGTCAGAGAAGACTTATGGGACCTCTGATGTAAGCCGTCCAGGCTTCACCATAATGCTTTAAGGTGTCACATCACATGTTATAGCACAATCAGGAGGGACTATCATAGCCTGTATGAAAGCCAAAGCAATGAATGTAGGAGTCATTTTGTGGTGAATCTGGATAGGGAGAGCACATCACAGCTTAGCAGTAGAGATTGAGAGAGAAAGACATAAAACAGTAAAAGACTGCACAGATAGTATGTGACAGCACAGCAGTAAAGAACGGTTACCACAAGTTTACCCATTTATGTTGAGTACTTGCGATTTTAACATTTTTGGGAAAAAATTGGAACAAGCTGGTTAATTTGAATTTCAAAAGGTTTGCTCATCTCTACAACTATAACATTGTATACATCATAGTACTAATGACTGTTAAGACAACTGACCTGTTTAATGATGTTCCTGATGCCGGAGGATTTATCGTTGAGTGTCTGATGGTAGGCGCACTCATCGGTAACCATTTCTTTTAAGATGACACCAAAAGAATACCAGTCTACTCCGGCGTTATACTCCTTCCCAGCCAAAATCTACATAAAGAAGAAGAAAATAGATAAAGAGTTGGTCAAAAAGTTCCATATCTTCAGTGTAACAAAGTTCTCAGTATAATAATTGTAAGACTATGTAATATAGTGAGAGTGGATGATTCCTCTGGTTGTGGCATCACTTGAATATTATGATTACCACACTAATGACTGAAAGGAGCCATGCTGCTCTTCTGAGCTCCAGAACCTTTGCTGGCTGACTTGTAACTCTTTGGGTCTCTAATGCTGGCAAAACATATAGCATGATCATGTATTGTGGCCGGACTCACAGATTCCGGAGAGATCATCTAATGTGTATGGAGACATCCCAATTCAGCTCAAACACTGGATGCTGAATTTCAGTGCCCGATCCTTTGTGTCTGGCATGGTCATACTCCCCCCTCCCATTCAGAACGCATGTACACTCAGCTGAGGCAAGCTGCCTATCTAATGTGTATGGCATGCCAGATGTCAATGTCAGAATGTCCCATTTACTGTAATGGACATTTGTTGGATTATGTGTGTGATCCAGGCAGACATACAATTATAGTATGAAGAAAAGAGAAAATCCTTGTTCTTCTCACCTCAGGAGCCATGTAGCCTGCAGTTCCAGCGTATCCAGTGGCTGTTCGGTCTCCATGCATGTTGTCAATTGAGAGACCGAAATCTGTGATCTTAATATGGCCCGTTTCAGCCACCAAGATGTTCTCGGGCTTGAGGTCTCTGTGGATGACGCCCTTTGAGTGGAGATGTTGGATTCCACAGACGAGTTCAGCGGCATAGAATCTGACAGAGAGACAAGAAATTAGTGACGGTCTACAGAAATACAAGAAATCCTGCCCTATCTGACTCGCCCCCTGGGCCATGTCTGGGGTGCGGCGCGCGTGCGCGCGGGGAATACCCAGAGCCGGATCCGATAGGGGTAGTAGTCCTTGTGACGGTGACCCGGTCCGTGCCCAGGGTGTCAAACTAAGTGGCGTTATTGATATGATGGTATTAGTGTCCGACTACGCCACCCGTTGAATGCGGCTATGAAGCCGCCGCTGCAGGGCAGTCCGCTGAGGCCGGTGGTACGGATGTGCAGCGTGGATGGTATAACCCCCAACGGGAGGGGTATAGCCTCAGGGCAGCTGATGAAGCAGGAAAAGATGATAGTGGTAGTGGTGTGACAAGGAAGCTCAGAGACGTGCATTGCAGTTTTCACAGCTTTACTCACAGTTGGTGTTCAGATCACTTCGGCCAAGAGTTACCACCCGAGCCGTGCTGCGTCCACCAGGTGCGGGACTCGGCCAACTCCCAGGCAGTTCCAGAGCGTGGTCCTGAGCTCCCCTCTCTTCCTTTCTACTGGCCGTCCCCACCAGGGATCCACCTTTGTCCAGCTCCCTCGGGCCTTCTGGTGGTGAAACCTCTCCCGGCTTCCCTGACCCTATACGTGGTATGCCTTCCTGGTGGATATGGCGAGGGGTCGCGCCAAAACTTGTCCACGACCTCCGGTTCCTGGCTGAGGATAATTGGCCTCCACCAGTTTGGGATCCGGTACCCTGTTCTGCCAACCCTTCACCCGTTAACTCGTGGGATCTCAGGGTTCCCTCTTCTCTTGCGTCTCTGGGCCCCTCCTGGTGTTTCTGTTCCTCCTTCTTCTCCTTTCTCTCTCTCTCTGCTTCAGGCCTCCTCTCCAGGCCTGGCTCTGGAGCTGGGCCCAGACTGAGCCACAGCTCCCTGTCAGCCCTCTCTGGCTGAGCTCCTCTCTGCACAGACAGACCAAAAAAGACCCTGTCCTAAGATGGTGCCCACCTTATATACTCCCTCTGACACCCGAGCCCAGGTGACGAGCAACCAATGGGCTCCTACCTCTGCCCAGAGTCCCTCCCCTATCTGCTCCTACACCACTGGGATGTTCCTCCCCCCTCCCCACTCCAGCCAGGGACAGAAGCTGTCGTACCTGCACATCTATCTGGTGGGAGTACCGTTGATCTTTCCCCCGGAAATGGGGTGAGTGTAGTGCATGCAGCTAACTGAGCCCAGTTCCACACTCCATCCTTACCCGGGAGTGGAATACCACACCTCTGGTCTGAGGTGCAATACCCCTGTAGCAGCCGAGTCCTCGGGGTGCTACATTCCCCCCTGGTAAACCACAGCACGTCCTCGGGCTGGAATAGAGCAAAAGCAAATTACAACATACAAAATTTTTAAAGTGCACTCATATATAAGATATTAACTTATGAACTCATCCCTTTATGGGAGGTACTCTACTCTTTTTAAACGTTACAGGTATAAAACATTTTCCTAATGCCACCGGAACTCTTTTTGAAAAACACCATTTAAAACTTTTGGCATTATTATTTTAGCAGCATATTTAACTTTCCATTATAAGACATTCTCAAATAAAACATTTTCAAACATATTCTTGATCTTCTGGCCACGGTGCAACTTGTGACCAGGTAAAGTGCAACAGTCACTAGTTCCAAAGTAGAAAAGCAGTTCTTCTCTAAAACCAGTAGGGGGCGCCTTAAGAAGCGCAACTATTTACAGGGTATGGCCGCTCTCAGTCCTCGGCCAGTGGGAATAGGGGAATGGCTGCTCACAGTCCTCAGCCTGGTAATGGATAGGGGCACACAGGAAACAGTTCTTTAACAGTCCCACACTAGTCCCAACGGGGACCACACTTCACTCAGCAACAACTTCAGCAACAGTTCTCATTCCCTGACGGGTAACTATATACAGTACTTTGTTTAGGCTACTTCCTTCAGTAGCGGTATCCTCTCCTTGCCTCCTCCTGAGGGTAGTCTTCAGACCCGTCCGGGTCCTCTTGGCTTTCCTCATATTGTATCTCCTCCTCAGTCAGCCGGTGTACGTGAAGGGCGTACGGTCCTTTGGCACACTGATGCCGGGTGAAGGTGACCTCATCACCTGAGTAGAGGTCGCATCCTCGGTGTCCTTCTGGAAGGTGACTCTCGACATCCCTGCGGTTGACAAAGACGTCGCCGGGGGTTCGGTGATCCCGGATAAAGCCCCAGCCATGCTCCAGCTGGAACTTTATTACGGTCCCGGTGGCGCGGGGACCGTGGGCCGCACCGGGGTTTCGTCGGGCTCGGCGTTTCTGCTCCGCGCTCCGGACCTGCAGCTGTTCTTCGCGGATCCGCCTCTCTCGTCGTTCTCTCCCGAAGACCTCTAGCTGTTGACGGCAGCACTCCTCACGCCGGGCTGCGTCCGCCCGGGTCTCCTGGGTAAACCCCATTAGGTTCTCACCGGTGGGGTCCCATGCAAACTGGGCTTCCTCCAACGGGAGTGGGACAATTTTGGCGGGCGCCGGAGCCGGGATTAGAGGCTCACACAGGGGCCGTTCCCTCCGGAGTCGGGAATTGATGTACTCCGGTGGCCAAACGAAGGGCAGCCCATCCGGGCTAGTATGCTGTGCAAACAGATCTTCACCCAGGGGTGGCACGGTGGAGGTAGAGGGCGCTGTAGGGGCAGTGGCGCCCGGGGGTGCTCGGCCTTGTGTCCAGGCCGTAGGCATCCTGTCTGGATTCAAATATGGCGCCTTCCGGGAGGAGGGCGCTGTTGAGACCGCGGCGCCCGGGGGTACTCGGCCTTGCGACCAGGCCGGGGGCACTTCCTCTTTTGCCGCGCTCAGGGTCAAGGGGCGTGGCGCGCGGAAGGGGGCGTGACCGCGGCTCCGGCCGCTTGAGGCCTAGTTGGGAGCAGTGGCGGTGCGGCAATGGGCGCGGTGAGTGGGACTTCGGGCTCTGCGACGGGGAGCTGGGGCAGGTTTTCGGCTACTGGGCTCAGGGTGGTGACGTCCCCATTACCTGCTTCCATCCCTGCGGCTCCCTCCGCGGCGTCGTCTCCGGCCTTCGTCCCTCCTGCACCATCCTCAGGGGCAGACATGCTCCACGTTGCGGGTGGCGTCCTCTGCTGGCGGGTTCCAGCCTGCTGGGCCATCTCCCTCCCCCATTCGGCCAGTGCTTCCTGCTGTACTCGGGCCATCTTCCGGGCCAAGGCCTCCAGCGCGGTCTGTGCACGCTCCCGATCTCTGGGGAGCTGTGCCAGGATCTCCACCAGGCCTTCTGGGGTGGCGGCCTGCAGCAGGCCCCGGACCACGGGGTCGGTACCGCTTGTCTCTTCCTCCATCCCCGGGTGCGATCTGTCCAGACTCCTCCAGGCTGCACCCATCTTCTCCGTTTTGTTCTCTATCCGCCCCCCTTGGGAGTGGTCCCGGGGCAACTTAGTGACAGTCAGTTTCAGGGGCAGACCCCCGACCTTGATGGACATTTCCATGGTGGTAGTCTCGGCTGGTGGGGGCGGTCTCCGCTTTTGGCGCCCTTCTGGGACCGCGCCCACGATGGGAGGTGGTCTCTTGCCACTCTCTGGCACGCCCACAATGGCGTCCGCTCTGCCAGGGCGGGAAACTGCCCAAGATGGCGGGAATCGTCCACTGATGGCGGGAAACTTCGTGGATGGCGGGCAAAGGCTGCAGATGGCGGGCAAACGGCGGGAAACGACTCCGGACGGCGTCTGATGGCGGGAACCCTCTGGAATTGGCGGGAGACTCCTTTTTGAGGTAAATGTGAACTTTTCTTCAGGCACGCAGTACCCGGTGGTTGCGGGCACGTAATCCTGCCGACTACGCCAAAGGTGACGCGCCCCCTGGGCCATGTTTGTGTAGCGTTGCGCACGCGGGGAATACCCGGAGCCGGATCAGATAGGGGTAGTAGTCCTCGTGGCGGTGACCCAGTCCGTGCCCAGGGTGTCAAACTAAGTGGCGTTATTGATATGATGGTATTAGTGTCCGACTACGCCACCCGTTGAATGCGGCTATGAAGCCGCCGCTGCAGGGCAGTCCGCTGAGGCCGGTGGTACGGATGTGCAGCGTGGATGGTATAACCCCCAACGGGAGGGGTATAGCCTCAGGGCAGCTGATGAAGCAGGAAAAGATGATAGTGGTAGTGGTGTGACAAGGAAGCTCAGAGACGTGCATTGCAGTTTTCACAGCTTTACTCACAGTTGGTGTTCAGATCACTTCGGCCAAGAGTGACCACCCGAGCCGTGCTGCGTCCACCAGGTGCGGGACTCAGCCAACTCCCAGGCAGTTCCAGAGCGTGGTCCTGAGCTCCCCTCTCTTCCTTCCTACTGGCCGTCCCCACCAGGGATCCACCTTTGTCCAGCTCCCTCGGGCCTTCTGGTGGTGAAACCTCTCCCGGCTTCCCTGACCCTATACGTGGTATGCCTTCCTGGTGGATATGGCGAGGGGTCGCGCCAAAACTTGTTCACGACCTCCGGTTCCTGGCTGAGGATAATTGGCCTCCACCAGTTTGGGATCCGGTACCCTGTTCTGCCAACCCTTCACCCGTTAACTCGTGGGATCTCAGGGTTCCCTCTTCTCTTGCGTCTCTGGGCCTTTCCTGGTGTTTCTGTTCCTTCTTCCTCTGACTTCTCTCTCTCTCTGCTTCAGGCCTGGCTCTGGAGCTGGGCCCAGACGGAGCCACAGCTCCCTGTCAGCCCTCTCTGGCTGAGCTCCTCTCTGCACAGAGCAGACCAAAAAGACCCTGTCCTAAGATGGTGCCCACCTTATATACTCCCTCTGACACCCGAGCCCAGGTGACGAGCAACCAATGGGCTCCTATCTCTGCCCAGAGTCCCTCCCCTATCTGCTCCTACACCACTGGGATGTTCCTCCCCCCTCCCCACTCCAGCCAGGGACAGAAGCTGTCGTACCTGCACATCTATCTGGTGGGAGTACCGTTGATCTGTCCCCCGGAAATGGGGTGAGTGTAGTGCATGCAGCTAACTGAGCCCAGTTCCACACTCCATCCTTACCCGGGAGTGGAATACCACACCTCTGGTCTGAGGTGCAATACCCCTGTAGCAGCCGAGTCCTCGGGGTGCTACATATCCATAGTGTAATAAAGTGGCCGGTCAGGATTCTGTCCAGGTTCTGATGACTAATATATTGCTTTAGTCTAATCCATATTGGCATCAAAGAGCAATCAATACTGATGACGGAACTGCTGTTTATATATACTGTATATTTCTATTCGTGTATAATTACATAAAAATAAAACTTTACCTTGCACTGGGGATGTCAAGCTGCCCCTTCATCAGTAAGTAGCTGTAAAAGTCCCCGCAGCTCACGTATTTCAGACCAAGGAGCAAATGCAGCTGTTGTACAGAGCAGAGATATAGGTGAATTGCCAGATTATTACAGTACCTACACATCTACTACAGAATAGGACAGAATAACTATAGGCTACATGGTAAATGCCTGTCTGATTGTCCAGATACAAACATAGAGACATAACTATAGTAGGTACATGTGTTGCAGTCGCACTTAGCCCTGGAGCCTATGGGGCCAAAATATCCTTTTGGCCCATAAGAGAACACCAGTACTATTAAAGATCTGTAATGGTTGGGGGCAGCGGCTTGCGGCATTACTGTAATGGTCCAGGGTGTGTTTTGGCCGGCCATGTACCTCCCGAGGTTACTGATCACATGACTGTGACATCGCACAGGTCCTGTGCATACAGAAGGTCTGATCACATGACTGTGACATCAGCACAGGTCCTGTGTGTGCACTAGAGGATATATAAACCCTGGTAGATTTGAGACAGGTGTGAAAGGCGTGAGGCCTGTTCCCGTGTGTGGGACACTGTTAGCCTGGAGAGGCTTAGTGAGGCCTAGTGAAGCCTGAAAGGCAGAGGCTGGATCCTTACGTGTAAGCGATACCAGTAGCCTTGGAGGGCCAGAGGCTTGAAAGGCAAGAGCCCTGGAAGGCATAGGCTGGATGTTAGGTGAGAAAACATACCAGTAGCCTTTGAAGGAACGAGGGCTGGAGACCCCCATCTGGGAAGCCGTAAAGCCACAGTGGTGGCAGAACAAATCTGACTGAAGCAGCTAAAACCGGGCAAAGGTAAAGCACTGCATTATATGGACGTTGATATAAGTGACTTTGCTGATGGCTGTAACTGGAGCCAAGTGGGCCTGTCTGCCACTTGAAAGGCTCCTGGACATTATATGTGTATGTCGGTGAGCCACTGAGTTGGACTCGGTGATAAGCAGTAGTGAAGTGTAATAAACTGCTGGATTGTGAAATACTGGAAAACGTGGCTGGTGTGCTTTAATTGACCCGATGCAGCGAGTGTCCCCCAGCATGATGACTAGCGCTGCCTTACAGGGTCTATAAACTGCGAGCAACGCCACTATACACATATACACATACAGTATATACTCACACACATGCACATGTACTGTATGTACACACCAATGTGTAAGTGTGTCTATAAACAGGGTCGGACTGGGGCACCGAGACACCGGAGAATTCTCCGGTGGGCCCGGGTCCTCAGCGGGCCCCCGAGCAGGACACACGGGTGCCCCTGGTTAACATGGCCGCCGGTGCTCCGCACTGCAAGGGCCTGGAGGGTCAGAGGGGCCCTTGCAGTGCGGCTGATGAAGGCAATCTGGCCTGCTTCTCGGTCCCATGGGCAGATTGCCCTCATCCTGTGCGGCAGGCAAGGAGCGATCCCTCCAGCTCCACTGCCGACAGGAGGAAAATGGCAGCATAGCTGCAGGGATCCGTCCTCACCTCTGCTTTCTGCCCGGCGTTTCCTCCCTCACACAGGCTCGCGCTGCTTGATGATGTCATCATGCAGCATGGGCCTGTGTCAGGGAGAAAGATGCCGGGCAGGAAGCAGAGGACAGTGCTGCGGGGGAGCGCGCTGAGAGACAAGTTTTGGGTTTTTTTGAGGGAGAACAATGGTGATTGAGCAGGTGCGGCGAGATATGACATGGTGGGGGATATATGGCATGGCAATGGGGGAGGTGGGGGGAGATATGCATGGCATGGTGATGGAGGAGGTAGGTGGAGATATGACATGGCATTAGTGATAGAGGAGGTGGGGGAGATATGGCAATGATGGTGGAGCAGGTGGGGGGAGAAATGGCAATGATGATGGAGTAGGTGGGGGGAGATATGGCAATGATGACGGAGCAGTTTGGGGGAGATATGGCAATGATGACAGAGCAGGTGGGGGAGATATGGCAATGATGATGGAGCAGGTGGGGGGAGATATGGCAATGATGGAGGTGGTGGGGGGAGATATGGCAATGATGATGGAGGTGGTGGGGGGAGATATGGCAATGATGGAGAAGGTGGGGGAGATATGACAATGTTGGAGAAGGTGGGGGAGAGCAATGATTGGGATGGAGAAGAGCAATTATGGAGGTAGTAGAGAGAAATGATGGGGAATTATTTGGACGCTATTTGCTGTTAATATCTGGTCTGGTCATGGCATGGTGGTATTTCTCCCTTGTATGTAGTAATATTCGGTCACTATGGGGTGGTAATATCTGGCCTGGTCAAGGTGTGGTGGTATTTCTACCTTATATGTAGTATTATTCGATCACTATGTGGTGGTAATATGTGGTCTGGTCATGGTTTAGTGGTATTTCTCCCTTGTATGTGGTATTATTCAGTCACTATGAGGTGGTAATATGTGGTCTGGTCATCGTGTGGTGGTATTTCTCCCTTATACGTAGTATTATTCGGTCACTATGTGGTAGTAATATGTAGTCCAGTCATGGTGTGGCAGTATTTCTCCCTTGTATGTAGTACTGTTTGTGTTGGTACAGTGGATTGTGTTGTGTATGGCAGTCATTTGTTCTCTCTGATATTAATTAGGAGAAGATTCTTTATTTCCATTAGTGATTAATTAAATACTTGGAACAAGATGCACTTACAGGGGTTCTCCGATGAAAACAAGTAATCACCTCTCCACAGGATAAGTGATAAGTTATTGATTAGTGGGGGTCTGAATGCTGGGACCTGCACCGATTGGTAGAATGTGGAGCTTTTATCCCCATTAGACTGGAGCTCATGTGCGACTTGACCACTGATCCATTCATTCCCTCAGTGGCTGTTCTTGTTTTTTTTCTGGAAACCCCAAAGAGAATGAAGGGAGCTGCAGTCAGACGTCCCACCTGCCGCTGCATTTTAAAATGGGGATAAGTGTCCTGACAGGGATAAAACTTCCCCATTCTTCTGATCGGTGCGGTTTCCAATGTTCGGACCCAAACGATCAGTCAGTTATCACCTATCCCATGGAGCCCTTGGATCGGTGATAACTTGTTTTAACCAAAGAACCCCTTTACTGCAAACTACCGTAATTGTACATCCTAGTTATAGCATGTGCACAGTAGATGTGCAGGAGCCGCCTGTGATTTACAGCAGACGCTCCACTATAACGGGGATATCGGCTATCAGGTATTTACATATAGCTGTAGGGTGGGCCCTGAGGATAAATTCCTCCTGTGGGCCCCAGACACCCCAGTCCGACACTGTCTATATATATATATACGAGAGTTGCCATTAAAATGGTATTGGTTGTATATCTCATACTTATGTTCAAAGATATATTGACCTCTAGAACCATGCCACTACTACAAGCCCAACAGGCACATGCTCACTGGGCTGCAGCCCTCACCTACATTGTGGGCCATCGGCCGTGGTTTTGCAGCTGCTGGCCTTTTAATATTTTTTCATGTCCATGTCGTGTGTACCCGCCCATGCGCGCCCATGCACGACGCACACGCACAGCGTTCAGTACACCGCAGTGGCGTACTCTTTGCCAGGCCTAGTGCCAGATAGTGTTATCAGGATGTTCTTGGTAGGAGGGGCTACCGCTCTCTGCGCGCCGGCTCCTTACTTTCCTGCAGACTCATCTTCAAGCTCTGGGAGGGCTGCATGCTACACTGATTCATCTCCAGGCTATGAATGAGTTAACAAGCTGAGGCCATGTAATGTATGTACATCAGCCCTAGTGTATCCTACAGTATATGATGTGTATACATCAGCCCCAGTGTATCCTATGTGATGTATATACTGTACATCAGCACCTGTATATCCTATACGATGTATATACATCAGCCCCAGTGTATCCTATACGATGTATATACTGTACATTAGCACCAGTATCTCTTATATGATATATATACATCAGCCCCAGTCAATCCTATACGATGTATATACATCAGCCCCAGTGTATCCTATACGATGTATATACATCAGCCCCAGTGTATCCTATGTGATGTATATACTGTACATCAGCACCTGTATATCCTATATGATATATATACATCAGCCCCAGTGTATCCTATGTGATGTACATACTGTACATCAGCACCTGTATATCCTATATGATGTATATACATCAGCCCCAGTCAATCCTATACGATGTATATACTGTACATTAGCTCCAGTATCTCTTATATGATATATATACATCAGCCCCAGTGTATCCTATGTGATGTACATACTGTACATCAGCACCTGTGTATCCTATATGATGTATATACTGTACATCAGCACCTGTATATCCTATATGATGTATATACATCAGCCCCAGTGTATCCTATATGATGTATATACTGTACATTAGCTCCAGTATCTCTTATATGATATATATACATCAGCACCTGTATATCCTATATGATGTATATACATCAGCCCCAGTGTATCCTATACGATGTATATACTGTACATTAGCTCCAGTATCTCTTATATGATATATATACATCAGCCCCAGTGTATCCTATGTGATGTACATACTGTACATCAGCACCTGTGTATCCTATATGATGTATATACTGTACATCAGCACCTGTATATCCTATATGATGTATATACATCAGCCCCAGTGTATCCTATATGATGTATATACTGTACATTAGCTCCAGTATCTCTTATATGATATATATACATCAGCCCCAGTGTATCCTATGTGATGTACATACTGTACATCAGCACCTGTATATCCTATATGATGTATATACATCAGCCCCAGTGTATCCTATACGATGTATATACTGTACATCAGCACCTGTATATCCTATATGATGTATATACATCAGCCCCAGTGTATCCTATACGATGTATATACTGTACATTAGCTCCAGTATCTCTTATATGATATATATATACATCAGCCCTAGTGTATCCTATAAGATGTTTGTACATCAGCCCCAGTGTATCCTATATGATGTATATACTCTACATTAGCACCCGTATATCCTTTAAGATGTACTATATATACATCAGCCCTAGTGTATCCTATACGATGTATATACATCAGCCCCAGTGTATCCTATACGATGTATATACTGTACATTAGCTCCAGTATCTCTTATATGATATATATACATCAGCCCTAGTGTATCCTATACGATGTATATACATCAGCCCCAGTGTATCCTATGTGATGTATATACATCAGCCCTAGTGTATCCTATATGATATATATACATCAGCCCTAGTGTATCCTATACGATGTATATACATCAGCCCCAGTGTATCCTATATGATGTATATACTCTACATTAGCACCCGTATATCCTTTAAGATGTACTATATATACATCAGCCCTAGTGTATCCTATATGATGTTTGTACATCAGCCCCAGTGTATCCTATATGATGTATATACTCTACATTAGCACCCGTATATCCTTTAAGATGTACTATATATACATCAGCCCTAGTGTATCCTATACGATGTTTGTACATCAGCCCCAGTGTATCCTATACGATGTATATACTGTACATTAGCACCAGTATATCCTTTAAGATGTACTATATATACATCAGCCCTAGTGTATCCTATATGATGTATATACATCAGCCCCAGTGTATCCTATACGATGTATATACTGTACATTAGCTCCAGTATCTCTTATATGATATATATACATCAGCCCTAGTGTATCCTATACGATGTATATACATCAGCCCCAGTGTATCCTATGTGATGTATATACATCAGCCCTAGTGTATCCTATATGATATATATACATCAGCCCTAGTGTATCCTATACGATGTATATACATCAGCCCCAGTGTATCCTATATGATGTATATACTCTACATTAGCACCCGTATATCCTTTAAGATGTACTATATATACATCAGCCCTAGTGTATCCTATATGATGTTTGTACATCAGCCCCAGTGTATCCTATATGATGTATATACTCTACATTAGCACCCGTATATCCTTTAAGATGTACTATATATACATCAGCCCTAGTGTATCCTATATGATATATATACATCAGCCCTAGTGCATCCTATATGATGTTTGTACATCAGCATGTCACAAGGAGGTTTTCTCTAACATCACAAACTGTGATGGCGGCGTCCAAGTCTGTGGATTCCACAGATTCATATACTGCTCCTTGTAACTCCATTGATAGCTATGGTCAGTGCAGGGTGACTAGGGCATCGACTCTTAGAGCTGCAGCTCCTTGACAGGTGAGCAAAAGTTAGTCTTTGCTGGGCTGAGGTTGTTGACTGCCTTTGATCACATGCTAGAGGAGAACCAGTCGTGTCTGCTGTTTCTCCATTTAAGCCGGCTGTGCTTTGCTGGCAATGCCAGTATCGTTTTTCTCTATCCTGTTCTGGAAAGGTGAACACATACTGGTTTAGTGGTTATTGCTAAAGTTGTTGCAAGCGTTGTTTGGTAACCCTTTCCTTTTTCCCTAGGTGTCTTTATATTACTTTGTTGCCTCTCAGGTTTTAGACTTTATATTCCTTTGTGTATTTCCCTGAGAGCGTGTTGTGTGACTGTGCTTCAGTTCTGTCCTATCTTGTTTTGTATTCCCCCCATACACTGTACAAACTAGTGCTGCTTAGGAGCATAGTAAGGAACGAGGCTCGGGCATCTCCACATTCAGGAGTAATCCTGGGAACAGAAATAGCTAGGGACCCCTAGCCTGAGGGTCAGAATAGGAGCACACTTGCTATCCCACAGTCACACCATGACACAGCCCCAGTGTATTCTATATGATGTATATATATCGGCCCCAGCATATCCTATATGATCTATGTACATCGCTCCCAAGGTATCCTATAGAGATGCATATACACTGGCACAAGCGTATCCTATATGATGTATATACATAGTCTCCAGCATATCCTATGTAATGTATGTACATCATCACCAGTGTATCCTACATGACGTATATACATCAGCCCCAGTGTATCTTACATTATGTATACTGATCAGCCCCAGCATCCTATATGATGTACAGGTGCATCTCACTAAATTAGAATGTCATCAAAAAGTTAATTTATTTCAGTTCTTCAATGCAAAAAGTGAAATTCATATATTATATAGAGTCATTACAGACAGAGTGATCTATTTCACGTGTTTATTTCTGTTAATGTTGATGATTATGGCTTACAGCCAATGAACAAAAGTCATTATCTCAGTAAATTAGAATACTTTATAACAACAGCTTGAAAAATGTTTTTAACATCCGAAATGTTGTCCGACTGAAATGTATGTTCTGTAAATGCACTCAATACTTGGTCGGGGCTCCTTTTGCATCAATTACTGCATCAATGCGGCAATGTGGCATGGAGGCGATCAGCCTGTGGCCCTGCTGAGGTGTTATGGAAGCCCAGGTTGCTTTGATAGCAGCCTTCAGCTCGTCTGCATTGTTGGGTCTGGTGTCTCTCATCTTCCTCTTGACAATACCCCATAGATTCTCTATAATAGATTCTCTATGGGGATTAGGTCAGGCGAGTTTGCTGGCCAATCAAGCACAGTGATACTGTTGTTTTTAAACCAGGTATTGGTATTTTTGGCAGTGTGGACAGGTGCCAAGTAGGGTTGAGCGAGTATGTTCTGACCGAGTATGCTCGGGCCGAGCTCCGAGTATTTCCAGCTGCTCGGTGATGAGGTTAAATTGCTCCCGTGTGCATGATTTGCAACTGTTTGACTGCTTTATTACATGTGAGGAATGTGTAAGAAATAGACATTCCTCACATGTAATAAAACTGTCAAACAGTTGCAAATCATGCACACAGAAGCAATTTAACCTTATCACCGAGCAGCTGGAAATACTCGGAGCTCGGCCCGAGCATAGTCGGCGAAAGGGTTAATAGAACATACTCGCTCAACTCTAGTGTCAAGTCCCAGCAGATGACATGGCTCCCCAAACTATCACCGATTGTGGAGACTTCACACTAGACCGCAAGCAGCTTGGATTGTGGCCTCTCCACTCTTCCTCGAGACTCTGGGACCTTGATTTCCAAATGAAAATTGGAACTCTGGGACCTTGTGGAGTGTGTCAATGACTGCCTTCTGGACATCTGTCATGTCAGCAGTCTTTCCTATGATTGTGGAGCCTTCTGAAACAGACTAAGGGACCTTTTAAATGCTTAGGAAGCCTTTGCATGTGTTTTTTTGTTAATTATTTTAATTCACTGAGATAATGGCTTTTGTGTTTTCATTGGCTGTAAGCCATAATCATCAACATTAACAGAAATAAACACGTGAAATAGATCACTCTGTTTGTAATGACTCTATATAATATACTAGATGGTGGCCCGATTCTAACGCATCGGGTATTCTAGAATGTCTCCCGACGGTGGCATACTTATTTTAAATCTGCCGCCAATTGGCCGGAGACCGTGTATAAATTTGGCGCCACAATCGCAGATTGGTCGCCGCGGGCGGCCGCGAGCAATCAGCAGAGCGGTGTTTAAATTTGGCGCCGAAATCGCTGATTGGTCGCGGCTGCGACCAATCAGCGAACCGTGTTAGTGAGGACCGGGGAGTATCCACCTGCCTTATAATGCCCCATGCAGGTTGTCACTTCCCCCCCCCATATAATGCCCCATGCAGGATGTCACATCCCCCCATCCCTTATAATGCCCCATGCAGGATGTCACCCCCCCTCCCTTATAATGCCCCATGCAGGATGTCACTCCCCCCCCATATAATGCCCCATGCAGGATGTCACATCCCCCTCCTTTATAATGCCCCATGCAGGAAGTCACATCCCCCCTCCCTTATAATGCCCCAAAAAGGATGTCACATCCCCCCCATATAATGGCCCATGCAGGATAATGCCCCATGCAGGATGTCACATCCCCCCCCTGTATAATGCCCCATGCAGGATGTCACATCCCCCCCCTTCCTTATAATGCCCCATGCAGGATGTCACATCCCTCCTATAGAATGCCCCATGCAGGAAGTCACATCCCCCCTATATAATACCCCATGCAGAAAGTGACATCCCCCCTATATAATGCCCCATAGAGGAAGTCACATCCCCTCCATAGTGCCCCATGCAGGATGTCACATCCCCGCCTCCCTTATAATGCCCCATGCAGGATGTCACTCCCCCCCACCATATAAATGCCCCATGCAGGATGTCACCACCCCCCTTATAATGCCCCATGGAGGAAGTCACATCGCCCCCTCCCTTATAATGCCCCATGCAGGAAGTGACATCCCCCCTATATAATACCCCATGGAGGAACTCACATCCCCCCCATAGTGCCCTATGCAGCATGTCACATCCCCCCCTCCCTGATAATGCCCCATGCAGAAAGTCACATCCCCCTTATATAATACCCCATGCAGGATGTCACATCCCCCCATAGTGGCCCATGCAGGATGTCACACCCCCCCCTCGCTTATAATGGCCCCTCCACAATGTCACACACCCCCACCCCACCATTTAATGCCCTATGCCCCCATACAATAAAAAAAAAAAATCCAATACTCACCTCACTTCTCAGCTGCTGCTCCGGACTCCAGCGTAGCCGGCATCTTCCCGCTGCACGCTGTGACCGCTCAGGAGAGAGCGCAGTGTAAAGACGTCACCGAGCCCTCTGACCTGAGACGTCACAGAGCAGCAGCGGCAGACACAGGAGCTGCTGCGGAGGCACAGGGAGGGGTAAGTATGGCGCCGGGTGCCGGGGCCCTGAGCAAGCGGGGAGAGGGGAGGGGGGAGAGGGGAGAGGAGGGGAGAGGGGGGGAGAGGAGAGGGGAGGGGGGGCGTCACACTTGCCGTCGGGAGATAAGCGGCCGTAGCCGCTGATCTCCCGACGGTAGCCGCATGGAGGTCAGCAGCGCCTCCGGTGGGGGACTTATGCTGCGAGCAGCCGGCTGCATCTCCCGGCTGCATCGCCGCTGACCTCCGTGCGGCAGATGAGCCGCTAACATCCGCCATCTTTTTCTGAAATGCCGCCTCGCTGATTGACAGCGCCGGACCAATCAACGACGCAGGATTTCCTGGACAGAAGGACAGACAGACAGACGGGATAAGACAATTATATTAATGACTCTATATAATATATGAGTTTCACTTTTTGTATTGAAGAACTGAAATAAATTAACTTCTTGATGATATTATAATTTAGTGAGATGCACCTATATATACATCGGCCCCAGTGTATCCCATGTGATGTATATGTAGCACCCCGAGGACTCGGCTGCTACAGGGGTATTGCACCTCGATCCAGAGGTGTGGTATTCCACTCTCGGGTAAGGATGGAGTGTGGGACTGAGCTCAGCTAGCTGCATGCACTACACTCATCCCATTTCCGGGGGACAGAACAACGGTACTCCCACCAGATAGATGTGCAGGTACGACAGCGTCTGTCCCTGGCTGGAGTGGGAGGGGGGGAGGAACATCCCAGTAGTGTAGGGGCAGATAGGGGAGGGACTCTGGGCATAGAGGTAGGAGCCCATTGGGTGCTAGTCACCTGGGCTCACACATAGAGGGAGTATATATGGTGGGCACCATCTAGAGACAGGGAGAGCAGAGCTGAGGGAGTCAGAGGGAGAGTTCAGCCAGGAGGGCTGACAGGGAGCTGTGGCTCCGGCTGGGCCCAGCTCCAGGGCCAGGCCTGCAGTGGAAAGGAGGAGGAAGAGAGGCCCAGAGACGCAAGACAAGAGGGAACCCTGAGATCCCAGAAGTAAACCAAAAGGGGTGAAGGGTTGGCAGAAAAGGGTACCGGAACCCAAACTGGTGGAGGCTAATGATCCTCAGCCAGGAACCGGAGGTCGTGGTCAAGTTTTGGCGCGACCCTCACCACATCCACCAGGAAGGCACACCACGAATAGGGTCAGGAAAGCCAGAGAAGGTTTTACCACCAAGAGGCCCGAGGGAGCCGGACAAAGGTGGATCCCTGGTGGGAACGGCCAGTAGGAAGGAAGAGAGGGGAGCTCAGGACCACGCTCTGGACTGCCTGGGAGTTGGCCGAGTCCCACACCTGGTGGACGCAGCACGGCTCGGGTGGTCACTCAAGGCCGGAGTGACCGGAACAACACCTGTGAGTAAAAACCCTGAAACTGCATCGCATGTCTCTGAGCTTCCTTGCTGCACCATCACAACCACCATCTTCCACATCTGCTGCCCTGAGGCCATACCCCTCCCGTTGGGGGTTATACCATCCTTGCTGCACAATCCTACCACCGGCCTCAGCGGACTGCTCTGCAGCGGCGGCCTCCTAGCCGCAATCAACGGGTGGCGTAGTCGACACTTAAACAACATCTACAAAAGACTGCCACACACTTAGTTTGACCACCCTGGGCACGGACCGGGTCACCGCCACAAGGACTACTACCCCTATCCAGATCCGGCTCCGGGTGTCCCTTGAACATGGCCCAGGGGGCGCGTCATATATACATCGTCCCCAACGTATCCTATATGATGTATATACACAGGGGTGGATTAAAAGTAGTGTTGAGCCACCCCCGTAGTGTTCGAGTTCGGTTCGGTTCGTCGAACACCCGTGTGTTCGCCGAACTGTTCGTCGAACTGTTCGTCGAACACCTTCGAACACCGTTAAAACCAATGGCAGGCAAACAAAAACACATAGAAACACATAGAAAACACCTTCAAAGGTGTCCAAAAGCTGACAGACTGCTCAGAAGACATAACTAACACATGGAAAAGTGACAAGTACATATAGTCATGCGAAAATAAAAGAGGTGGAGGAGTAAAAGGAGGGGGAGACACAGATATAGGCATGTCATGCCCTTCTAAAATCCAAAAAGTGAGAAGCCGACACGGCCAGTCCGCTCCTGCCCGTGCCACCTCCGTGTCGCCGGGTTTGTGCCAGAGCCGCGGTGAACCCTGATGGCCAGCCCCCCTCTCCCAATACTGGTGCCTGTCCGCTGGTGGGTCGAGCGAGCCCCCCTGTGGTGGAGGCAGCTCTAAGCTTTTTAATTTAAATTGTCTCTCTAATTTGAATGAATACACTTTAAATCCATTTACAAGGATCTATTGGAGGGCAAGTCTCATGCCAGCAGCCGCGTAATTCCAGCTCCAGTAGCGTCCACTAAAGCTGCTGCAGTTAAAAAGCTTTTATAAGGATCGAGCTCGGCTGTCCACCGCAAGGCATCCTACTGCCAGTCCCAGCCCCTATGCCTTGGGGTGCCTCCTGATGCTCTTCACTGAGTATCCCGTGGTCCCAAAGCATTTCCTTTGAAAAAATTAAGTGTCTAAACTACAGGTGGTGTAGCTTGCTTAACAGCCGGGATAATCCGCTGACTAGCAGACACTGCTACTAGGCACAAAGTATTTCCTGGGCTAGATGCAGTTAAAAATTTGTAATTAGATACTCTCGTTGGATGCTGAGAAAGCATTCCATAGAGTCTCCTGGCACGCCATATATGATTCTCTTAAAAAGCTTGGGGTAGGGGTCTAGGGGACCCTTTTATAGCCAAAATCACAGCCCTGTATCACAATACGTCACCTAGGCTGAAGATAAATGGAACTGTAGCACCCTGAGGGCTCGGTTGCTACAGACGTATTGCACCTCACCCAGAGGTGTGATATCTCACTCTCAGGTAAGGATGGAGTGTGGATCAGGACCCGACACCTGCATGCATTACACCACATTGCCGTGGGGCAGGGCGACCAATATGCCCCTGAGATGGGCACGACAGTCCCTGTCCCTGGCTGGAGTGGGGGGAGGGAACACTGAGGAAGGGGAACCCTGTAGTGCAGGAGCAGGGAGGAAGCAGTTCCTGGGTGCATTGAGAAGGGAGTATAAAAGGTGGGCACCATCTTAGTTCAGTGCAGAGAAGTCTGAGCAGAAGTGGCAGGGAGCAGGGGCTCTGCATGAGCTCTGCTCCGGAGGCGGGCCTAGTAACAGAGGCCCAGGCCTGGAAGAGGGAGAAGGAAGGAAGAGGAGCGGAGAAGGCTCCAGGAACGAGGAATGAAGGGATCCCAGGGGTGTGGACGGGCGAGTCGCCACCGCACGCCCGAATCCACCTGCGTGGAGGGGTCAGGCCAAAGGGGGAGACCGGTCCCCGAACTAGTGGAGGCAGGAAACGACCCTCAGCTAGAAACCGGAGGCTCTGACATTTTATGTGGCGCAGCCCCTCGCTACACCCGCTAGGAAGGCACCACATAGGGTCAGGGAAACTGGCGCCAAGTTTACCAAGAGGAGGCCCGAGGCAGCCGGACAGAAGTGTTGGTAAGAAAGGCCAGACAAAGGACACACAAAGGGGGTCCTGTGAAGTGCTCCAAAGTTATCTGGGAGTTGTCTGAGCCCCTCACAGTACGACGTGGGCAGCCGTTACCTGCAGACGTGGGCTGGATAATAAGAACTGTGAGTAAAGGCCCTGAACTGCATCACTGACTCCGTGTCGTTACTGCTGCTGCCCTGCACCATCACCCCCATCCTCCGCATACACTGCCCTGAGGCTATACTCCTCCCGTGGGGAGTTATGCTACGCTCTGCTGCACCCACAACACCAGCCTCAGCGGTCTGCCCTGTAGCGGCGGTTCACTCTGACCGCAATCCACGGGTGGCGTAGTCGTACATTTAAACATCAAAACCACATAAATAGTTCCGCCACTGGTTTGACCGCCCTGAGCCACGGAACCGGGTCGCCGCCACGAAGACTACAACCACCAGCATCCACCAAAAAGGGTCCGGCTCCGGGTGTCCCAAGGCCCAGGGGGTGCATCAGAACAATTTCATCACCTTTCACAATCACCAATGGGACAAGGCAGGGATGTCCTCTGTCCCCTCTCTTATACATCCTAGTGACGGAGCACCTGCTCTCATCAATTCGCCATAACCCCAATATTAGGTGGATTGAGGTGGGAGGCACCGAGTACAAGTGCTCTCTATTTGCTGATGATGTCCTAGTATATATCACTCAATCACATATATCCATCCATGCTGTTATGGCTGAAATAGATCACTTTGTTACATGGTCAAATTTTAAAATCAATGCAGCGAAGTCTGAGGCCCTCGATGTCTCCCTCCCCAAATCCATATAGGATTCCATCCAGTCCAACTTTCCCTTTGCCTGGCCCTCACAGGGTATCAAATACTTAGGAATTCCTATTCATAGATACCTCTCCCATCTATGTTATCTTAATTTTGGGCCCTTTATTGAACAACTCCATACAGACCACGGTTGGCAAGTTAGAACTGTAAGATTCACTACGTGAACCGCTGGTGTTTTGTGGAAAAGCACATGTACACTGTGTTCCAAATTATTATGCAAAAAGTGTTTAGGAGTGATAAGGGAAGAATTTGTTTGTTTGTCAGTTAAACTCATTGATGGTGATGTGTGTCAGGGCTCTTTATATCACTGTAAGCAATTGCAGACACCTGTGCTAATTAGTTTGGCAGGTGTGTCCAATGAAAGGCAAGACTACTTAAGAAGGCTCTCTCACATTATTAAGCAGCCTACATTTTCTGCCAAAATGGGAAAGAAAAAGGATGTGTCGGCTGCTGAGAAGCAACAAATTGTGGAGTGTTTAGGTCAAGGCATGACTACAATCAACATTGTGCGATGATCAGGATGAAGTGTCTTGGCAATCAAGAAGTATGTAGCTGATTCACAGTACACACGTGTGCGTGCTGATAAGGGCAAATTGAGGACTCTTTCCTACAGGCAATTACGTCAGGTTGAAAGAGCAGCGGCAAAAAAGCCTTGTCATAGCAGCAGACAAGTTTTTGAAGCTGCTTGTGCCTCCAACGTCCCCCGAACAACAAGATGCAGGGTCCTTCAGAGGTTTGCAGCTGTGCATACGCCATCCTGTCGACCTCCTCTATCCACTTCACACAAGCAGAAACGGCTCCAGTGGGCCAAACATTACATGAAGACTGATTTCAAAACAGTTTTGTTCACGGATGAGTGCCGTGCAGCGCTCGATGGTCCAGATGGATGGAGTGGAGGATGGCTGGTTGATGGACACCCCACGCAAACACGGCTACAGTGCCAACAAGGAGGAGGTGGAGTAATGTTTTGGGCTGGAATCATGGGGAGAGAGATTGTCGGCCCCTTTAGGATCCCTGAAGGCGCTAAAGATGAACTCCATAATGTATGTGGATTTTCTCAAACAGCACTTCCTGCCATGGTTCAAGAAGAAGAACCGTGTATTTCACAGCAAGATCATTTTTCTGCATGATAATGCACCATCTCATGCTGCACATAAAACATCTGCATCTCTGGCTGATATGGGCATAAAAGGGGACAAACTTATGGTGTGACCCCCATGCTCCCCTGACCTCTACCCCATTCAGAACCTTTGGAGCATCATTAAAAGGAGTGTCTATGATGGCGGGAGGCAGTTCACATCTAAGCAACAGCTCTGGGAGGGTATTCTGTCCTCATGCAAAACAATTGAAGCAGAAACCATCCAAAACCTGACAAATTCAATGGACGAGAGAGTTCAGAAGCTCCTTTCGAACAAGGGGTCCTATGTGAAAATGTAACATCACCTAGAATAAAGTTTTGAGTTGAAAACTGTTTGATTTCAGTTTCTAACAACCTGCTAATGCTTATAATTTCAAAAATGACCATTTTTTTGGTCTTTATTAAAATGAAAAGGTTGATCGAAAAGTTTGGGGGATCTAAGAGTGTGGCAACCCAGTAGTCATGATTACTTCGAATTCTGACAATATGAGGGTCATGCTGCAGGTAGTGCAGCAAGAAGGCACTTATGTGTCTTGCGCATCTCGGAGCCCCAAAATTATTTTCCGGGCTAGATGCAGCTAAAAATTATTTTTAATTTTAAATCTGGTGAAGCTTTAGTATAGATGGCCTAATAGGATCAGTGCTGCACACTGCTACAAAGCCCAAATTATTTTCCAGTCAAGATACAGATAAACATGATTAGTAATTTGAAAGCTTAAAACGGTTGGTAGGGTGATTTTAACCAATCATCAAGCTTTTACTCTCCCCAGGATGACACAGGGGTAGAAAAGTCGTTTCGGATCCATGATTTGTTCATCTTTATGAACGTGAGTCTGTCTACATTATCAGTGGAGAGCCGCGTGCGCTTATCTGTCAGCACACCACCAGCAGCGCTGAACACACGTTCAGGCAGAACGCTGGCTGCGGGGCATGACAAGATCTCCAAGGCGTAAGTGGCTAGCTCCGGCCATTTATCCAGATTGGAAGCCCAAAAAGAGCAAGGGTCCAGTGACACAGTCGTGGCTTCAATGTTTACTTGGAGATACTCCTGTACCATCGTCTCTAGGCGTTGACTATGTGTCAGACTTCTTGTCTCCTGTGGCCTTGCAAAGGATGGGCTAAAAAAGTGGTGAAATGATTCCGCAAAATTGATGTTACCAGCAGATACTGTGGTTCTGTTACGGTTTGAGTGCTGAACACTTGACGGTCCCACGGTTGGCAAGTTGGAACTGTGAGATTCACTACGTGCACCACTGGTATTTTGTGGAAAAGCACATGTAAGATTCTGCAACAGTCTCTGCTGATACTCCTGCATGCGTGCATCCCTTTCTATGGCAGGAATAATTTCTGCAAATTTACTTTTGTACCGGGGATCTAACAGTGTGGCAACCCAGTAGTCAGGATTATTTCTAATTCTCACAATTCGAGGGTCATGTTGCAGGTAGTGCAGCAAGAAGGCACTCATGTGTGTTGCGCATCCAGGAGCACCAAGTCCCTGTTGTGTTGGTGGCGAGGTAACATTCATGCTTCCTTCCTCTGTCCTCTCCCCCCAACCTCGCACAACAGAAATGTGATCAAGGTCTCCCTCATCTGATGAGTCTTCCATCAGTTCGTCCTCCACTTCTTCCTGGGCTCCTGCACCTTCCTCACTAGTTTGGCTGCTACCATGCGCCCTGGTAAAACCATCTCCCCCACCCTCACATGCCTGCCGCCTTGGTGCTGCCGACCGTCTGGACCTTGCAGATGTTAGCCCTTCCGCATACAACTCCTCCTCCTCTACTTCCTCCACCTCCTCTTGTGCCACCACCTGACTCCGAATTCTGTTTAACATGTGCTCCAGCATGTAAATCACCGGAATAGTCATGCTGATAATGGCATCGTCAGCACTAAACATCTTCGTCGCCATTTCAAAACTGTGCAGAAGGGTGCATAGGTCCCTGATCTGAGACCACTCCTCCAGCGTGATTTGCCCCACCTCTGAATCTCGTTGGCCCAGGCTATACGTCAGAACGTATTGCACCAGGGCTTGTCGGTGCTGCCACAGTCGCTGCAACATGTGCAGAGTTGAATTCCACCGGGTAGGCACATCGCATTTTAGCCGGTGAAGTGGCAGGCCCAACGACTTCTGTAGAGATGTAAGTCGCTGAGCTGCGGGATGCGAACGGCGGAAGTGAGCACACAGCGACCGTGCCCTCTGCAGAAGGCCATCTAGTCTGGGATAGTGGGCTAAAAATTGCTGGACAACCAGGTTCAACACGTGAGCCATACAAGGCACGTGTGTGACATTGCCCCGGCGAAGGGCCGCACCCAGGTTTGCAGCATTGTCGCACACGGCCTTCCCTGGTTTCAGGTCCAGTGGAGACAACCATTCATGAAATTGGTTCTCCAGAGCTGACCACAACTCCTCAGCTGTGTGACTCACATTTCCCAGACATTTCAATGTAAAAACCGCCTGATGACGTTGAGCCCTACTGCCAGCATAGTAAGGAGGTGTGCAGGATCCCTTCTGCGCAGTTAGAAAGCTTGTGGCATGACCAGACAGGCTTTTGGTGCAGGTGGAAGACCGAGAGGAGGTTGAGGAGGCAGAAGCAGTGGAGGAACTTTGACATAAAGAGGATTGACGCACAACTCGTGGGGACGGCAAGACTTGGACAGCAGCCCCTTGTCCTGCTGTCACCATAGTTACCCAGTGCCCAGTCAGCGACATGTAACGCCCCTGTCCATGCCTACTCGTCCAAGTGTCTGTGGTGAAATGCACCCTGTCACGCACAGAGTTTCTCAAAGAAGCGGTGATGTTGTGTGCGACATGCTGGTGGAGCGCAGGCACACCTTTCTTTGAGAAGTAGTGCCGACTGGGCATCTGGTACTGGGGCACTGCGACAGACATAAGGTCTCGAAAATCCTCTGTGTCCACCAGGCGGAAAGGCAGCATTTCTGTAGCCAAGAGCTTGCAGATGGTGAAATTCAACCTCTTAGCTTTCTCATGGCTAGGAGGAAATGGTCTTTTACTTGTCCACATCTGAGGGACCGAGGGCTGGCTATTGTGCTTAGACGGGGTTGATAAGGGTGTCCCCGGCAAACTGCCGGTCTGTGAGGAAGATGCAGGCGGACATGTTAGGTTGCCTTGATCCAAAGGTGGTGCTATCGATGTCGGACAGCGCTCAACACCAGCTGGTGTTCCCACCTCCAAAGAAAATGATGACCTGCCAATCACGCTGGCTGTTGCGGGTAAAGAGGTGGCAGGTCTGCGCCCCAAAACAGGTGTGACTGCTGTCCCCCCAGTCACAGAGGATGAAGAGGCCGCGGATGCACAAGATATGGCAGACGGTGGTTGGCCCGGCCGGCTAGGCCGCATTGTAGCACACTGAGCTTCCCACTGCAACTTATGCTTCATGTCCATGTGCCGGTTCATGCATGAAGTACTCAAACTATGTATTTTTTGGCCTCTACTTAGCTTTTGCTGACAAATGTTACAGATAACACGAGTTGGGTCATCTTTATCGATCTGAAAAAATGCCCAGGCTATGCAAGGCTTAGCACCCATGCGACCTGAAGAGCCACCACGACTTGTGGTGAGAGGCAGAGTTGTGTTTGAGGATGCAGTTGTTGACGTGCTTCCAGTACTACGTCTCTGTCCAGGAAGGCGCAACCTGACCTCGTCGTCACTAGCATCTTCCTCCACCTCCTCTGTTGACCTCATCTCTTGGCTGACTGTGGGTTGACAGTAAGTGGGATCTCCAACCTCATCATCATCACCCTGTGCGTTATCACACCCGTCGTCCTCAGAGCCAACCTGTTCCTGCCCTGACAAAAAACTAAAGTTGTCGCTCCAATCAGGTATTTGAGTCTTATCATCGTCTTCCTCATTGTCTCCACCAACAGGAGTTACAGTTTGGGAATGAGGGTCTACATTATGGTCAGAACCTTCTGCGTCTGGTCCTGGATCCGACTCATAAAGATTCTGGGCATCAGTGCAGATCATTTCCTCGTCTGGATTCACAGAAGCGCTGGAGTCGACCTCTGATTCCCAGGCTATAGTATGAGTAAACAGCTCTGCAGACTCAACCATCTGTTCTACCTCATACTCAGACGGGCAGCTGGAGATTTGGGAGCTGTGAGGAAGCAAGTGCGATTGGGGTGACACCTTTGAGGACTGGAGTATTTGTGATGTTGAAGTTGATGTGGAGGAGAGCCCACTTAAAGGAGCACTTGAAATCCGTTGAAGCACCTGCTGTTTTTGTGCCTCATCTGGAATTTGTAGCGATTGGTGTGGCCGTAAGAAAGGGATCTTATCACATTGTCCGCTAAAAGAAGTAGACATTTTAGTTTGGCTGGAAGATGGTCTTTCTTCTGCAGATGTTACTGTTGCTTTAACACCTACCCCACGGACACAACCTTTTTTCCCCTTCCCAACACGCCTATTCCCCTTTCCACCAGCAGCAGGCCTTTTTCCACTCATTTTGGTGGTTAACTAATTCACAACTCTGGAGTTGTTTGCACAAAAAAACAATGGATGGTAACCGAGCAGAGCTGAGTGGCCAAACTGTGGTATTAGGCCAAAACTATTGGCTGGGTTAGATGCAGAAAAAAAATATATTCAGTTTGCAACCTGATGGAGGTCAGTATAGATGGACTAATACAACAAGTCCCACACACAGCTAGAAGCCCAATATTTTTTCAGAGGTAGATGCAGAAAAAAATATATTCAGTTTGCAACCTGATGGAGGTCAGTATAGATGGACTAATACAACAAGTCCCACACACAGCTAGAAGCCCAAATATTTTTTCAGAGGTACTGTAGATGCAGAAAAAAATTATATTCAGTTTGCAACCTGATGGAGGTCAGTATAGATGGACTAACAGAGAAAGTCCCACACACTGCTAGAAGGCCAAATATTTTTTCAGAGCTAGATGCAGAAAAAAATTATTTTCAGTTTGCAACCTGATGGAGGTCTGTATAGATGGATTAATAGAACAAGACCCACACACAGCTAGAAGCCCAATATTTTTTTAGAGGTAGATGCAGAAAAAAATATATTCAGTTTGCAACCTGATGGAGGTCAGTATAGATGGACTAATACAACAAGTCCCACACACAGCTAGAAGCCCAAATATTTTTTCAGAGGTACTGTAGATGCAGAAAAAAATTATATTCAGTTTGCAACCTGATGGAGGTCAGTATAGATGGACTAACAGAGAAAGTCCCACACACTGCTAGAAGGCCAAATATTTTTTCAGAGCTAGATGCAGAAAAAAATTATTTTCAGTTTGCAACCTGATGGAGGTCTGTATAGATGGATTAATAGAACAAGACCCACACACAGCTAGAAGCCCAATATTTTTTTAGAGGTAGATGCAGAAAAAAATATATTCAGTTTGCAACCTGATGGAGGTCTGTATAGATGGATTAATAGAACAAGACCCACACACAGCTAGAAGCCCAATATTTTTTCAGAGGTAGATGCAGAAAAAAATATATTCAGTTTGCAACCTGATGGAGGTCAGTATAGATGGACTAATACAACAAGTCCCACACACAGCTAGAAGCCCAATATTTTTTCAGAGGTAGATGCAGAAAAAAATATATTCAGTTTGCAACCTGATGGAGGTCAGTATAGATGGACTAATACAACAAGTCCCACACACAGCTAGAAGCCCAAATATTTTTTCAGAGGTACTGTAGATGCAGATAATTATTTTTAATTTGCAACCTGATGGAGGTCAGTATAGATGGACTAATATAGAAAGTCCGACACACTGCTAGAAGGCCAAATATTTTTTCAGAGCTAGATGCAGAAAAAAATTATATTCAGTTTGCAACCTGATGGAGGTCAGTATAGATGGACTAACAGAGAAAGTCCCACACACTGCTAGAAGGCCAAATATTTTTTCAGAGCTAGATGCAGAAAAAAATTATATTCAGTTTGCAACCTGATGGAGGTCTGTATAGATGGATTAATAGAACAAGACCCACACACAGCTAGAAGCCCAATATTTTTTCAGAGGTAGATGCAGAAAAAAATATATTCAGTTTGCAACCTGATGGAGGTCAGTATAGATGGACTAATACAACAAGTCCCACACACAGCTAGAAGCCCAATATTTTTTCAGAGGTAGATGCAGAAAAAAATATATTCAGTTTGCAACCTGATGGAGGTCAGTATAGATGGACTAATACAACAAGTCCCACACACAGCTAGAAGCCCAATATTTTTTCAGAGGTAGATGCAGAAAAAAATATATTCAGTTTGCAACCTGATGGAGGTCAGTATAGATGGACTAATACAACAAGTCCCACACACAGCTAGAAGCCCAAATATTTTTTCAGAGGTACTGTAGATGCAGATAAAAATTATTTTTAATTTGCAACCTGATGGAGGTCAGTATAGATGGACTAATAGAGAAAGTCCGACACACTGCTAGAAGGCCAAATATTTTTTCAGAGCTAGATGCAGAAAAAAATTATATTCAGTTTGCAACCTGATGGAGGTCTGTATAGATGGATTAATAGAACAAGACCCACACACAGCTAGAAGCCCAATATTTTTTCAGAGGTAGATGCAGAAAAAAATATATTCAGTTTGCAACCTGATGGAGGTCAGTATAGATGGACTAATACAACAAGTCCCACACACAGCTAGAAGCCCAATATTTTTTCAGAGGTAGATGCAGAAAAAAATATATTCAGTTTGCAACCTGATGGAGGTCAGTATAGATGGACTAACAGAGAAAGTCCCACACACTGCTAGAAGGCCAAATATTTTTTCAGAGCTAGATGCAGAAAAAAATTATTTTCAGTTTGCAACCTGATGGAGGTCTGTATAGATGGATTAATAGAACAAGACCCACACACAGCTAGAAGCCCAATATTTTTTTAGAGGTAGATGCAGAAAAAAATATATTCAGTTTGCAACCTGATGGAGGTCAGTATAGATGGACTAATACAACAAGTCCCACACACAGCTAGAAGCCCAATATTTTTTCAGAGGTAGATGCAGAAAAAAATATATTCAGTTTGCAACCTGATGGAGGTCAGTATAGATGGACTAATACAACAAGTCCCACACACAGCTAGAAGCCCAATATTTTTTCAGAGGTAGATGCAGAAAAAAATATATTCAGTTTGCAACCTGATGGAGGTCAGTATAGATGGACTAATACAACAAGTCCCACACACAGCTAGAAGCCCAAATATTTTTTCAGAGTTACTGTAGATGCAGATAATTATTTTTAATTTGCAACCTGATGGAGGTCAGTATAGATGGACTAATAGAGAAAGTCCGACACACTGCTAGAAGGCCAAATATTTTTTCAGAGCTAGATGCAGAAAAAAATTATATTCAGTTTGCAACCTGATGGAGGTCAGTATAGATGGACTAACAGAGAAAGTCCCACACACTGCTAGAAGGCCAAATATTTTTTCAGAGCTAGATGCAGAAAAAAATTATATTCAGTTTGCAACCTGATGGAGGTCTGTATAGATGGATTAATAGAACAAGACCCACACACAGCTAGAAGCCCAATATTTTTTCAGAGGTAGATGCAGAAAAAAATATATTCAGTTTGCAACCTGATGGAGGTCAGTATAGATGGACTAATACAACAAGTCCCACACACAGCTAGAAGCCCAATATTTTTTCAGAGGTAGATGCAGAAAAAAATATATTCAGTTTGCAACCTGATGGAGGTCAGTATAGATGGACTAATACAACAAGTCCCACACACAGCTAGAAGCCCAATATTTTTTCAGAGGTAGATGCAGAAAAAAATATATTCAGTTTGCAACCTGATGGAGGTCAGTATAGATGGACTAATACAACAAGTCCCACACACAGCTAGAAGCCCAAATATTTTTTCAGAGGTACTGTAGATGCAGATAAAAATTATTTTTAATTTGCAACCTGATGGAGGTCAGTATAGATGGACTAATAGAGAAAGTCCGACACACTGCTAGAAGGCCAAATATTTTTTCAGAGCTAGATGCAGAAAAAAATTATATTCAGTTTGCAACCTGATGGAGGTCTGTATAGATGGATTAATAGAACAAGACCCACACACAGCTAGAAGCCCAATATTTTTTCAGAGGTAGATGCAGAAAAAAATATATTCAGTTTGCAACCTGATGGAGGTCAGTATAGATGGACTAATACAACAAGTCCCACACACAGCTAGAAGCCCAATATTTTTTCAGAGGTAGATGCAGAAAAAAATATATTCAGTTTGCAACCTGATGGAGGTCAGTATAGATGGACTAATACAACAAGTCCCACAAACAGCTAGAAGCCCAATATTTTTTCAGAGGTAGATGCAGAAAAAAATATATTCAGTTTGCAGCCTGATGGAGGTCAGTATAGATGGACTAATACAACAAGTCCCACACACAGCTAGAAGCCCAAATATTTTTTCAGAGGTACTGTAGATGCAGATAAAAATTATTTTTAATTTGCAACCTGATGGAGGTCAGTATAGATGGACTAATAGAGAAAGTCCGACACACTGCTAGAAGGCCAAATATTTTTTCAGAGCTAGATGCAGAAAAAAATTATATTCAGTTTGCAACCTGATGGAGGTCAGTATAGATGGACTAATAGAATGATGCTATGCCCAAAAGATTTTACTTCACTAGGTGCAGTAAAAAAATTGGTATTCTATACACAGGTGGTATATCTTGCAACACAGATAGGCTACTCCACTGACTAACACACTCTGCAATAGGCCAAAAAGGATTAGCTTTGCTAGATTCAGCCAAATGCTGTGAAAAAAAACTTGCACAGCACTGGCACAGACCTGCCTGGCAAAAACTGATAGGAACTGATGTAACCTAGTCCTGAAAAGGACTGCAATTACAATTAGTCTTTACTCCCACAATCTATCTATTTAAGAGCACAGACCTGCCTGATAAAAGTCGTAGGAAATGCTGTAACCTAGTCCTTAAAAGGACTGCAATCACAACTATTCCCTACTCCCAAGCTATCTGTAGATTTGTGCGAAAATTGGCTTGAAATTAACAAGGTATAGCGCATACAGCAACAGCGGTGCCGTCTAACACGCAGCTGCAGCAGTGAGAAAATGGTGGCGACGGGGAAAATGGCTTGGTCTTATAGGGCAAGGACATGTGACATACACTGCCAATGACACATGCCCTTGCTTGTGTGAAAAAAAGCACTTCGCTCCGTGTGTGCGCTGCTGATAGGCTGACAGATTGCACCTCCCCACTGTAAATGCGGGAAAGAGAAAAAAAAATGGAGGTCTTCATTATTCCTGCAGAGATCCATCCCCTGCCCCTCCCCCCACCCCGCTGTACACTCAAACTGCGTATTAACATTAATTTTCATCATTACTGAGAAAAAATCCAGTTATGATTTTGGTGCACGAACAGTTATCGAACATAACCTCGAACAGCCGAATTTTTCTCAAATCGTTCGTGCTCGCCGAACGGCTCGAACACCGCCCAAAACAGCTCGAATTTGAGATTGGCGAACAGTTCGAGTAGAACAACGCTCATCTCTAATTAAGAGTAGCCAGGGCCCCGGGCAGTTTAAAAGGTGTGCCCCCCCGAGGTACCGGATGTATCACGTGACATGTCACATGATCCCCTTTGATAGATCATGTGATTGGTCATGTGATCAACACACAGATGTTCTGATCACATCTATAGACAGAGAATGAGGGGAAAAAATTTCCATAACATAGCACTATATATAGTAGATCAGGGTGGCAGATTAATTTTCCGGAGGGGCCACATGAGAGATCGTGACTGTTATGGAGGCCGATCCAATAGGCTGAAATTAATTCTGCTCCATATTAATATTAACAAAATAATAAAAAAAAATTATATTAATTGTATGACTTAATATTGAGCAGAATTAAGTATGCTGACATCCCTCTATATACAGTATGAGCCCCCGCATAGCTCCCTAAATACAGTATGAGCGCCCGCATAGCTCCCTAGATACAGTATGAGCCCCCGCATAGCCCCTCTATATACAGTATGAGCCCCCACATAGCCTCCTATATACAGTATGAGCCCCGCATAGCTCCCTAGATACAGTATGAGCCCCTGCAGAGCCCTGTATATATAGTATGAGCCCCCACACAGCCCCCTACATACAGTATGAGCCCCCACATAGCCCTGTACATACAGTATGAGCCCACACACTGCCACCTACATACAGTATGAGCCCCTACATAGTTATTTAGATACAAAATGAGTCTGCACATAGCCCCTATATACAGTATGAGCCCGCACATAGCTCCTTATATACAATATGAGCCTGCACATAGCTCCCTATATACAGTGTGAGCCTGCACATAGCTCCCTATATACAGTGTGAGCCCGCACATAGCTCCTTATATACAATATGAGCCCGCACATAGCTCCTTATATACAGTATGAGCCCGCACATAGCTCCCTATATACAGTATGAGCCCGCACATAGCGGCCTAGATACAGTATGAGCCCCCGCTGAGCCCTGTACATATAGTATGAGCCCCCATACACCCCCCTACATACAGTATGAGCCACCGCATAGCCCTGTACATACAGTATGAGCCCACACACTGCCACCTACTTACAGTATGAGCCCCTACATAGTTACTTAGATACAATATGAGTCTGCACATAGCCCCTATATACAGTATGAGCCCGCACATAGCTTCCTATATACAATATGAGCCCGCACATAGCTCCCTATATACAGTATGAGCCCGCACATAGCTCCCTATATACAGTATGAGCCCGCACATAGCTCCCTATATACAGTATGAGCCCGCACATAGCTCCCTTCTCTGATCGACTGTCGGTTCCACAGCAAGCTCAGAGAATGGTCGATTCCCACTCTGGGGGCGGCAAATTGCAGCTGCCTGGGAGACACCTCTGACCACCGCATGAGGTGGCCCGAAGGCACCGCCCTGACGGCTGTACCCAGGTCACATGCCCCTCCTCTTCCCCTAGGTACAGCCCTGTAGAGTCTATATGAGAATACATGACTATCTATAATATAATCAGGGATGTGTCCGTCTGTCCGAAGCCTCTATAGACTGTGCACGCAATGCGCCTGCACAGTCTGGCCGGAGACAGAAGAACACATCAGATGTTACAGGTGACAGGGAGGAGGACGAGGATAAAGGATTGTAATGACGGAGATCACGGGGTGCGTAAACACTGATTTCATACTGCCATCTTCGGCGCCATTAGGACTCATACCTTGATGTCCGGCGAGGTTGGAGGAGTGTGGCGTTGTGGTTCATGCATGCGCAGGTGCGAACTCTGGCGCCACACTCCTTCAGCCTTGCCGGTGTTCGAGGATGCGCTGCAAGCGAGAGGGGAAAAGGCGAGTAGGAGTGTTGTTTTTTTTTTTGTATGGATGGAAGAACATCAGAGCAGGCAAGATGGGGGAACATATACCAGGATGGGGGATAAGGATGGGGAGGGAGCATATACCAGGATGGGGAGGGAGCATATACCAGGATGAGGGAGCATTTGGTTTTAGTAATGGGGTCTGGCCCGGCGCCGGTTCAGTCATTACTTTGAGTATACAGAGCAACCCCTGTAATCCTGGCCCTGACTGACAGCCGGTCTCAATGTAGAGTCAGTGTCAGTCAGGGCCGGGGGCTCGGTTGCAGAGGACGCTCTGTATACTCAGAGTGGTGACCGAACCGGCACTGCCCTCATGACTGAAACCGAATGCTGGCGAGTAGAATAAAGATCATTTTCTCCCCAATGCATTCAGCTACTGGGCAGTATAAAAACGCTGTTTACCTGAACGCAGGTTAATAGCATTATTTCCGATGAAAGGAACCCTTTAATTTTGTAGCACATTACTTCAATGAAATGGTGCCGGAGTCAGTGCATGCGCTTACCACGCTATCCAGCGCCATTTTATTGAAGTGTTTATGAGAACTCGCAGACACAGTGTCTTAAAAAAAATGGCGCCAGAAATGTACCACTAAAAATGCTTGTGACCCGGGTGTAAAACGGGTTCAATAGCTAGTATAATATACTGTGATACAGACATTAGATGTTATACTATACACATTGTTATATCCCATCTCATGTCTGTACCACAGTATAATATACACTAATCTGTTTACTGGATGTGACATTTTGTACAGGGATATACACTGTACTGATCACACCTGCCTACAGGACCTCACATATCATATATGGATCAGTACAGTATGTGATGTCCTGCAGGTTCAGGGTTGATCAGTCAGTGCAGGATCCTCTATGCAATGTCTGTGGTCGCTCTGCTGGGGCTCAGTGGGATTTATTACAGGACTCTGAATTTTCCTGCAGATCTGGTGATGCTGGAGCCGATGACCCAGAGTGACCTGATCTGCAGCAACGATGAAAGTCCTGCAATAACTTATACAGAGCCCTATCAGAGCGGCCGCTGAACTGACACTATGGAATATTTTGCAAACTCATCAGGAGGGGAGCAGCGTCCTGCAGCCCCCTTCTCACTCCAGACATCCTCTCCAGACCTCATATTTACCGCCATTCACTGACCTGATCCACCAGCTCCTCTCCCGCAGGATAAAGAAGCTCCAGGCGCTGTTGTGTGATGTCAGTCCTGGAGACACAGCACACAGCGCGCAGGGTGCGTGTCTGCCTCCCTGTGATGTGGCCGGCGTCTAAAAGGTACAGTGCGGTCCCCCTGCCAAACCTGCCCCTGCCTCCGCACAAAACATTATAATGAGGGCAATCTGGCCATGGGTCCCCCTGAAGCCTCGGGCCCCGGGCGGTAGCCCAAATTGCCCTCATTATAATCCGTATATACATCAGCCCCAGTGTATCCCATGTGATGTATATACATCTTCCCCAGCATATCCCATGTGATGTATATACATCGGCCCCAGCGTATCCCATGTGATGTATATAGATCGCCCCCAGCACATCCCCTCAGAAGTATATACATCGGCCCCATTGTATCCTATGTAATGTATATATATCATCCCCAGTGTATCCTATGTAATGTATATGCATCGGCCCCAGATTATACTATCTGATGTAAACAGCATAATTAAGTGCTGTATTTAGTGTGGACCTGTGTATATAGCATGTAGTGAGGTGCTGTGTGTAATATATAGTGTAGATGTGATGTGAATATAATATGTGTGTATAGCATATAGTGTGGGCTGCACATTTTATATAAAAGGCACATCTCTACACTATATAGTATACACACAGCTCCATACCATGTTTTATAACCCAGTATATAGTGTGGAGCTCTGTATATGGTGTGGACTTCCCACTAAAAGTTTTGTGCTCAGGCACAGCACCACACTAAATAACTATATACACAGCTCCATAGTTCATACTATAATATATATACTATAATATTTACTACATGTATATACAATGGTCCCAGTGTTTGTGTGGGTATATATATATATTTAGATGTTTGTAGCATATATTTTGGAGCTATGTATGCTGTGTATAATTCTCCCTATGGCCACGGCCCCACTATCAGTATTTGGTCAGTATTCCGTCAGTATTTTTTCTCAGGAGTTGGAGACAAAACCAGGAGTTGGTGATAAATCCAGAATTGGTGACTTGTTTCTATTACACCTTTTCTCTGATTGTTCCTCACCTGGTTTTGGCTCCCACTCCTAAGAAAAAATACTGACCAAATACTGATAGTGGGGCCGTGGCCTTACACACAGTATATATAGGACATGAGAAGTGGTACTTTGCAGTGTACTGTATATATACAGAATAATACAAATACTGACAATTGCAACCAGCATACAGACAGAAGTGGTACTGTGCAGTGTATACTGTATATACAGAATAATACAGATACTGCGGAAATAATACTGACCAAATACTGATAGTGAGGCTGTGGCCTAAGTCTCAGTATCTGTATTATTCTGCATATTTACACTGCACAGTACCACTTCTCCTGCCCTGTATACTGGGTGTAATTCTCTGTGTATGTATTATTCTGTATATACAGTATATACACTGGATAGAACCAATTCTCTTGTCCTGTATACTGGGTGTAATTCCCTGTGTATGTATTATTCTGCATATACAGTATATACACTGCACAGTACCACTTCTCCTGCCCTGTATACTGGGTGTAATTATCAGTATCTTTATTATTCTGTATATATACACTGCACAGTACCACTTCTCCTGCCCTGTATACTGGGTGTAATTCTCAGTATCTTTATTATTCTGTATATATACACTGCACAGTACCACTTCTCCTGCCCTGTATACTGATGTAAATCTCAGTATCTGTATTATTCTGTGTATATAAATTGACTGCAATATTCTCAGTATCTGTATTAATCTGTATATATACACTGCACAGTACCACTTCTCCTGTCCTGTATACTGGGTGTAATTCTCAGTATCTGTATTATTCTGTGTATATACTGTATATAGACTGTATATATACACTGCACAGTACCACTTCTCCTGCCCTGTATACTGATGTAAATCTCAGTATCTGTATTATTCTGTGTATATAAATTGACTGCAATATTCTCAGTATCTGTATTAATCTGTATATATACACTGCACAGTACTACTTCTCCCGTCTTGTATACTGGTTTTAATTCTCAGTATCTGTATTATTCTGTGTATATACTGTATATAGACTGTATATAGACTGCACAGTACCACTTCTCCTGTCCTGTATGCGGAGTGTAATTTTCAGTATTTGGATTATTCTGTATACATATAGACTGCACAGTGCCATTTCCTCTGTCCTATTCTTGGAGAGGCTGTATTACAGTTAGGTAGAGTCATTATTGCTTTATAATTTTCTACATTCCTATGGGCAAATAAAAATACATTTTGAAATCCTGTTTAAATGGGTTATCCCAAGTTTGGAAGTTATCCCCCTTCTTATAGATAGGGGATGACTTTCTGATCACTGCGGACCTAACCACTGGGACCACCATGATCCAGAGAAACGGAACTGTGAAAAGATAAATGGAGCTGTGGTTGATGATGCGCACTGCTGCGCCATTCATGTGGGGCTCGTCAAATAACTCCTTTAAGAGAGTGCTGAGGGGCATGACCAAGAAAAGTAACACATAGGTGCGCTTGTACACATCTGTAGATGGACAAAGACAGCGGTGCACACAGCGCGCAGCGCAAAGTTCACCCTTATGTACAGCACCATACATAAAATGGCACTATATAAAATAGAGCAGGGGTGGGAGATTAATTTTCCCAAGGGGCCACATGAGAGACCATGATTGTTGTGCAGACCAAACCAATAGGCTGAAATTAATTCTGCTCAATGTTAATATTAACATATTAATTATAATTATTTTTTATAATATAATATTTAATAATAATAAATAATAATAACTTAATATTGAGCACAATTAAGTATGCTGACATCCCCCTATATACAGTATGAGCCCTCCCACATCACCCCCTACATACAGTATGAGCCACCACATAGCCCCCTACATACAGTAAGAGCCCCACATAGCTCCTTATATACAGTGTGAGCCCCTAGATAGCGCCTTAGATACAGTATGAGCCTCCATTTAGCCTCCTATATACAGTATGAGCCTCCATATAGCCTCCCATATACAGTATGAGCCTGCGCTTAGCTCCCTAGATACAGTATGAGCCCCCATATAGCTCTCTAGATACAGTATGAACCCTCGCATAGCTCCCTAGATACAGTAGATACAGTATGAACCCTCGCATAGCTCCCTAGACACAGTAGATACAGTATGAGCCCCCGCATAGCTCCATAGATACAGTATGAGCCCCGTGCATAGCTCCCTAGATACAGTATGAGCCCCGTGCATAGCTCCCAAGATACAGTATGAGACCCCGCATAGACTCCTAGATACAGTATGAGACCCCGCATAGCCTCCTAGATACAGTATGAGACCCCGCATAGCCTCCTAGATACAGTATGAGCCCTGTGCACAGCTCCATAGATACAGTATGAGCCCCGTGCATAGCTCCCAAGATACAGTATGAGCCCCCGCATAGACTCCTAGATACAGTATGAGCCCCGTGCATAGCTCCCAAGATACAGTATGAGCCCCTGCATAGCCTCCTAGATACAGTATGAGCCCCTGCATAGCCTCCTAGATACAGTATGAGCCCCTGCATAGCCTCCTAGATACAGTATGAGCCCCGTGCATAGCTCCCAAGATACAGTATGAGACCCCACATAGCCTCCTAGATACAGTATGAGACCCCACATAGCCTCCTAGATACAGTATGAGCCCCTGCATAGCCTCCTAGATACAGTATGAGCCCCTGCATAGCCTCCTAGATACAGTATGAGCCCCGTGCATAGCTCCCAAGATACAGTATGAGACCCCACATAGCCTCCTAGATACAGTATGAGACCCCACATAGCCTCCTAGATACAGTATGAGCCCCTGCATAGCCTCCTAGATACAGTATGAGACCCCACATAGCCTCCTAGATACAGTATGAGACCCCATATAGCCTCCTAGATACAGTATGAGCCCCTGCATAGCCTCCTAGATACAGTATGAGCCCCTGCATAGCCTCCTAGATACAGTATAAGACCCCACATAGCCTCCTAGATACAGTATGAGCCCCTGCATAGCCTCCTAGATACAGTATGAGCCCCTGCATAGACTCCTAGATACAGTATGAGCCCCTGCATAGCCTCCTAGATACAGTATGACACCCCACATAGCCTCCTAGATACAGTATGAGACCCCACATAGCCTCCTAGATACAGTATGAGCCCCTGCATAGCCTCCTAGATACAGTATGAGCCCCTGCATAGCTCTTTGCTATTAATCTAAATTGAATACATTTTTAATTTTTAAATGGATAAATTTGTTAGCTAGTTATTACTAATCCTCAGATATACATCAGTTTTTTGTACACTGGTCCACACGCACATGTAGACACACACACTCACTCACAAACACAGGCAGTCATGCACAAACACACACGCAGTCACACACATACACACACACATGCAGTCAAGCACATACACACACATGCATTCATGCACATACACACACATACACACACATGCAGTCACACACATACACACACATGCAGTCACGCACATACACACGCATGCAGTCACGCACATACACACACATGCAGTCACGCACATACACACACATGCAGTCACGCACATGCACACATGCAGTCACACACATACACACACATACGCAGTCACGCACATACACACACATACGCAGTCACGCACATACACACACATACGCAGTCACACACATACACACACACGCAGTCACACACATACACACACACGCAGTCACGCACATACACACACATGCAGTCACGCACATACACACACATACGCAGTCACACACATACACACACACGCAGTCACGCACATACACACATGCAGTCACGCACATACACACACATGCAGTCACACACATACACACACATGCAGTCACACACATACACACACATGCAGTCACGCACATACACACATGCAGTCACACACATACACACACGCGCAGTCATGCACATACACACACATGCAGTTACGCACATACACACACATGCAGTCACGCACATACACACACATACGCAGTCACACATATACACACACACGCAGTCACGCACATACACACACACGCAGTCACACACATACACACACATGCAGTCACACACATACACACACATACGCAGTCACACATATACACACACACGCAGTCACGCACATACACACACATGCAGTCACACACATACACACACATACGCAGTCACACATATACACACACACGCAGTCACTCACATACACACACACGCAGTCACGCACATACACACACGCGAAGTCATGCACATACACACACATGCAGTTACGCACATACACACACATGCAGTCACGCACATGCAGTCACGCACATACACACACATGCAGTCACACACATACACACACATGCAGTCAGGCACATACACACACATGCAGTTACGCACATACACACACATACGCAGTCACGCACATATGCATGCCGTCTTGCAAATACACAAACATTCAGTCAACACTCAGTCACGCACACACGTAGTCTTGTACACACATGCAGTCTTTTACACAAGCAGTCACACATACGCAGTCACATGCACTCACGCGGTCATGCACACAGTCAGACACAAGCAGGCATGCGCACACATGGTCATACACACACAGTCATGCACATGCAGTCACGCATATACGCACACGGAGTCACGTATACACATGCAGACTTGCACATATACGAGTCGCAGAAACATATACCGACATATACAAAGACACATACAGACATAAACATATTTGAAGACATACAGAAAAATACATGTAAACAGACATATCACATATTACAACTGTGCTGGTCTCAGAGATGGTCTTCAATGTCCAAGGGCTACTAAATGGATTTGATGCTTACATTCATGTGATAATTTACCCCATACTGTAAATAATACTAATATTAGTGGTTTCCCTGGGAAGAAGCTAAACCACCCTAGCCACCGGTCTGAGGGTCCTTGGGATACTACAATTTAGGGTAAGCGGTCATAGGCCCTTTGGTCCATTATTCTGATACTTATACATTTGCTGATGGTGGCCCTGGGAGTTGGTATTTTAGTGGCACACTTAGTGCTTATACTCTCACCACTTGCCCTATATAGATTACCTGGGTCAACCTGTTACCACTAGCCTAAAACACCCCGCTTTTCCCAGCCTATACCTTGCATAGAGCTATATATAATCTCTGATTGGTTTTCCCCTGGGGGGTTTCCTTACACTTACCCCTATGCACACTGTTTTTGTCTTTATTGTCTATTTGCTATTATGTATACATGTGTATTTAATAAAGATTTTGTCATATCTTTGCATAAGAAACTCCTAGTTTCTCAGTTTTTTTCCAAATTATACTAATATTAGTGGTTTCCCTAGGAGCATCAGGAGCTAAGATGTTATTATACAGATGAGGGAACACTGCGAAAAATGTAATAATCTATAGTAAGGGGTATATTGGGCCTCATTTACCCCAAAAATGTCCTTGTTACCCATCCCAAGAAGTCAGAGCTCAGTGTAATGAGTACAATGCCGCACGTTACTAAATCATTGTGACGTCTATAAACATGGACCAGTGCATCCTACTGTAAACTCTAGACATATTAGCTGTCATCCAAAGAGCACCATGACCTAAAGAATCATGGGAATCTTGGGGTGATGGCTGATAAATCTGCTTTTTAAAAATAAAATAAAAAAAATAAAAAAATTGAGGTTTTATTACTATTGATAACAAAGCCAATTTTAATATCAGACAGTATTTCTGAATAAGGCCTAATGTTACCCCCACTATTGTTAAAATATTAGCTGTCACCCCAAAGCCAAAACCAGGTGAGGAACAATCAGAAAAAAGGTATAATAGAAACAAGTCACCAACTCTGCATTTATCACCCACTCCTGGTCTTGGCTCCCACTCCTGAGAAAAAATACTGACCGAATACTGACCAAATACTGATAGTGGGGCCGTGGCCTAAGAGCTAAAGTCGGTCTCGGGGGTAGGTAAGCCTTTCTATCATGCTCTCCCACTGCTAACTTATAAAGGAGGCAGAAAAGCGTTTGCCGACATATGATGTAATAGCTCCTCCAATGTCAGGTCTCTATGTATGGAGCAGGTTCAGGAGCTGAGCCCGCATCATACTGGGCAGATGCCTGTACACATAACACCGACAATGAATGGGGTATAGCTACACATTCAGGAAAAAAATACATGTGTATAATCATTAAGGTCCACTGGACCACAATTCAAGTATGAAATGACCTACAACAATCCAGTAAGGATTAAATAATACAGCAGACATAATGGAGTAAATTCTTTATTTGGATAAATCAGTGATCAGACATAGAAAAATACGTTAAAAAACATGTAATTGACAACTATACATTAAAACACACGTGGGGTGTAGAGACACAGCCTATGTATTGAATAGTGGTTCTCCCTAGGATGCACATATATTGGATTTCATCCAGTAAATACATGAATACAAGTAAATTAACACCATCGATATATTAAATACATAAAGTGCATGTGCAGATATATATATGTATATACCAGAATAACATCAAAGAGAAAAACAGTACATCTAATATAATAAATAGGAAAAATCTCATATAATTCTTGTGACACATAACTTGAATATATGGCCGTAATAATGTACATAGTGCAAAAGTCATTGGCCAACATAAGAATAAATATCAGGATATAATGAAGAAATAAAGATGGGGTTAGCCAAATCCAGAGGCAGTATGGCATGAGCGGGGAAGGGCTGTGTGACCTCCACCCACAGGCGTTTTGCTCGCGGTTCTACAGGGAGATGCCTGTACACAGCCGGCATCTGTAACCGCAGCCATCAGAGATTGTTCTGATCGCTGCTGTTACACTGATCACTGGCTGCGGATGGGTTATCATGGCAGCTGACTATGAGAACTACTAGGATGAGTGTAAAAATAAATGTTCCTGTGCTGAGATAATCTTATAAATGTGCCCCTGCTGTGTACTGTGTAATGGCCGTGTCTGACCGTGCTGGACAATGGTCTGATCATACCGCAGCTCCTGGGCAGGAGGAAGCAAAAGAGGATACAGACAGGATCACAAAGGATTATTTCTTTCAGGAAAAATATTGCTTAAAAACAGACAGCAAAATGTTTTGCCTCACAAAATGAATCAGCTGTGATCCCGTGTTGTAATGTCTGTATACTCTTTTGTGTCCTCCCCTGCCCAGGAGCTGTGGTATGATCAGACCATGGCCCTGTAAGGTCAGACACATCCATTACACAGTACAAACCAGGGGCACATTTATAAGATTATCTCAGCACAGGAACATGTTTTTAACACATCCAATTGTAGAACTTATTTTTACTCCAAGATCTATTAGTTAAAATGTACTTTGTTTGTGGGAAAACCCTTTAAATTCCATAAGAGGACTGAAAAAATAAAGTAAACATACATAAAAAAGTGTTAAAAATATAAACCAAATAAAAACGTATAATAATTTGAATCAACCCTTTTCCTTTATTAAGTATAAAAAAAAATAATTATATTATTATCAAAATATTCAATTAAGTGTGTTTTTGGCCGACACACTTTCCTAACAAAAGGCAATAAAATGTGATCAAAACATCTCCCCACCTCACAAAAAAAAGAATAAAACATTTGCAGGTCTTAGAAAATGGACGCACAAACCCAATGTTTTTTTATTTACAAATGTTCACATTTTTTTCATCACTAGTGTTGAGCATTCCGATACTGTAATATCGGGTATCAGCCGATATTCGCGGTATCGGAATTCCAATACTTAATTCCGATACTTTTACAATATCGAATACCGGAATCGGAAGTTCCCATAATGCCTGCGCTCTGCAGTGTCTCTGAAGGATGACAAGCTGGATGGCAGCGCTCAGCTGAGATCCAGCCTCTCATCAGAATGCCATCCCAGCGTGGGAGAATTCTCCTGATCGTTTAAAAGCCGGCGGGCGGTAAAAAGCCGCCGGCTTTTAAACAATCACACAGCCCCATACTGCTTCCCTGCAGCCTCCCACCCGATCCTCCGCTCCCCTCGCCACCTCCCATCCCGATCGTAAGTTAGGACCGGGCGGAGAGCGCAGCACCAAGGAGCGGGGAGCGAAGGACCCGGGCGGGGAAGTCGGCAGTGAAAAGACTTCACCGCCGGCTTTCCCGTTCTGTGCTGCGCTTTCCCGCCAGTTATTTCAAATGAACAGCTGAGGTATCAGGTGATGCTGATCAGCTGTTCATTTGAAGTAGCCGCTGCCCTCAGAGGGTTCATGTGAGTTCATGCTTGACTGCATTGCATGAACTCACATGAACTTTCCCAAGGTCGCACAGGTCAGCCTCACCTCCCAGACGATCAGCCCGTCATGATTGGTGTGTGTGGGTGTCTGTGCGTGTGTCTGCGAGTGTGTGCGGGGTGTCTGTGCGATGTCTGCGGGTGTGTGCGATGTCTCCGGGTGTGTGCGGTGTCTGTGCGATGTGTGCGGGTGTGTGCGGTGTCTGTGCGATGTCTGCGGTGTCTGTGCGATGTCTGCGAGTGTGTGCGGTGTCTGTGCGATGTCTGTGAGTGTGTGCGGGGTGTCTGTGCGATGTCTGCAGGTGTGTGCGATGTCTGCGGGTGTGTGCGGTGTCTGTGCGATGTGTGCGGGTGTGTGCGGTGTCTGTGCGATGCCTTCGGTGTCTGTGCGAGGTCGGCGAGTGTGTGCGGTGTCTGTGCGATGTCTGCGAGTGTGTGCGGCGTCTGTGCGATGTCTGCGGGTGTGTGCGGTGTCTGTGCGATGTCTGCGAGTGTGTGCGATGTCTGCGGGTGTGTGCGTGCAGGCAGACATAGGCCGATGTGACACTACTACTCCCATCGGCCTATGTCTGTCCCCCGTCCACTCGTGCCAGCAGGATCAGCTCGATGGGAGCAGTAGTTCCCATCAGCCTGATCCTGCTATTTAAATTGCCCTACTGTGTCCCCAATAAATGTTAAATACATGTCATTGGTGGCCAGTGGTTGCCTACAATAAATTAGTTCATACATTACCTGTCCCCGCCGATCGCCACCTAAAATAAAGTAAAAAATAAAAAACTACACCTATACTCACCTAGACACCTAATTCCCCGAAGCCATCGATCTCCTGTAATAAAATATAAAATAATAAACCACAACCTTATCCTTACCCCTCCGTAGTAGTCCACGAGTGTCCCACGAAGATCTCCAGTTTATAGCAGCCACATAGAATGTTACCGCTCTGAACCGCTGCCGCTGCTAGAATGATGGGGCCGTAAAGCAGCCCCGTCATTGCATAAGGGGGTTCGCCGGAGTTCAGGCAGCGCTGCTCCGGTTAGCTGCTTTACGGCCCTGCTGTATCGTGAGAAATTCCCACGGTACAGCACTGCCGTAAAGGAGGTCTCCGGAGCTGCGCTGCCTGAATGCACTCCGGTGACCTCAGTCAGTGGCTCCCGCTGCCGGGAGCGGACGTGTTCCCGGCAGTGTGAGCTTACAGCAGCCATGCACAGCTGTCACCATCTCCAGATGTGACAGCTGTGCATGGGAGATCAGCGCAGGAACGTGGACAGGTAACTATTTTTTTTTAGTAAACTAAGAATTAAATAAAATTGTGTGTTTTATTTCAAATAAATTATTTTTTTCTGGGTGTAGTGTGTTTTTTCTTTTTAACACTTTGTAGGTTAGTAATGGGGGTGTCTTATAGACGCCCATCATTACTAACCTGGGCTTCATGGCAGCTGGCGGTGACATGAACCCCAACCCTATTACCCCCTGCCACCGCACCAGGGCAGCGTGGAAGAGCGAGGCTAAGTGCCAGAATTGGCGCATCCTATGGATGTGCCATTTCTGGGGCGGCTGACGGTTGGTGTTTCTAGCCTGGGAGGGGGCCAATATTCATGGCACCCTTCCTGGGCTATTAATATCAGCCCCCAGCTGTCTGCCTAGCCTTTGCTAGCTATTAAAATAGGGGGTCCCCCATTTTAATAGCTAGTAAAGGCTAGGTATTCAGCTGGGGGCTGATATTAGTAGTCTGGGAAGCTCCGTGGGTATTACCCACTTCCCAGGCTTCAAACATCTGCCCCAGCCGTCTGCTTAACCTCCGCTAGAGACTAAAATTAAGGGGAACCCCACGCCAATTTTTTTTTAAATAAATCCTTATTTTAACACTAAATGACAAGTACAGTAATCAACACTGTCACTGTACTTCATATATATGTGACTGACATTTTTCTATCTATCTAATCTATGTGTGAAGCTCTATTCTTTCTGTTGTAAATTGTCGGGTAAAGGTGTATGCCGCTGATGAATTGCCGGCTTTTCGCATAATACATTCTACATTATTCTTAGTTGTTTTACTTCATGTAGAATTAACCTACAAGGAAAGAAAGGGTTTATTTTCATTCCGATATTTGTGTCCCATTGACTTGCATTGGTTTCCGGTATCGGAATCGGCGATATCCGATACTTTTTGGGTATCGGTCCGATCCAATCCGATACGATATTTCCTGATATCGGAAGGTATCGCTCAACACTACTGATAAGTCCAAATTTGAGATCTTTCGTTCCAACCACTGTGACTTTGTGCGACGCAGAAAAGGTGAACGGATGGACTCTACATGCCTGGTTCCCACCGTGAAGCATGGAGAAGGAGGTGTGATGGTGTGGGGGTGCTTTGCTGGTGACACTGTTGGGGATTTATTCAAAATTTAAGGCATACTGAACCAGCATGGCTACCACAGCATCTTGCAGCGGCATGCTATTCCATCCGGTTTGCGTTTAGTTGGACCATCATTTATTTTTCAACAGGACAATGACCCCAAACACACCTCCAGGCTGTGTAAGGGCTATTTGACCAAGAGGGAGAGTGATGGGGTGCTACGCCAGATGACCTGGCCTCCACAGTCACCAGACCTGAACCCAATCGAGATGGTTTGGGGTGAGCTGGACCGCAGAGTGAAGGCAAAAGGGCCAACAAGTGCTAAGCATCTCTGGGAACTCCTTCAAGATTGTTAGAAGACCATTTCCCGTGACTACTGTACCTCTTGAAGCTCATCAAGAGAATGCCAAGAGTGTGCAAAGCAGTCATCAAAGCAAAAGGTGGCTACTTTGAAGAACCTAGAATATAAGACATATTTTCAGTTGTTTCACACTTTTTTGTTAAGTATATAATTCCACATTTGTTAATTCATACTTTTGATGCCTTCAGTGTGAATGTACAATTTTCAGAGTCATGAAAATACAGAAAAATCTTTAAATAAACTTTTGGTCTGTACTGTATATATAATATAATGCTACATGTCTCCCTCTGTCTGAAGCCTTTAAAGACTTGGCAAGTGCTACATGCCTGCGCAGTCTGGCTCTAGACAGAAGAACCTATTACGTTACAGGTAAGAGGAGTGTATGGCGCCGGAGATTGCGGTATGCGTAGACACTGAACACATACCGCGATCTCCGGCGCCATACTTACCTGACCGGGAGCGGCGTTTCTCTTCTCGCCGGAGACCAGGGCAGGAGTGAAGGTGTTGGAATCGGCACATGTGCATAACTCTATCCGGCGCCATTTTACTGAAGACATATTTGCAGTGTGTCTTCAGTAAAATGGCGTTGAACAGCACGGTATGGTCACGCGCGTACTCTGGCGCCGCACTGCTCCCCCGGCAGAACAGGATACAGTAGCACTGGAGCACAGGGAAGAAAGGTGAGTATGTGTTTATTTTTTTGTATGTGTGCACCGTGAAAGGGATGAGGGGTGCCATACATACCAGGAATGGGGTGTGACGGGTACCATACATACCAGGAAAGGGGTGTGAGGGGTACCATACATACCAGGAAAGGGGTGTGAGGGGACCATGCATACCAGGATTGGGGGATGAGGGGTACAATGCATACCAGGATTTGGGGGGTGACTGAACCATGAAAACCAGGATTGGGGGGTGAGGGGTGCCATACATACCAGGATTGGGGGGTGAGGGGTGCCATACATACCAGGATTGGGGGGTGAGGGGTGCCATACATACCAGGACTTGGGGGGTGACTGAACCATGAAAACCAGGATTGGGGGGTGAGGGGTGCCATACATACCAGGATTGGTGGGTGAGTGGTGCCATACATACCAGGATTGGGGGGTGAGGGGTACCATGCATACCAGGATAGGAAAGTGGGGTTCCATGCATACCAGAATAGGGATGAGGGGTACCATGCATACCAGGATTGGGGGATGAGGGGACCATGCATACCAGGATTGGGGGATGAGGGGACCATGCATACCAGGATTGGGGGATGAGGAGGCCATACATACCAGGATTGGGGATGAGAGAGTCATGCATACCAGGATTGGGGATGAGAGAGCCATGCATACCAGGATGGGGGATGAGGAGGCCATACATACCAGGATTGGGGGATGAGGGGTACCATACATACCCGGATTGGGATGAGGGGTGCCATGTATACCAAGATGAGGGGTACCATAAATACAAGAATAGGAATGAGGGGTACCATGCATACCAGGATGAGGGATGGGTTGCCATGCATACCAGGATGAGGGGTAACATACATAACAGGATAGGGATGAGGTGCACCATAAATACCAAGATGAGGGATGGGGTGCCATGCACATCAGGAAGAGGGATTGAGTGCCATACATACCAGGATTGGCGAATGAGCAGTGCCATACATACCAGGATGAGAGATGGGGTGCCATGCATACCGGATTGGGATGAGGGGGTGCCATGCATACCCGGATTGGGGTGAGGGGTGCCATGCATACCCGGATTGGGGATGAGGGGACAGGATGGGGGCAGCACAAATACCAGGATGGGGGGCAGCACATACCAGCATGGGAGACCATATACCAATAAAAATGCTCGCCACCCGGGCGTAGAACAGGTTCAATAGCTAGTGTGTGTGTGTGCGTGTGTGTGTATATATATATATATATATATATATATATATATATATTTATAACATGGTTGCCAAAAATAAAAAATCCTAGTGATTGCACAGATACGTAGCACAATGTGAATGTTAATCTATATAATTGACATTAACTAAGGGGAAATGTAAGCGTCTGTAAAACTACTAAAAGGATATCTTCATAGTGTGACAAAGTCTCTGGTAGTGTGTCAGAAGGGAGGTATGTGTCGCTGAGACTCTTAGACTCAGTGATGTGAAAACATGCAAGTTCTCATGCACAAGTAGGTGCAGAGAGAGTTAATAGAACGATATTTACAAGGGAATGTTTTCAGTGGATAACGAAAGTGTAGGGAGGAACGTTATCCACCATCCTTCCAATCAGGGGAGTGTCTGGGCTTTAAATAGTCAGCCCTGACACTCAGGTGTGTTCAGTACCTGGGGAAACTTTGTTCTAGGAAGGAGCTAGCACATGCTGTGATGAACCTGTGTGTAGCTAATTGTGAGTGGCCAGACCTTGGCCGAGATAAGGACTCTGCTGAAAGTTCTGAAAGTTTTGCATTTAGTTTTGTCTCTTTAGCTGAATGGGCTGTGTTTTTATTTATGGACTCAAGGGTAGTTTATGACTGCTAAATAAACTAACCTGAGAATTTAAAGAGACAGTATCTTGTGTTTTACCTACGCATACAGCCGAGCTTGTCGCTATACCACAATAGACTCACAAGCCCAAGTGGGTACACATATATAGTATATAATATTGAGCTCTATAAGGAATCTCCTATAAAATAAAACATCCAAAATGGATGTTTTGGGGGCCCCTGATGAAGCAAGGACGAAAGGTACATTGGTGCACATAGGATTCTTTATAGAGCTTAATATTATATACTATATATGTGTACTCACTTGGGCTTGTGAGTGTAAGAAGCTATCTTCTTAGTAGTTCTAAAGAGACTTACATTTCCCCTTGGTTATTGTCAACTATATAGATTAACATGCACATTGTGCTACATATGCGTGCAATCATTAGGATTTTTTTTGGCAACCATGTTATAGGCATATATCTAATATATATAATTGTCTTATCCCGTCAACCTGTCTGTCTGTCTGTCCAGAAAATCCCGCGTCGCTGATTGGTCCGCGACGCGGATGGCGGCCGTTAGCGGCTCATCTGCTGCACGGAGGTCAGCGGCGATGCAGTCGGGATATGACCGGCAGCGCCGCTGACCTCCATGCGGCTACCGTCGGGAGATCAGCGGCTAGGACTGCTGATCTCCCGACGGTAAGTGTGAAGGGAGGACCGGGGAGCGGCGCCGCCGGTCGGGATACTTCTGCTGCGAGCAGCCGGTCATCTCCCGCAGCGCCGCTCCCCGGTCCTCACTAATACAATTCGCTGATTGGTCGCGGCCAATCAGCGATATTGGCGCCAAATTTAAAACCGCTGTGCTGATTGCGCCTGGTCGGCCGCATACATATTCTAGAATACCCGATGCGTTTGAATCGGGCCACCATCTAGTATATATATATATATTCACTAATGTCTCTATATATGTGATACTCATGAGTTGGTGACTTGGGGTCCTCCAATGTTATACTCTGTAGAATTGTCTTTTAATTTTTGCAATATTTATTTTAGCATCAATAAGCACCTATTGGTTTATTTTGGTGGTATCTACAGTCATATACATGTATATACATACAGCAATATATATACTGTATAAGATCTGATGTCTGTAGTCACAGTATGTCAGCAATGTACAGTATGTACTTTATTGTGCACTGACATTAGATCATATATGCCCTGGACTGATCCTGCACCGACTACCAGACATCACATTGTATAGATGGCAGTATAGATATAATCTGTGACGTCCTGTACAGGGCCGGCTCCAGGTTTTCGTAGGCTCAAAAGAGTCTCAGTGGCCCCTTTAACACATACCACAATTCATGATGCACAGATAAGGCGGAGAAATATAGATATAGTACAATGCCAAAGATTTCACTTACCTTATTTTTCGGACTATAAGACGCACTTTTTTCCCTCCAAAATGTTAGCTACGCTGTGTGCCGGCTATGAAGGAGAGTGAAGTCACTGCTCCCCGCGCACACAGTCCCGGCATGGGGAGCAGTGACTTCTGGCAGCTGATCTCTCCTTGTGAGCCACGCATGGCAGTCATATCATGCGCGGCTCACATGGAGAGATCAGTGCGGGCAGACAGGACGCAGCGCTGGAGGAAAGAAGAAAGGTGAGTATCAGTGTTTTTTTTTTTTTTTTTTATGTGCAGCATGATGGGGATTAGGGGGACCATGCATACCAGGATAAGGATTAGGGGCACCATGCATACCAGGATAAGGATTAGGGGGACCATGCATACCAGGATAAGGATGAGGGGGCCATACATACCAGGGTAACGCTGAGGGGCCATACATACCAGGGTAAGGCTGAGGGGGCCATACATACCAGGGTAAGGCTGAGGGGGCCATACATACCAGGGTAACGCTGAGGGGGCCATACATACCAGGGTAACGCTGAGGGGGCAATGTGCAGCATGATGGGGATTAGAGGTGCCATACATACCAGGACAGGGATGAGGGGTGCCATGCATACCGGGATAGGGATGAGGGGTGCCATGCATACCGGGATAGGGATGAGGGGTGCCATGCATACCGGGATAGGGATGAGGGGTGCCATGCATACCGGGATAGGGATGAGGGGTGCCATGCATACCGGGATAGGGATGAGGGGTGCCATGCATACCGGGATAGGGATGAGGGGTGCCATGCATACCAGGATGGGGATGGGGACTACGTATAAAAGGAAGGGGGGCATGTATACCAGGATGGGGGATATTGTCAGAATTGGGGGACATTACCCCTATACCAGTGTCAGCAGAAGACCCCCTCCCCCTTAAAAGTGCATCATGAACACATTTTTGGCTTAAATGTTTTTATTTTCCTCCTTTAAAACCTAGGTGCGTCTTATGGTCCGGTGCATCTTATAGTCCGAAAAATACGGTACTTCATACATTACATGAGTGATATCTATTGTAAATTCTATAATAGCTCAGAAACCGGCGAATCCTCACAGTGCATGGGACGTGTCATGGGGGGATTCAAAAGTTTTCATTTTAGACTGTACATTATAGTCCTCCATACAGTATTATGGGCACCACATAGTCCTCCATACAGTATTATGGACACCACATAGTCCTCCGTACAGTATTATGGGCACTACATAGTACTCCATACAGTATTATGGGCACTACATAGTACTCCATAGAGTATTATGGGCACCACATAGTCCTCTATACAGAATGGGCTCCATACTGAATAATGGACCCCATATAATGTTCCATACAGAATAATAGGCCCCATATAATGCTCTATACAGAATAATGAACCCCATATAATGCTCATTACACCAAAATTGACCCCATATATTACTCCATGCAGAATAATGGGCGTCATGAAATATGCCATACAGAATAATGGGCCCCATATAATGCTCCATAGAGAATGGGCCCCATATAATGCACCATAGAGAATGGGCCCCATATAATGCTCCATAGAGAATGGGCCCCATATAATGCTCCATAGAGAATGGGTCCCATATAATGCTCCATAGAGAATGGGCTCGATCCATAAAAAAATAAATAAAATACTCACCTCTCCTCATACCCTGCTGGCTACAGGTCCTGTCTCTTCAACACTGAGACGTCACAGAGTCAGAAGACGCAGAGGAGACTGGACCTGCGGCCAGCAGGGTATGAGGAGAGGTGAATATTTCAAACACCGTAAAGCACGGGGGGGGGGGGGGGGGTTTCCCGGCCCCCCCAACTCACAGGCCCAATAGCGTTCCAGTGTCCCCAACTGTGAGTGGGCCCCCCCCCTCTTGCCCAGGGCCCTGGCACTTGCCCTGGTGCAATGGGTGGTTATGCCGGCTCTGGCCCTGTAGCTGGTGCAGGATCAGTCTGGGGCAGGGGTCTGTATAGTAAGGTCTGAAGTGTCTCTATCTCAGGTCCGATGTGATTTGAACATTCATACAGATCGAGAGCCGATGATCTCACACTGACAGCACGACCCCAACCTGCTTGAAGGGTCCATCTGCTACAATAAATCTTTCTGATCCTCAGCAGAGCGACCATAGATAACATTCAGGATCTGGCCCTGGACTTGTCAGGAGGTGAGCAGCATCCTGCCACTTCCACACTCTACAAAAAGTATAAATCTCCTGTCCTGACCACTATCCGGAGCTCAGGCTAAGGCCACGGCCCCACTATCAGTATTTGGTCAGTATATTTTCTCAGGAGTGGGAGCCAAAACCAGGTCAGTAACAATCAGAGAAAAGGTATAATAGAAACAAGTCACCAATTCTGCATTTATCACCAACTCCTGGTTTTGTCTCCCACTCCTGTGAAAAAATACTGACCGAATACTGACCAAATACTGATAGTGGGGTCGTGGCCTTACAAGAATCAAAGATGTCTGCCCTCTCGTACTGCTCAGCGGCTGAAGCTTCTCTCCGGCAGGCATAAGAACGTGGCCTGTGCCGGCTGTTCTGGGCTGCAGATGCCCAGCTGGCACATGTACACAATGAAAGATACAGGGCCGCCCTGCAGTCTGTAAAGAAGCAGCTGCTTGGCCACCGGCTTGGAGGGCATGTGCCCCTCTGGCCCACCTCGCCCCTGGTCAATATGATACCATCTTTTTCATTACTTGGTGAGGTTAGAAGAAATTTCACTCCAAGACAGTGGATTTTGTACTTTATTCCAGTATATTTATACATAGAAAACATGGCAATGAAAAACAAGTAGATGCACGTGCATAAAAATGTCCCAACATTAATTAAAAAAACCTTTAAGATACAGATAATACTTGTATACAAAAATATTAACACATTCTCAAATTGTATATAAAGTGCACAAAAGTCAATAGCCCTGACATATAGTGTACACAGGGTCCCCCACATGGTATACACAAAATACAATGTCATCCAGGAAATAACAAAACATAACAAATACATTTAATCTATTCTGAAATCCCATGTCTATACAAGATAATTATATGTAAAATTCTACAGTGTGAAAGAAATGAGCTAGAGACTACTACATGGTGATGATGCCTACAAACAAGATAATGCCCAGCTAATGCTGTAAATGATACAAATATTACCAGTCACCCAATTAGACACATGAGGTCCGGGCAAGTGATTTTCTACAGTTCATTGACCTCTATGATGACATCTAATATTTTCAATCATTTATACAGCGGGGTACATTGGGCCTCATTAATAAATCTGCTCACTAGAGAACTAGTTACCCATACTAACCAATTAGAGCTCAGCTAAGGTTGTTTTAACTGACCTGGAAAAGTAAAAGCTGTTCTGTGATTGGCTGGGATAAGTAAAAAGGCTGTTTTAATAAATGATTCCCAATGTACCAAGCCCCGCCATAAATGTTATTGATTACAGTAGGGGCCACAATATCCCATGTGTATAGTCATCACATTCATCTTATTGTCAGCGGTTACCTTGGGACATGCTATATTGAAATGTAAGATGATATCAGTGGGGTCCATGAGGCAGAGCAGTGTGTGGTACGTGTGACATTTCCTAATATCGAGCAATCAATACTGTACCTTGGTCTGGAATGCAAAGTCTGCGTGGACAAGGAAGGGGCTCCCAGATGCCAGCTGTAAAACCCGTCGCTCCACCATCACACGCTCATCACCGTCAGCAAGCAGGGCTCTTTTGCCGATGATCTTAACAGCAAAATGTTTGCGGGTAGATGAATCTTCCGCCAGCAGGACCGTTCCATAGCATCCCCGGCCAAGCACTTGATGGAATAATAATCTCCTCTTGATGGTATCAGAGACTGTGCTTTTGGAGCTGGTTGGCCGAACACCGCTGCTTCCTTCAGCTTCTTCAGCCTTCTGCTTTAGATCCATGGGTTTCTGTCCTAATGTAATCCTTCTTCTTTTCTTCTCCTTTTTGTCCCCTGATGAGATGAAGATGGCTCCTCTCTTCTTGGCTCCCATCTTCTGACTTTCTACCTTCTCCTTTTCTTCCACTTCTTCTTTCTTCTGGACTGGTTGTTTTGTCCTGTTGACTGAAGACTTCCTCTCATCATCAGATGTGTCATGGGAAGGTCTTAGTCTCTTCGCTCCTTCTCTCCTCACCACGTTCTCCTCTACTTCTTCTTTCTTCTGGACTGGTGGTTTTGTCCTGTTGACTGAAGACTTCCTCTCATCATCAGATGTGTCATGGGAAGGTCTTCGTGTCTTCACTCTTTCTCTGCTCACCACAATCTCCTCCTCTTTTATATCCATATTATTGCTTTGCTTAGAGTTAGCCGACATCTGCTCCACTGTTGTTGGTCAATTCCAACTGTCACTTTCAACTGTCACTCAGTGCATTTCATATGGAATCATCATGCATGCACCACCACTGGTCATGTGATCAGCATCTGACCAATGATATTTAAGAGATAAATGAACATTAGCTGAGATTAAATATTCAGGTAATATTCAGATATTCTGTGGAACACAAGGTGCCACATTTACTAATAGTAATAGAACTGCACTAAGTCGCCAATTTAATTTACATTGTTACTACAGAGCATCAGATGAATGTAATATAATAAATATTAGCAAGATGTATGATTTCCATCCACTCTACGTATCATAGAAATACAGATATACTATCTTTTTATATAGAGATGTAGCAGAAGCCATCCTGATTGTTTGCAGCATGCTATGGTGATAGAGAAGCATGCATGACTGTGCCATGCAAATGGTGAGGAGCACCAAAATGGGACATATGATTCACGTAGCCAGGGGCGTAATGTCCGCGGTCGCAGTGGCAGTCACTACGACCGGGCCCAGGGGGGGTTGGGGCTTGTAAACGCCAGCAGAAATTTCAACAGGATGTGTGTATTGCAGTGCACAGTCGCTTCGGGTCCGTGCGTGACAAATCAGGGGCGGGCGGGGGCAGAGCCGGACTGGGGTGTCTGGGGCCCACCAGGGACATTGACTCCAGGGGCCCACCCACCCTTCAGCTATTTGCAAATACCTGTTAGCCGTTATACCCATTATATTGGCGGCTCCTGCCCATCACTGTGCGCTCACCAGAACTGCGATGTACAATTACTGTAGTTTGCATTAATGGGCTTTTATTGGTGAAAACAAGTTCTCAGCGATGCACAGGTTGGGAAGGGGATCACTTATTTATTGGTGGAATCCGCACTGTCAGAAGATTGTGGCACTTTGACTATTTGGTGAGATTTTTACCTCAGTATTTATAAGACAAAACCAGGAGTGGAGCAATCCGAGGTCATGCTTTATGCATTTCTCACCCACTCCTGGTTTTGTCTTATAAATACAGAGGTGAAAATCTCACCAAATGCCAACTTGCTTTCTCTGGTGAACCTCCGTAACTGCACCTCTGCTGCTGTGTAATAGTCACAGGGCAGGGAGGGGTTAAACATCTAAGTATTTAATATCTATTGGAAATAAAGAGGTTTCCCCTTATTGATATCAGATAAAACAAATGACCAACCACAATCCACTCTACCAAGACCAATATTACCAGATAGAAGGCAGAAATACCACCACACCATGACCAGATCACATATTACCACCACATAGTGCCCAAATAATGCCACATACAAGGCACAAATACCGCCAAACCATGACCAAAGCACATAATATCACCACATAGTGATCAAATGCTACCAGATACAAGGTATAAATACTGACACACCATGAGACCACATATTACCACCACATAGTGACTGAATAATACCACATAGAAGGGACAAATATCGTCATGTCATGACCAAAGCACATAATGCCACCACATAGTGACAAATAATGCTAAAATAATAAAAATATAAAAAAGCTCAGTATATTGGGTCAGTGTACAGGTTATACAGTGATCACCAGTGACATTATGCACAGGAGCTCTGTATATAGTGTACAGGTTATACAGTCATCACCAGTGACATTATACACAGAAGCTCTGTATATAGTGTCAGTGTACAGGTAATGCAATGATCACCATTGATATTATACACAGGAGCTCTGTATATAGTGTACAGGTAATACAGTGATCACCAGTGACATTATACACAGGAGCTCTGTATATAGTGTCAGTGTACAGGTAATACAGTGATCACCAGTGACATTATGCACAGGAGCTCTGTATATAGTGTCAGTGTGTGTGTATAGGTAATACACATACTCACCAGTGATGTCTCTAGGTGAAGTTCTTTATCTGCAGACCAATATATCACATCTTCTATGCAGGACTTATCTCTGCAGAAAATAACATAGTTAGCTATAACTGATCACTTCGAGAGCACAAGCCACACTTTTCCCAAGATTTCTACACTGCATGAAATGACAAAATGCAACATAGTGCCGCACTACACAGTAAAAATAAAACACAAAATACATTTAGGGACTCCATCTTTAATAAAAAAAAAACATCATGAGAGATCAGAGATTATGGGGCCCAGTCAGGGATCGTACATAGAAATCATGTGGCCCAGTCAGGGGAGTATACAGAAATCATGGGGCCAATCAGGTTAGGGGTGTACATAGAGATCATGGGGCCCAGTCAGCGGCGTACATAGAGATCATGGGGCCCAGTCAGCGGCGTACATAGAGATCATGGGGCCAATCAGGTTAGGGGTGTACATAGAGATCATGGACCCCCTCAGCGGCGTACATAGAGATCATGGGGCCCAGTCAGCGGAGTACATAGAGATCATGGGGCCCAGTCAGCGGCGTACATAGAGATCATGGGGCCCAGTCAGCGGTGTACATAGAGATCATGGGGCCCAGTCAGCGGCGTACAAAGAGATCATGGGGCCCAGTCAGCGGCGTACATAGAGATCATGGGGCCGAGTCAGCGGCGTACATAGAGATCATGGGGCCCAGTCAGGGATCGTACATAGAGATCATGGGGCCCAGTCAGGGATCGCACATAGAGATCATGGGGCCGTATGAGGTGAGGCTCTCACCTCCTCAGGGAGCTCTCACAGGACATCACAGGCCTTAGTATACAGCGGGGTACATTGGGCCTCATTAATAAATCTGCTCACTAGAGAACTAGTTACCCATACTAACCAATTAGAGCTCAGCTAAGGTTGTTTTAACTGACCTGGAAAAGTAAAAGCTGTTCTGTGATTGGCTGGGATAAGTAAAAAGGCTGTTTTAATAAATGATTCCCAATGTACCAAGCCCCGCCATAAATGTTATTGATTACAGTAGGGGCCACAATATCCCATGTGTATAGTCATCACATTCATCTTATTGTCAGCGGTTACCTTGGGACATGCTATATTGAAATGTAAGATGATATCAGTGGGGTCCATGAGGCAGAGCAGTGTGTGGTACGTGTGACATTTCCTAATATCGAGCAATCAATACTGTACCTTGGTCTGGAATGCAAAGTCTGCGTGGACAAGGAAGGGGCTCCCAGATGCCAGCTGTAAAACCCGTCGCTCCACCATCACACGCTCATCACCGTCAGCAAGCAGGGCTCTTTTGCCGATGATCTTAACAGCAAAATGTTTGCGGGTAGATGAATCTTCCGCCAGCAGGACCGTTCCATAGCATCCCCGGCCAAGCACTTGATGGAATAATAATCTCCTCTTGATGGTATCAGAGACTGTGCTTTTGGAGCTGGTTGGCCGAACACCGCTGCTTCCTTCAGCTTCTTCAGCCTTCTGCTTTAGATCCATGGGTTTCTGTCCTAATGTAATCCTTCTTCTTTTCTTCTCCTTTTTGTCCCCTGATGAGATGAAGATGGCTCCTCTCTTCTTGGCTCCCATCTTCTGACTTTCTACCTTCTCCTTTTCTTCCACTTCTTCTTTCTTCTGGACTGGTTGTTTTGTCCTGTTGACTGAAGACTTCCTCTCATCATCAGATGTGTCATGGGAAGGTCTTAGTCTCTTCGCTCCTTCTCTCCTCACCACGTTCTCCTCTACTTCTTCTTTCTTCTGGACTGGTGGTTTTGTCCTGTTGACTGAAGACTTCCTCTCATCATCAGATGTGTCATGGGAAGGTCTTCGTGTCTTCACTCTTTCTCTGCTCACCACAATCTCCTCCTCTTTTATATCCATATTATTGCTTTGCTTAGAGTTAGCCGACATCTGCTCCACTGTTGTTGGTCAATTCCAACTGTCACTTTCAACTGTCACTCAGTGCATTTCATATGGAATCATCATGCATGCACCACCACTGGTCATGTGATCAGCATCTGACCAATGATATTTAAGAGATAAATGAACATTAGCTGAGATTAAATATTCAGGTAATATTCAGATATTCTGTGGAACACAAGGTGCCACATTTACTAATAGTAATAGAACTGCACTAAGTCGCCAATTTAATTTACATTGTTACTACAGAGCATCAGATGAATGTAATATAATAAATATTAGCAAGATGTATGATTTCCATCCACTCTACGTATCATAGAAATACAGATATACTATCTTTTTATATAGAGATGTAGCAGAAGCCATCCTGATTGTTTGCAGCATGCTATGGTGATAGAGAAGCATGCATGACTGTGCCATGCAAATGGTGAGGAGCACCAAAATGGGACATATGATTCACGTAGCCAGGGGCGTAATGTCCGCGGTCGCAGTGGCAGTCACTACGACCGGGCCCAGGGGGGGTTGGGGCTTGTAAACGCCAGCAGAAATTTCAACAGGATGTGTGTATTGCAGTGCACAGTCGCTTCGGGTCCGTGCGTGACAAATCAGGGGCGGGCGGGGGCAGAGCCGGACTGGGGTGTCTGGGGCCCACCAGGGACATTGACTCCAGGGGCCCACCCACCCTTCAGCTATTTGCAAATACCTGTTAGCCGTTATACCCATTATATTGGCGGCTCCTGCCCATCACTGTGCGCTCACCAGAACTGCGATGTACAATTACTGTAGTTTGCATTAATGGGCTTTTATTGGTGAAAACAAGTTCTCAGCGATGCACAGGTTGGGAAGGGGATCACTTATTTATTGGTGGAATCCGCACTGTCAGAAGATTGTGGCACTTTGACTATTTGGTGAGATTTTTACCTCAGTATTTATAAGACAAAACCAGGAGTGGAGCAATCCGAGGTCATGCTTTATGCATTTCTCACCCACTCCTGGTTTTGTCTTATAAATACAGAGGTGAAAATCTCACCAAATGCCAACTTGCTTTCTCTGGTGAACCTCCGTAACTGCACCTCTGCTGCTGTGTAATAGTCACAGGGCAGGGAGGGGTTAAACATCTAAGTATTTAATATCTATTGGAAATAAAGAGGTTTCCCCTTATTGATATCAGATAAAACAAATGACCAACCACAATCCACTCTACCAAGACCAATATTACCAGATAGAAGGCAGAAATACCACCACACCATGACCAGATCACATATTACCACCACATAGTGCCCAAATAATGCCACATACAAGGCACAAATACCGCCAAACCATGACCAAAGCACATAATATCACCACATAGTGATCAAATGCTACCAGATACAAGGTATAAATACTGACACACCATGAGACCACATATTACCACCACATAGTGACTGAATAATACCACATAGAAGGGACAAATATCGTCATGTCATGACCAAAGCACATAATGCCACCACATAGTGACAAATAATGCTAAAATAATAAAAATATAAAAAAGCTCAGTATATTGGGTCAGTGTACAGGTTATACAGTGATCACCAGTGACATTATGCACAGGAGCTCTGTATATAGTGTACAGGTTATACAGTCATCACCAGTGACATTATACACAGAAGCTCTGTATATAGTGTCAGTGTACAGGTAATGCAATGATCACCATTGATATTATACACAGGAGCTCTGTATATAGTGTACAGGTAATACAGTGATCACCAGTGACATTATACACAGGAGCTCTGTATATAGTGTCAGTGTACAGGTAATACAGTGATCACCAGTGACATTATGCACAGGAGCTCTGTATATAGTGTCAGTGTGTGTGTATAGGTAATACACATACTCACCAGTGATGTCTCTAGGTGAAGTTCTTTATCTGCAGACCAATATATCACATCTTCTATGCAGGACTTATCTCTGCAGAAAATAACATAGTTAGCTATAACTGATCACTTCGAGAGCACAAGCCACACTTTTCCCAAGATTTCTACACTGCATGAAATGACAAAATGCAACATAGTGCCGCACTACACAGTAAAAATAAAACACAAAATACATTTAGGGACTCCATCTTTAATAAAAAAAAAACATCATGAGAGATCAGAGATTATGGGGCCCAGTCAGGGATCGTACATAGAAATCATGTGGCCCAGTCAGGGGAGTATACAGAAATCATGGGGCCAATCAGGTTAGGGGTGTACATAGAGATCATGGGGCCCAGTCAGCGGCGTACATAGAGATCATGGGGCCCAGTCAGCGGCGTACATAGAGATCATGGGGCCAATCAGGTTAGGGGTGTACATAGAGATCATGGACCCCCTCAGCGGCGTACATAGAGATCATGGGGCCCAGTCAGCGGAGTACATAGAGATCATGGGGCCCAGTCAGCGGCGTACATAGAGATCATGGGGCCCAGTCAGCGGTGTACATAGAGATCATGGGGCCCAGTCAGCGGCGTACAAAGAGATCATGGGGCCCAGTCAGCGGCGTACATAGAGATCATGGGGCCGAGTCAGCGGCGTACATAGAGATCATGGGGCCCAGTCAGGGATCGTACATAGAGATCATGGGGCCCAGTCAGGGATCGCACATAGAGATCATGGGGCCGTATGAGGTGAGGCTCTCACCTCCTCAGGGAGCTCTCACAGGACATCACAGGCCTTAGTATACAGCGGGGTACATTGGGCCTCATTAATAAATCTGCTCACTAGAGAACTAGTTACCCATACTAACCAATTAGAGCTCAGCTAAGGTTGTTTTAACTGACCTGGAAAAGTAAAAGCTGTTCTGTGATTGGCTGGGATAAGTAAAAAGGCTGTTTTAATAAATGATTCCCAATGTACCAAGCCCCGCCATAAATGTTATTGATTACAGTAGGGGCCACAATATCCCATGTGTATAGTCATCACATTCATCTTATTGTCAGCGGTTACCTTGGGACATGCTATATTGAAATGTAAGATGATATCAGTGGGGTCCATGAGGCAGAGCAGTGTGTGGTACGTGTGACATTTCCTAATATCGAGCAATCAATACTGTACCTTGGTCTGGAATGCAAAGTCTGCGTGGACAAGGAAGGGGCTCCCAGATGCCAGCTGTAAAACCCGTCGCTCCACCATCACACGCTCATCACCGTCAGCAAGCAGGGCTCTTTTGCCGATGATCTTAACAGCAAAATGTTTGCGGGTAGATGAATCTTCCGCCAGCAGGACCGTTCCATAGCATCCCCGGCCAAGCACTTGATGGAATAATAATCTCCTCTTGATGGTATCAGAGACTGTGCTTTTGGAGCTGGTTGGCCGAACACCGCTGCTTCCTTCAGCTTCTTCAGCCTTCTGCTTTAGATCCATGGGTTTCTGTCCTAATGTAATCCTTCTTCTTTTCTTCTCCTTTTTGTCCCCTGATGAGATGAAGATGGCTCCTCTCTTCTTGGCTCCCATCTTCTGACTTTCTACCTTCTCCTTTTCTTCCACTTCTTCTTTCTTCTGGACTGGTTGTTTTGTCCTGTTGACTGAAGACTTCCTCTCATCATCAGATGTGTCATGGGAAGGTCTTAGTCTCTTCGCTCCTTCTCTCCTCACCACGTTCTCCTCTACTTCTTCTTTCTTCTGGACTGGTGGTTTTGTCCTGTTGACTGAAGACTTCCTCTCATCATCAGATGTGTCATGGGAAGGTCTTCGTGTCTTCACTCTTTCTCTGCTCACCACAATCTCCTCCTCTTTTATATCCATATTATTGCTTTGCTTAGAGTTAGCCGACATCTGCTCCACTGTTGTTGGTCAATTCCAACTGTCACTTTCAACTGTCACTCAGTGCATTTCATATGGAATCATCATGCATGCACCACCACTGGTCATGTGATCAGCATCTGACCAATGATATTTAAGAGATAAATGAACATTAGCTGAGATTAAATATTCAGGTAATATTCAGATATTCTGTGGAACACAAGGTGCCACATTTACTAATAGTAATAGAACTGCACTAAGTCGCCAATTTAATTTACATTGTTACTACAGAGCATCAGATGAATGTAATATAATAAATATTAGCAAGATGTATGATTTCCATCCACTCTACGTATCATAGAAATACAGATATACTATCTTTTTATATAGAGATGTAGCAGAAGCCATCCTGATTGTTTGCAGCATGCTATGGTGATAGAGAAGCATGCATGACTGTGCCATGCAAATGGTGAGGAGCACCAAAATGGGACATATGATTCACGTAGCCAGGGGCGTAATGTCCGCGGTCGCAGTGGCAGTCACTACGACCGGGCCCAGGGGGGGTTGGGGCTTGTAAACGCCAGCAGAAATTTCAACAGGATGTGTGTATTGCAGTGCACAGTCGCTTCGGGTCCGTGCGTGACAAATCAGGGGCGGGCGGGGGCAGAGCCGGACTGGGGTGTCTGGGGCCCACCAGGGACATTGACTCCAGGGGCCCACCCACCCTTCAGCTATTTGCAAATACCTGTTAGCCGTTATACCCATTATATTGGCGGCTCCTGCCCATCACTGTGCGCTCACCAGAACTGCGATGTACAATTACTGTAGTTTGCATTAATGGGCTTTTATTGGTGAAAACAAGTTCTCAGCGATGCACAGGTTGGGAAGGGGATCACTTATTTATTGGTGGAATCCGCACTGTCAGAAGATTGTGGCACTTTGACTATTTGGTGAGATTTTTACCTCAGTATTTATAAGACAAAACCAGGAGTGGAGCAATCCGAGGTCATGCTTTATGCATTTCTCACCCACTCCTGGTTTTGTCTTATAAATACAGAGGTGAAAATCTCACCAAATGCCAACTTGCTTTCTCTGGTGAACCTCCGTAACTGCACCTCTGCTGCTGTGTAATAGTCACAGGGCAGGGAGGGGTTAAACATCTAAGTATTTAATATCTATTGGAAATAAAGAGGTTTCCCCTTATTGATATCAGATAAAACAAATGACCAACCACAATCCACTCTACCAAGACCAATATTACCAGATAGAAGGCAGAAATACCACCACACCATGACCAGATCACATATTACCACCACATAGTGCCCAAATAATGCCACATACAAGGCACAAATACCGCCAAACCATGACCAAAGCACATAATATCACCACATAGTGATCAAATGCTACCAGATACAAGGTATAAATACTGACACACCATGAGACCACATATTACCACCACATAGTGACTGAATAATACCACATAGAAGGGACAAATATCGTCATGTCATGACCAAAGCACATAATGCCACCACATAGTGACAAATAATGCTAAAATAATAAAAATATAAAAAAGCTCAGTATATTGGGTCAGTGTACAGGTTATACAGTGATCACCAGTGACATTATGCACAGGAGCTCTGTATATAGTGTACAGGTTATACAGTCATCACCAGTGACATTATACACAGAAGCTCTGTATATAGTGTCAGTGTACAGGTAATGCAATGATCACCATTGATATTATACACAGGAGCTCTGTATATAGTGTACAGGTAATACAGTGATCACCAGTGACATTATACACAGGAGCTCTGTATATAGTGTCAGTGTACAGGTAATACAGTGATCACCAGTGACATTATGCACAGGAGCTCTGTATATAGTGTCAGTGTGTGTGTATAGGTAATACACATACTCACCAGTGATGTCTCTAGGTGAAGTTCTTTATCTGCAGACCAATATATCACATCTTCTATGCAGGACTTATCTCTGCAGAAAATAACATAGTTAGCTATAACTGATCACTTCGAGAGCACAAGCCACACTTTTCCCAAGATTTCTACACTGCATGAAATGACAAAATGCAACATAGTGCCGCACTACACAGTAAAAATAAAACACAAAATACATTTAGGGACTCCATCTTTAATAAAAAAAAAACATCATGAGAGATCAGAGATTATGGGGCCCAGTCAGGGATCGTACATAGAAATCATGTGGCCCAGTCAGGGGAGTATACAGAAATCATGGGGCCAATCAGGTTAGGGGTGTACATAGAGATCATGGGGCCCAGTCAGCGGCGTACATAGAGATCATGGGGCCCAGTCAGCGGCGTACATAGAGATCATGGGGCCAATCAGGTTAGGGGTGTACATAGAGATCATGGACCCCCTCAGCGGCGTACATAGAGATCATGGGGCCCAGTCAGCGGAGTACATAGAGATCATGGGGCCCAGTCAGCGGCGTACATAGAGATCATGGGGCCCAGTCAGCGGTGTACATAGAGATCATGGGGCCCAGTCAGCGGCGTACAAAGAGATCATGGGGCCCAGTCAGCGGCGTACATAGAGATCATGGGGCCGAGTCAGCGGCGTACATAGAGATCATGGGGCCCAGTCAGGGATCGTACATAGAGATCATGGGGCCCAGTCAGGGATCGCACATAGAGATCATGGGGCCGTATGAGGTGAGGCTCTCACCTCCTCAGGGAGCTCTCACAGGACATCACAGGCCTTAGTATGAAGCAATACTAGAAGACTTGTGGTATTGCTTCATACTAAGGCCTGTGATGCCCTGTGGGAGCTCCTGAGGGCACCATACTGGGGAGGTGAGATCCTCACTTGGCAGTAGTAGGAGCAGCATCTCCATAGTGTGGCATTCACATCACACTACATGCTGCACTGTACAGGACTCCCAGCCGGCAGCAGGACAGATGAGGAGGTAACTGTCTGGGACCAGCGCCGGACTGGAGTACCTGGGGCCCACCAGGAAAAAATCAATCTTGGGGCCCACCAGCACCATGCAGTTACCGTATATAGGAATAACATAAGTCCACAAACTCTTTCAAAATGAATCAACTTTATTAACCAATAAATCTCTGCTGCTGTGTAGTAGTCACAACACAGGGAGAGGTTAAACATCCAAGTATTTAATATGTATTGCAAATAAAGAATGTTCCCATTCTTAATATCCGAAAAACAAATGACTGACAACCATCCACTATACCTAGACTAATAATACCATATAGAAGAGAGAAATACCGCCACACCATGACCAGAACACATACCACCACATAGTGATCAAATACTACCAAGTACAAGGTATATATACTGCCACACCATGATAAGACCACATATTAGCACAACATAGTGACTGTCTGAATAATACCACATACAAGGGACAAATACCGCCACGCCATGACCATGGCACATAATGGCACCAGATAGTGACTGATAATGAAAATGTAAAAAAGCTCTGTATATAGAGTCAGTGTACAGATAATGTAGAGATTATCAGTGACATTATACACAGGAGCTCTGTGTATAGTGTCAGTGTAGAGGTAATACAGTGATCATCAGTGACATTATACACAGGAGCTCTGTATATAGTGTCAGTGTACAGGTAATACAGTGATCACCAGTGACATTATACACAGGAGCTGTGTATATAGTGTATAGGTAATACAGTGATCACCAGTGACATTATACATAGGAGCTCTGTATATAGTGTCAGTGTACAGGAAATATAGGGATCACCAGTGACATTATACACAGGAGCTCTGTATATAGTGTCAGTGTACAGGTAATATAGTGATCACCAGTGACATTATGCATAGGAGCTCTGTATATAGTGTCAGTGTACAGGTAATATAGTGATCACCAGTGACATTATGCACAGGAGCTCTGTATATGGTGTCAGTGTACAGGTAATATAGTGATCACCAGTGACATTATACACAGGAGCTCTGTATATAGTGTCAGTGTACAGGTAATATAGTGATCACCAGTGACATTATACACAGGAGCTCTGTGTATGGTGTCAGTGTACAGGTAATACAGGGATCACCAGTGACATTATGCACAGCTCTGTATATAGTGTCAGTGTGTGTGTGTATAGGAAATACAGGGATCACTAGTGACATTATACACAGGAGCAATGTATATAGTGTCAGTGTACAGGTAATACAGTGATCACCAGTGACATTATGCACAGGAGCTCTGTATATAGTGTCAGTGTGTGTGTGTATAGGTAATACACATACTCACCAGTGATGTCTCTAGGTGAAGTTCTTTAACTGCAGACCGATATATCATATCTTCTATACAGGACTTATCTCTGCAGAAAATAACCTAGTTAGCTATAACTGATCACTTCCAGAGCACAATCCACACTTTTCCCAAGATTTCTACACTGCATGAAATGACAAAAAAAGAAACATAGCACTGCACTACACAGTAACAGTGCTCCAGTGTCATTCTGTGCCTGCTCATCTGTCAGCAGACATATTTGTCTGATGGCAAAGATCTAAGAGAGATGAAGACAGAAGACCTATGGATTCCGCTGGGAGTGAGGATTTTTCTTTATTAAAGATGGAGTCCCTAAATGTGTTTTATTTTTAATAATAAAAAAAAAAAATTCTGTCTTTTTTTTTTCTGTTTACTAGAAATTGATGGTGGCTATGTCTAATTTGGCGTGAAACCATGAATTTCGGGCTTAGTACCAGCTGATAAGGCAAAGATGGCCTGGTACTAACCCTATTATTACCCAGGTTGCCACTCACCACCAGGGCCGCTGGAAGAGCCGGGTAAAGCACCTGGAAATGGTGCCATGATGAATGCGCCATTTTCAGGGGTGGCTGTGGGCTGCGATTTTCAGCGTGGAGGGCCAAGAACGCATGGGCCTTACCATGCTGCGAATCCCAGCCCCCAGCCAGTCACAGACGCCCATTCTCTGTGTCAGCGTCTGTGATTGGCTGTTGGGACTGTCACACATATAGAAGTGTGAAAATAAATAAATAATAAAACAAAAATGACATAGCACTCTGCAGAAATTTTGATTCTCAGCGCAGAAAGAGGTGGCAGCCCGTAGCTGTCTGCTTTATCTGCCTGGTTTTACCTTGACTGGCGATCAAAAGTCAGGAAAGCCCAATGTTTTTTTTAAATTATTTAAAAAAATAATTAAAAAAAAAAAATGCGTGGGCTCCCGCCATATTTTGATCGGGGGGCTGGGGGCTGGGATTCTCAGCATGGTAAGGCCCAAGCATTCTGGGCCCCCCACGCTGAAAATGGCAGCCTGCAGCCACCCCTGGAATTGGCGCATTCATCGTAGCGCCATTTCCAGGCACTTTATCCGGCTCTTCCAATGGCCCTGGTGGGGGGTGGCACGCTGGGTAATAATGGGGTTAATACCAGCTTTGTATTATCAGCTGGAACTAAGCCTGAAATTCATGGAGTCACGCCAAACTAGACATGGCCACCATGAATTTCCAGTAAACAGAAAAAAACACAACACAGAATTTTTTTTTTTATAAAAATAAAACACAAAACACATGTAGGGACTCCATCTTTAATTAAAAACAAAACCCTTGCTCTGACGTAATCCACGGATCTTCTGTCTCCAGCTCTGCTACATCTTTGCCATCAGACAAATATGCCTGCTGACAGAGATGAGCAGGCACAGAATGACACTGGAGCACAGTTGTCAGAGAAGTGCTCAGCTGGCCTCCAGCCGCCGACCATGTTTTCCTGTGCGTTGCAAATAATGCATACTTTCAAACGCATGCCTATTTTTGCTATGCAAGTCTACAGTACATTGCGTCTGCGCTGATTTACAACGGATGCGTTGTAACGCACAGCATAAACACAATGATAACCCAGCCTAACAGCAGCGAGAAGGGGAGACGGAGCCCTGGAGACCGCCTAGTCAGTCTACTGCTGGTACTATCATGCCCATTGCCCAGTATGTACTGCCAGCCTCTGTGGTATTAGCATTCAAGCTCACATGGCATGTCCTGCCAGCCAGCCACTGGTGTTAGTTGTAGCATGATAGTACCACACCACCAGTGGCTGGGTAATGGGCATGCATGATGGTACCACCAGTGGCTGGCAGGACATGCTGGGCATGATTCATGCCTAGTATGTCCTGCCAGCCTCCTTGGTACTATCAGGCCCACCCACTATGTCCTGCCAGCCCCTGGTAATAGTACATGCTGCTGGGCATAGTACCAGTAACCAGAGGCTGGCAGCAGGACATGCTGGGCAATGGGCATGATGATAATCATGCCCATTGCCCAGTAGTATTTACTGCCAGCCTCGGCCAGGGGTCCTACCAGTCACCCCTCCCCCCTATCCCTTCCCCCCCCTGCTTCCTGCTTTTCATACTGACGCGTCGAGATGAGCTGCAGCCGCTGCCTGGAGCGACGCCGGGTCCATACGCCACAGCGCGCACAGGAAGCAGTCCCAGGGCGATGACGTCATCACACTGAGACTGACCTCCTGCGCACGCGCCGGCAGTGTCGCGCTGCGCAGAGGAGGCAGAGGGCCCATCACTAATCATATCGGCAGTGCTGCGAACCGGGGGGGCTCTGTTCTCTGTACAGGGCCCAGGGGTGTAGGGGGCGGGGCCATCGGGACCCGGGGGTTTTCCCGATCCTCCGGTGGGCCAGTCCGCCCCTGCAGAGGGGCATATGTATACATGCAGGTCGGCCACATCCCAGTGGTGCAGACACATCCACACTGCACCCTGTATACTTGTGCACTGCCGTCTGCTGCAGTGGTAGGAGCCGCCTGAATGCATCTTCTTCCTGCCGGAGAGGAGCTTGTGGGCCTGTGCGGTGAGGAGGTGGACGCTGCGCACCTCCTGAGAAGTATATGGCACTCCATGTATCTGTGCACATAGTATACCACTCTAGTGTATAGCAGAAAGGAGACATCGACCAGAAGAGTCCAGGCATGTGGGTGATGCACATAATTATTATATTGATAACCAGGTGGAAGAGGAGGAAATGCAGAAAAAGGGGGGAATTAAAAACTATACGCAAAGGGGACGTCGAGACAGGAATTACAATTAACACCAGTGGGAATGGATCATGATTAGAACAGCAAAGGGATAATACAGAGAATCAAGCCACAAATTAATCCAGTATATAAAAATATATATACATATCATTAGTTAGATATATCTGTACATATGATTGTTTCATTATCATAAACTTTACATAAAGTGCAAGTGCCTCCAAAGAATAAATCTACATAAATTATATATCTCATATGTGAACAAATACAGGTGTTTCTCACTAAATTAGAATATAATCAAAACAGTTATTGTTTATTTCTGTTAATGCTGATGATTATGGCTATACGAGTTTCACTTTTTTTATATTGAAGAACTGAAATAAAGTAACTTTTTGATGATATTCTATTTTAGTGAGATGCACCTGTATATGTATATACACAAGGGCTGGTCCCTTATTATTTGGATGTCGGTGTGAATCCTGTAGAGCAGTGGTCGGCAAACTTTTTTGCACCAGGGACCCGCTTTAAGCAAGACCAGTTTTCAATGGCCCGGTGGGGGCGGGGCTTTGGTCATATGTGGGTGGGGTTATGGAGGGGTGGAGCTTAGTGCATACTTATCATATAATTATGACATTTATAATGAGAATGTGATTCAACTTACCATAGGTTCAGAATGAGTGGGAGCACCAGGCTTGTTTCCCTGGATCAGTGGGAGCACTGGGCTTGTTTTCCTGCAACAAGACGATCCCATCTAGGTCCCATCTGATGATGATGACCACTACTACTGCTACTGGACACAGCCACTGCTGCTATGAATTTTCACTGTTATTTGCTTTTTTCACTTTAACCAGAAAATCTGCTGCTGGGCCGCACGACACCAGAACACAGCTACAGGAGTCATAAGGGTGGGACACCTGACGTCATATCTAGCTGCCCATTAGCATCCAGAGCCCCTCCCCCTCCAACTCGCAGCTAGCAGGAGGGGAAGGAGCGCTGGACACACATGACCTGCTTGTCCCTGCTCCTGCCTGAGCACATTCTGCGAGTAGGGCCGCATGGCTAATTATCTATTCACTGCCAGTCCCTCCTCCTCTTTTCTTATAGGCTACTGATCACATGCTGGCTTTCTCTCTGCTGATCCTCTACAACTGTCAGCGGCGCTGCGGACCGGCTGAAAAACCCCAACGGCCCGGTTCTGGTCCGCGGACCGGCGGTTGGGGACCTCTGCTGTAGAGAGTAGTGCACTGACTTGGGCATATGTGCTGTTGACAGATATGTATTTGTATCCACTTTAAGCGTTTATAAAAAAGGTGACCACATGTGCATTGTACTCGCGCTATAGCAGATGCAGATCCCACTCCTGATTGGCGTCCACCCGATGTATGTTTCGGCTTCTTGTCTTCGTCAGGGGGTGGCATCATTCGGAAAGAGCTAAGAGTTAAACGGCCAACTATAGCCAATCAGGATGGAGGTATGTCTCCACCAACCAATGGGTGCTGAGGAGGCGTGGCTCGATACACAACGCGCACCAACGCTACGAGGAAACTATGTGACCTGTGATGCTGAGAGCACGTGATGGAGACACTTGATCGGGGGTCACGTGGCACATATAGATACAGTCGGGGAGGATGATGTGGAGACGTTCATGTGTATTGCCTCTTCAGCAGACATCTAATCTACTGATTGAGTGTGGATATATCAGATAAAGTGGAAAATCTTCTTAATTTATAATGATGGATAACGAGTATAGGTTATATATTACAGCAATACACAGGAATAGGGGGTAGTGAGTGTTACATGTATATAAGCATAGGCGGATTATAATGAGGACGATCTGGGCTACCGCCCGGGGCCCCGAACCTCCAGGGGGCCCGGGGCTCCGGGGTGTCTATGGCCAGATTGTCCTTATTATATGTGCGGCGCCACGGCACATACCGGCAGACAGTGGGGGGGGGGGCCCAAGGATCGCTCCCCCAGCAGCGGCACACAGCCGCTGCTTCTTCGGCCGGGCCAGCACTGCAGCAGTTAACTTCCCTGTGCTGGCCCGGCCGCGTCACTGCTAGGAGACACGGCCCTGTGCACGGCCGTGTCTCCTAGCTGTGACGTCACGCAGTGTGCACCCGGCCTGCAGTGCTGCACCGGAAAAGAGCTGGAGCCGAGTCGGGGGATGGTGAGTGTGTGTGTGTGTGTATGTATATGTATGTATGTGTGTGTGTGTGCAGGCAGATGTCATTGTGTGATGTCTGTTTATATGTATTTTTGTGTTTCAAATGTGTTTATGCGTGTATGTATATGTTTGTGTGTGCGTGACTGCGTGCGGCCTCCTGCTGAGTATAGATGGCGCCGTGCGGCCTCCTGCTGTCTCTGGGGGGGCGCCGTGCGGCCTCCCGCTGTGTATAGATGGCGCCGTGCGGCCCCCTGCTGTCTCTGGGGGAGGCACCGTGCGGCCTCCCGCTGTGTATAGATGGCGCCGTGCGGCCTACTGCTGTCTCTGGGGGGGGGGGCGCCGTGCAGCCTCCCGCTGTGTATATATGGCGCCGTGCAGCCTCCCGCTGTGTATAGATGGCGCCGTGCGGCCTCCCGCTGTGTATAGATGGCATTGTGCGGCCCCCTGTGTATAGATGGCATCGTGCGGCCTTCCGCTGTTTATAGGTGGCGCCGTGGGGCCTCCCGCTGTGTATAGGTGGCGCCGTGCGGCCTCCCTCTGTGTATAGGTGGCGCCGCCCGCTGTGCATAGGTGGCGCCGTGCGGCCTCCCGCTGTGTATAGGTGGCGCTTCCCGCCGTGTATAGGTGGCGCCGTGCGGCCTCCCGCTGTGTATAGGTGGCGCCGTGCTGCCTCCCGCTGTGTATAGGTGGCGTCGTGCGGCCTCCCGCTGTGTATAGGTGGCGCCGTGCGGCCGCCCGCTGTGTATAGGTGGCGCCGTGCGGCCTCCCGCTGTGTATAGGTGACGCCGTGCTGCCTCCTGCTGAGTATAGATGGCGCCGTGCGGCCTCCCGCTGTGTATAGATGGCGCCGTGCGGCCCCCTGCTGTCTCTGGGGGAGGCGCCGTGCTGCAGCCTCCCGCTGTGTATAGATGGCGCCGTGCGGCCTACTGCTGTCTCTTGGGGGGGGGCGCCGTGCAGCCTCCCGCTGTGTATATATGGCGCCGTGCAGCCTCCCGCTGTGTATAGATGGCGCCGTGCGGCCTCCCGCTGTGTATAGATGGCATTGTGCGGCCCCCTGTGTATAGATGGCATCGTGCGGCCTTCCGCTGTTTATAGGTGGCGCCGTGGGGCCTCCCGCTGTGTATAGGTGGCGCCGTGCGGCCTCCCTCTGTGTATAGGTGGCGCCGCCCGCTGTGCATAGGTGGCGCCGTGCGGCCTCCCGCTGTGTATAGGTGGCGCCTCCCGCTGTGTATAGGTGGCGCCGTGCGGCCTCCCGCTGTGTATAGGTTGCGCCGTGCTGCCTCCCGCTGTGTATAGGTGGCGCCGTGCGGCCTCCCGCTGTGTATAGGTGGCGCCGTGCGGCCTCCCGCTGTGTATAGGTGGCGCCGTGCGGCCTCCCGCTGTGTATAGGTGACGCCGTGCTGCCTCCTGCTGAGTATAGATGGCGCCGTGCGGCCTCCTGCTGTCTTTGGGGTCGGGGGCGCCGTGCGGCCTCCTGCTGAGTATAGATGGCGCCGTGCGGCCTCCTGCTGTCTCTGTGGGGGGGGCGCTGTGCGGCCTCCCGCTGTGTATAGATTGCGCCGTGCGGCCTCCTGCTCTCTCTCGGGGGGGCGCTGTGGGCCTCCCGCTGTGTATAGGTGGCGCCGTGTGGCCTCCCGCTGTGTATAGATGGCGCCGTGCGGCCTCCCGCTGTGTATAGATGGCTACGTGCGGCCTCCCGCTGTGTATAGATGGCTACGTGCGGCCTCCCGCTGTGTATAGATGGCTACGTGCGGCCTCCCGCTGTGTATAGATGGCTACGTGCGGCCTCCCGCTGTGTATAGATGGCTACGTGCGGCCTCCTGCTGTGTATAGATGGCTACGTGCGGCCTTCAGCTGTGTATAGATGGTTACGTGTGCTCAATATTGAGTCATACAATTAATGTAAGGCTATGTGCCCACGATGCAGAAATGCTCCGGATTTTTTTTGAGCGTTTCCGCGTCTCCCTGGCAGAAAAAACGCATGTGGATTGTACATGCGGATTGTACATGCGGATTGTACATGCTTTTTTCCTGCCTGGGACTTGCTGATGTGAAGCGTTCTTCACTTGCATTTCCGCATGCGGGTTGACAAGCGATTTTAGCATCACTTGGAAAGTGCTTGACAACTTGGTCACACTATATAAATGTTATGCACACGCCCGGGCTAAGCGGCGTGTGCGTGTGATTGGTAGTGATTCCACTGGACCGTGCCGGAGAGTGAATGCCTGGAGGGGCGTGACTAGGTATTCACCCGATCCGACCAGGGTCGCACGACGGCATACGACGCCAGTGCACCAAGGAGGAACCGAGCAGAGGGACCAGGTGCTACTCCAGGACAGACCCCGGACACGGCTGTTGACCCACACAGGGGAATACAGGAACAGGCTGGTAGGCTGGCACACAGACTGGTGGGTATAGGCAGGCACGACTGGTATGCAGGCAGGCGGGTATGCAGGCAGGGGGGTAAAGGCAAGCACAGCTAGAGTGCAGACAGGGAGGCACTAGCAGGTAGGAACACAGGCGGGATAGGACCCAGTACACACCGGGACTAAGGAACAATACAGGCAGAACAGGTAAAGGACAGGAGAGAGTTCAGACTGGAACTGAGTGTACGGAGGAGACCGACACTGCAGAGGGATACAGGAGCGGGTCTGGGAATACGGCCCCCAGAGAGGCGGAACGAACAGGCAAGGAGCGTGTTCAGACAGGACAGACCAGACACAGGAGCGGGTCTAGGAAATCGGCCACTAGAAGGCGGAGCGAACAGGCAAGGAGCGTGTTCAGACAGGACAGACCAGACACAGGAGCGGGTCTAGGAAATCGGCCACTAGAAGGCGAGAGGAACAGGCTAGGAGCGTGTTCAGACAGGTCAGACAAGATACAGGAACGGGTCTAGGTAATCGGCCCCTAGAAGGCAGGAGGAACAGGCTAGGAGCGTGTTCAGACAGGACAGACAAGAGAACACAGAAAGGACTCAGTTCAGACACGGGAACTAATACCGAAAAGCAGGAGACATACAGGACTCAGTTCAGACACGGGAGCTGATACCGCAAAGCAGGAGACATACAGGACTCAGTTCAGACACGGGAGCTGATACCGCAAAGCAGAAGACATACAGGACTCAGTTCAGACAGGCCTGGAAATACAGCCTCCAGGAAAGGCAGACAAGGAAACAAAGAACGGGACCTGGCACCTTCAGAGTGCAAGCACACACTGAAGGAAACACTATGCTCAGGCAGGGATAGAAGGGAGCTGCTGAGCTATATACCAAGTGACAGACAGCAATAGGCTGAGGACGCACAAGGGGTGTGACCCACAGCAGGTACAAAAGGCAGGAAGTGATCGGGCGCCGCCCTTAAGCAGCAGAAACAGACACAAACAGACAGCATGGAGGGAAGCCAGAGAGACATTCTGGACAGGAGATCAAGTGCGCCCTCTTGCACAGTGGGAGATGGACCACCATGCAAGGACGCCGCCAGGTATGTTACAGTACCTCCCCCCTTACGCCCCCTCTTCTTCAGGCCTGCCAGAATCTTCCGCAGGGAATTCGAGGACCAGTCGTTCACTGGGTTGGAGGGGGACAGAGACTTGAGGGTAATCTCTGCTTCGAGGTACATCTTGTCAAGCTCACAGGAAAAAATAGACGGGTTATCAGGTACATAATGAGGAAAAGTCACTGTCTCTTTGTTATCTGGTGGTATCCCGGAGGATTCAGGAAACAACTGGAGGTCCTCCGCCGGGTCAGAAGAGTGCAGAGGCTCAGAGAAAACAACTGCTTCAGAGTACACTAGGTCAGACTCACTGGAGGAAGCAGGCGAGGTATCGGGTACCGAGTATACGAAAGTCTCTGTCCATTCACCACCAGGTGGCACCCCGAAGGGTTCTGAACACAACTGGAGGTCCTCCGCCTGGTCGGAGGGGTGTAGAGACTCGGGAGTAACCTCTGCTTCGGAGTACACTAGGTCGGACTCACTGGACGAAGCGAGCGAGGTATCAGGTACAGGATATAGGAAAGTCTCTGTCCATTCACCACCAGGTGGCACCCCGAAGGATTCTGAACACAACTGGAGGTCCTCCGCCTGGTCGGAGGGGTGTAGAGACTCAGGAGTAACCACTGCTTCGGAGTACACTAGGTTGGACTCACTGGACGAAGCGAGCGAGGTATCAGGTACAGAGTATAGGAAAGTCTCTGTCCATTCACCACCAGGTGGCACCCCGAAGGATTCTGAACACAACTGGAGGTCCTCCGCCTGGTCGGAGGGGTGTAGAGACTCAGGAGTAACCTCTGCTTCGGAGTACACTAGGTTGGACTCACTGGACGAAGCGAGCGAGGTATCAGGTACAGAGTATAGGAGAGTCTCTGTCCTTTCGCTACCAGGTAGCACCCCGAAGGGTTCAGGAGACAACTGGAGATCCTCCGCCTGGTCGGAGGGGTGTAGAGACTCGGAGGTAACTACCACTTTGGGGTACCCATTGTCAGGCTCACAGGACGAAGCGGACAAAGTATTGTGTACCGGGTGTAGAGAAGTCTCTCTCCATTTGTCATCGAGTGGTATCCCGGAGGGTTCAGGAGGCAACAGGGGATCCTCCGCCAGGTAGTAGAGGTGCACAGACTCTGAGGTAACCACAGCTTTGGAGCATCCTTGGACATGCACACCGGTTAAAGAGAGAGAAGCATCTGATGCCGGGTGCAGGAAGTTCTCCTGTGTGGAGTCTGGATGGGCAGAAGTCTCTTCAGCCAGGAGAACTGGTGCACTACCCACGCACATTACCCATTGGGGTTTCTCCGGGATACAGGGAGATGAAGCTTCAGTAGGGACTTCAAGGTTGGGGTCAGGAGGTCTCAGGGAGGACAGACCCTGGCGTGACGGCTTGCCTCTAAGTCTAGCACGTCTGGACTGCCTCTTGAGGTTGAGAGAAGTATTCCGGAAAGCGTAGTCACCCTGTGAGGATTCTGGGTGGGCAGTAGTCTCATTGGGCTGGAGGACTATTGCGCTACCCACACACATTACCCGTCGGGGCTGCTCCGGGATATTGGGAAGTGAAGCTTCAGCAGGGGCTTCAGAGTTAGGGTCCTCGAAGACCATACGAAAGGCCACCAGGAAGGCCTGCAGGTCAAGGATGACAGGATCCCATGCTTCCCATAGGGGGGTGACCCATTTCAAGGCATCACCCGCTAGGTAGTCAATCATAAAGGCCACTTTAGCCCAATCGGAAGGAAAATAGAGAGGGTAGGCCTTAAAGTGTAGCATGCATTGCTCCACAAATGCACGACACTGTCTTGGATCCCCATAGTAACGTGGCGGATCCGCAGGAACGAGAGCTGATAGATCCATCTGGACGGGTGCGTAATTCGCCTGGAACTCAGCTAAAGGGGGAAAAAAATTTATTTATTTATTTTAATGCATGTATTCGCTGGAAAAACTTCTCAAAGAGCGAAGGCCGTGGGGCTCAACGGGAACCATGGCCTGAGCATGCTGTTGCTGTTATGCACACGCCCGGGCTAAGCGGCGTGTGCGTGTGATTGGTAGTGATTCCACTGGACCGTGCCGGAGAGTGAATGCCTGGAGGGGCGTGACTAGGTATTCACCCGATCCGACCAGGGTCGCACGACGGCATACGACGCCAGTGCACCAAGGAGGAACCGAGCAGAGGGACCAGGTGCTACTCCAGGACAGACCCCGGACACGGCTGTTGACCCACACAGGGGAATACAGGAACAGGCTGGTAGGCTGGCACACAGACTGGTGGGTATAGGCAGGCACGACTGGTATGCAGGCAGGCGGGTATGCAGGCAGGGGGGTAAAGGCAAGCACAGCTAGAGTGCAGACAGGGAGGCACTAGCAGGTAGGAACACAGGCGGGATAGGACCCAGTACACACCGGGACTAAGGAACAATACAGGCAGAACAGGTAAAGGACAGGAGAGAGTTCAGACTGGAACTGAGTGTACGGAGGAGACCGACACTGCAGAGGGATACAGGAGCGGGTCTGGGAATACGGCCCCCAGAGAGGCGGAACGAACAGGCAAGGAGCGTGTTCAGACAGGACAGACCAGACACAGGAGCGGGTCTAGGAAATCGGCCACTAGAAGGCGGAGCGAACAGGCAAGGAGCGTGTTCAGACAGGACAGACCAGACACAGGAGCGGGTCTAGGAAATCGGCCACTAGAAGGCGAGAGGAACAGGCTAGGAGCGTGTTCAGACAGGTCAGACAAGATACAGGAACGGGTCTAGGTAATCGGCCCCTAGAAGGCAGGAGGAACAGGCTAGGAGCGTGTTCAGACAGGACAGACAAGAGAACACAGAAAGGACTCAGTTCAGACACGGGAACTAATACCGAAAAGCAGGAGACATACAGGACTCAGTTCAGACACGGGAGCTGATACCGCAAAGCAGGAGACATACAGGACTCAGTTCAGACACGGGAGCTGATACCGCAAAGCAGAAGACATACAGGACTCAGTTCAGACAGGCCTGGAAATACAGCCTCCAGGAAAGGCAGACAAGGAAACAAAGAACGGGACCTGGCACCTTCAGAGTGCAAGCACACACTGAAGGAAACACTATGCTCAGGCAGGGATAGAAGGGAGCTGCTGAGCTATATACCAAGTGACAGACAGCAATAGGCTGAGGACGCACAAGGGGTGTGACCCACAGCAGGTACAAAAGGCAGGAAGTGATCGGGCGCCGCCCTTAAGCAGCAGAAACAGACACAAACAGACAGCATGGAGGGAAGCCAGAGAGACATTCTGGACAGGAGATCAAGTGCGCCCTCTTGCACAGTGGGAGATGGACCACCATGCAAGGACGCCGCCAGGTATGTTACAATAAATACATGCAACCGGCATGGATTTATATAGTGTGACCATAAAAGAATGGTAAAAAATAAATATATAATTACCTTCTGATGGCCTGCCGACGTCAGCGGTCGCGTGACCCGTCACATGACTAAATGACGTCATGGCAGGTCCTTTGAAGACCATCGCGAGCTGCTGGCAAGCCAGGACGCATCGGATAAAGACACCGGGGGCCATCAGAAGGTAAGTATAATATTTATTTTTTATTTTATTCTTTTTTTACAGGTTCTATGGTACCCGGGTCCGGAGGACAGTCTCCTCTTCTCCAAACCCGGGTACCATCCGCACATTGAAGCGCATGGATTCTGCATGTACAGATCCAGTGATGCGGATTCCATGTGTTCTAATGCAAGTCAATGGCGGCGAAAGCGCCACGCTTCCGCAAAATAATTGGTAGTGCAGCGGATTTTTCCGCAATGATAATCCGCAGCGGAAATTTACACAGCATGTGTACAGCACATGCGGATTATCATTGGGGAACATGGCCGACCTTCTACCAAGCGTTTTTAAGCGTTTCTGCAGCGGAATTGCCACCGCGGAAACGCTTAAAAAACGCATAGTGGGCACACAGCCTAAAAAAAATTATTATAATTAATATTGTGTTCTCCCCGCCTCAGTCCTCACAGCACAACGCAGAACACGAGCTCCTCATCACCAGTCCTCCTGTCCCGGCACAATGTGCACACTGCTGCAGCTGCAGGTGGAATAGTGTCCACTGGACTGAGAAGGCCCCGCCCCTTCCGGTGACGTCATGGTTCCATGAAATCACTCCTCCCCCTCAAGAAATCAACTCCAATCTAGATGCTCCCCTGTTGCTGAGGCGCGGTGACGCTGTAGCTGGGTGATTGCAGTCAGAGTAGTGGTGTTTGGTGTCTGCACTACAGGTAAGAAGATGGGAATGTGCCAAGGTGATTACTACATTCAGGACAATAAGTAGCTAGCTGTAGGTGTGCAGAATCCCACTCCCAATATTGTCAGGGTCTCGCACCCCCTCATGTCGTGGGCTGTCAGGCTCCCGCACCCTCTCATGTCGTGGGCTGTCAGGCTCCCGCACACTCTCGTGTCGTGGGCTGTCAGGCTCCCGCACCCCCTCGTTTCGTGGGCTGTCAGGGTCTCGCACCCCCTCGTTTCGTGGGCTGTCAGGGTCTCGCACCCCCTCGTTTCGTGGGCTGTCAGGGTCTCGCACCCCCTCGTGTCGTGGGCTGCCAGGCTCCCGCACCCCCTCGTGTAGTGGGCTGCCAGGCTCCCGCACCCCCTCGTGTCGTGGGCTGTCAGGCTCCCGCACCCCTTCATGTCGTGGGCTGTCAGGCTCCCGCACCCCCTTGTGTCATGGGCTGTCGGGGCTCCCGCACCCCTCGTGTCGTGGGCTGTCGGGCTCCCGCACCCCCTCGTGTCGTGGGCTGTCGGGCTCCCGCATCCCCTCGTGTCATGGGCTGTCAGGCTCCCGCACCCCCTCGTGTCGTGGGCTGCCAGGCTCCCGCATCCCCTCGTGTCGAGGGCTGTCAGGCTCCCGCACCCCCTCGTGTCGTGGGCTGCCAGGCTCCCGCACCCCCTCGTGTCGTGGGCTGCCAGGCTCCCGCACCCCATCGTGTCGTGGGCTGTCAGGCTCCCGCACCCCCTCGCGTCGAGGGCTGTCAGGCACCCGCCCCCCGTCGTGTCGTGGGCTGTCAGGCTCCCGCACCCCCTCGTGTCGTGGGCTGTCAGGCTCCCGCACCCCCTCGTGTCGTGGGCTGTCAGGCTCCCGCACCCCCTCTTGTCGTGGGCTGCCAGGCTCCCGCACCCCCTCGTGTCAAGGGCTGTCAGGCTCCCGCACCCCCTCATGTCGTCGGCTGCCAGGCTCCCGCACCCCCTCTTGTCGTGGGCTGTCGGGCTCCCGCACCCCCTCGTGCCGTGGGCTGTCGGGCTCCCGCGCCCCCTCCCTCGTGTCGTGGGCTGTCAGGCTCCCGCACCCCCTCATGTCGTCGGCTGTCAGGCTCCCGCACTCTCCCCCTGTCGTTGTCTGTGGAGAAGATTAATACATATTTTCATTTTTCAGGTTTTCTCTTATAAAACAAGATCCCTGAGCTTCTGTCTTTGACCGAAAAAATGGCGTCTGACAAGTCGCTGCTGTCTGCAGAAATGAACACAAACATGGAGGAAGCGCTGTATGAACAGATGCTGATGAAGGTACGAAGATGAATTGGAGAGGCCAGCAATCACCGGGTGAATGTCTCCTCCGTCAGCTGCCGGGGGCGCGGCAGTCTCCAACATTTACCTAATGTGTATTGTTGGCTTTAGACCCCTCACAGTTGTACTATTTTGGTGCAGGAAAAATCAGTTTGCAGAACCATCCTGTTCATGTTACTCACTGATTCTCACTTGTTGCCTCATTTCAGGCCAAACAGGAGATACAGAGCAGAATACCGATCTTACCAGAAAGCAGAGAGATCAGACCCCAGCCGGGTGAGATGGGCGTCCTCTGATTATTATCCAGATTACTTTGTGCATATTATGTGACAGATACCACAGTGGGGCAGTGGGGTCTTATTGACTGCAATGGTCACATGATGCAACCAACGTGGGGGGTCACATAATTTCTTATGCAGTTGATTACATGTAAATGCTGCTTGGCTTTTGCCGATTTTATTGTGTTTTTGTTCACTTTTTGTTTTTATTTCTGTGTTAGGTTTCTGCATTAAAACTCGCACATCCAAAAATACCAAAATCTTTATTAACATCTGCAAGTCGAACCAGATCCCAGCGGCCCCGGACCTGACGGAGCAGGAGTTAGTCAGCATCCTGGAATCTGATGATCCCTCCGGCTATCGAGTCCCCATGAGCCTTGGAGAGCCCCACGTTGAAGTTGATAATAGTACGTTTTTTTTTAATACAGCGCTTCTTTTTTTAAAGGGATAGTCCAGAGATATCCTTAAAGGGGTTAAAATAGCAAGTATTACAACTTACTAATCCTCAATGGTCAAAGGTGCCATCTCCACAGGTTCTGGTAGGTCCACTTCCAGTCTGCGGAATAAAGTTTGACATCTTGTTGTTGACTTTTGAACTTTTTTGGTTTAGATTTGGGACTTAGAGGGATTGTCCACTACTTGGATTCCCCTTTAAGAACTTATACCACTTATTCATAGCAGCCCTACTAAGGTCAATGGATTGAGTCGGCACCGCAAAGTATCTAAGTCCTGGTGCACTTTGTCCTACAGGTGGAGGCAGCTGCACGGCGTACGACATAGTGATTAATGGCACCGTCTTTGAGAAAATTACGGTAACTGCAATTGCTTATTCCGACATACGAGCTGTCTGCTCTCCTTTGTGTCAGCTCCTTACTTTGTATTTTTTTTATTAGAATAATGAGCTTTTCAGGGAATTTTTTATCACCGTGGCCATGGAGGGACTAGAGAACAAGTACGAAATGGAGCTGTCAAGAGGTAACGACCGCATCACTGATATTTTCCTTGATTTTTCCATCGACCACACAAGGACTTGTTCTTTCGTGGAGCAAGTTTACCATATAATATATTGAACATTTTTATGTACCAACCTGTTGTATGGCACCGTATCAAATGCCTTTGAAAAGTCCAGATAGACAACATCCACTAAGTTTCCCTGGTCCAACCTGAACTTACCTCCCCATAGAATCTTTTCAGATTAGTTTGCAGGACAGATCCCTCATAATCATATGTTTAGGTTATTCTTATTGAGGTGCTCCAGGTTAGTATCTCTTAGAAAACCCTCAAAGTTGTTGCCCACAGTACAAGTTAAACTTACCAACCTATAAATTCCAGGCTCAGATGTTATCCCCTTCTTGAATATTGGTACCACATTTGCTATGTGGGTGTAACCCTGGTGGATATGGACCCACTGCCCCACGGGAGGGTTGTGACTAGGTGTCTACTGGGTCTCCACTAGAACCTCTGGTGGTGAGGATAGACTGGGCCGCCGGTAGACACCAGGTACCACTTCAGTGCAGTTCCCGGGACTGCAGCAGCATTCCGGAGGTACCAGGGTACCAGACTCAGGAGAGCGAAGACAAGGACTAGGTCAGACAGTCTGAGATCAGGGCAGGAAGCACAGGTTCAGGATAGAGAAAAATGGCACGGGGGACAGGGGTTTTTGATACCAGAAAACTCCTTTAACGCTTGCAACCTCTGTTGCTTGACTGCTACTCAAACAGTCAAATCAGTCAGTAAGAATTTAGGGAACTTCCATGGCGATATTTTGCATCAGTATTTGTTAGCAGACGCCAGGAGTGGATCCAAAACAGAAGAGGTGAAAGTGTTTCAGTTACTATTTTTCACTGTGTTTGTTCCCCTCTGGTTTTCAGCTTACAAATACTGATGTAAATTAGTGCCCAAAATACTCACTGTGTGAATGAGGCGAGGAAGCTGCTTGTAGTACTGTAATAGAAGTCCTTATTCTGAAGATGAGTTCTGTAATTCTTGTCTTCTCTGCTCCATCAAACTCCCCAGAGCAGGGGCAACCCCTGGAGCAAAATTTCTGGCGGCAGATGTCCAGACGTATGACTCAGTGATGTGTGATGGACCCCGACTCCCAAACAAAATGAATCAGACACATACAAAATAAATACACAAATCATTGCAATTAGGTGTCAAACGTTCTCAACTTTATTTAAATTTACATGACACCGAAAATGGCACAACCCTCGACTCACGAAGAGTCACCCTCCAGCGCTCAGGAGAGGAAAACCCCCTGTGGAGGAAACCTCTAGGGAACCATGGCTGGAGGGCTGCCCTTCCCTTGGGCTTAGAGAGTTAGTGCCGATATATGACGGAGTTTTAGAATTTCTACATATTTACAGAGAACGACATAACAAATATAGACTATTAATGTGATAAACTGGATGTGGGAGAGATCTGGCTGCAATATCTGTCACCACATTTATTGCTGGAACGAATTTAGTTGATCTGATTTCCCAGGTGGATCTACCACTTCTCCCTTACAGATCCAGCTCCGTCTCTCAAGATGTTGGGTACTTGGTTACAGGGGTTGCTCATTATGGATAACCCCTAATAGGATGCGTATCCCCTCCCCCTCCCAATTTATCACCCATTAAAGTCAACGATCCATCCATGAACTCCCAAAGAAGACCAGCTCTTTGTACATAGTAACAGAAGGGGATCCTGTTTTGGGGACCCCCCCTCTGTTACCTTCCCTTCCCCCCGGGGTGTCTAAGAAGACAACCCCTTTCCCTGCTAGAACCTCCAAATTACACCAACATTGGCACATTACGTGGGGTGGTCAAGCTCAAGGTCCTCAGGCGCATCATCAGTAATGGCGCTGATCATGGCAGCGCGGCATTCTTTTATGGAATCTTCTTTATGACACTTGTTTATGCCCTCACAATAGTTGTCATGGTTACTACAAGGGCTATTACTGATGCAGGGTCCAAGTATTAACCCTTTCATCATTGGTAATTCACTTTCATTATGGAGGCAAATAACTGCACTTGTTACCAAGCAGGAGTCTTATCATTACGGCTTCCCTTAGGCACCATAAGAAATAAAGATTATAGAACATACGTACAAGTGTTTCAGGAGTGTTTTGCACTTTTTAGATCCATAGATTGGGCTTATAAATAGCACTTTACAAAGCGGAAAATTAAGAGGAAATTACTTGTAAAATAATATTATAGGGAATTGCATTTCAAGCATTTTCCTAATGTGCATTCTGCATACTTGCATAGTTACATAGGTTGAAAAAGTTTTAACTTTAATGTCCTTGGTCTATCTCCAAAGTTATACATTTTCTATTACTAGATTATTTATAACCCACAATGTCATGTTTTGTTAAAAAAGTATCCAGCCCTTCTATAAATGCTGTTATGCTATCTGCCATTACTATATCTTGTGGTTGGCATTCCACAGTCTGACTGCTCTAACTGTAAAGAATCCTTTCCTATTAAGTTGCCAGAATTTCTTCACCTCCGCTTCTTATGAATGTTCCTGGTGCTTTGTAAGGTCCTGGAAAGTGATAAGTCATGTGCCAGTACTATGCATTGACCACATATGTATTTATACATATAAATGTATATTTATGAAGGAGATGATAATTACCCTTCATAGAGGTGTTACGATCATTCATAAATTGCTTTCATAGGTTTGATCTCCAGGATTAGGAGAGATTTGGGGTGTAAACGTAATAAACAATGAGTAAAACATCAAAGCAAACGAAAAAGGGTTTGTGACCCAAACTGGTAGGTGAGACCGGCTAGCCCCATATTATATCACAACCAGGTTTCGCCTGAGGAGGGCAGCACTAATGAGTCCTCAGGAGCGCATAACCCTGAAATATGCAGCCATTCTACACTACCCATTATAAAAGGGTTTAATATGCTACTTACTACCATGTTTTAATTAAGATACAAGGCATACTTGTAAGGAGAGATGAAAAAGGTGATGGGGGACAACATATACATATACTGAGGAACTCTATACACTAGTGGCCAAAATTGAGGCAACACCCCCAAGATTTATGAATTTTTAGCATTTTGCCAATACAAATACTAATTTCATGAATGTTTTTGATTTCACAGTAAAGTTTTTAAGTAGAAATAAAATCTCATATAGAAACACAATATTAGCTGGAAATTTGTTCATTTGTCAACAAATTGGACACTATTGTCACTCAGATGACTGTGGGAGAAAAGCCATTGATTTGTCCTATTTTCATATCTAACACTAAATGTTAATACTCAGTTGGATAGCCCTCGGCCTTGATGACTGCCTGGCATCTACTTGGCATGCTATCTACCAGTTTGTGTAAATCAGATGGTGTGATGATATGAAGCCATGATGTGATGATGGCTGCAATGAGTTCCTGCTTGTGTGAAGCCCGCTGTTTTGACACCGCTCTTTTGAGCCGAGCCCAGAGATTCTCAATAGGATTGAGATCTGGGCTGTTTCCTGGCCAATTCAATAGCTGGACATTTTTGTCCTTGAACCAAGAGAGACATTTTTTAGCTGTATGGCATGGGGCTCCATCTTAAAATAAACGGTGTCCCTTCACCAAATACATCGTGTGCCGAAGGAATGAGTTTAGGCTGAAGGACGTCCTTGATGTACTTTTCAGCATTAACTGTTCCTTCAATTACCTGCAGCCGACCACCTGCATCTCTGGACACGCAGCCCCCTACCATAACACTCAGAGGAGGCTTCATGGTGGGTACTGTACCCTCTGACAACCAGTCCTCTCCAGGTCGTCGTCGAACGTAGCGGACACCGTCGCTGCCAAAGATGGATATGCGTGTCTCATCGCTCCATATAACATTTCTTCATTGTTCAATGGTCCATTTACAATGTTCTTTGGCCCCTGCAGACGTTTCTGACGCTGTGAGGTTTTCAAAAATGGCTTTTTACCTGGTATTCTGGCTCTTAACCCCGCATTTACCAGTCATCGTCGAACCGTCCGATCAGACACTGTCACTCCGGTGTTGACAAGCTCCTTGTTGATGTTAACAGCCGTTTATTTCCTGTTATTTAGGGCGATTCTAACAATTCTTCTATCAGTCTGAGGAGTTGTAGCCTTCTTCCTTTCTCTACCTGGTTTATTCTTTATCGAACCAGTCTCTTGAAACCGCTTACACACTTTGAGAACGAAAACATGTAATTGCTTACCTTCTGATGACAAACTGGCATTAAAATATAAAAACCGAATTTTAATCGCACAATATCTGTCTTACATCACACCCAGGTCACTATAAACCAACATAGAATACATATGGCAGAAGAGGGCGTGTGTACAAGTAAGTAGGTCAGTGAAAACCTCCATTAAATATTGGTGATGGTGAAAAACTGAAGGTGTTGCCTCAGTTTTGGCCACTAGTGTATAACACAAAATATAAACAAAAAAGAAAGGGAAGAACATTTCTGCACAAAAAGCGTGTCGCTCAGCAGGAAAATCCCCTTGAAATTGCGTTTTTTGAGATTTTTTTTCCCGTTCTTTAGAAACGCTGCAAAAATACTGAAAGAATAGACATGGAACTGCTTCAAATCTGCAAGGATTCACTTTTCCTGCTTTTCCTGGTACTATCAAACATAGCATTTTTGGGAACTTGGAGCTTTATATTACAAATATGTCCGTCCCTCCAGTTGAAAGAAATTAACATTTTCCTGGAGGGAAGTTTATATTTTACATTATGTCAGTTTTTGTCTATCGATGATAAAGTGCAGTTTGCTGCAATTTTTATTGTGACATATACCCAAATCATTCTCGAAAATATTTCACATTCAACGCGCGTCGGGCGGGCCTGCGTGCTCTCACATGCCAGGCCTGAGTTTCAGTTCCAGTCCGACCCTGTTAATCATCTATGGTTTCCCTTCAGAGTGGAAAATTCTGAAAAATCGGAAGTTCCTGGGATCCATTTTTGAACAGAATATCAGAACCAAATCAAAACCGATGATTCAGGAAATGGACATAATGGGGTAAGTCCCAACTCTAAGGTACAAGTCTATGGCATACAGTCTGTAAAAGATGACAGAGTAGGCTGCTGTTGAGCATCGGCGGCTTCTTCTCTGATGTTCCTCGCTCATCCATGCAGTACATGGTCGGCCATTCAATTGATTGGATGTCTTATAATACCACATTTCCCCTAGGGACACAAAGTATGACGAGCGCCACTCCTCCTGGTGATAGGTTATACCCAACAGATGGGGCAGCGCCACTCCTCGTGGTGATGGGGTACACCCAACAGATGGGGGAGCGCCACTCCTCCTAGTGATAGGTTATACCCAACAGATGGGGCAGTGCCACTACTCGTGGTGATGGGTTACACCCAACAGATAGGGGAGCTCCACTCCTCGTGGTGATGGGTTACACCCAACAGATGGGGGAGTGCCACTACTCGTGGTGATGGGTTTTACCCAACATATGGGGGAGCGCCACTCCTTGAGGTGATAGGTTATACCCAACAGATGGGGGAGCGCCACTCCTCATGGTGATGGGTTATACCCAACAGATGGGGGAGCGCCACTCCTCGTGGTGATGGGTTATACCCAACAGATGGGGGAGCGCCACTCCTCGTGGTGATGGGTTATACCCAACAGATGGGGGAAGTTGCAGAATGGCTTGTTATGGTGCAAGAACAATGTGGACATTGTTTTTTTTTTTGTTTTAACTATTATGCCTTTATGGTCTTTATTTTTTTCCTACAGACCCTCCCAGCTAACTCCAAGCAAGTCCCTCATCTCAGAAGTTGAAAGGTTTGGGTTACTTTGAGGTTTAATGCATGCATTTACTTTTTTTAGAATCCCATCTTACAAAAGATATAGTATATCCAACTTCTTGGACTCCAAGAATAAGGGGGCTGCAGCCTGGAAGTAACCCCGCTGCCCTTTTTAAAGAATATGCTGGTGTGGGGCAGCTACCCGGATATTCACTGTGCAGGAGAACTGCAGCTAAGCCCATTCACTTTGCTGGATCTATGCTGTCGTTCCGCTGCACAGTGGAGGCCATGATGCCAATGTGCAGGGAATGACCCTGAAAGGGGCTGTTCCTCATTACCAGTATCAGTGCCCCTTTATTATATTAGAGATCGACCCCAACAGATCATAAATTGATGGTGTACCCTTGCAGTATACTGCTTCCTTCCTTTTTTTATCAGTTCACCCGTGAAACCAGATTACATGATTGTGGCGGAACCTCCTGTAGGACACCCAAGTTTTCTGGTGGCTGAAATCTCTTTACCTAAAGTGGTGAGACCCTCAGATGTGGTTTAGGATTGTGACCTTTTTGTATTTCATGTGATTTCCAATAGTCTTCCTTTATTAAAAGTCTATGCCAACCTCGTGCTACCGGTCCTCCTCTGCCAACTTTTATCATCACAGCTTTGATGTGTCCACAGTAGCCAATTGCTGGCAGCTGTGACACATTTGCTGGATGATGATGATATAATTTTTTTTTCATACCATGGTGGGTTGTTTGCAAGCTGTTGGAATGGGAAAGAAGATCTCTGTAAACGACTCTGTCAGCAGAGAACGACTGTTCAAACCAAGCACAGACGCCCAGTGCTTCACGGCGGGACCAGTCATTTATATAAGCCTCCCCCCCTGCTTGTTTCCCCTCCATCTCCACCATCACCTCTTCTTTGACAGTTCTGGCTTCATAGATCCAGAGAGGAGATAGAGGGAAAACAAGCTGGTGGGAAGATGTATATATTATTATTATTATTTAATTATATAGTGCCATTGATTCCATGGTGCTGGTGCATATAAATGATGTTATAATGATGATATAAATGATGAAAGAGGCTTGTTGCAATAGTGTAGAACACGCCGCTCTTTATTTTTTCTATATTAATGTGACATTTGGAGGAATCGCACAGAAAATGCTTTAAATGTATTTATTTTTTTATTTGATTTTTCTCATGTCCATGATTCACATTGCGTTAAATGAGGCATAATGAAGATTAAGAATGTTTCAGCTAATGTAGCCTTCATCAGACAGGATAATGTAGCTTGAGGGGACCCACTTGGTTAAATATAGGGGTCAGTTCTGGTCTTCCCAAAAAGCAGATTAAGTAGTCACCACACAGGAATCTGGTGATTACGGGGTTTGCTTTTGGGGACCCCAGATTTCTTCATATAACCGAGTGGGCCTTCTGCCTAATGAAGGCTACATTATCTGAAATTCTGGTACCATTCATTATGCCTCACTTAAAGGGGTTGCCTGGCACTTTAATATTGATGACCTATCCTAAGGATATTCCATTAGTATTAAAGTGGTGGACAACCCCTTTTAATGCAGTGTGAATCCTAAAAAATATTTGAAGCCTTTTCTGTGAGCAGTTCCTCCACGTGTCAGATTTAATGTATGAGACGTGTGGAGCTACGCAGTAACTTCTAGTTGGCCACGTATCAAGATAAAAGTTTAGATTTTTGTGCACTTGTTGGTTACAACTTTCTTTCCCGTACAGAAGCATTCAGCGACATAAGCGTTGTTACCACGCTGGTCTTCTCTTTACAGTCTTCTGCTAGATCTCTTGTGTTCGACTTGGGTGAAGACAGAATAGTCAGACGTCCCGATTTGTATCATCTAGACGTCTTCATTCCTTACAATATCATCCAAGAACAAAGTGGAGCTCAGTTCAACAAGGACAGTAAGGTGAGACAATTAAGCAAAGCTGGACATGTCTTATAGCCCATTCTGAAATCACCTTCTTAAAGAGGTTCTCTGAGAAAATGTATAAAATAAAATTGTAAAAAATGTATACATTTATTTAGCAAAAATAAATTCTTTTAATTAGGGGATAATTCTATGTGAATACTTTTATGCCCAAAAATGGCAAAAGTATTCTTGGAGTGATACCTTTATTGGCTAACCAGAAAAAAAAAATATATGCAAACTTTCAGAGCACAGAGGCTCCTTCTTCAGGCAATATTACAAATGAATTCTTAACATTTGTAATCCTGCCTGAAGAAGGAGCCTGTGTGCTCTGTAAGTTTGCATATATATATATTTTTTTTCTGGTTAGCCAATAAAGGTATCACTCCGAGAATACTTTTGCCATTTTTGGGCATAAAATTATTTCCATCAAATTTTCTGGCTAACACGGTACCACAATATAAATTTGTATTGTACATCACAATTAGGGGATAATAATTGCATATGGACATAATGGCCAACGATGTCAGCAGCCATCCATCCTAGATGGGTGAAGGTAAACTAATTGAGACGGACATCTCTGACCTACCTGTCGGAATCAAGAACGTGCATCTATGTCATCGATTGACTGACTGATCACGTCCATGAGTCAACATGTTGTAAACCTGTCATGATGAGTGAGCAGATAGGATGCTGCCCCTCATCCTGACAGGAACTTATCTATCACAACATATAGTTGCCCAGAGACATCTGAATGCATCGGCTTTCCTTTATGCCATTCATCAAACATGTCGTATATTTTGTGTATAGCGAGTCACAAGCCTCACACTGCTCTGTGTCTTATCATTTGGTTCTATGAGCTGCAGTAAAACGTGACGTATATTCCAGGTGCTGACTATCACAATGCCGGTCCAGCCAGCATAGCGGTGGGCTCAGAAGATCGGCTTTGGAAAGCGTTCCTCTTATATAGATCCAGTGGATCCTACTTACATTCGCTGCTGTTTGCATTGTATGGTTACAATTCTATTTAGACTTCAATATGACTCCAGAATAAATTTTTGTCTTTCTTATACTTGCCGTATATTTTTCCCAAGGAAGGGGTTTAGGTATTGTGCTTTTTTTTTTTTATTTCTACTGTAATATTTCATAATATCTGTGAATAAGTCTTGAAAATAATTTGCATTGAAAAGGTTGAGATCCTCTGAATCTACAGGGATTTTTAGGAATTAAAAATCTACAGCAGTAAATCTGCAGCAGAATTTAAATTTTGCACCATGTCTGGATTTAGTAGCAGCTGCCCCTTTAAATGGAATATGTCAGCAGGTTTTTGCTATCCCATTTGAGAGCAGCATAATCTGAGGCCCTGATTCCAACGATGTATCACTTACTGGGCTGCTTGGTGTTATTTTGATAAAATTGCAGGTTTTTTTTCTCATGCAGATCTCTGAATGCTGAGCTCTGTATAATAACCCCACCCACACCACTGATTGGCAGCTTTCTGTGTACAGTGTATATAAACTGCCAATCAGTGGTGGGGGGCGTGGTTGGACTACCTGGCTGCAGGTTTACTAGTCCTCTAGTGATAATCTTCTGCTAATAAAAGTGTGATTTTTATCAAAACTACAACCAGCAGCCCTGTAAGTGAGACGTCCCTAGAATCAGGGTCTTTGTCTCTACATCATGCTGCTCTCAACAACAACCAATATATAGTACATCCGACAAGGGGTCAATGTGTTAAAAAAGACCTTTATTATAATAATTTGGGTACATGGTGGCAAAGAAAAGAGCGCACACACATATATATAGTAATACCATATAATAGTGAGGAGGTATAGTGTAAATATTTGAATTGCAGAGACACCAGGGCTAAATAGTAGTAGCTCCAATTGTGCTAATGCATACTGATAGTATATCCTAGGTCACATAGTAAAAGGATATAATCCCAAATAATAAAAGCCAATATAGGCATTCCCAAGATAATGACCTTTTGGTATATACATATCAAGGGATGTATTATATCCAAGTAGGTTCATTCCCAAGTAACAATAATGTTGTATTGGATTCATTCATACCTGGTATATATTGTCTGCACGTCTTGCAATAGCTCTGGGCTCGGTGGTCCTACTCCTAGTGTGGCGCTCACCACATCATGCTGCTCTCAGAATAGCCAAGAAAAACCTGCTGACAGATTCCCTTTACAAATAGCTGAAATGGCTCCTAGATACCAGAGAAGGAAAACGTTATTAAAACGGTTTTGTTTCCTAAATAGAAAAGCAAATTAAACACCACTGGATAATGTGGTGTGTGAAACCGTCCATTGGATTGCTGTTTCGGGTGGGCTCAGGAGCAGAGCCCCCATCCTACACAGCTGACATCTTGCTGTAACAGCAGCGGCCAGAGCGGAGCGTCAATCACTGCTGTTTAACCATTTATATGCCGTCAATCACTGATGGCAAGTTAAATAGCGCAATCGCCGGTACGCTATGCAATGTTACTAGAATTTTTTTTTGTTACTTTTCCATTTCCTTGAATTACTTGTTGTGATTTGCGGATCCATTGACTGGCCACGTGGAAGGGCTGCAGCCGATCATTCATGTCCGTAGCAGATACACATTTACGTGTGTAAATAGGCCCTTATAGAAATCAATCAATAGAACGTATACCTGGATATCCAGGTTTATCCTTTGCATACATTTAAAGAGGTATAAGTCATGGCATATTACTAGGATGTCATTCTTGGGGGTCTGACAGCCTAATTTAGAAAGAAGTGGATGCATTATTTTTTTCACATTCCCAATTTAACAATTTGAGTACAGTTGGATCTATTGTTTTTTTTATTTTTTGCACTATGGGTGGGTGGTTGGGAGCACAGCTGTGCAGGAAAAAAAAAGCTTACAGGTTCTCAATTCCTTCATTCTTGGGATCGGTGGCGGAACCACAGGTCGGACCATCGCCAATCAAGATATTATATCCCTTCACACTCATCATTGCTTCCAATTAACAATTTGAGTACGTGCATTTTTTTAGGGTATTTTTGCGCAATGGGTGGGAGCACAGCTGTGCAGGAAAAAAAGCTGATAGGTTCCCCATTCCTTCTTTCTCAGAATCAGTGGATGGAACATCGCCTATCACAATATTATATCCTTCACACTAATCGCTGCTCCCAATTATCAATTTGAGTACGGTTATACCTATTGTTTTTTTAGGTTTTTTTTTGCACTGTGGGTGGTTGGGAGCACAGCTGTGCAGGAAAAAAAAAAGCTGATAGGTTCCCCATTCCTTCATTCTCAGGATCAGTGGTGGAACCAGAGGTTGGATCATCTCCAATCAAAATATTATATTATTCACACTAATCATTGCTCCTAGTTAACAATTTGAGTACGGTTGAACCCATTGTGTTTTTTTTAGGGTTTTTGTTTTTTTTGCACTATGGGTGCAAGTTATCGTAATATGTGTCACCGTAAAAAAAAAAACTAATAGTGTCTCCTGATTGTTCAGACACAAATATATCTGTTGAAAATAGTCTGGTATACACCAGTAAATTATAACTGTGGTTTTGCTGTTCCACGGTAAAAAATCTCTATTATCCTGCTTTTGGCATTTTTTGCCGCAAAGAAAAACAGTAGTAGTGTCTCCTGATTGTTCAGACACAAATATATCTGTTGAAAATAGTCTGGTGTAGGCCCGAGAAATAGAAGTGTGGTTTTGCAGTTCCACGGGTCAAATCTCTGTATTATCCTGCTTTTTTGCATTTTTTGCTGTAAAGAAAAACAGTACTGTCTCCTGATTGTTCAGACACAAATATATCTATTTAAAATTTTCTGGTATACCCCAGTAAACAATAACTGTGGTTTTGCCATTCCACAGTAAAAAATCTCTATTATTCACCTTTTGGTATTTTTTCCGTAAAGAAAAACAGTAATAGTTTCTCCCTGATTGTTCAGATTGTTTAAAAGAGTCGGGTGTAGGCCAGAGAAATAGAACTGTGGTTTTCCTCTTCCACGGTTCTAATCTACTTTATTACCCTTTTTCCATTGATGGTGCGAGTGTAAGCTATTTTACTTACTTTACAATGGGCAAGGCGCGTGGCAAGGGACATGGAAGTGGACGTTCTGGTGATGGTGCATGCAGAGGACGGGGCCGTGGCCAAGGTGAAAATGTGCCACAACCAACAGCCATATCTTCTCGCTCCCACTTCTTGACCGAATTACTAGGGAAGCACAGAACAACACCAGATCAGTGTGAACAGGTTATTAATTGGATAGCAGATAATACTTCCAGTTACCTGGGCACCACCACCTCCGGTCTGTCTTCCACACGGTCAACTCTTAGTAGCCATGAGTCTCGACCGCATACTCCTCCTCACCCTGATGCTCCTCCCTCCCACCATGCCGAGTGTCGTCAGACAGCAACTGATCCCACACTTGGACACTCTGAAGAGCTGTTCACTGGTCCATTTCCAGATTTGTGCCCCTCGCCTGCTCCGCTTGAAGTGGTGGAAGAGGAGATCCCATGTAGAGATGCCCAAATATTTGAACAGCCACGGCCAGAGGAAGTCAACGCTGGCAATTTGTCACAAGAGGTTGACGATGACGAGACACAATTGCCAGGAAGTGAGGAGGAGGATCGTGGTGCGCAAGTGGAAGAGGAGGAGGTGGTGGATGATCTAGTAACTGACCCAATGTGGCAGGAGGACATGCAGAGCGAGGCCAGCAGCAGACAGGGTGAGGGAGGCAGAGTACCCCAACAGGCAGAAAAAAGCAGTGTGGTGGCCGCACACAGAAGGCCGGCAACAGTTCCCCGTAACACCAACACGAGGGACGTTGCCAGTACAACCTGTAGGTCTTCCAGAATCTGGAATTTTTTTAAAGACTCTGCTGATATCCCCAAAAAGGCCATTTGTACCACCTGCCATGCCAGCATCAGCAGGGGTGACAAAACTACCAGCCTGACCACCACCAGCATGATCAAGCACATGGCAGCAAAGCACCCGACTTTGTGGGGCGAACCCCAGGGTCCATGACCAGTCTCAGCGGGTGTCACCTGTTGTGTGTGCATGGCAATCCCCTGTCCATACTGCATGCAAAGATGCCCCCTCCTCTCAGTCTTTATGGCAGTCTCTCAAGAGTGCAAAGCAGTCATCAAAGCAAAAGGTGGCTACTTTGAAGAACCTAGAATATAAGACATATTTTCAGTTGTTTCACACTTTTTTGTTAAGTATATAATTCCACATGTGTTAATTCATAGTTTTGATGCCTTCAGTGTGAATGTACAATTTTCATAGTCATGAAAATACAGAAAAATCTTTAAATGAGAAGGTGTGTCCAAACTTTTGGTCTGTACTGTATGTACCATCTTGACAAACTTTGAGGAGTCCACCAAGATGGTGAGTGGCGATGACGCCATCATTAGCGTCAGCATTCCACTTGTCTTTCTTTTGCAATGCTCTCTGCAGAGAATTAAAGAGGAGGCATTGCAGCCAGAGTATGATGAAATGGATCAAGAAGCCGTAGCGGTCGATTACACACAGCCCAGCCTCATCTCATCCCAACGTGCATTGGGGGACAATGAGGGAGAGGAGGAGGAGGAAGAACAGGAGCTTGTATCATGCACTGTAGACGGTAGTACCTGTACAACTGTCATACTGTCAGTTCAGCGTGGGTGGCCTGAGGACAGGGGGGGGGGGAGGAGGAGGAGGAGGAGAGCATGGTCAGTCGTCATCTTGGTGAGGACACGGAAGTCTTGCCCGTTACCAGTCTGGCACGCATGGCTGACTTTATGTTACTCTGCCTTAACCGTGACCCTCGCGTTGTCAAAATGTTGGGTGACAGTCATTACTGGTTGGTGACACTTTTAGACCCCCGCTACAAGGAGAACTTTCACTCTCTTATTCCTGAGGTGGAGAGGTCTACGAAAATGGGGCAGTACCAGAAGGCCCTTGCTGCAGAACTGTTAAAAAAAAATTCCCATCTGAACACGCTAGCGGCAGAGGTCACAGTTCGTTGACTAACCAAGGCGTACAAGCGAGAGAGAGGCAACTCCAATCCAGCAGAGGCAGGGGAACACTGTCAACATTCTGGGACAGTTTTCTGAGACCTGCCCAGCTTACAGGCCCTGAGGCGCGGGGTACTCTCACAAGCAGTGGAAAGTTTCAAAAGATGGTGAGGGAGTACCTTGCCGACCGTACCAGCGTCCTCCGTGATTCCTCTGTGCCTTTTAATTATTGGGTATCCAAGCTGGACACTTGGAATGAAATCGCTCTGTACGCCTTGGAGGTCCTGGCCTGCCCTGCCGCTAGCGTGTTATTAGAGCGTGTTTTTAGTGCTGCTGGGGTAATTATAACTGATAAGCGCACTCGCCTGTCAACTGACAAGCTGACCCTTATCAAAATGAACAGTAGCTGGATTGGGCCAGACTTCTCATCACCACCAAATGACAGCAGAGTAACATAAAGTCAAATCCACTGTGTTATTTCGGAAGGTGTATTCACATGCACCGCTTCACACCCACACATGGGTATACGCTTCCTCATTTCGGCTGTTTTATGTTCTTCTCCTTATCCTCAGCCTCCACCACCACTATACCACTAGGGTGACCGTGGTCCGTGTTGCCATTATTGAAAGTTCCTCCGTCCTTATTTTTGTCAGCTTTTGCTTGGAAGGCATAAGCAAAGACTGTGGGAGACCCACTCCCCAATAATGGGAATAATATTTTTAAAATGCTGTACTGTATGGCTGTTGTAAGGGGCATTAAAAGCGTCTTGTTAAGCTACTGCGACCTCCACCACTTTTCCGAGGAGCATTAAAACCGTCTTGTTAATCTACTTGGACTTCCACATCTCTTCCAAGGGGCATTCAAACCGTCTTGTTAAGCTACTGGGACCTCCACCACTTTTCTGAGGGGCATTAAAAGCGTCTTATTAAGCTACTGGTACGTCCACCACTTTTCCGAGGGGCATTGAAAACGTCTTGTTAAGCTAGTGGGACCTCCACGTCTCTTCCAAGGGGCATTCAAACTGTCTTGTTAAGCTACTGGGACCTCCACGTCTCTTCCAAGGGGCATTCAAACCGTCTTGGTAAGCTACTGCGACCTCCACCACTTTTTCGAGGGGCATTAAAAGCGTCTTATTAAGCTACTGGGACCTCCACCACTTTTCCGAGAAGCATTAAAACCATCTTGTTAAGCTACTGGGACCTCCATGTCTCTTCCAAGGGGCATTCAAACCGTCTTGTTAAGCTACTGGGACCTCCACGTCTCTTCTGAGAGGCATTAAAAGCGTATTGTTAAGCTACTGGGACCTCCACCACTTTTCCGAGGGGCATTAAAACAGTCTTGTTAAGCTACTGGGACCTCCACCACTTTTCCGAGGGGCATTAAAACCGTCTTTTTAAGCTACTGGTACCTCCACGTCTCTTCCAAGGGGCATTCAAACCATCTTGTTAAGCTACTGGGACCTGCACCACTTTTCCAAGGGGCATTCAAACAGTCTTGTTAAGCTACTACGACCTCCAACACTTTTCCAAGGGGCATTAAAACCGTCTTGTTAAGCTACTGGGACCTCCACTTTTCCGAGGGGCATTAAAAGCATCTTGTTAAGCTACTGTGACCTCCACGTCTCTTCCAAGGGGCATTCAAAGCGTCTTGTTAAGCTACTGGGACCTCCACCACTTTTCCGAGGGGCATTAAAAGCATCTTGTTAAGTTACTGGGACCTCCACCACTTTTCCGAGGAGCATTAAAACCATCTTGTTAAGCTACTGTGACCTCCACGTCTCTTCCAAGGGGCATTCAAACCGTCTTGTTAAGCTACTGGGATCTCCACTTCTCTTCTGAGGGGCATTAAAAGCGACTTGTTAAGCTACTGTGACCTCCACCACTTTTCCGAGGGGCATTAAAACCGTCTTGTTAAGCTACTGGGACCTCCACGTCTCTTCCAAGGGGCATTCAAACAGTCTTGTTAAGCTACTGGGACCTCCACGTCTCTACCAAGGGACATTCAAACCGTCTTGTTAAGCTACTGCGACCTCCACCACTTTTTCGAGGGGCAGTAAAAGCGTCTTTTTAAGCTACTTGGACCTCCACCACTTTTCCGAGAAGCATTAAAACCGTCTTGTTAAGCTACTGGGACCTCCACTTCTCTTCCAAGGGACATTCAAACCATCTTGTTAAGCTACTGGGACCTCCACGTCTCTTCTGAGAGGCATTAAAAGCATCTTGTTAAGCTACTGTGACCTCCACAACTTTTCCGAGGGGCATTAAAACTGTCTTGTTAAGCTACTGGGACCTCCACGTCTCTTCCAAGGGGCATTGAAACCGTCTTGTTAAGCTACTGGGACCTCCACGTCTCTTCCAAGGGGCATTCAAACCGTCTTGTTAAGCTACTTGGACCTCCACGTCTCTTCCGAGGGGCATTAAAAGCGTCTTGTTAAGCTACTGTGACCTCCACCACTTTTCCGAGGGGCATTAAAACAGTCTTGTTAAGCTACTGGGACCTCCACGTCTCTTCCAAGGGGCATTCAAACCGTCTTGTTAAGCTACGGGGACCTCCACGTCTCTTCCAAGGGGCATTCAAACCGTCTTGTTAAGCTACTGCGACCTCCACCACTTTTCCAAGGGGCATTAAAACCGTCTTGTTAAGCTACTGGGACCTCCACCACTTTTCTGAGGAGCATTAAAACCGTCTTGTTAAGCTACTGGGACCTCCACGTCTCTTCCAAGGGGCATTCAAACCGTCTTGTTAAGCTACTGCGACCTCCACCACTTTTCCAAGGGGCATTAAAACCGTCTTGTTAAGCTACTGGGACCTCCACCACTTTTCTGAGGAGCATTAAAACCGTCTTGTTAAGCTACTGAGACCTCCACGTCTCTTCTGAGGGGCATTAATAGCGTTTTGTTAAGCTACTGTGACCTCCACCACTTTTCCAAGGGGCATTTAAACCGGCCAGTTAAGCTACTGGGACCTCCACGTCTCTTCCAAGGGGCATTCAAACAGTCTTGTTAAGCTACTGGGACCTCCACTACGTTTCTGAGGGGCATTAAAACCATCTTGTTAAGCTACTGGGACCTCCACCACTTTTCTGAGGAGCATTAAAACAGTCATGTTAAGCTGCTGGAACCTCCACGTCTCTTCTGAGGGGCATTAATAGCGTCTTGTTAAGCTACTGTGACCTCCACGTCTCTTCCAAGGGGCATTCAAACCGTCTTGTTAAGCTGCTGGGACCTCCACGTCTCTTCTGAGGGGCATTAATAGCATCTTGTTAAGCTACTGCGACCTCCACCACTTTTCCAAGGGGCATTAAAACCGTCTTGTTAAGCTACTGGGATCTCCACGTTTCTTCTGAGGGGCATTAAAAGCATCTTCTTAAGCTACTGTGACCTCCACCACTTTTCCGAGGCGTATTAAAACCGTCTTGTTAAGCTACTGGGACCTCCACCACTTTTCCAAGGGGTATTAAAACCGTCTTGTTAAGCTACTGGGACCTCCACATCTCTTTTGAGGGGCATTAATAGCGTCTTGTTAAACCACTCTGAACTCCACTGCTCTTCCAAGGGGCATTGATATGTTGTTTTTAATTAACTCTAACCTCCACGACTCTTCGAACGGGCATTGCAGTTCCTCTTAATTTTTGGCAGCTTTTTCTTGGAAGGCATAAGCAAATACTATGGGAGACCCACTCCCCAATAATGGGAATAATGTTTGTAATATGCTGTACTGCATGGCTCTTGTAAGCGGCATTGCAAGCTCCTTCGTCCTAATTTTTGGCAGCTTTTGCTTGGAAGGCATAAGCAAAGACTATGGGAGACCCACTCCCCAATAATGGGAATAATGTTTGGAATATGCTGTACTGCATGGCTCTTGTAAGGGGCATTGCAAGTTCCTCCGTCCCAATTTTTGGCAGCTTTTGCTTGGAAGGCATAAGCAATGACTATGGGATACACACTCCCCAATAATGGGAATAATGTTTGTACTATGCTGTACTGTATGGCTCTTGGAAGGGGCATTAAAAGCCCCTCTTCCGGGGGGCATTCAAACCGTCTGGTTAAGCTACTGGGACCTCCACGTCTTTTCCGAGGGGCATTAAAACCATCTTGTTAAGCTACATTGAAATGTTGTTTTTAATTACCTCTAACCTCCACAACTCTTCCAACGGACATTGCATTTCCTCCTAATTTTAGTCAGCTTTTGCTTTTCAATGCAAAGGCGAATACTAAGGGAGACCCACTCCCCAATAGTGGGTAGAAGGTTTTTAGTACGCTGTAATCCACGTCTGTTTCAAGGGGCATTGCAGTTCCTCATAATTTTTGGAAAGCCTTCCATTCACTGTTTAGGCCAACAGTGTACAGGAGACCCAGTTGCTATAAATGGCAAAAACTGTTTAGTTAAGGCCCTCTGACCTCCATGTCATTTCCAAGGTACATTGGAGTGCCTCGAAATTTTTGGTAGCCATTGCACTCACTGTATGCCCTATAACTGTAGCCAAACCGCACCTTTTGTTACAGAAACATATCCTACAAGACATATGTGGTTGACTGGCCTGATATTGATGTGAATGGTCCCTGTTCCTCCTGCTCTTTTTTGCCACCACCTCATCCATCATTCATCACCTGAAGCTTTGTTTTAACGGGAGTCATAGAACTGGGATAGTAGCAGGAAAACATCCAGCAATCCTCGGAGGAGGTAGGATATGCGCCAAAACGCTGACCACCTCAGGCCTTGCCGCTACTACATACATGCGCTTGCATTCCAACAAAACAAAGCAGATGCTAACTTGTATCATCATCATGGTCCTCACCTTGGCACTCTCAACTCCCCTGATGGAGAAGCCAGGGCCCACCGGAGGAGTCTGGTTCTCTGGTGGGCTCGTCCAATGCTGCCCTAAAGCAGGCCAGGCTAAGAAAAGTGTGTGGGTGGATGTTCCAAGGAGAAATAGGGGGGGCTGGGGACCGTTTATGGACACCCGGCTGCCCCCAGGCGGCTGGCGACCGAGTATGGACACCCGGCCGCCCCCTGGCGGTTGGGGACCGAGTGTGGACACCCCGCCGCCGGGTGGCTGGGGACTGAGTATGGATACCAGGCCGCCAACGCTGCCTGACATGGTGGCCAGATTCCGCCTCCACATGCCTAAAAGGCCCAATTTCAAGTGCAAGCAAGCAGTATGGTATTGCAGCCTGGGGTTGGGTGGGTGGTTGGCTGCATATTTGCGCTTGCATTGCAAGGAATGGGGGAGGTACAATTGAACCCTGCCCTGGGACAAGAACTTGCACGGGGATAGTTGCAAGTCTGCATCTTCTGATGCTGCAAGGATGGCTTCTGATGGGCACACTTTTAGGCAGTGACCGGGGAGTCAGAGATGCTTCCAGGGGTCTTCCCCATGCTGTCCCCATGTCTTTTCAGCACTGTATGCATGTGTCACACAGCACATGGCCAGATAAGGTTGTAAAATGTTAAAATGACATTTCCCGGTGAATGCATTTGTCACGGTTGAAGCAATACAAAAGTGCAAAAACACATTAAAAATGCTACTTGTGAACATAGCCCAAGGTGTGGAGGAGTATTTTTTTTTTTTTTTTTTGTTATTTATTTTTCCTTATACACAAGTCTTTACCCTGGAAAGGAACTTCCTTAACATATTTCACAGGAAAGCAGTTTCAGTTTAGTTTTTGAACGTTTTATTGTGAGCCCTTAAAAGTGGCTTAATACCTCTGACCACGTTGTTGACAGAAGTGACCTGGGGGTCAGAAATGCTTCCTGGGGCGATCCCCATGCTGTCCCCATGTCATTTGAGCACTGTCACTATCGTTTTGGGCACTTGTTAGGCTTTTAAAAGACAGCCGGGGATGCCGCCGCGAAAATGCTCGGGTCTCCCATAGACTAACATTGGGCTCGTGGCTCAGGTCGAGCAACCGAGTATCATGGCGAGCTCGGCCCGAGCTTTGAGCATCCGAGCATTTTAGTGCTCGCTCTTCACTACTAAATACCCTTCATTATTTATTATTTTTGCACTTTGCGATTTACCCATTTACTTCTAGTTACTTGGGTATTTTGCTTGCCTTTGGTTTTTCTTTGTCTAGTGTCCTTGTGTGAACATGCATTTACATTTTGCATGCACATCAATTTATGTTTCAGTTCAGACTTCTAGGTTTTTTCTTTGTAGTTCAGTGTGCTTTAGTACATATTAGGGTGTGGCCACCCTTTGTCTGAGCTGAAATGTTTATTCTGCCTCAGGTCTATGCTTCTACTAGGGGGTTAGTCTCTCTGCCCTTATCCATATGTACGTCACTTGACAAATGGTAAGGTTTTAATATTAGAGTTAGGACTGTCCCATAAGGGTTGCTATGACGTGGCGGGATAGCTTTTACATTATTTTGATCAAAATTATGTTAACTAAATACCCTTCATTATTTATTATTTTTGCACTGTGCGATTTACCCATTTACTTCCAGTTACTTGGGTATTTTGCTTGTCTTTGGTTTTTCTTTGTCTAGTGGCCGTGTGTGAACATGCATTTACATTTTGCATGCACATCAATTTATGTTTCAGTTCAGACTTCTAGGTTTTTTCTTTATATGATATATATGCTGTATGTGCGGGAAGGGAGCTTGTCTGTACACTGCTTGCTATGTGTGGGGGAGGGAAGCTGTCGGACAAAGAGGGGTCCTGCAAACATCCAACTAATGGCCCCCCATATATATTACAGGAAGGTAGGTCAAACCCAAGGATTTTTGCTGGAGCAGCCGACCATGTGCTGTGTATGGGGCCATCTCCCCCACACATATAACCACATTCATGTATATGGGGGAGTCGGGATGTGTTGTGTGGACAAGCGTCCGGTCTAAAGCTAACTAGTGTATGGGCATCTGAGACTAAGGCAAGTTATCATCCAGAAAGTCATTCTCCAGCCTGCTGCAAAAATACCGGATAGAGAAAGGCTTTTATCACCTAAGCCAGATCTCACTGGAGGGGAAGCAAGAAGAAAAAAGGAGAAATGTAAAATAAGACACAAGTTCAGACAGTTGTCATCCAAAACTTTATCTGGTATCGACCAAGAAAATTACAATCAGTAAAAGTATAATCCACATTTAGGAAAAACACAGATGAGCTGCGGGACCATCGCTTCTTCTTCTGGGACTTTTTGGCAGACAGGTTGCTCTGCTGTCGGAGGCCTTTCTTGTTCTTGGACTTCTCCTTCATGTGGATTCTGAAGACTAGGAGGCTCCTGAGGGTCCATCTCTCCTGCCGGCAGCTCAGAGTGACTTGGAGATATGTTTCCTTCAGTCCAGGAAAGCAAGAGAGGAAAAAGATGAATGTGATGTAATAACAAGACAAAGCTAAAAAAAAACATGTATAAAAAATCATGTAACTGCAAACTGCACAAAAATGACCCCAATAACGTAAGTGCTGTAGCATTAAAGAACCTGCAAAACGAGTGGTGTGAAAAGACCTGGAACTTGTCAGAAATATGTAATGTTTTGTCTAAAATGACAAAAAAAAAGAAAAGATTCAAGGGATGAGCAGCATTTTATAACAGGTAAAAATATACAAATTTGTGACAAGTGACCGGTATTAAGTATTGTGGATGATAACCAGACGTTTATTTCAAATGAAGAGTTTAATGAACGTCTTGTATTCGGCCAATTGGAATCTTCCCGGAAATGTCTGCGCCGGTGATAAAATCTACTTACTAATAGAGCTCCCGACTGGACACAAAGAACTGCAGCTCATGGAGGAATGAAGCTTCTTTCCTTCTCAGCCAAGAACTTCTTATACCAGTCCCGTACGGCCTCTATCATGTGCTGATATCTAGCAGAAAGAGAAAAAATCAATTATAAACTAAATAAAATTTATTAAAGAAAAAAAAACCTCCTGCAAACATGAAGCATTTGTAGCAAAGCACAGCCATTATTTACAGAGCACAATTGTTTTACTTTATTCTATATTAGTGGCCGCTCTGTGCAAAAACTTGTGGGAAATTACTGCAGCACTAATATTGTCCGTCCAGAGAGCACCCAAGTATTCCCCAATTTCTGACTCCACCGCCCGATTGCCCCCACAAGCACAATGCTGCACCGCTGTCACCTGCCTGGTACAGGCTCCTTTATAGGGTCCTTTCAGCTGTTGTTCACCAAGATGTGAAGTAATCTGAGTACAGGGTTTCCCATGTCTGAGTGCAGGGGTGGAGAGCAGAGAGGATCAGACAGGGACAGGCCCATACACAGACTGCTGGTATATAGAGGACAAATCTCACTGAACAGCAGCTACAAGAAGCTTCTGGATGGGGGCAGTGGGGGTGAGACAGCACTTCAGCAACGTGTTTGGGAGAGAAGGAAGAAAATAAGCAAATGAAGAATATTTATAAAGTTCACAAGTCTGCAATGTGAGGAGGATAATTACATGAAGAAAACCCTCTAGGTGCAGCGTCCGCAACCGGAAAACCGCCCCAAGGTCCACCTGTGTCATCAGCGCCCCCCTGCTGGACCCCTAATCAGTTGTACTGCAGACTCAGATGATTGATAGTGACACTAGGTCAGCTCTTTCCCAATGGCGGCACTAGCTGACCATCCTGTGGATAGGACAGGTGCCGGATTATTCAGTCCTTTCCCTCTTCCCCAACGTGAAGCAAACATCCCTCTGACCAGACAAACATCCCCCTGACCAGACAAACATCCCCCTGACCAGGCAAACATCCCTCTGACCAGGCAAACATCCCCCTGACCAGGCAAACATCCCTCTGACCAGGCAAACATCCCTCTGACCAGACAAACATCCCCATGACCAGGCAAACATCCCTCTGACCAGGCAAACATACAACCCCTTTTTTTCTTTCCCATTTTACTTGCTTTATTAATTTCACCTCCAACATTACTGACAACTCCAAGTTCAATAGTTTGATAGTCTCATCTCCTGCCTTTGTATGTGGAGGAGGCAATAAACAGCCGTATACATCCTAAACCTGTCACAAGGACTTTCTCTGCAACTCCCTACTCTCAGCTGTCCCCCTGTAACAATCCACCTTTTTCTCTTTCTCGCTCATACATTTCAGACACTTTATTAACATGTTAATCATATTTCCAAACTTACTGCATTCCACTTCATCTGATCATACATCACCGTTTAAAAGAATCACAATCACTTACTTGTCTGCTGCGGTAATTCTTGGATTGTTTTCTTGCTGTTGCTTGGTCTTATTTTGCTGTTTGCTGTCCTTAAACCACCATCTGCCGCACAGTGTTCACATCTTGTTCCACCGGGTCGCTCTTTTTTTATCCCTGCAACAACAGACACTATGCGAGTATGACTTCACATGTGACATTTCCAAATCCCTTGACCATTGTGGTGCCAATGGAGTACCCCTTTTCTCGTTATGCCACCGAAGCACACCATTTCCCGCTAGCATGCCACCGTAGCACACCTTTTCCCGTTAGTATGCCACCGGGCACACCTATTCCCGTTAGCATGCCATCGGAGCACACCTATTCCCGTTAGCATGCCACCGGAGCACACCTTTACCATTAGCATGTGACCGCAGCACACCTTTACCGTTAGAATGCCACTGGAGCACACCTTTTCCCGTTGGCTTGCCACCGGAGCACGCCACTTTCCCGTTGGCTTGCCACCGGAGCACGCCACTTTCCCGTTGGCTTGCCACCGGAGCACGCCACTTTCCCGTTGGCTTGCCACCGGAGCACGCCACTTTCCCGTTGGCTTGCCACCGGAGCACGCCACTTTCCCGTTGGCTTGCCACCGGAGCACGCCACTTTCCCGTTGGCTTGCCACCGGAGCACGCCACTTTCCCGTTGGCTTGCCACCGGAGCACGCCACTGTCCCGTTGGCTTGCCACCGGAGCACGCCACTGTCCCGTTGGCTTGCCACCGGAGCACGCCACTGTCCCGTTGGCTTGCCACCGGAGCACGCCACTTTCCCGTTGGCTTGCCACCGGAGCACGCCACTTTCCCGTTGGCTTTTCCACCGGAGCACGACACAGTCCCGTTGGCTTTTCCACCGGAGCACGACACAGTCCCGTTGGCTTGCCACCGGAGCACGCCACTTTCCCGTTGGCTTGCCACCGGAGCACGCCACTTTCCCGTTGGCTTGCCACCGGAGCACGCCACTTTCCCGTTGGCTTGCCACCGGAGCACGCCACTTTCCCGTTGGCTTGCCACCGGAGCACGCCACTTTCCCATTGGCTTGCCACCGGAGCACGCCACTGTCCCGTTGGCTTGCCACCGGAGCACGCCACAGTCCCGTTGGCTTGCCACCGGAGCACGCCACAGTTCCGTTGGCTTGCCACCGGAGCACGCCACAGTCCCGTTGGCTTGCCACCGGAGCACGCCACAGTCCCGTTGGCTTGCCACCGGAGCACGCCACTTTCCCGTTGGCTTGCCACCGGAGCACGCCACTGTCCCGTTGGCTTGCCACCGGATCACGCCACTGTCCCGTTGGCTTGCCACCGGAGCACGCCACTTTCCCGTTGGCTTCCCACCGGAGCACGCTACTTTCCCGTTGGCTTCCCACCGGAGCACGCCACTTTCCCGTTGGCTTCCCACCGGAGCACGCCACTTTCCCGTTGGCTTCCCACCGGAGCACGCCACTTTCCCGTTGGCTTCCCACCGGAGCACGCCACTTTCCCGTTGGCTTGCCACCGGAGCACGCCACTTTCCCGTTGGCTTGCCACCGGAGCACGACACAGTCCCGTTGGCTTGCCACCGGAGCACGCCACTTTCCCGTTGGCTTGCCACCGGAGCACGCCACTTTCCCGTTGGCTTGCCACCGGAGCACGCCACTTTCCCGTTGGCTTGCCACCGGAGCACGCCACTTTCCCGTTGGCTTGCCACCGGAGCACGCCACTTTCCCGTTGGCTTGCCACCGGAGCACGCCACTTTCCCGTTGGCTTGCCACCGGAGCACGCCACTTTCCCGTTGGCTTGCCACCGGAGCACGCCACTTTCCCGTTGGCTTGCCACCGGAGCACGCCACTTTCCCGTTGGCTTGCCACCGGAGCACGCCACTTTCCCGTTGGCTTGCCACCGGAGCACGCCACTTTTCCGTTGGCTTGCCACCGGAGCACGCCACTTTCCCGTTGGCTTGCCACCGGAGCACGCCACTTTCCCGTTGGCTTGCCACCGGAGCACGCCACTTTCCCGTTGGCTTGCCACCGGAGCACGCCACTTTCCCGTTGGCTTGCCACCGGAGCACGCCACTTTCCCGTTGGCTTGCCACCGGAGCACGCCACTTTCCCGTTGGCTTGCCACCGGAGCACGCCACTTTCCCGTTGGCTTGCCACCGGAGCACGCCACTTTCCCGTTGGCTTGCCACCGGAGCACGCCACTTTCCCGTTGGCTTGCCACCGGAGCACGCCACTTTCCCTTTGGCTTGCCACCGGAGCACGCCACAGTCCCTTTGGCTTGCCACCGGAGCACGCCACAGTCCCGTTGGCTTGCCACCGGAGCACGCCACAGTCCCGTTGGCTTGCCACCGGAGCACGCCACTTTCCCGTTGGCTTGCCACCGGAGCACGCCACTTTCCCGTTGGCTTGCCACCGGAGCACGCCACTTTCCCGCTGGCTTGCCACCGGAGCACGCCACTTTCCCGTTGGCTTGCCACCGGAGCACGCCACTTTCCCGTTGGCTTGCCACCGGAGCACGCCACTTTCCCGTTGGCTTGCCACCGGAGCACGCCACTTTCCCGTTGGCTTGACACCGGAGCACGCCACTTTCCCGTTGGCTTGCCACCGGAGCACGCCACAGTCCCGTTGGCTTGCCACCGGAGCACGCCACTTTCCCGTTGGCTTGCCACCGGAGCACGCCACTTTCCCGTTGGCTTGCCACCGGAATCCGCCACTTTCCCGTTGGCTTGCCACCGGAGCACGCCACTTTCCCGTTGGCTTGCCACCGCAGCACGCCACTTTCCCGTTGGCTTGCCACCGCAGCACGCCACTTTCCCGTTGGCTTGCCACCGGAGCACGCCACAGTCCCGTTGGCTTGCCACCGGAGCACGCCACTTTCCCGTTGGCTTGCCACCGGAACACGCCACTTTCCCGTTGGCTTGCCACCGTAGCACGCCACTTTCTCGTTGGCTTGCCACCGGAGCACGCCACTTTCCCGTTGGCTTGCCACCGGAGCACGCCACTTTCCCGCTGGCTTGCCACCGGAGCACGCCACTTTCCCGCTGGCTTGCCACCGGAGCACGCCACTTTCCCGTTGGCTTGCCACCGGAGCACGCCACTTTCCCGTTGGCTTGCAACCGGAGCACGCCACTTTCCCGTTGGCTTGCCACCGGAGCACGCCAATTTCCCGTTGGCTTGCCACCGGAGCACGCCACTTTCCCGCTGGCTTGCCACCGGAGCACGCCACTGTCCCGCTGGCTTGCCACCGGAGCACGCCACTGTCCCGCTGGCTTGCCACCGGAGCACGCCACTTTCCCGCTGGCTTGCCACCGGAGCACGCCACTTTCCCGGTGGCTTGCCACCGGAGCACGCCACTGTCCCGGTGGCTTGCCACCGGAAGCACGCCACTTTCCCGCTGGCTTGCCAAGGGAGCACGCCATCATCCATTTAATAAAATGGGCCACACTTAGCTTTTTCTTTTATATAATGGGTCCATATAGTTTTTCATTGAATATATTGGGCCCTACATAACCTTACATTTAATATATATAATCGTCTTATCATGTCTGTCTGTCCTTCTGTCCAGGAAGTCCTGCGTCGCTGATTGGTCCGACCGTGGTCAATCAGCGACGTGGGATTTCAGAAAAAGATGGCGGCCATTAGCAGCTCATCTGCCGCACGGAGGTCAGCGGCGATGTAGCCGGGAGATGACCGGCGCTAGCAGCAGAAGTACCCCGACCAGCGGCGCCGCTGACCTCCATGCGGCTACCGTTGGGAGATCAGCGGTTAGGGCCGCTGATCTTCCGACGGAAAGTGTGAAGGGAGGACCGGGGAGCGGCGCCACCGGTCGGGATACTTCTGCTGCGAGCAGACGGTCATTTCCCGGCTGCTCGCAGTGGAAGTACCCACACAGGCAGCGCCGCTCCCCTGTCCTCACTAATACGATTCGGCGGCCACGACCAATCAGCGATATTGGATCCAAATTTAAACACCGCTCTGCACAGAGGTCAGTGGCGATGCAGCCGGTCATCTCCCGGCTGCTCGCAGCAGAAGTACCCCGACCTGCGGCGCCGCTGACCTTCATGCGGCTACCTTCGCTAGATCAGCGGCTAGGGCCGCTGATCTCCCGACGGCAAGTGTGAAGGGAGGACCGGGGAGCGGCGCCGCCGGTTGGGATACTTCTGCTGCGAGCAGCCGGTCATCTCCCGGCTGCTCACAGTGGAAGTACCCGCTCCCCGGTTCTCACTAATACGATTCGCTGATTGGTCGCGGCCGCCAGCCGTGACCAATCACCGGTTTTGGCGCCAAATTTAAACATGCTCTCCGGTCCTCACTAACACGGTTCGCTGATTGGTCGCGGCCGGCCGCATACATATTCTAGAATACCCGATGAGTTAGAATCGGGCCACCATCTAGTTTAATATAATGGGCCACAAATTACCTTCTAGTTATTACAAGAGGTCCTGCATAGTCTTCCATTTATTTTAATAGGCCCCATATAACCTTTCAGCATCTGAAACAACGGATACTGAAAGCCTGTGCTAGCATTTCTTCTGCGGTGTTGCTATCAGTGTGTCAAGAGTGGGAGAAGAGGGTTGCATTGACAATCCAACACAATGGGCAGCACTTTAAACACATTTTATAAGTGGTCATAAACTTGTAAAAAATTCATGAAAGAATAAAGTTATGTTAAAACCAAGCACACCATTGTATTTTCTTATGAAATTCTCAATGAGTTTGATGTGTCACATCACCCTCTTCCCATTGAAAAAAATAAAGTTAGATCCAAAATGGCCGACTTCAAAATGGCCGCCATAGTCACCACCCATCTGGAAAAGTTTCCCCCTCCCATATACTAATGTGCCATAAACAGGAAGTTGACATCACCAACCATTCCATTTAATTTAGGTGTATCCATATAAATAGCCCACCCTGTATTATTACCATTTTTATTATTGCTGTACATACTGTAGCTTTTCATTTAATTTATTGGGCCCCATATAGGCTTCCATTTAATATAATAGGCACCACATAGCCTTCCATTTAATTTAATGGGGTCCACATAGCCTTCCATTTAATTTAATGGGGTCCACATAGCCTTCCATTTTATTTAATGGGGCCCACATATGTTTTTATTTAATATAAAGAGCCCCACATAAGCCCCTAATTAATATAATGGGCCCCACCTTGCTTTCCATATAAAATAATGGGTCCCACATAGCCCTCCCTTTTGTTATGATGAGCCTTACATATCACACCATTTCCCGATGGTCTGCCACCGAAGTACACCATTGGCTGCTGGGGTGCCACTGGAACACACTCTTTACAGTTGGGGTGCCAAAAGAGCACACCTTTCACCATTAGCATGCCACCGGAGTACACTTTTTGCCACTGGCATGCCACTGAAGCACACCCTTTACCATTGGAGTACCATCGGGCACACCCTTTACCGTTGGTGTGCCATCGGAGAACTCTATTTCCCGTAGGCCTACCAGAGGGGCCCAATATGTGACCTTTTTTGCTTACCACCGGGGCACCCATCTTGGGCTTTTTAGCTTCCACCGGGGTGCACTCTTTGGCCTTTTAGCTTACCACCGGGGCACCCAACTTGGGCTTTTTAACTGCGACCGGGGTACACTCTGACCATTTTGCTTACCACCGGGGCACTCATTTTAGGCTTTTTTAGCCTGCCACCGGGGTGCACTTTTTGGCCTTATTGCTTACCACTGGGGCGCACTCTAGGGCTTTTTAGCCTACCACCAGGGTACATTCTTTGGCCTTATTGCTTATCACTGGGGCGCACTCTAGGGCTGCTCAGTCTGCCACCAGAGTCTACTCTTTGGCCTTTTTGCCATTGGTGTGCCACCAGAGCACACCCTATGACGTTGGAGTGCCACCGGAGCACACCCTTTACCTTTGGAGTGCCACCGGAACACACAATTTGCCATTGGCAAAAGTATAATGGACCCCCACATAGAATTCTATAAAGTATAATGGCCCCCACATAGCCCTCTATATAGTATAATGAGCCGCACATTGCCTTCCATGTACTATAATTTAATTTATTGGGCTCCACATAGCTTTTCATTTAATTTATTGAACCCCACATAACCGTCAATTTAATATAATAGGCCGCACTGGACTCCATTTAATATATTGGACCTGACATAGCCTTCCATTTAATAAAATGGGGCCAAAATATCCCTCTATTTAATATAATGGGCACCAAAAAGCCTTCCTTGTTTTTTATTGGGCACCACATAGCCCTCTATTTAATACAATTGGCCCCACTTAACCTTCCATTTAAAATATTGGGCCCCACATAGCTTTACATTTAATTTACTGGGCTCCATATAGGCTTCCATTTAATATAATGGACCCCACATAACCCTCCATTTAATATAATGGTCCCCACATTGCCTTCCATTTATTATAATGGAGCCAAGATACATCTCTATTTAATATAATGGACAAAACACAGGCTTCCATTTAATATAATTGGCGCTACATAGCCCTTTATTTGATAAATGCGCCTCACATAGCCCTCCATATAATATTATGGGCCCCGCAACGCTTTCCATTTAATTTAATAGGCCTCACATAGCCCTCAATTTAATACAGAGGGCCCCACAAAACCTTCCAGATAACATAGTGGGCCCCAATATAGCTTTCTTTTTAATGTATTGGTCCCCACATAGTCCTCTATTTAATATAATGGGCCTCACATAGCCTTCCATTAAATATCATGGGCCCCATATAGAATTTATCATATACGTAGATGTCCCTTTAAGATAACGGGCCCCACATAGCTTTCCCTTTAATATAATGGGCCCCACATAGATTTTATTATTATATAATGGGCCCCACATAGCTTTCCCTTTAATATAATGGGCCCCACATAGCTTTCTCTTTAATATAATGGGCCCCACATAGCTTTCCCTTTAATATAATGGGCCCCACATAGCTTTCTCTTTAATATAATGGGCCCCACATAGCTTTCTCTTTAATATAATGGGCCCCACATAGCTCTCTCTTTAATATAATGGGCCCCACATAGACATCCATTTAATATAATGGGCCCTACGTACATGTCCCTTTAAGATAACGGGCCCCACATAGCTTTCCCTTTAATATAATGGGCCCCACATAGCTTTCCCTTTAATATAATGGGCCCCACATAGGTTTCTCTTTAATATAATGGGCCCCACATAGCTTTCCCTTTAATATAATGGGCACCACATAGATTTTATTATTATATAATGGGCCCCACATAGCTTTCCCTTTAATATAATGGGCCCCACATAGCTTTCTCTTTAATATAATGGGCCCCACATAGCTTTCTCTTTAATAAAATGGGCCCCACATAGCTTTCTCTTTAATATAATGGGCCGCACATAGCTTTCCCTTTAATATAATGGGCCCCACATAGCTTTCCCTTTAATATAATGGGCCCCACATAGCTTTCCCTTTAATATAATGGGTCCCACATAACTTTTTCTTTAATATAATGGGCCCCACATAGCTTTTTCTTTAATATAATGGGCCCCACATAGCTTTCTCTTTAATATAATGGGCCCCACATAGCTTTCTCTTTAATATAATGGGCCGCACATAGCTTTCTCTTTAATATAATGGGCCCCACATAGCTTTCTCTTTAATATAATGGGCCCCACATAGCTTTCTCTTTAATATAATGGGCCCCATATAGCTTTCTCTTTAATATAATGGGCCCCATATAGCTTTCTCTTTAATATAATGGGCCCCACACAGCTTTCTCTTTAATATAATGGGCCCCACATAGCTTTCTCTTTAATATAATGGGCCCCACATAGCTTTCTCTTTAACATAATGGGCCCCACATAGCTTTCTCTTTAATATAATGGGCCCCACATAGCTTTCCCTTTAATATAATGGGCCCCACATAGCTTTCTCTTTAATATAATGGGCCCCACATAGCTTTCTCTTTAATATAATGGGCCCCACATAGCTTTCTCTTTAATATAATGGGCCCCACATAGCTTTCTCTTTAATATAATGGGCCCCACATAGCTTTCTCTTTAATATAATGGGCCCCACATAGCTTTCCCTTTAATATAATGGGCCCCACATAGCTTTCTCTTTAATATAATGGGCCCCACATAGCTTTCTCTTTAATATAATGGGCCCCACATAGCTTTCTCTTTAATATAATTGGCCCCACATAGCTTTCCCTTTAATATAACGGGCCCCACATAGCTTTCCCCTTAATATAATTGGCCCCACATAGCTTTCCCTTTAATATAATTGGCCCCACATAGCTTTCCCTTTAATATAATGGGCACCACATAGATTTATTATAATATAATGGGCCCCACATATCCGTCCCTTTAATATTATGGACCGCACATAGATTTATTATAATATAATGGGCCCCACATAGATTTATTATAATATAATGGGCCCCACCTAACCCTCCAGTTTATACACTGCAGTCGCTCTCTTTCTTCTCTTCTTTACCTAGTCCAGTCTTTCGTGACGACTTCCCGCCATGATTTCGTCTTTGCAGTTTGCTGTCCAGGTTTCGGCTGCTCCGCACTTTTCAGCAGATCACCGCACTCCTGAAAAACAAAAATGTTACAAATATAAGCGACTTAAATAAATAATGCTGCCCACTGTGCCACCAAATGCAAATATGTGCCACACTGTGCCCATGAGTATATCATTCACCACAATGAATCCTGCTCCACTGAGAATATAAATCAGTCACTAGCTTGTGCCCCCGTTATAAATAGTGTTGAGCGAGCACTAAAATGCTCGGGTGCTCGAAGCTCGGCCCAAGCTCGCCGTGATACTCGGGTGCTCGACCCGAGCAACGAGCCCATGTTAGTCTATGGGAGACCCGAGCATTTTTGCGGAGGCACCCCCGGCAGTCTGTAGAAAGCCTAAAAAGTGCCCAAAATGATAGTGACAGTGCTCAGATGACATGGGGACAGCATGGGGATCGCCCCAGGAAGCATTTCTGACCCCCAAGGTCACTGTTGTCAACAACGTGGTCAGAGGTATTAAGCCACTTTTACAGGCTCATAAGAAAATGTTCAAAAACGAAAGTGAAACTTTTTTCCTGTGAAATATGTTAAGGAATTTCTTTTCCAGGGTAAAGACTTGTGTATAAGGTAAAATAAATAACCAAAAACAAAAATACTCCTCCACACCTTGGGCTATGTTCACAAGTAGCATTTTTTATGCGTTTTTGCACTTTTGTATTGCTTTCAACTGTGACAAATGCATTCACCGGGAAATGTCATTTTAACATTTTACAACCTTATCTGGCCATGTGCTGTGTGACACATGCATATAGTGCTGAAAAGACATGGGAACAGCATGGGGAAGACCCCTGGAAGGATCTCTGACTCCCAGGTCACTGCCTAAAAGTGTGCCCATCAGAAGTGATCCTTGCCGCATTAGAAGATGCAGACTTGCAACTATCCCCGTGCAAGTCCTTGTCCCAGGGCAGTGTTCAATTATACCTCCCCCATTCCTTGCAATGCAAGCGCAAATATGCAGCCAACCACCCACCCACCCCCAGGCTGCAATACCATACTGCTAGCTTGCACTTGAAATTGGGCCTTTTAGTTTTGGGGAGGCCGAAGCTGTCCACTACCTCATGGCTGCTTCGGCAGCGAGGTATCCATACTCAGTCCCCAGCCGCCCGGCGGCCGGGTGTCCACACCTGGTCCCCAGCCGCCTGGGGGCGGCGGGGTGTCCATAGACGGTCCCCAGCCACCCCGATTTCTCCGCGGAACATCCCCACACACTTTTCTTAGACTGGCCTGCTTTAGGGCAGCATTGGACAAGCCCACTAGAGAAACCGACTCCATCAGGGGAGGTGAGAATGCCAAGGTGAGGAGCATGATGATGATAGAAGTTAGCATCTGCTTTGTTTTGTTGGAATGCAAGCATAAGTGTGCAACCTGCCACCAACCCACCCCGAGGCTGCAATACCATACTGCTAGCATGCGTGCACTTGAAATTGGGCCTTTTAGGCATGTGGAGGCCAGAGCTGGCCACTACCTCATGGGTGCTTCGGCAGCTAGGTATCGATACTCAGTCCCCAGCCGCCCGGCGGCCGGGTGTCCATGCTCGGTCCCCAGCCGCCAGGGGGCGGCCGGGTGTCCACACTCGGTCCCCAGCCGCCCCGCGGCCAGGTGTCCATAAACGGTTCCAAGCCGCCCCGATTTCTACGCGGAACATCCCCACACACTTTTCTTAGACTGGCCTGCTTTAGGGCAGCATTGGACGAGCCCACCAAAGAACCCGACTTCTCCGGTGGGCCCTGGCTTCTTTATCAGGGGAGTTGAGAGTGCCAAGGTGAGGAGCATGATGAGGATGATAGAAGTTAGCATCTGCTTTGTTTTCAAGGAATGCAAGCGCATGTATGTAGTAGCGGCTAGGCCTGAGGTGGTCAGCGTTTTGGCGCATATCCTACCTCCTCCGAGGATTGCTGGATGTTTTCCTGCTACTATCCAAGTTCTATGACTCTCGTTAAAACAAAGCTTCAAGTGATAAATGATGGATGAGGTAGTGGCAAAGGAGAAAGAGCAGGAGGAACAGGGACCATTCACATCAATATCAGGCCAGTCAACCACATATGTCTTGTAGGATATGTTTCTGTAACAAAAGGAGCGGTTTGGCTACACAGTTATAGGGCATACAGTGAGTGCAATGCCTACCAAAACTTTTGAGGCACTCCAATGCCCCTTGGAAATGACATGGAGGTCAGAGGGCCTTAACTAAACCTTTTTTTCCATTTATGGCAACTGGGTCTCCTGTGCACTGTTGGCCTAAGCAGTGAATGGAAGGCTTTCCAAAAATTATAAGGAACTGCAATGCCCCTGGAAACAGATGTGGATTACAGCGTACTAAAAACCTTCTACCCATTATTGGGGAGTGTGTCTCCCTTAGTTTTCACCTTTGCATTGAAAAGCAAAAGCTGACTAAAATTAGGAGGAAATGCAATGCCCGTTGGAAGAGTCATGGAGATTAGAGGTAAGGTAATTAAAAACAACATTTCAATGCCCCTTGGAAGAGCTGTGGAGTTCAGAGTGGCTTAAGAAGACTCTTTTAATGCCCGTTTGAAGAGACGTGGAGGTCACAGTAGCTTAACAAGACGGTTTTAATGCCCCTTACAAGAGCCATACAGTACAGCATCTTAAAAACATTATTCCCATTATTGGGGAGTGGGTCTCCCATAGTATTTGCTTATGCCTTCCAAGCAAAAGCTTCCAAAAATTATGAGGAAATGCAATGCCCGTTCAAAGAGTTGTGGAGGTCCCAGTAGCTTAACAAGACGCTTTTAATGCCCCTCAGAAGAGACGTGGAGGTCAGAGTGGCATAACAAGACGGTTTTAATGCCCCTTACAAGACACGTGGAGGTCAGAGTGGTATAACAAGACGCTTTTAATGCCCCTCAGAAGAGACGTGGAGGTCAGAGTGGTATAACAAGACGGTTTTAATGCCCCTTACAAGAGACGTGGAGGTCAGAGTGGTATAACAAGATGGTTTTAATGCCCCTCAGAAGAGACGTGGAGGTCAGAGTGGTATAACAAGACGGTTTTAATGCCCCTCTGAAGAGACGTGGGGGTCAGAGTGGTATAACAAGACGGTTTTAATGCCCCTTACAAGACACGTGGAGGTCAGAGTGGTATAACAAGACGCTTTTAATGCCCCTCAGAAGAGACGTGGAGGTCAGAGTGGTATAACAAGACGGTTTTAATGCCCCTTACAAGAGACGTGGAGGTCAGAGTGGTATAACAAGATGGTTTTAATGCCCCTCAGAAGAGACGTGTAGGTCAGAGTGGTATAACATGACGGTTTTAATGCCCCTCTGAAGAGACGTGGGGGTCAGAGTGGTATAACAAGACAGTTTTAATGCCCCTTACAAGACACGTGGAGGTCAGAGTGGTATAACAAGACGGTTTTAATGCCCCTTACAAGACACGTGGAGGTCAGAGTGGTATAACAAGACTCTTTTAATGCCCCTTACAAGAGACGCTCATTATTCTGGCATTTGGCAAATATTAAAAATGATGGTAATCCTAATTGACCTAAAATGGGAAAGGTTTATTCTGATTTCATGTCAGATATTGTGAAAAACCTGCAGATGTGTCTATTTATACAGTGTATGGAAACTTCTGATTTCAACTCTGTATATATATATATATATATATGTGTATAATATATACACGGCGAAGCTCACACAACACAACACCCACAGCAGAGGAACTGGCTGCACACACACCTGCTCCTGTCAGTGCTGTGAGCGCTCCTCATATCGCTGCTGGCTCCGCCCCTCATATCGCTGCTGGCTCCGCCCCTCATATCGCTGCTGGCTCCGCCCCTCACATCGCTGCTGGCTCCGCATCTCATATCACTGCTGGCTCCGCCCCTCATGTCGCTGCTGGCTCCGCCCCTCATATCGCTGCTGGCTCCGCCCCTCATATCGCTGCTGGCTCTGCCCCTCATATCGCTGCTGGCTCCGCCCCTCATATCGCTGCTGGCTCCGTCCCTCATATCGCTGCTGGCTCCGCCTCTCATATCGCTGCTGGCTCTGCCCCTCATATCGCTGCTGGCTCCGCCCCTCATATCGCTGCTGGCTCCGCCCCTCATGTCGCTGCTGGCTCCGCCCCTCATATCGCTGCTGGCTCTGCCCCTCACATCGCTGCTGGCTCCGCCCATCAGCCGCTCACAGTCCTCAGCAATATGGAGACATCCACACTGATCAGAATCCTCGGGGGCGTGGCCTGTCACTGTAGTCACACAAGGGTTGTCATGGAGATCTCAAGGGAAGGCAGGTGGGCGGGGCTTAGAGCAGGAAGTAGACGCCGTGCAGTGTGATTGGCTCCTTACCTTCTGCCAGTAATGGAGCAGATATATGGCTCCTATATAATGGAGGGGGCTCAGGACGGGTTCCCCACCCTAAAGGTCAGGGGATAAATAATACTGGACATGAGCGAGGGCAGGAGGACATTATTCTATATTGTAAGAAATCTGATTTCTTCTTTCCTCACAGTTTTTCCTGTGCAAGGCCACATGTATTGTGCGATAATCTGTGAATATGGGGGGGATCTGCTCCTCACATCCACATCAATCCCCCCACGTCTGAGCTCTCCCTTACAGGGGTCTTCTGCTCTGCACACTGATGCCGTATCCATGGAGATGACATCATGGCCGGTACATGCGGATCTCCCCGATGGGACCCTCATGTATCTGGAGGACGAGGCGCTGCTGCTCCTCGGGGAGAGGGGGCACAATTCCTGTACACATGATACAGGGGCTTCTGCCATCTCTGGGCTGAGAATAATGCTGGCAGCACGCAGTCTACATGATGTGAGGATTACAAGTCTGCAGTCACAGAGAGTCACACAGATGACTGCAGGCCTTCAGCTTCACACCGGACAATCCCTTTAAATACATGTATATTGGTCTAAAAAGACTTTTTACTATTTTGCTTCTTGTAACATTTGCTCTGTTCGGCCTTTACCAGCTTTTTGTTTCCCAGCAGCACATTGATGGCTGCAGAATGAGTTAACTTGAGATTCAGTCAGTGAGCTCCTTATGATGTGGAGTTTCCAGCGCTTTTATTTCTGCAATGATTTATGACTGCATCAGAGATCAGCCCAACTTTCATGCTGGTCTGTGAACATAATCAGCACAGAGAAGGTCAGAATGAGCTCACTGATAAATTCTCAGTGAGCTCATTCTGCAACTAGCAATGCAAAGGAAATAAAAAAGCCAAATTGTTTATGAAACGTTATTGAAAAAATATTTGTATGTATATATTTTGCCCAAAATGTCTGAGTGTCCATATCCTTAGTACCAGCACAGCTGAGGATTTGGTATAATCAGGGGCGTACATAGGACGCAGAAATTCTAATTGGGCCCCCCCCCCAGCAATAAAAATGTAAATAATTGTCGGGGTCGCAGAAGATCAGATCTCACAACCTTCCAGCCTTTACATAGTAATTTTCCTCCTGCTGAAGTCCTAGATCCCTTTTTCATTGCCCATAAAGTGTGGTGCCAACAAAAGTGCCCCCCAAACACGGTATGATACCCCCATGGTGAATTCCTCCATATGCCCAGTACAATGACCCTACTGTACCCGACCTCAACTCCCAGGGTAAAGTATGATCCCCCAACTGCCCCACACCTCTCCACACTCCATAGAGTATAATGCACTCAGTATAAGACTCTCGCCATGGTTCTCCACACAGTATAAGGCACTCGCCATGGTCCTCCACGCAGTATAATGCACTCCCTCGTGGTCCTCCACGCAGTATAATGCACTCCCACGTGGTCCTCCACACAGTACAATGCACTCCCCGTGGTCCTCCACACAGTATAATGCACTCCCCCATGGTCCTCCACACAGTACCATGCACTCCCCCATGGTCCTCCACACTGTACAATGTACTCCCCCATGGTCCTCCACACAGTATAAAGCCCCCGTCTCACATAGCGATATCGCTAGCGAGATCGCTGCTGTGTCACGGTTCTGGTGACTCACCAGCGACCTCACCAGCGATGTCGCTATGTGTGACACTTTGCAACGATCAGGCCCCTGCTGTGAGGTTGCTGATCGCTGCAAAGTGTCCTGGACCATTTTTTGGTCGTTGGCCTCCCGCTGGCCAGCACACATCGCTGTGTGTGACCAGCGGGACCAACGATCTGGCTGGTAACCATGATAAACAGCGGGTTACTAGGGGCACACGCGCACTTAGTAACCCGATGTTTACCATAGTTACCAGCCTGCTCCTGCTTAAGCAGAAGGCTGGTAACAGGAGCAGGACATCGTGGAACGATTCTTTCCACGATATCGCTGCTCCCCTGATCGCTGGTGGGCCTGCCTGTTTGACAGCTCACCAGCGATGTATTAGCGATGCAGCAACGATCTCTGACAGGTCGTATCGTTGTCGGGATCGCTGCTGCATCGCTTAGTGTGACGGGGCCTTAAGACACTCGCCATGGTTCTCCACTCAGTATAATGCATTCCCCCATGGTCCTGTACGCAGTATAATGCAGCCCCCCATAGGGTAAAATACAGCCCCCCCCACCCGTAGGGTAAAATGCAGCCCCAGTCCTCCAGTATTATCAGTACACACTGATTTAAAAATAAATACATACTTACCGCTCCTCGTTCCCCGCTGCTTCAGTCTCTGCAGCTGATCACCTCAGCAGCTGCCAGCTCCACTGTCTGACACAGCGTGGCGCGTCATCATGCCGCTGCCTCAGACGCAGAGGAGGAATGATGGGAGAGGGAGTGTCACATGATGCTCCCTCCTCCAGGTTTTCGTGGGCCCCGGGCGAAAGAGTCTCAGTGGCCCCTTTAACACATCCAACCATTCATGATACACAGATACAGCAGAGAAATTATAGATATAGATATAGTACAATGCCAAACATTTCACTGACTTCTTACATTTCATGAGTGATATCTTTTGTAAATTCTACAATAGCTCAGAAACCGGTGAATCCTCAGAGCGCACAGTGCAGACCGGACAGTATAGTCCTCCATACAGTGTTATGGCACCACATAGTCCTCCATACAGTGTTATGGCACCACATAGTCCTCCATACAGTATTATGAGCCCTATATAATGCTCCATACAAAATACTGGATCCCATATAATTCACCATAGAGAATACTGCCTGGTCCCCATGTAATGCCATATGCAGGCTGGACCTCATACAGAGGCCCCATAAGCCCGCTGCATCCTCCCCGGGGCCCCCACAAGCCGGCTGCATCCCCCCAGGGCCCCCCTCAAGCCTGCATCACCCCCCCCAGAGCCCCCACATGCCTGCAGCATCCCCCCCATAGACCCCACAAGCCTGAGGCATCCCCCCCAGAGCACCCACAAGCCCACAGCATCCCCTCCAGGGCCCCACAAGCCCGCAGAATGCCCCCCAGGGCCCCACAAGCCCGCAGCATCCCCTTAGGGCCCCCACAAGCCCGCAGCATCCCCCCGGGGCCCCCACAAGCCCTGGACCGTACCTGCATCACCACCAGTAAAGGTATTGAAGTTTAACCTTGTGTGTGTGCCTGTACTTCCTCTGGAACCGTCCTGCCATCTCCCTCCTGCTTCCACCATCTTTCTACACCTCTACACTGCCCTGAGGCCTGCTCTACCTGTGGGGAGCCGTCCCATCATAGCTGCCCCTAACATCAGCCTCAGTGGACTGTCGCAGCGCTGGTAACCTCTTACCAGAATCCACAGGTGGCGTCACGACAATTTCCCCTATAAGCATTCCCCCCCTTTTGAGTGACCGCCCTGGGCCACGGACTGGGCCAGCCACCGTGATATCCCCCGGCAACCAGAGGCCCGGCTTCCGAGTGCCCCACGGCCCTGGGGGCGAGTCACTATGCACAGTGGTTCATGAATTAATATTCACAGTGACCCTCCATCCTGTGATTAAAAGGGTCCGTACATTTGACACCTCCGTCTGACTCCCACAGTCTCCTCCGCACAGATCGATATTAAGATGGCCACCGCAATGGCATGGGGAGTGCAGCGGTGAGTCCAGAGCGCAGCTCCTCGCTCTAAAATGCCCATCAGAAAGAAGAGGTCAGACATTTATTTTCTATGAGCGCTCTATTATCCTATTTATCAAACATCAGCACTACAAGAATCCGTCCTGAGCCGTGCTGGGATCTTTGAACGTGGGCCCCCGGGAGGATCGGGCCCCTCATGGTGGAGCAGATCACACTCATTATAATCCATCACTGATAGAAGATACATAAACAACAACACAGGATGATTGTAAAACAGTGAGGTAATATTTTATTCAGCCACCAAACACACAATAAACATATCGAACAGTCCCAGCAAATACCTAATATGGTGCAAATTACAGAGTCTCACCCTTCCGCTGACTCGCCGGGATTAAAGCAGCTGCCAATCCGAGGGGCTTCTGGGGCTGACTACCCCCACCAATGGCACCCCCACCAAAGAGCACCCACAAAGAGGAGGTAACAACAAGCTTAGAAAGCTGACAGTCCATTGAGGTACGTGGCCAGGAGACCAGAAAGTTCCAACCTGGCTTCCATGGAACTAGGTGACCGGAAGGTCCCGACTTGGCTTTTTCCGAGCATATTCACGAGTTCCAGGTGGCCGGAGTGTCCCAACCTGGTTACTCCAAACATCTCCATGGGACCAGGTGACTGGTGGGTCCCAACCTGGTTTTCCCAGATGTATCCATGGGTTCTATAGTAGTCAATGGAGCAGATCTGTATTCCTCCAGCCAGGGCTGTGGTCCCTTAAGCTGGCATCCTGTAGAAACCAAATCTGTGTCCCTCTTAATGGATTCATGGTGTTCTGTAGAGCTGTCCCATAGAGTGTTCCTGGCAGTGGTTTTGTAAAAAGACTCCTTTATGTAGTTCACAACTGTCCTTCTTCATGACTTCATTCACAGGTCAAGAGAAAGGGGTGGTGTTACTAATTCCCATTACTGGAGCATCCACAGTTCATCCCCCAATGTTGACTTGCAAACATTGCAAACATTGAAGGATAAACTATAAATTCCGAAACAATGCAAGTCAACAAATTGCATGGACTTCTAAAATGGTAATCAACATATTTAGCAAACATCCATTGTTCAAAGAGCCGGTGTCCCTGTATTGCAAAGATAACAGTACAATAAACCAGAAGAGTTGATATAAGAGGTAAATAACCATTTATCAATGAACAAATATCACCTCAACCTACAAGATGAGTGAACATTCGGACTAATGACAAAAGATCATGTGCGTTGACCAACCGAAGAAAGAAACACATAAATTCAATAGTTAATAATTCAGGCAATAGTCTATCATTCTGGGCCTATGGAATTTACATCTGGATAATTACGATTAAATGCTGTGTCGTCACAGGCCCCTTTAGTTTTAGGGACTGGCAGGGGTCCTTTACAGTTGCTCTCCCACTAGTTCATCCTTCTTTCCTTTACTCCGTTTCAATAAAATATTTGGAAATATACAAAGTAAAAGCTCAAATATAATTTTTTTTCTTACATTAAAACTTGATTTTATTAAAATAAACCCCCAAAAAACAAGAACAAAAAAACTAAACCTGATTAACATCGCAGAGAACAACAACCCAAACTGTACAACGATCACATGATTTATCCGGCACGAAAAACAGCATAAGAATAAAATAGTAAGAATTAATGGCAAAATTGTAGCTTTTGTTCATTTTGTCTCTATACTGCACGATAAACGCTGGAAAGAAAAAATATAAGAACCTTTCCTGGGGTTTTGCCATTGAATGCTGGAAAAAATAAAAAAACATCAGCAGAATTGTCTTTTTATTAATCTCACGCAAAAGAAAAATGGAATAAAAATTATAAAAACTTTGTCTGTTCCCCAAAATGTTACCAGTGAATCCTATAGCTGCTCCGCATGGACCCAAACTGGTAAACTAAAAACTCCTGCATGCCCCGTGTGTGTGTATGTATATATATATATATATACATACACATATATATATACTCCTCTGTACTATATGCACGGCAGAGCTCACACACCACAACACGCTCCGCTGCGGCTCCACAAAAAGAGCGGACCTGGCTGCACACACACCTGCTCCTGTCACCTGTATACACAGTTGAAACCAGAAATTTACATACACTATATAAATGTTAGAACCCTCCTGTTTGTTTTTTCCATCTTGTGCTTTGTGGTCACAAGACCATCTGCCTTTATATTCCAGCTCCGCCCTTTTGGCTGTGTTGGACTTCAGTGTTGTTTGACTGCTTTGCTAGCCAGGTGCTTCTGTGCCTTTCTCTGTCAGTTCGCTTGGTCCTTCTGGGACCTCTAGTACCTTTTTGTCAGTTTATCTTTTTGTGTTCTGTAACAACTTCTCTGTTTAGGAGATGTCCCATTTTTGTTCCAGTCCTTAGTTCTTTTAGGGACCCCTCTCCTTTATGCTATAGGTCTTCGTTCAGACTAGCCGAGGACTAAGGCGGGTCTGTTCGCTAGGAACAGGCAGCCGCTACATGGTAGGGATTCAGCTTAGTCTTACTGTAGGGATAGCTTTCTCCTTTCTTTCCTTAGTACTTGTTGCAGATCATAACAATAAAAAGACACATCTGCAGGTTTTTCTCAATATCTGACATGAAATCAGAATAAACCTTCACGTTTTAGGTCAATTAGGATTACCATAATTTTTAAGATTTGCCAAATGCCAGAATAATAAGAGAGAGAGAATGTTTTAAAGCATTTTTATTACTTACTGCAAAGTCATAAGTTTACATACACTAATATTGCTATACCTTTAACAAATTCTGGACTGCCCATATGATGATGTCATGTGTTTGGAAACTTCTGATAGTATTTTGGGCAACATCTCAGTTAATTAGAGACACACCAGTGGATGTATTTTAATGCACACCTGGAACACACTGCTTCTTTGTGTAGCATCATGGGAAAGTCTAAATAAATCAACCAAGATATCAGGAAGAGAATTGTGGACTTGCACAAGTCTGGCTCATCCTTGGGTACAATTTCAAGATACCTGAAGGTGTCTCGTTAATCTGTACAAACAATTATATGCAAGTACAAACAAGATGGGAATGTCCAGCCATCATACCGCTCAGGAAGGAGACGGGTTCTGTTTCCCAGACATGAACGTGCTTTGGTCCGATATGTGCATATCAAGGACAAAAGCAAAAGATCTTGTGAAGATGATAGGGGAAGCTGATAAGATTGTGTCAATATCCACAGTGAAATGAGTACTGTATCATCATGGGCTGAAAGGCCACTGTGCCAGGAAGAAGCCATTACTCCAAAAGAAAGATAAAAAAGCCAGATTAATGTTTGCAAATGCACACAGGAACAAAGACCTTAATTTTTGGAGACATGTCCCGTGGTCTGATGAAACGAAAATTGAACTTTTTGGGCATAGTGACCATCGTTACTTTTGGAAGAAAAAAGGAGAAGCTTGGAAGCCTAAGAACACCATCCCAACTGTGAAACATGGGGGAGGCAGCATCATGTGGGGTTGATTTCCTGTAGGAGGGACTGGCGATAGCGCCACTCACAGGCATCACGTGACCTCCCGGCTGCAGCCGGCTCTTTCTTCCGCTGATGTCACGTCAAATGAGGCGTGACATTAGTGTCGCGGACCCCGCGGTGGATGCTGGGCTGTGGGCGGGGGTTACCCCGCGCGTCCCACCCAGCATCCTCCGTGCCCCACTCCCAATGAATGAGGAGAGGGAAAGAGGTAAACTATTGACTTAGCAGTAAGTAATAAAAATGTCCTAAAACATTCTCTCTCTCTCATTATTCTGGCATTTGGCAAATATTACAAATGATGGTAATCCTAATTGACCGAAAATGGGAAAGGTTTATTCTGATTTCATGTCAGATATTGAGAAAAACCTGCAGATGTGTCTATTTATACAGTGTATGGAAACTTCTGATTTCAACTCTGTATATATATATATATATATATATATGTGTATATTATATACACGGCGAAGCTCACACACCACAACACCCACAGCAGAGGAACTGGCTGCACACACACCTGCTCCTGTCAGTGCTGAGAGCGCTCCTCATATCGCTGCTGGCTCCGCCCCTCATATCGCTGCTGGCTCCGCCCCTCATATCGCTGCTGGCTCCGCCCCTCATATCGCTGCTGGCTCCGCCCCTCATATCGCTGCTGGCTCCGCTCCTCACATCGCTGCTGGCTCCGCCTCTCATATCACTGCTGGCTCCGCCCCTCATGTCGCTGCTGGCTCCGCCCCTCATATCGCTGCTGGCTCCGCCCCTCACATCGCTGCTGGCTCCGCCCATCAGCCGCTCACAGTCCTCAGCAATATGGAGACATCCGCACTGATCAGAATCCTTGGGGGCGTGGCCTGTCACTGTAGTCACACAAGGGTTGTCATGGAGATCTCAAGGGAAGGCAGATGGGCGGGGCTTAGAACAGGAAGTAGAAGCCGTGCAGTGTGATTGGCTCCTTACCTTCTGCCAGTAATGGAGCAGATATATGGCTCCTATATAATGGAGGGGGTTCAGGAGGGGTTCCCCACCCAAAAGGTCAGGGGATAAATAATACTGGACATGAGCGAGGGCAGGAGGACATTATTCTATATTGTAAGAAATCTGATTTCTTCTTTCCTCACAGTTTTTCCTGTGCAAGGCCACATGTATTGAGCGATAATCTGTGAATATGGGGGGGATCTGCTCCTCACCTCCACATCAATCCCCCCACGTCTGAGCTCTCCCTTACAGGGGTCTTCTGCTCTGCACATTGATGCGGTATCCATGGAGATGACATCATGGCCGGTACATGCGGATCTCCCCGATGGGACCCTCATGTATCTGGAGGACGAGGCGCTGCTGCTCCTCGGGGAGAGGGGGCACAATTCCTGTACACATGATACAGGGGCTTCTGCCATCTCTGGGCTGAGAATAATGCTGGCAGCGCGCAGTCTACATGATGTGAGGATTACAAGTCTGCAGTCACAGAGAGTCACACAGATGACTGCAGGCCTTCAGCTTCACACCGGACAATCCCTTTAAATACATGTATATTGGTCTAAAAAGACTTTTTACTATTTCTCTTCATGTAATATTTGCTCTGTTCGGCCTTTACCAGCTTTTTGTTTCCCAGCAGCACATTGATGGCTGCAGAATGAGTTAACTTGAGATTCAGTCAGTGAGCTCCTTATGATGTGGAGTTTCCAGCTCTTTTATTTCTGCGATGATTTATGACTGGATCAGAGATCAGCCCAACTTTCATGCTGGTCTGTGAACATAATCAGCACAGAGAAGGTCAGAATGAGCTCACTGATAAATTCTCAGTGAGCTCATTCTGCAACTAGCAATGCAAAGGAAATAAAAAAGCCAAATTGTTTATGAAACGTTATTGAAAAAATATTTGTATGTACAGTACAGACCAAAAGTTTGGACACGCCTTCTCATTTAAAGATTTTTCTGTATTTTCATGACTATGAAAATTGTACATTCACACTGAAGGCATCAAAACTATGAATTAACACATGTGGAATTATATACTTAACAAAAAAGTGTGAAACAACTGAAAATATGTCTTATATTGTAGGTTCTTCAAAGTAGCCATCTTTTGCTTTGATGACTGCTTTGCACACTCTTGGCATTCTCTTGATGAGCTTCAAGAGGTGGTCACCGGAAATGGTCTTCCAACAATCTTGAAGGAGTTCCCTGAGATGCTTAGCACTTGTTGGCCCTTTTGCCTTCACTCTGCGGTCCAGCTCACCCCAAACCATCTCGATTGGGTTCAGGTCTGGTGACTGTGGAGGCCAGGTCATCTAGCGTAGCACCCCATCACTCTCCTTCTTGGTCAAATAGCCCTTACACAGCCTGGAGGTGTGTTTGGAGTCATTGTCCTGTTGAAAAATAAATGATGGTCCAACTAAACGCAAACCTGATGGAATAGCATGCTGCTGCAAGATGCTGTAGTAGCCATGCTGGTTCAGTATGCCTTCAATTTTGAATAAATCCCCAACAGTGTCACCAGCAAAGCACCCCCACACCATCACACCTCCTCCATGCTTCACAGTGGGAACCAGGCATGTAGTGTCCATCCGTTCACCTTTTCTGCGTCGCACAAAGACACGGTGGTTGGAACCAAAGATCTCAAATTTGGACTCATCAGACCAAAGCAGATATTTCCACTGGTCTAATGTCCATTCCTTGTGTTCTTTAACCCAAACAAGTCTCTTCTGCTTGTTGCCTGTCCTTAGCAGTGGTTTCCTAGCAGCTATTTTACCATGAAGGCCTGCTGCACAAAGTCTCCTCTTAACAGTTGTTGTAGAGATGTGTCTGCTGCTAGAACTCTGTGTGGCATTGACCTGGTCTCTAATCTGAGCTGCTGTTAACCTGCGATTTCTGAGGCTGGTGACTCGGATAAACTTAGCCTCAGAAGCAGAGGTGACTCTTGGTCTTCCTTTCCTGGGGCGGTCCTCATGTGAGCCAGTTTCTTTGTAGCGCTTGATGGTTTTTGCAACTGCACTTGGGGACACTTTCAAAGTTTGCCCAATTTTTCAGTCTGACTGACCTTCATTTCTTAAAGTAATGATGGCCACTCGTTTTTCTTTACTTAGCTGCTTTTTTCTTGCAATAATACAAATTCTAACAGTCTATTCAGTAGGACTATCAGCTGTGTATCCACCTGACTTCTGCACAACACAACTGATGGTCCCAACCCCATTTATAAGGCAAGAAATCCCACTTATTAAACCTGACAGGGCACACCTGTGAAGTGAAAACCATTTCCCGTGACTACCACTTGAAGCTCATCAAGAGAATGCCAAGAGTGTGCAAAGCAGTCATCAAAGCAAAAGGTGGCTACTTTGAAGAACCTAGAATATAAGACATATATTTTCAGTTGTTTCACACTTTTTTGTTAAGTATATAATTTCACATGTGTTAATTCATAGTTTTGATGCCTTCAGTGTGAATGTACAATTTTCAAAGTCATGAAAATACAGAAAAATCTTTAAATGAGAAGGTGTGTCCAAACTTTTGGTCTGTACTGTATATATATAGCCCAAAATGTCTGAGTGTCCATATCCTTAGTATCAGCACAGCTGAGGATTTGGTACAATCAGGGGCGTACATAGGAATCATGGGGCCCCATAGCAGAAGTTCTAATTGGGCCCCCCAACAAAAAAATGTAAAAATGTAAATAATTGTCGGGGTCACAGAAGAGCAGATCTCACAACCTTCCAGCCTTTACATAGTAATTTTCCTCCTGCTGAAGTCCTAGATCCCTTTTTCATTGCCCATAAAGTGTGGTGCCAACAAAAGTGCCCCCCAAACACGGTATGATACCCCCATGGTGAATTCCTCCATATGCGCAGTATAATGACCCTACTATACCCCACCTCAACTCCCAGGGTAAAGTATGATGACACCAACACAGTATGAACCCCCAACTGCCCCACACCTCTCCACACTCCATAGAGTTAAATGCACTCACCATGGTCCTCCGCACAGTATAAGACTCTCGCCATGGTCCTCCACACAGTGTAAGGCACTCGCTATGGTCCTCCACGCAGTATAATACACTCCCATGGTCCTCCACGAAGTATAATGCACTCCCTCGTGGTCCTCCACGCAGTATAATGCACTCCCTTGTGGTCCTCCACGCAGTATAATGCACTCCCACGTGGTCCTCCACACAGTATAATGCACTCCCCCATGGTCCTCCACACAGTACAATGCACTCCCCCATGGTCCTCCACACAGTATAATGCACTCCCCCATGGTCCTCCACACAGTACAATGCACTCCCCCATGGTCCTCCACACAGTACAATGCACTCCCCCATGGTCCTCCACACAGTACAATGCACTCCCCCCATGGTCCTCCACACAGTATAAGACACTCGCCATGGTTCTCCACTCAGTATAATGCATTCCCCCATGGTCCTGTACGCAGTATAATGCAGCCCCCCATAGGGTAAAATGCAGCCCCCCCCCCCCCCACCCGTAGGGTAAAATGCAGCCCCAGTCCTCCAGTATTATCAGTACACAATGATTTAGAAAATAAATACATACTTACCGCTCCTCGTTCCCTGCTGCTTCAGTCTCTGCAGCTGATCACCTCAGCAGCTGCCAGCTCCACTGTCTGACACAGCGTGGCGCGTCATCATGCCGCAGCGTCAGACGCAGAGGAGGAATGATGGGAGAGGGAGTGTCACATGATGCTCCCTCCTTATTTCTTTGAGCAGTGTATATATATATATCTATGAGCCCCAAACCTAAACCTTTGCAAATATATATATACACATACATACATACACACTACCGTTCAAAAGTTTGGGGTCACCCAGACAATTTTTTTTTTCCATGAAAACTCATACTTTTATTTATCAAATGAGTTGAGAAATGAATAGAAAATAGTCCAGACATTGACAAGGTTAGAAATAATGATTTTTATTAGAAAGAATAATTTCTGCTTCAAACTTTGCTTTCGTCACAGAATGCTCCTTTGCAGCAATTGCAGCATTGCAGATCTTTGGCATTCTAGCTGTTAATTTGCTGAGGTAATCTTGAGAAATCCCCCCCCCCATGCTTCCTGAAGCCCCTCACACAAGTTGGATTGGCTTGATGGGCACTTTTTGCGCACCATACGGTCAATCTGATCTGATCCCACAACAGCTCAATGGGGCTGAGATCTGGTGACTGCTGGCCACTCCATTACAGATAGAATACCAGCTGCCTGCGTCTTCCCTAAATAGTTCATGCATAATTTGGAGGTGTGCTTTGGGTCATCTTCCTGTTGTAGGATGAAATTGGCTCCATTCAAGCGCTGTCCACAGTGTATGGCATGGCGTTGCAAAATGGAGTGATAGCCTTCCTTATTCAAAATCCCATTTATCTTGTACAAATCTCACACTTTACCAGCACCAAAGCAACCCCAGACCATCACATTACCTCCACCATGCTTGACAGATGGCGTCAGGCACTCTTCCAGCATCTTTTCAGTTGTTCTGCATCTCTCAAATGTTCTTCTGTGTGATCCAAACACCTCAAACTTTGATTCGTCTGTCCATAAAACTTTTTTCCAATCTTCCTCTGTCCAATGTCTGTGTTCTTTTGCCCATATTAATCTTTTCCTTTTATTAGCCAGTCTCAGATATGGTTTTTCTTTGCCACTTTGCCCTGAAGGCCAGCATCCAGGAGTCGCCTCTTCACTGTAGACGTTGACACTGGCGTTTTGCGTGTACTATTTAATGAAGCTGTCAGTTGAGGAGCTGTGAGACGTCGATTTCTCAAACTATAGACTCTAATGTATTTGTCTTGCTGCTCAGTTGTGCAGCGGGGCTCCCACTTCTCTTTCTACTCTGGTTAGAGCCTGTTTGTTCTCTCCTCTGAAGGGAGTAGTACACACCGTTGTAGAAAATCTTCAGTTTCTTGTCAATTTCTCACATGGAATAGCGTTCATTTCTAAGAACAAGAATAGACTGTCGAGTTTCACATGAAAGTTCTCTTTTTCTGGCCATTTTGAGAGTTTCATAGAACAAACAAATGCAATGCTCCAGATTCTCAACTAGCTCAAAGGAAGGTCAATTTTATAGCTTCTCAAATCAGCCAAACCGTTTTCAGCTGGGCTAACATACTTGTGCAAGGGTTTTCTAAACATCCATTAGCCTTCTTACACAGTTAGCAAACACAATGTACCATTAAAACACTGGAGTGGTGGTTGTTGGAAATGGGCCTCTATACACCTATGTAGATATTGCAATAAAAACAAGACGTTTGCAGCTAGAATAGTCATTTACCACTTTAACAATGTATAGATAGTGTTGAGCGATACCTTCCGATATCAGGAAATATTGTATCGGATTGGATCGGACCGATACTCAAAAAGTATCGGATATCGCCGATTCCGATACCGAAAACCAATGCAAGTCAATGGGACAGAAATATCGGAATGAAAATAAACCCTTTCTTTCCTTGTAGGTTAATTCTACTTGAAGTAAAACAACTAAGAATAATGTAGAATGTATTATGCGAAAAGCCGGCAATTCATCAGCGCATACACCGGTACCCGACAATTTACAACAGAAAGAATAGAGCTTCACACATAGATTAGATAGATAGAAACATGTCAGTCACATATATATGAAGTACAGTGACAGTGCTGCTTAATGTACTTGTCATTTAGTGCAAAGGATTTATTAAAAAAAATATTAGTGTTTTCATGCACTGTCTCTTTAAAAAAGCCGGCCGGCAATTCAGCAGCGGTACCCGACAATTTATAACAGACAGAATAGAGCTTCACACATAGATTAGATAGATAGAAACATGTCAGTCACATATATATGAAGTACAGTGACAGTGTTGCTTAATGTACTTGTCATTTAGTGCAAAGGATTTATTAAAAAAAATAATAGTGTTTTCATGCACCGTCTCTTTAAAAAAGCCGGCCGGCAATTCAGCATCTGTACCCGACAATTTAGAATAGAAGGAATAGAGAATCATACATAGATTAGATAGATAGAAACATGTCAGTCACATATATAAGAAGTACAGTGACAGTGTTGCATACTGTACTTGTCATTTAGTGTTAAAATAAAGGATTTATTTAAAAAAAAATTGGCGTGGGGTTCCCCTTAATTTTAGTCTCTAGCGGAGGTTAAGCAGACGGCTGGGGCAGATGTTTGAAGCCTGGGAAGGGGGTAATACCCACGGAGCTTCCCAGGCTGCTAATATCAGCCCCCAGTGGAATACTTAGCCTTTTCTAGCTATTAAAATGGGGGACCCCCCAAAAAAAATGACGTGGGGTTCCCCCTAATTTAATAGCTAGCAAAGGCTAGGCAGACAGCTGGGGGCTGATATTAATAGCCCAGGAAGGGTGCCATGAATATTGGCCCCCTCCCAGGCTAGAAACACCAGCCGTCAGCCGCCCCAGAAATGGCGCATCCATAGGATGCGCCAATTCTGGCACTTAGCCTCGCTCTTCCCACTGCCCTGTAGCGGTGGCAGTGGGGTAATAGGGCTGGGGTTGATGTCAGCTTATAATACCAGCTGACATCAAGCCCAGGTTAGTAATGGAGAGGCGTCTATAAGACTCCCCCATTACTAACCCCATAGTCAAAGTTAAAAAAAAAAACACAAACACCCAGAATAAAGTCCTTTAATTGAAATAAACACACAATTCTTTATTGTTCTAAATTAAACTATACTTACCATCACGCCCATTCCAGCTGAAGCCAACGATCTCCTGCAATAAAAGAAAAATAATAAAGCAACCTCATCCTTACCTTTCCATGGTTCCCACGATGGCTCCAGCTCTGCTACATCGAGATGACAGGCTGGACCGCAGGAGAAAGCTGCCATCCAGCCTGTCATCCCGCAGACACTGAGAAGCGCAGGCATGCTTGCGCTCCTCAGTGTCTCTCTGTGACGTCATCCAGATGAGCCGAGTTCATGTCCAATGAACTCAGCTCACCTCATGCACGTCACTGACAGCGTGGGAAAATTCTCACGCTGAAGCGCTGAGTGCAGGAGAATTTTCCCACGCTGTCAGTGACATGCATGAGGTGAGGTCATGTCCAATGAACTCAGCTCACCTCATGCACGTCACTGACAGCGTGGGAGAATTCTCACGCTGAAGCGCTGAGTGCAGGAGAATTTTCCCACGCTGTCAGTGACGTGCATGAGGTGAGCCGAGTTCATTGGACATGACCTCACCTCATGCACGTCACTGACAGCGTGGGAAAATTCTCCTGCACTCAGCGCTTCAGCGTGAGAATTTTCCCACGCTGTCAGTGACGTGCATGAGGTGAGCTGAGTTCATTGGACATGAACTCGGCTCATCTGGATGACGTCACAGAGAGACACTGAGGAGCGCAAGCATGCCTGCGCTTCTCAGTGTCTGCGGGATGACAGGCTGGATGGCAGCGTTCTGCTGCGGTCCAGCCTGTCATCTCGATGTAGCAGAGCTGAAGCTGTCGTGGGATCCATGGGAAGGTAAGGATGAGGTTGCTTTATTATTTTACTTTTATTGCAGGAGATCGTTGGCTTCAGCTGGAATGGGCGTGATGGTAAGTATGGTTTAATTTAGAACAATAAAGAATTGTGTGTTTATTTCAATTAAAGGACTTTTTTCTGGGTATTGTGTTTTTTTTAAATACTTTACTAGAAATTCATGGTGGTCATGTCTAATATTGGCGTGACCCCATGAATTTCGGGCTTAGGGCCAGCTGATAATGCCAAGCTGGCCTTAACCCCTTTATTACCCAGTGAGCCACCGCACCAGGGCCCTGGATGAGTTGGGTACAGCGCCAGAAGATGGCGCTTCTATGAACGCGCCATTTTCCGGGGCGGCTGCGGACTGCAATTTGCAGCGGATGGGGCCCAGAAAGCTTGGGCCTCCCTGCGCTACAGATTCCAGCCCCCAGCTGCCTAGTTGTACCTGGCTGGACACAAAAATAGGGCGAAGCTCCACGTATTTTTTTTTTAATTATTTCATGAAATTCATGAAATAATTAAGAAAAAAAGGGCTTCCCTATATTGTTGTGTCCGGCCAGGTACAAATAGGCAGCTGGTGGTTGGGGGCAGTCCGTTCCTGCCTGCTGTACCTGGCTGGACACAAATATAGTGCGAAGCCCCACGTCAATTTTTTTTTAATTATTTCATGAATTTCCTGAAATAATTAAAAAAAAATTGCCCTGGGGCTTCGCACTATATTTGTGTCCAGCCAGGTACAGCAGGCAGGAACGGGCTGCCCCCAACCACCAGCTGCCTATTTGTACCTGGCCGGACACAACAATATCGGGAAGCCCTTTTTTTAAAAAAAATATTTCATGAAATAATTAAAAAAAAAAATACGTGGGGCTTCTCCCTATTTTTGTGTCCAGCCAGGTACAACTAGGCAGCTGGGGGCTGGAATCTGCAGCGCAGGGAGACCCAAGCTTTCTGGGCCCCACCCGCTGCAAATTGCAGTCCGCAGCCACCCCAGAAAATGGCGCGTTCATAGAAGCTGGATGCTGTACCTGGCTGGCATACAAAAATATGGCAAAGCCCACGTCTAAATTTTTGGGAAAAATTAATTAAGAAATAAATAATAATTTAGGGACTGCATCTTTATTAACTCCTCAAATGTCATTTAGTGTTAAAATAAAGGATTTATTTAAAAAAAAAATTGGCGTGGGATGCCCCATAATTTTAGTCTCTAGCGGAGGTTAAGCAGACGGCTGGGGCAGATGTTTGAAGCCTGGGAAGGGGGTAATACCCACGGAGCTTCCCAGACTACTAATATCAGCCCCCAGCTGAATACCTAGCCTTTACTAGCTATTAAAATGGGGGACCCCCCAAAAAAAATGACTTGGGGTCCCCCCTATTTTAATAGCTAGCAAAGGCTAGGCAGACAGCTGGGGGCTGATATTAATAGCCCAGGAAGGGTGCCATGAATATTGGCCCCCTCCCAGGCTAGAAACACCAGCCGTCAGCCGCCCCAGAAATGGCGCATCCATAGGATGCGCCAACTCTGGCACTTAGCCTCGCTCTTCCACGCTGCCCTGGTGCGGTGGCAGGGGGTAATGGGGCTGGGGTTCATGTCAGCGCCAGCTGCCATGAAGCCCAGGTTAGTAATGATGGGCGTCTATAAGACCCCCCCATTACTAACCTACAAAGTGTTAAAAAGAAAACACACACTACACCCAGAAAAAAATAATTTATTTGAAATAAAACACACCATTTTATTTAATTCTTAGTTTACTAAAAAAAAATAGTTACCTGTCCACGTTCCTGCGCTGATCTCCCATGCACAGCTGTCACATCTGGAGATGGTGACAGCTGTGCATGGCTGCTGTAAGCTCACACTGCCGGGAACACGTCCGCTCCCGGCAGCGGGAGCCACTGACTGAGGTCACCGGAGTGCATTCAGTCAGCGCAGCTCCGGAGACCTCCTTTACGGCACTGCTGTACCGTGGGAATTTCTCACGATACAGCAGGACCGTAAAGGAGCTGACCGGAGCAGCGCTGCCTGAACTCCAGTGAACCCGCTTATGCAATGACTGGGCTGCTTTACGGCCCCATCATTCTAGCGGCGGCAGCGGTTCAGAGCGGTCACATTCTTTGTGGCTGCTCTAAACTGGAGATCATCGTGGGACACTCGTGGACTACTACGGAGGGGTAAGGATAAGGTTGTGGTTTATTATTTTATATTTTATTACAGGAGATCGATGGCTTCGGGGAATTAGGTGTCTAGGTGAGTATAGGTGTAGTTTTTTATTTTTTACTTTATTTTAGGTGGCGATCGGCGGGGACAGGTAATGTATAAACTAATTTATTGTAGGCAACCACTGGCCACCAATGACATGTATTTAACATTTATTGGGGACACAGTAGGGCAATTTATATAGCAGGATCAGGCTGATGGGAACTACTGCTCCCATCGAGCTGATCCTGCTGGCACGAGTGGACGGGGAACAGACATAGGCCGATGGGAGTAGTAGTGTCACATCGGCCTATGTCTGCCTGCACGCACACACCCGCAGACATCGCACAGATACCGCACACATCGCACAGACACCGCGCACACCCACACACACTCGCAGACATCGCACAGACACCGCACACATCGCACAGACATCGCACAGACACCCCGCACACACTCGCAGACATCGCGCAGACACCGCACACACCCGCAGACACCGCACAGACACCGCGCACACCCGCACAGACACCCACACACACCAATCATGACCGATCTGGGAGGTGAGGCTGACCTGTGCGGCCGTGGGAAAGTTCATGTGAGTTCATGCAATGCAGTGAAGCATGAACTCACATGAACCCTCTGAGGGCACCGCGGCGACTTCAAATGAACAGCTGATCAGCATCACCTGATACCTCAGCTGTTCATTTGAAATAACTGGCGGGAAAGCGCAGCACAGAACGGAAAAGCCGGCGGTGAAGTCTTTTCACTGCCGGCTTCCCCGCCCGGGTCCTTCGCTCCCCGCTCCTTTGTGCTGCACTCCCCGCCCGGTCCTAGCTTACGATCGGGATGGGAGGTGGCGAGGGGAGCGGAGGATCGGGGTGGGAGGCTGCGGGGAAGCAGTATGGGGCTGTGTGATTGTTTAAAAGCCGGCGGCTTTTTACCGCCCGCCGGCTTTTAAACAATCAGGAGAATTCTCCCACGCTGGGATGGCATTCTGATGACAGGCTGGATCGCAGCTGAGCGCTGCCATCCAGCTTGTCATCCTTCAGAGACACTGCAGAGCGCAGGCATTATGGGAACTTCCGATTCCTGTATTCGATATTGTAAAAGTATCGGAATTAAGTATCGGAATTCCGATACCGCGAATATCGGCCGATACCCGATATTTCAGTATCGGAATGCTCAACACTATGTATAGAGTGTATTTCTGATTCATTTAATGTTAGCTTCATTGAAAAAAAATGTGCTTTTCTTTCAAAAATAATGAAAGGTCAATACATTTCCAGGAGGAACAATATGGGAACATCAATAAAAAAAAAATATGTTCCAGAATAACTATTTCCCATGTTGTTCCTCTTGAAATGTCTTCACCTTACATTTCCAGGAGGAACAACATTGGGACAGAAAAAAAATATGTTCCAGAATTGTTATTTTATAGGTTGCGTCAGTGAGGCGTGTCCCTACACAATGTCCCTGTCCAATCACGGCTGACAATGTTAGTCACGCCCTATTATAAGTTAAATACATTTCCAAGAGGAACAACAGGGGGAATGTCTATTTTAGAACACATTTTGTTTTTTATTTTTTTATTTATTTTTGCTGTTCACCTGTTGTTCCTCCTGGAAATGTACTAACCTTACAACAGGGCGTGACTAACATTGTCAGTAGTGATTAGAGAGGGTCATTCTGTGTAGAGACACGCCCCATTGACACACCGACTTACTTTTCAATAGGGCGTGGCTATCGTAATCAGCAGCACTGATAGGACAGAAACATTCTCAAAGACAAAGGAACGGTAACATGAAGTTGTCAATTTGGTCATACATTTCCAGGAAGAATAACAGAGGAAAAATATTCCCAAATTATTGTTTTTTTGGGGGAAGTATCAGTGATATGTCAGGACAGATCCTTTATGTAAATCCAATGCACTACACTATAACATTGTCGATTTAGTCATACATTTCCAGGAAGAATAACAGAGGAGTTAAGAAGAAAAAAAAAATGCTGCAAAATCCATCTCACTAACCTATAACATTGGGCCAATAAAATACCTGAAATGCTGGAAATAAGTGTCATTTTGGATCAAATACTGATTAATTCTCCTGTCTTATCCTCTGTTATTCCTCTTGGAAATGTGTGCATCAATTAATAACTTGGCACAATCATTCCCATTTAAAACAGAGTCTGACTAATATTGTCAGTACTGATTGGACACTCATGAATAATGGAACGATAAGACCCAGTTGCCTATTTAGTCATTTCCAGGAGGAATAATAGAGGAACGGCACTTTTTTTTTTAAAGTCAAATTCTTTTCACTGATCTATATAACAATGGGCCGATAAAGTAAAATAAAATTTTAAAATATTTTATCTAAATAATGATTATTTCTCCCGTCTTGTCCCCTCAAATTTTTTGAGTCACTCAATTAGTGCAGAAGTTGGAGAGACTTTGGGTGCAGTATTTCCTACATGCCAGGGGGGGGGCGCTGCGTCCTGGCACAATGGGGTCTGGGAATAGTGCAGATTCCCTGGTGGTCACAGACAGGGGTTAGTCCTGACCGGGCACTTGACTCAGTGACAAGGACAGATATAGCCCTGGATGGCGTATCCTCCGGGGGGCCGGACCACCCTGCGGACACAGTAGAATGCTCTTCTCTTAGTGCTGGGCTTATACTATACACTTTCTTTACAATTCTGTAGCATTTTTTATGCTGTTCCTCTATTATTCCTCCTGGAAATGTGTAAATTACTTGACAAGAAGGGTGCTCCTTTTTGAATGTGTGGTGAGTCTCTACACAGTTTGATATTTTTACCATGAAATTGTATCACCCAGTTATCAGTTGAGACATTCATTTCCAGGAGGGATAACAGAGAATTCAAATTAAACTTAGCTATTTTTTACATATCTGTTTCATTAAATTCCTTTGTTCTCCATGAAATACCAAATCGGGAGGCTTATTTCATAGAGCTCTACTTTGTGCACATCCCCTGTAATCCCTCCTGGAAATGTAAGGACTCTACTTTCTGCACTTCCTCTGTAATCCCTCCTGGAAATGTAAGAAGTCTACTTTCTGCACTTCCTCTGTAAATCCTCCTGGAAATGTAAGGACTCTACTTTGTGCACTTCCTCTTTAATTACTCCTGGAAATGTAAGAACTTTACTTTATGCACTTCCTCTGTAATCCCTCCTGGAAATGTAAGAACTTTACTTCATGCACTTCCTCTGTAATCCCTCCTGGAAATGTAAGAACTTTACTTTATGCACTTACTCCGTAATCCCTCCTGGAAATGTAAGAACTTTCCTTTATGCACTTCCTCTGTAATCCCTCCTGGAAATGTAAGAACTCTACTTTGTGCATTTCCTCTATAATTCCTCCTGGAAATGTAAGAACTTTATTTTGTGCACTTCTTCTGTAATCATTCCTGGAAATGTAAGAACTTTACTTTATGCACTTCCTCTGTAATCCCTCCTGGAAATGAAAGAAATCTACTTTGTGCACTTCCTCTGTAATCCCTCCTGGAAATGTAAGAATGTTGTGCATTTCCTCTGCAATTCCTCCTGGAAATGTAAGGACTTTACTTTATGCACTTCCTCTGTAAATCCTCCTGGAAATGTAAAAACTTTACTTTCTGCACTTCTTCTGTAATCCCTCCTAGAAATGTAAGAACTCTACTTTGTGCACTTCCTCTGTAATCCCTCCTGGAGATGTAAGAACTTTACTTTCTGCACTTCCTCTTTAATCCCTCCTGGAAATTTAAAAACTCTACTTTGTGCACTTCCTCTGTAATCCCTCCTGGAAATGTAAGAACTCTACTTTGTGCATTTCCTCTATAATTCCTCCTGGAAATGTAAGAACTTTACTTTATGCACTTACTCTGTAATCCCTCCTGGAAATGTAAGAACTTTACTTTATGCACTTCCTCTGTAATCCTTCTTGGAAACTCTACTTTGTGCATTTCCTCTATAATTCCTCCTGGAAATGTAAGAACTTTACTTTATTCACTTCCTCTATAATCCCTCCTGGAAATGTAAGAACTTTACTTTATGCACTTCCTCTATAATCCCTCCTGGAAATGTAAGAACTCTACTTTGTGCACATCCCCTGTAATCCCTCCTGGAAATGTAAGGACTCTACTTTCTGCACTTCCTCTTTAATTCCCCCTGGAAATGTAAGAACTTTACTTTATGCACTTCCTCTGTAAATCCTTCTGAAAATGTAAGGACTCTACTTTGTGCAATTCCTCTGTAATCCCTCCTGGAAATGTAAGAGCTCTACTTTGTGCACTTCCTCTGTAATCCCTCCTGGAAAGGTAAGGACTCTACTTTCTGCACTTCCTCTTTAATTCCCCCTGGAAATGTAAGAACTTTAATTTATGCACTTCCTCTTTAATCCCTCCTGGAAATGTAAAAACTCTACTTTGTGCACTTCCTCTGTAATCCCTCCTGGAAATGTAAGAACTTTGTGAACTTCCTCTGTAATTCCTCCTGGAAATGTAAGAACTCTACTTTATGCAGTTCTTCTGTAATTCCTCCTGGAAATGTAAGAACTCTACTTTGTGCATTTCCTCTATAATTCCTCCTGGAAATGTAAGAACTTTACTTTTTGCACTTCCTCTGTAATCCCTCCTAAAATGTAAGAACTTTACTTGTTGCACTTCCTTTATAAATACTCCTGGAAATGTAAGAACTCTACTTTGTGCACTTCCTCTTTAATTCCTCTTGGAAATGTAAGAACTTTACCATATGCACTTCCTCTGTAATCCCTCCTGGAAATGTAAGGACTCTACTTTCTGCACTTCCTCTTTAATTTCTCATGGAAATATAAGAACTTTAATTTGTGCGCTTCCTCTGTAAATCCTCCTGGAAATGTAAAAACTTTACTTTATGCACTTCCTCTGTAATCCCTCCTGGAAATGTAAGAACTTTACTTTATGCACTTCCTCTGTAATCCCTCCTGGAAATGTAAGAACGTTGTGCATTTCCTCTGTAATTGCTCCTGGAAATGTAAGAACGTTACTTTATGCACTTCCTCTGTAATCCCTCCTGGAAATGTAAGAACTTTACTTTATGCACTTCCTCTGTAAATCCTCCTGGAAATGTAAGAACTTTACTTTGTGCACATCCCCTGTAATCCCTTCTGGAAATGTAAGAACTCTACTTTGTGCATTTCCTCTATAATTCCTCCTAGAAATGTAAGAACTTTATGCACTTCTTCTGTAATCCCTCCTGGAAATGTAAGAACTTTACTTTTTGCACTTCCTCTGTAAATACTCCTGGAAATGTAAGAACTCTACTTTGTGCACATCCCCTGTAAATCCTACTGGAAATGTAAGAATGTTGTGCATTTCCTCTGCAATTCCTCCTGGAAATGTAAGAACTTTACTTTATGCTCTTCCTCTGTAAATCCTCCTGGAAATGCAAGAACTTTACTTTATGCACTTCTTCTGTAATCCCTCCTAGAAAAGTAAGAACTCTACTTTGTGCACTTCCTCTGTAATCCCTCCTGGAAATGTAAGGAATCTACTTTGTGCACTTCATCTGTAATCCCTCCTTGAAATGTAAGGACTCTACTTTGTCCACTTCCTCTTTAATTACTACTGGAAATGTAAGAACTTTACTTTATGCACTTCCTCTGTAATCCCTCCTGGAAATGTAAGAACTTTACTTTATGCACTTCCTCTGTAATCCCTCCTGGAAATGTAAGAACTTTACTTTATGCACTTCCTCTGTAATCCCTACTGGAAATGTAAGAACTTTCCTTTATGCACTTCCTCTGTAATCCCTCCTGGAAATGTAAGAAGTTCTTACATTTCCAGGAGGGATTACAGAGGAAATGCACAAAGTAGAGTTCTTACTAAGAACTCTACTTTGTGCATTTCCTCTATAATTCCTCCTGGAAATGTAAGAACTTTACTTTGTGCACTTCTTCTGTAATCATTCCTGGAAATGTAAGAACTTTACTTTATGCACTTCCTCTGTAATCCCTCCTGGAAATGTAAGAAATTTACTTTATGCACTTCCTCTGTAATCCCTCCTGGAAATGTAAGAACGTTGTGCATTTCCTCTGTAATTGCTCCTGGAAATGTAAGAACTTTACTTTATGCACTTCCTCTGTAATCCCTCCTGGAAATGTAAGAACTTTACTTTATGCACTTCCTCTGTAAATCCTCCTGGAAATGTAAGAACTTTACTTTGTGCACATCCCCTGTAATCCCTTCTGGAAATGTAAGAACTCTACTTTGTGCATTTCCTCTATAATTCCTCCTAGAAATGTAAGAACTTTATGCACTTCTTCTGTAATCCCTCCTGGAAATGTAAGAACTTTACTTTTTGCACTTCCTCTGTAAATACTCCTGGAAATGTAAGAACTCTACTTTGTGCACATCCCCTGTAAATCCTCCTGGAAATGTAAGAATGTTGTGCATTTCCTCTGCAATTCCTCCTGGAAATGTAAGAACTTTACTTTATGCTCTTCCTCTGTAAATCCTCCTGGAAATGCAAGAACTTTACTTTATGCACTTCTTCTGTAATCCCTCCTAGAAAAGTAAGAACTCTACTTTGTGCACTTCCTCTGTAATCCCTCCTGGAAATGTAAGGAATCTACTTTCTGCACTTCCTCTGTAATCCCTCCTGGAAATGTAAGAACTTTACTTTGTGCACTTCATCTGTAATCCCTCCTGGAAATGTAAGGACTCTACTTTGTCCACTTCCTCTTTAATTACTACTGGAAATGTAAGAACTTTACTTTATGCACTTCCTCTGTAATCCCTCCTGGAAATGTAAGAACTTTACTTTATGCACTTCCTCTGTAATCCCTTCTGGAAATGTAAGAACTTTACTTTATGCACTTCCTCTGTAATCCCTACTGGAAATGTAAGAACTTTCCTTTATGCACTTCCTCTGTAATCCCTCCTGGAAATGTAAGAAGTTCTTACATTTCCAGGAGGGATTACAGAGGAAATGCACAAAGTAGAGTTCTTACTAAGAACTCCACTTTGTGCATTTCCTCTATAATTCCTCCTGGAAATGTAAGAACTTTACTTTGTGCACTTCTTCGGTAATCATTCCTGGAAATGTAAGAACTTTACTTTATGCACTTCCTCTGTAATCCCTCCTGGAAATGTAAGAAATTTACTTTGTGCACTTCCTCTGTAATCCCTCCTGGAAATGTAAGAATGTTGTGCATTTCCTCTGCAATTCCTCCTGGAAATGTAAGATCTTTACTTTATGCACTTCCTCTGTAAATCCTCCTGGAAATGTAAGAGCTTTACTTTATGCACTTCTTCTGTAATCCCTCCTAGAAATGTAAGAACTTTACTTTATGCACTTCCTCTGTAATCCCTCCTGGAGATGTAAGAACTTTACTTTCTGCATTTCCTCTTTAATCCCTCCTGGAAATGTAAAAACTCTACTTTGTGCACTTCCTCTGTAATCCCTCCTGGAAATGTAAGAACTCTACTTTGTGCATTTCCTCTATAATTCCTCCTGGAAATGTAAGAACTTTACTTTATGCACTTCCTCTGTAATCCCTCCTGGAAATGTAAGAACTTTACTTTATGCACTTCCTCCGTAATCCCTACTGGAAATGTAAGAACTTTCCTTTATGCACTTCCTCTGTAATCCCTCCTGGAAATGTAAGAAGTTCTTACATTTCCAGGAGGGATTACAGAGGAAATGCATAAAGTAGAGTTCTTACTAAGAACTCTACTTTGTGCATTTCCTCTATAATTCCTCCTGGAAATGTAAGAACTTTACTTTGTGCACTTCCTCTGTAATCATTCCTGGAAATGTAAGAACTTTACTTTATGCACTTCCTCTGTAATCCCTCCTGGAAATGTAAGAAACTACTTTGTGCACTTCCTCTGTAATCCCTCCTGGAAATGTAAGAATGTTGTGCATTTCCTCTGCAATTCCTCCTGGAAATGTAAGATCTTTACTTTATACACTTCCTCTGTAAATCCTCCTGGAAATGTAAGAACTTTACTTTATGCACTTCCTCTGTAATCCCTCCTGGAGATGTAAGAACTTTACTTTCTGCACTTCCTCTTTAATCCCTCCTGGAAATGTAAGGAATCTACTTTCTGCACTTCCTCTGTAATCCCTCCTGGAAATGTAAGAACTTTACTTTGTGCACTTCATCTGTAATCCCTCCTGGAAATGTAAGGACTCTACTTTGTCCACTTCCTCTTTAATTACTACTGGAAATGTAAGAACTTTACTTTATGCACTTCCTCTGTAATCCCTCCTGGAAATGTAAGAACTTTACTTTATGCACTTCCTCTGTAATCCCTCCTGGAAATGTAAGAACTTTACTTTATGCACTTCCTCTGTAATCCCTACTGGAAATGTAAGAACTTTCCTTTATGCACTTCCTCTGTAATCCCTCCTGGAAATGTAAGAAGTTCTTACATTTCCAGGAGGGATTACAGAGGAAATGCACAAAGTAGAGTTCTTACTAAGAACTCTACTTTGTGCATTTCCTCTATAATTCCTCCTGGAAATGTAAGAACTTTACTTTGTGCACTTCTTCTGTAATCATTCCTGGAAATGTAAGAACTTTACTTTATGCACTTCCTCTGTAATCCCTCCTGGAAATGTAAGAAATTTACTTTGTGCACTTCCTCTGTAATCCCTCCTGGAAATGTAAGAATGTTGTGCATTTCCTCTGCAATTCCTCCTGGAAATGTAAGATCTTTACTTTATGCACTTCCTCTGTAAATCCTCCTGGAAATGTAAGAACTTTACTTTATGCACTTCTTCTGTAATCCCTCCTAGAAATGTAAGAACTTTACTTTATGCACTTCCTCTGTAATCCCTCCTGGAGATGTAAGAACTTTACTTTCTGCACTTCCTCTTTAATCCCTCCTGGAAATGTAAAAACTCTACTTTGTGCACTTCCTCTGTAATCCCTCCTGGAAATGTAAGAACTCTACTTTGTGCATTTCCTCTATAATTCCTCCTGGAAATGTAAGAACTTTACTTTGTGCACTTCCTCTGTAATCATTCCTGGAAATGTAAGAACTTTACTTTATGCACTTCCTCTCTAATCCCTCCTGGAAATGTAAGAAATCTACTTTGTGCACTTCCTCTGTAATCCCTCCTGGAAATGTAAGAATGTTGTGCATTTCCTCTGCAATTCCTCCTGGAAATGTAAGATCTTTACTTTATGCACTTCCTCTGTAAATCCTCCTGGAAATGTAAGAACTTTACTTTATGCACTTCCTCTGTAATCCCTCCTGGAGATGTAAGAACTTTACTTTCTGCACTTCCTCTTTAATCCCTCCTTGAAATGTAAAAACTCTACTTTGTGCACTTCCTCTGTAATCCCTCCTGGAAATGTAAGAACTCTACTTTGTGCATTTCCTCTATAATTCCTCCTGGAAATGTAAGAACTTTACTTTGTGCACTTCCTCTGTAATCATTCCTGGAAATGTAAGAACTTTACTTTATGCACTTCCTCTGTAATCCCTCCTGGAAATGTAAGAAATCTACTTTGTGCACTTCCTCTGTAATCCCTCCTGGAATTGTAAGAATGTTGTGCATTTCCTCTGCAATTCCTCCTGGAAATGTAAGATCTTTACTTTATGCACTTCCTCTGTAAATCCTCCTGGAAATGTAAGAACTTTACTTTATGCACTTCCTCTGTAATCCCTCCTGGAGATGTAAGAACTTTACTTTCTGCACTTCCTCTTTAATCCCTCCTGGAAATGTAAGGAATCTACTTTCTGCACTTCCTCTGTAATCCCTCCTGGAAATGTAAGAACTTTACTTTGTGCACTTCATCTGTAATCCCTCCTGGAAATGTAAGGACTCTACTTTGTCCACTTCCTCTTTAATTACTACTGGAAATGTAAGAACTTTACTTTATGCACTTCCTCTGTAATCCCTCCTGGAAATGTAAGAACTTTACTTTATGCACTTCCTCTGTAATCCCTCCTGGAAATGTAAGAACTTTTCTTTATGCACTTCCTCTGTAATCCCTACTGGAAATGTAATAACTTTCCTTTATGCACTTCCTCTGTAATCCCTCCTGGAAATGTAAGAAGTTCTTACATTTCCAGGAGGGATTACAGAGGAAATGCACAAAGTAGAGTTCTTACTAAGAACTCTACTTTGTGCATTTCCTCTATAATTCCTCCTGGAAATGTAAGAACTTTACTTTGTGCACTTCTTCTGTAATCATTCCTGGAAATGTAAGAACTTTACTTTATGCACTTCCTTTGTAATCCCTCCTGGAAATGTAAGAAATTTACTTTGTGCACTTCCTCTGTAATCCCTCCTGGAAATGTAAGAATGTTGTGCATTTCCTCTGCAATTCCTCCTGGAAATGTAAGATCTTTACTTTATGCACTTCCTCTGTAAATCCTCCTGGAAATGTAAGAACTTTACTTTATGCACTTCTTCTGTAATCCCTCCTAGAAATGTAAGAACTTTACTTTATGCACTTCCTCTGTAATCCCTCCTGGAGATGTAAGAACTTTACTTTCTGCACTTCCTCTGTAATCCCTCCTGGAAATGTAAGAATGTTGTGCATTTCCTCTGCAATTCCTCCTGGAAATGTAAGATCTTTACTTTATGCACTTCCTCTGTAAATCCTCCTGGAAATGTAAGAACTTTACTTTATGCACTTCCTCTGTAATCCCTCCTGGAGATGTAAGAACTTTACTTTCTGCACTTCCTCTTTAATCCCTCCTTGAAATGTAAAAACTCTACTTTGTGCACTTCCTCTGTAATCCCTCCTGGAAATGTAAGAACTCTACTTTGTGCATTTCCTCTATAATTCCTCCTGGAAATGTAAGAACTTTACTTTATGCACTTACTCTGTAATCCCTCCTGGAAATGTAAGAAGTTTACTTTATGCACTTCCTCTGTAATCCTTCCTGGCAATGTAAGATCTCTACTTTGTGCGTTTCCTCTATAATTCCTCCTGGAAATGTAAGAACTTTGCTTTATGCACTTCCTCTATAATCCCTCCTGGAAATGTAAGAACTTTCCTTTATGCACTTCCTCTGTAAATACTCCTGGAAATGTAGGAACTCTACTTTCTGCACTTCCTCTTTAATTCCTCATGGAAATGTAAGAACTTTACTTTATGCACTTCCTCTGTAATCCCTCCTGGAAATGTAAGGACTCTACTTTGTGCACTTCCTCTGTAATCCCTCCTTGAAATGTAAGAACTTTACTTTGTGCCCTTCCTCTGTAAATCCTCCTGGAAATGTAAGAACTTTACTTTATGCACTTCCTCTGTAATCTCTCTTGGAAATGTAAGAACTTTACTTTATGCACTTCCTCTGTAATGCCTCCTGGAAATGTAAGAACTTTACTTTATGCACTTCCTCTGTAAATCCTCCTGGAAATGTAAGAACTTTACTTTGTGCACTTCCTCTGTAATCCCTCCTGGAAATGTAAGAACTCTACTTTGTGCATTTCCTCTATAATTCCTCCTGGAAATGTAAGAACTTTATGCACTTCTTCTGTAATCCCTCCTGGAAATGTAAGAACTCTACTTTGTGCACTTCCTCTGTAAATACTCCTGGAAATGTAAGAACTCTACTTTGTGCACTTCCTCTTTAATTCCTCATGGAAATGTAAGAACTTTACTTTATGCACTTCCTCTGTAATCCCTCCTGGAAATGTATGAACTTTACTTTTTCCACTTCCTCTGTAAATACTCCTGGAAATGTAAGAACTCTACTTTGTGCACATCCCCTGTAATCCCTCCTGGAAATGTAAGGACTCTACTTTGTGCACTTCCTCTGTAATCCCTCCTGGAATTGTAAGAACTAGTGTTGAGCTAACATGCTCGACACTGCTCGGTACTCGCCTGAGCATCACGCTACTCGGGATGTTTGGCGAGCACCGAACATTTCCGGGTTACTCGGGCGGGAGCTCGGGTCTCCGCCCTGCATGTTTGGCGCTCTTTACAGAGCCAATGAACATGCAGGGATTGCCAGCCAGTCACTGTAATGCTGCAGCCATGTTGGTTGTGGGCATTACAGTGATTGGCTGGCCGCACAGTGTCACCTCGAGTATTTAAAATGGGGCGCCGCCATCTTGGACACAGTCGCTCCGGATTAGACAGTGTAGGGACAGCGCTGCTGATTCAGGGAGAGATATAAACTGCGAAATAGCTAGTGTAGGGTCTGTAAAGGCTGCCAGATCAAACAAACAGTCCTTTTCAGGACTAATATCCATCCCAGATACCAGGCAGGCAGGCTGTATAGGAGACACAGTGGTTATACCAGCAAACGCTGCATTACAGTCCTGTGTGCTCCTGTTGCTGAAATTGCTGGACTTAGCCCCAGGTGTCGGGGGCCAGGAAAAATCCTTTTTTTTTCATCTAAATCCTCCTTTTTTTTTCCTCCTTCACAATGTACAAATACCCGTCTTATTAACCTTTTGGTGTCCCCCCCCCCCAAAAAAAAAGCGTGTCTCTGATTTTTCAGACACAAATATAACTGTTGAAAATAGTCTGTTGTAGGCTAGAGAAACAGAAGTGTTGTTTTGCACTTCCACGGTTCAAACCTCTGTATTATCCATTTTGGGCCATTTGTATCTAAAAAAAAAACAGTTTGAGTGTGTCGCTCACTGTTCAGACGCAAATATCTCTATTTAAAAAAGTGTGGTATACCCCAGTAAACAATAACTGTGGTTTTCCTCTTCCACGGTTCTAACCTACTCTTTATTACCCTTTTCCATTGATAGTGCAAGTGTAAGCTATTTTACTTCATTTACAATGGGCAAGGCGCGTGGCAAGGGACGTGGAAGTGGACGTTCTGGTGATGGTTCGTACAGAGGACGGGGCCGTGGCCAAGGTGAAAATGTGCCACAACCAACAGCCACATCTTCTCGCTCCCACTTCTTGACCGAATTACTAGGGAAGCACAGAACAACACCAGTATTGAGAACTGATCAGTGTGAACAGGTTATTAATTGGATAGCAGATAATACTTCCAGTTACCTGGGCACCACCACCTCCGGTCTGTCTTCCACACGGTCAACTCTTAGTAGCCGTGAGTCTCGACCGCATACTCCTCCTCACCCTGATGCTCCTTCCTCCCACCATGCCGAGTGTCGTCAGACAGCAAGTGATCCCACACTTGGACACTCTGAAGAGCTGTTCACTGGTCCATTTCCATATTTGGGCCCCTCGCTGATCGTCAGACAGCAAGTGATCCCACACTTGGACACTCTGAAGAGCTGTTCACTGGTCCATTTCCATATTTGGGCCCCTCGCCTGATACGCTTGAAGTGGTGGAAGAGGAGATCCCATGTTGCGATGCCCAAATATTTGAACAGCCTCGGCCACAGGAAGTCGACGTTGGCAATCTGTCACAAGAGGTGGATGATGACGAGACACAATTGCCAGGAAGTGAGGAGGAGGATCGTGGTGCGCAAGTGGAAGAGGAGGAGGTGGTGGATGAACTAGTAACTGACCCAACGTGGCAGGAGGACATGCAGAGTGAGGCCAGCAGCACACAGGGGGAGGGCGGCAGAGTACCCCAACAGGCAGGAAGAAGCAGTGTGGTGGCCGCAGACAGAAGGCAGGCAACCGTTCCCCGTAACACCAACACGAGGGACGTTGCCAGTACAAGCGGTAGGTCTTCCAGAGTCTGGAATTTTTTTAAAGACTCTGCTGATAACCCCAAAAAGGCCATATGTTCCACCTGCCATGCCAGCATCAGCAGGGGTGACAAAACTACCAGCCTGACCACCACCAGCATGATCAGGCACATGGCAGCAAAGCACCCGACTTTGTGGGGCGAAACCCAGGGTCCACGACCAGTGTCAGCGGGTGTCACCACTGCTTCTTCCACTGTTGTACGTGCAATAGAACCCCCTGTTGTGTGTGCAAGGCAATCCCCTGTCCATACTGCATGTAAAGGTGCCCCCTCCTCTCAGTCTTCACTTGTTATGGCAGTTTCTCAAGAAACAGCATCAACGTCCACGTCCCACTGCAGCGTTCAATTGTCCATATCCCAGACCTTTGAACGAAAGCGGAAATTCGCAGCTAACGCCCCACAGGCCACAGTCCTAAATTCGCACATTTCACGACTGCTTGCATTGGAAATGCTGCCTTTTAGGCTGGTGGAAACGGAATCCTTCCGCAATCTTATGGCGGTGGCCGTCCCTCGGTACTCGGTCCCCAGCCGACACTATTTTGCCCGGTGTGCCATCCCCGCACTACACAAGCACGTGTCCCAAAGCATCTGCCGTGCCCTCAACAACGCAGTTACTGGGAGAGTCCACCTGACAACGGACACTTGGACAAGTGATTGTGGCCAGGGACGGTACATCTCTCTGACGGCACACTGGGTAAACATAGTGGAAGCCGGGACCCAGTCGGACCTTGGGATGGAACACATCCTCCCCACACCGAGGATTGCGGGCCCTATGTCAGTCAGAGTTGCCCCCACAGTGTACAGCTCCTGCGCATCCTCCTCCTCCTCCTCCTCCTCATGTTCAGCCTCCATCTCAGATATCACCACATCAGTTACAAGCTGGAAGCATTGCAGTACTGCCTCCGCCAAGCGGCAACAGGCTGTGCTGAAACTCATAAGCTTAGGTGATAAACCTCACACTGCTTGTGAGTTGTGGACAGCTGTGAAAGAGCAGGCAGATCTGTGGCTGAGACGGCTGAACCTACATCCCGGCATGGTCGTGTGTGACAATGGCCGTAACCTGGTGGCGACTCTGAGGCGAGGTGAGATCACACACGTACCATGCCTAGCTCATGTGCTTAACCTCGTGGTTCAGCGGTTTCTTAAATTGTACCCCGAGTTGCCAGATCTGCTCGTGAAAGTACGCCGCCTGTCAGCTCATTTTCGCAAGTCGGCTACAGCTTCCACCGCCCTTGCTGTGTTGCAGCAGCGTTTGCAGCTTCCGGCACACCGACTGGTGTGTGATGTCCCCACACGTTGGAACTCTACCCTCCACATGTTGCAAAGGATTTGTGAGCAGAAGAGAGCAGTTGTGGAGTACCAGCTGCAACAAGGCCGTCGATATTCAGGTCAGACTCCACACATAAGACCTCAGGAGTGGACCTGGATGTCTGACATATGTACCATCCTGACAAACTTTGAGGAGGCCACCAAGATGGTGAGTGGCGATGAAGCCATCATTAGTGTCAGCATCCCACTTGTCTGTCTTTTGCAACGCTCTCTGCAGAGAATTAAAGAGGACGCATTGCAGCCAGAGTATGATGAGATGGATCAAGAAGCCGTAGCGGGCGATTACACACAGCCCAGCCTCATCTCATCCCAACGTGCATTGGGGGACAATGAGGGAGAGGAGGAGGAGGAGGAAGAACAGGAGCTGCTATCATGCGTTGTAGACGGTAGTACCTGTACAAGTGTCATACCGTCGGTTCAGCGTGGGTGGCCTGAGGACAGGGGGGAGGAGGAAGAGGAGGAGGAGGAGGAGAGCATGGTCAGTCGTCATCTTGGTGAGGACACGGAAATCTTGCCCGTTACCAGTCTGGCACGCATGGCTGACTTTATGTTACGCTGCCTTAACCGTGACCCTCGCGTTGTCAAAATGTTGGGTGACAGTCATTACTAGTTGGTGACACTTGTAGACCCCCGCTACAAGGAGAACTTTCACTCTCTTATTCCTGAGGTCGAGAGGTCTACAAAAATGGGGCAGTACCAGAAGGCCCTTGCTGCAGAACTCTTAAAAAAATTCCCATCTGAACACGCTAGCGGCAGAGGTCACAGTTCGTTGCCCAACCAAGGCATACAGGCGAGAGAGATGCAACTCCAATCCAGCAGAGGCAGGGGAACACTGTCAACGTTCTGGGACAGTTTTCTGACACCCGCCCAGCTTACAGGCCCTGAGGCGCGGGGTACTCTCACAAGGAGTGGAAAGTTTCAAAAGATGGTGAGGGAGTACCTTGCCGATCGTACCAGCGTCCTCCGTGATTCCTCTGTGCCTTTTAATTATTGGGTATCCAAGCTGGACACTTGGAATGAACTCGCTCTGTACGCCTTGGAGGTCCTGGCCTGCCCTGCCGCTAGCGTGTTATCGGAGCGTGTTTTTAGTGCCGCTGGGGGAATTATAACTGATAAGCGCACTCGCCTGTCAACTGACAATGCTGACAAGCTGACCCTTATCAAAATGAACAAGGGCTGGATTGGGCCAGACTTCTCATCACCACCAAATGACAGCAGAGTAACATAAAGTCAAATCCACTGTGTTATTTCGGGAAGTGTATTCACATGCACCGCTTCACACCCACACATGGGTATACGCTTCCTCGTTTCGGCTGTTTTATCTTCTCCTTATCCTCAGCCTCCACCACCACTATACCACCAGGGTGCCAGCATTGAAAGTTCCTCCGTCCTTATTTTTGGCAGCTTTTGCTTGGAAAGCATAAGCAAATACTATGGGACACCCACTCCCCAATAATGGGACTTATGTTTGTAATATGCTGTACTGCATGGGTCTTGTAAGGGGCATTGCAAGTTGCTCCGTCCTAATTTTTGGCAGCTTTTGCTTGGAAAGCATAAGCAAATACTATGGGAGACCCACTCCCCAATAATGGGACTTATGTTTGTAATATGCTGTACTGCATGGCTCTTGTAAGGGGCATTGCAAGTTGCTCCGTCCTAATTTTTGGCAGCTTTTGCTTGGAAAGCATAAGCAAATACCATGGGACACCCACTCCCCAATAATGGGACTTATGTTTGTAATATGCTGTACTGCATGGCTCTTGTAAGGGGCATTGCAAGTTGCTCCGTCCTAATTTTTGGCAGCTTTTGCTGGGAAATCATAAGCAAATACTATGGGACACCCACTCCCCAATAATGTGACTTATGTTTGTAATATGCTGTACTGCATGGCTCTTGTAAGGGGCATTGCAAGTTGCTCCGTCCTAATTTTTGGCAGCTTTTGCTTGGAAAGCATAAGCAAATACCATGGGACACCCACTCCCCAATAATGGGACTTATGTTTGTAATATGCTGTACTGCATGGCTCTTGTAAGGGGCATTGCAAGTTGCTCCGTCCTAATTTTTGGCAGCTTTTGCTGGGAAAGCATAAGCAAATACTATGGGACACCCACTCCCCAATAATGTGACTTATGTTTGTAATATGCTGTACTGCATGGCTCTTGTAAGGGGCATTGCAAGTTGCTCCGTCCTAATTTTTGGCATCTTTTGCTGGGAAAGCATAAGCAAATACTATGGGACACCCACTCCCCAATAATGGGACTTATGTTTGTAATATGCTGTACTGCATGGCTCTTGTAAGGGGCATTGCAAGTTGCTCCGTCCTAATTTTTGGCAGCTTTTGCTGGGAAAGCATAAGCAAATACTATGGGAGACCCTTTCCCCAATAATGGGACTTATGTTTGTAATATGCTGTACTGCATGGCTCTTGTAAGGGGCATTGCAAGTTGCTCCATCCTAATTTTTGGCAGCTTTTGCTTGCAAGGCATAAGCAAATACTATGGGACACCCACTCCCCAATAATGGGACTTATGTTTGTAATATGCTGTACTGCATGTGATGCGCCCCCTGGGCCGTGTGTACACGTGTGTGGGATACCCGGTGCCGGATCTCTGGGGTCTGTAGTCTCCGTGGCGGTGACCCGGTCCCGTGTCTCAGGCTGGTCAAACCAATGGCAGTCTTTCTTAGGTTTTGAGGTTAATTTTCCGACTGCGCCACCCGTGGATTGCGGTCAGGGATTACCACCGCTGCGAGGCAGACCGCTGAGGCTGGTGTTGTGTGCGCAGCATAGAATGGGATAACTCCCCTCGGGAGGAGTATAGCCTCAGGGCAGTGAGTGTGGATGATGTGGGTGATGGTGCACGAGTGCAGCAGGAACGACTCAGAGTCTTTGCAGTGCAGTTCAGGGTCTTTACTGATGATTATAAGGTAGACCCTCCCGGGAGTACTGGCTAGCATAAGAGGCCTGATCAGTCTGTGAGCAAGCAGGAGTTCCCCTGGCCAGGTGGAGTTGTAGGCCTCCCCGTCTGTCTGCACTCTTCCTGGCTACCTTGCTGTAAGCGGGTAGAAGTAGCCCACGTCCCTGAGTGTACCGTGTAGTGCTCACCCGTATGGCTGGTGACTTGGGGCCATCTGTTTGCCTCCGCTCCACGACGGCGGTGCTGGTCCCTTGCTTGTGACTGAGCCTCCGGGCTTCTATGGCCAGAGGACCTGAAATCCCCTGCCGGCTGGTTTCTGCTGCTGGATATATAAGTCCTCACAGCTTTGGACTCCTGTGTCCGGTTCCTATTGTCTTCTGCCAGGGCGAGCTCTGCTCAGCTTCCAGCCCCTGATCTTTAGCTCCTAGCTCCTACAGAGCTCCTTGCTGTTACTTTCCCTTGCTCTCACTCTGACTCTGACTGTTCTCTGACTCACTCAACCCCGCCCCAGATCCAGTTTATAAGGGCAGAATTCTCCCCTCCCAGCACTGGGGCAGGAGGATGTTGCATGTTTAAGGGATCCTGACCAGGAAACCTCCCACTTGCTCTCCGACGTAATATCTCTATTACTGTGGTGACCAGACCCCTGGGGTGCCACACATGGCTCTTGTAAGGGGCATTGCAGTTCCTCATAATTTTTGGAAAGTCTTCCATTCACTGCTTAGGCCAACAGTGAACGGGAGACCCAGTTGCTATAAATGGAAAAAAAGGTTTAGTTAACGCCCTCTGACCTCCATGTCATTTCCAAGGGGCATTGAAGTGGCTCGAAATTTTTGGTAGGCATTGCACTCACTGTATGCCCTATAACTGTGTAGCCGAACCGCTCCTTTTGTTACAGAAACATATCCTACAAGACAAATCTGGTTGACTGGCCTGATATTGATGTGAATGGTTCCTGTTCCTCCTGCTCTTTCTCCTTTGCCACTACCTCATCCATCATTTATCACCTGAAGCTTTGTTTTAACGGGAGTCATAGAACTTGGATAGTAGCAGGAAAACATCCAGCAATCCTCGGAGGAGGTAGGATATGCGCCAAAACGCTGACCACCTCAGGCCTAGCCGCTACTACATACATGCGCTTGCATTACAACAAAACAAAGCAGATGCTAACTTCTATCATCCTCATCATGCTCCTCACCTTGGCACTCTCAACTCCCCTGATGGAGAAACCAGGGCCCACCGGAGGAGTCTGATAGTCCGGTGGGCTCGGCCAATGCTGCCCTAAAGCAGGCCAGGCTAAGAAAAGTGTGGGAAAGGTTACCAGGACAAATAGGGGTGGCTGGGGACCGAGTATGGACACCCGGCCACCCCCTGGAGGCCTGGGAGCAAGCGGGGACACCCAGCCACCAGGCGGCTCGGGACTGAGTATGGATACCAGGCCGCCGACACAGCCATGGCGTGGTGGCCAGATTCCGCCTCCACATGCCTGAAAGGCCCAATTTAAAGTGCAAGCAAGCAGTATGGTATTGCAGCCTGGGGGTGGGTGGGTGGCAGGCTGCATACTTGCGCTTGCATTGCAAGGAATGGGAGAGGTACAATTGAACACTGCCCTGGGACAAGGACTTGAATGGGGATAGTTGCAAGTGTGCAACGACAGGTGCAAGGTGGGAGGCATCTTCGCATGTACCATGAACAGGGGTTTGGCATGCACACACTACAGCGGAATAGGCTCTCCTTCCCACTAAATGCACTGGGTAGGGCACAGGTAATGTTTTGGTATACGCGCTTAATCTTATGTATAAGGCACACCAGGACAAATATGGTCGGCTGGGGACTGAGTATGGATACCTCGCTGCCGAAGCAGCCATGAGGTAGTGGCCAGCTTCGGCCTCCTCCAAACTAAAAGGCCCCATTTCAAGTGCAAGCTAGCAGTATGGAATTGCAGTCTGGGGGTGGGTGGGTGGCAGGCTGCACACTTACACTTGCATTAAAAGAAAACATAGCAGATGCTAACTTCTGTCATCATCATCATGCTCCTCACCTTGGCACCCTCAACTCCACCGATGGAGAAGTCAGGACCCACCGGAGGAGTCTGGTTCTCTGGTGGGCTCGTCCAATGCTGCCTAAAGCAGGCCGGGCTAAGAAAAGTGTGTGGGGGGATGTTCCAAGGAGAAATAGGGGCGGCTGGGGACCGTTTATGGACACCCGGCTGCCCCCAGGCGGCTGGGGACCGTGTGTGGACACCCGGCCGCGGGGCGGCTGGGGACCGAGTATGGACACCCGGCCGCCGAGCGGCTGGGGACTGAGTATGGATTCCAGGCCGCCAACACAGCCATGACGTGGTGGCCAGATTCCGCCTCCACATGCCTAAAAGGCCCAATTTCAAGTTCAAGCAAGCAGTATGGTATTGCAGCCTGGGGGTGGGTGGGTGGCAGGCTGCATACTTGAGCTTGTATTGCAAGGAATGGGGGAGGTACAATTGAACACTGCCCTGGGACTAGAACTTGCATGGGGATAGTTGCAAGTTTGCATCTTCTGATGCGGTAAGGATCACCTATGATGGGCACACTTTTAGACAGTGACCTGGGAGTCAGAGATGCTTCCAGGGGTCTTCCCCATGCTGTTCCCTTGTCTTTTCAGCACTTTATGCATGTGTCACACAGCACATGGCCAGATAAGGTTGTAAAATGTTAAAATGACATTTCACGATGAATGCATTTGTCATAGTTGAAAGCAATACAAAAGTGCAAAAACGCATAAAAAATGCTACTTGTGAACATAGCAGAAGGTGTGGAGGAGTATTTTTGTTTTTGGTCATTTATTTTAACTTATACACAAGTCTTTTCCCTGGAAAGGATGTTCCTTAACATATTTCACAGGAAAAAAGTTTCACTTTCGTTTTTGAACGTTTTATTGTGAGCCTGTAAAAGTGGCTTAATAACTCTGACCACGTTGTTGACAACAGTGACCTGGGGGTCAGAAATGCTTCCTGGGGCGATCCCCATGCTGTCCCCATGTCATTTTAGCACTGTCACTATCGTTTTGGGCACTTGTTAGGCTTTTAAAAGACTGCCGGGGGTGCCACCGCAAAAATGCTCGAGTCTCCCATAGACTAACATTGGGCTCGTTGCTCGGGTCGAGCACCCGAGTATCACGGCGAGCTTGGCCCGAGCTTCGAACACCCGAGCATTTTAGTGCTCGCTAAACACTAGTAAGAACTTTACTTTGTGCACTTCCTCTGTAATCTCTCCTGGAAATGTAAGGACTCTACTTTGTGCACTTCCTCTTTAATTACTCCTGGAAATGTAAGAACTTTACTTTATGCACTTCCTCTGTAATCCCTCCTGGAAATGTAAGAACTTTACTTTATGCACTTCCTCTGTAATCCCTCCTGGAAATGTAAGAACTTTAGTTTATGCACTTCCTCTGTAATCCCTCCTGGAAATGTAAGAACTTTACTTTATGCACTTCCTCTGTAATCCCTCTTGGAAATGTAAGAACTTTACTTTATGCACTTCCTCTGTAATCCCTCCTGGAAATGTAAGAACTTTACTTTATGCACTTCCTCTGTAATCCCTCCTGGAAATGTAAGAACTCTACTTTATGCACTTCCTCTGTAAATCCTCCTGGAAAAGTAAGAACTTTACTTTATGCACTTCCTCTGTAATCCCTCCTGGAAATGTAAGAACTCTGCTTTGTGCGTTTCCTCTATAATTCCTCCTGGAAATGTAAGAACTTTATGCACTTCTTCTGTAATCCCTCCTGGAAATGTAAGAACTTTAATTTATGCACTTCCTCTGTAATCCCTCCTGGAAATGTAAGGACTCTACTTTGTGCACTTCCTCTGTAATCCCTCCTGGAAATGTAAGGACTCTACTTTCTGCACTTCCTCTTTAATTCCTCCTGGAAATGTAAGAACTTTACTTTATGCACTTCCTCTGTAATCCCTCCTGGAAATGTAAGAACTCTACTTTATGCACTTCCTCTGTAAATCCTCCTGGAAATGTAAGAACTTTACTTTATGCACTTCCTCTGTAATCCCTCCTGGAAATGTAAGAACTTTACTTTATGCACTTCCTCTGTAAATACTCCTGGAAATGTAAGAACTCTACTTTGTGCACTTCCTCTGTAATCCCTCCTGGCAATGTAAGAACTTTACTTTATGCACTTCCTCTTTAATCTCTCCTGGAAATGTAAGAACTTTACTTTATGCACTTCCTCTTTAATCCCTCCTGGAAAGGTAAAAACTCTACTTTGTGCACTTCCTCTGTAATCCCTCCTGGAAATGTAAGAACTTTGTGCACTTCCTCTGTAATTCCTCCTGGAAATGTAAGAACTCTACTTTATGCAGTTCCTCTGTTATTCCTCCTGGAAATGTAAGAACTTTACTTGATGCACTTCCTCTGTAATCCCTCCTGAAAATGTAAGAACTCTACTTTGTGCATTTCCTCTATAATTCCTCCTGGAAATGTAAGAACTCTACTTTGTGCACTTCCTCTATAATTCCTCCTGGAAATGTAAGAACTTTACTTTATGCACTTCCTCTGTAATCCCTCCTGGAAATGTAAGAACTTTACTTTATGCACTTCCTCTGTAATCCCTCCTGGAAATGTAAGAACTCTACTTTGTGCATTTCCTCTATAATTCCTCCTGGAAATGTAAGAACTCTACTTTGTGCACTTCCTCTATAATTCCTCCTGGAAATGTAAGAACTTTACATTATGCACTTCCTCTGTAATCCCTCCTGGAAATGTAAGAACTTTACTTTTTGCACTTCTTCTGTAAATATTCCTGGAAATGTAAGAACTTTACTTTGTGCACTTCCTCGGTAATCCCTCCTGGAAATGTAAGAACTTTAAATTATGCACTTCCTCTGTAATCCCTCCTGGAAAAGTAAGGACTCTACTTTGTGCACTTCCTCTGTAATCCCTCCTGGAAATGTAAGGACTCTACTTTCTGCACTTCCTCTTTAATTCCTCCTGGAAATGTAAGAACTTTACTTTATGCACTTCCTCTGTAATCCCTCATGGAAATGTAAGTACTTTACTTTGTGCACTTCCTCTGTAAATCCTCCTGGAAATGTAAGAACTTTACTTTATGCACTTCCTCAGTAATCCCTCCTGGAAATGTAAGAACTTTACTTTGTGCACTTCCTCTGTAAACCCTCCTGGAAATGTAAGAACTTTACTTTATGCACTTCCTCTGTAAATACTCCTGGAAATGTAAGAACTCTACTTTGTGCACTTCCTCTGTAATCTCTCCTGGAAATGTAAGGACTCTACTTTCTGCACTTCCTCTTTAATTCCCCCTGGAAATGTAAGAACTTTACTTTATGCACTTCCTCTTTAATCCCTCCTGGAAATGTAAAAACTCTACTTTGTGCACTTCCTCTGTAATCCCTCCTGGAAATGTAAGAACTTTGTGAACTTCCTCTGTAATTCCTCCTGGAAATGTAAGAACTCTACTTTATGCAGTTCCTCTGTTATTCCTCCTGGAAATGTAAGAACTCTACTTTGTGCATTTCCTCTATAATTCCTCCTGGAAACGTAAGAACTTTACTTTATGCACTTCCTCTGTAATCCCTCCTGGAAATGTAATGACTCTACTTTGTGCACTTCCTCTGTAATCCCTCCAGGAAATGTAAAGACTCTACTTTCTGCACTTCCTCTTTAATTCCTCATGGAAATGTAAGAACTTTACTATAGGCACTTCCTCTGTAATCACTCCTGGAAATATAAGGACTCTACTTTGTGCACTGCCTCTGTAATCCCTCCTGGAAATGTAAGGACTCTACTTTCTGCACTTCCTCTTTAATTCCTCATGGAAATGTAAGAACTTTACTTTATGCACTTCCTCAGTAATCCCTCCTGGAAATGTAAGAACTTTACTTTGTGCAATTCCTCTGTAAATCCTCCTGGAAATGTAAGAACTTTGCTTTATGCACTTCCTCTGTAATCCCTCCTGGAAATGTAACCACTCTACTTTGTGCATTTCCTCTATAATTCCTCCTGGAAATTAAAGAACTTTACTTTATGCACTTCCTCTGTAATCCCTCCTGGAAATGTAAGAAATCTACTTTGTGCACTTCCTCTGTAATCCCTCCTGAAAATGTAAGAACGTTGTGCATTTCTTCTGTAATTGCTCCTGGAAATGTAAGAACTTTGTGCACTTCCTCTGTAATTCCTCCTGGAAATGTAAGAACTTTACTTTGTGCACTACCTCTGTAAATACTCCTGGAAATGTAAGAACTTTACTTTATGCACTTCCTCTGTAATCCCTCCTGGAAATGTAATGACTCTACTTTGTGCATTTCCTCTATAATTCCTCCTGGAAATGTAAGAACTTTACTTTATGCACTTCCTCTGTAATCCCTCCTGGAAATGTAAGAAATCTACTTTGTGCACTTCCTCTGTAATCCCTCCTGGAAATGTAAGAACGTTGTGCATTTCTTCTGTAATTGCTCCTGGAAATGTAAGAACATTACTTTATGCACATCCCCTGTAATCCCTCCTGGAAATGTAAGAACTTTACTTTATGCACTTCCTCCTGGAAATGTAAGAACTTTACTTTGTGCACATCCCCTGTAATCCCTCCTGGAAATGTAAGAACTTTACTTTATGCACTTCCTCTATAAATCCTCCTGGAAATGTAAGAACTTTACTTTATGCACTTCCTCTGTAATCCCTCCTGGAAATGTAAGAACTCTACTTTGTGCATTTCCTCTATAATTCCTCATGGAAATGTAAGAACTTTATGCACTTCTTCTGTAATCCCACCTGGAAATGTAAAAACTCTACTTTGTGCACTTCCTCTGTAAATCCTCCTGGAAATGTAAGAACTTTACTTTATGCACTTCCTCTGTAATACCTCCTGGAAATGTAAGAACTCTACCTTGTGCACTTCCTCTTTAATTCCTCATGGAAATGTAAGAACTTTACTTTATGCACTTCCTCTGTAATGCCTCCTGGAAATGTAAGCACTCTACTTTGTGCACATCCCCTGTAATCCCTCCTGGAAATGTAAGGACTCTACTTTGTGCACTTCCTCTGTAATCCCTCCTGGAATTGTAAGAAATTTACTTTATGCACTTTCTCTGTAATCCCTCCTGGAAATGTAAGGACTCTATTTTGTGCATTTCCTCTATAATTCCTCCTGGAAATGTAAGAACTTTACTTTATGCACTTCCTCTGTAATCTCTCCTGGAAATGTAAGTACTTTATTTTATGCACTTCCTCTGTAATCCCTCCTGGAAATGTAAGAAATCTACTTTGTGCACTTCCTCTGTAATTCCTCCTGGAAATGTAAGCAATCTACTTTGTGCACTTCCTCTGTAATACCTCCTGGAAATGTAAGAACTCTACCTTGTGCACTTCCTCTTTAATTCCTCATGGAAATGTAAGAACTTTACTTTATGCACTTCCTCTGTAATGCCTCCTGGAAATGTAAGCACTCTACTTTGTGCACATCCCCTGTAATCCCTCCTGGAAATGTAAGGACTCTACTTTGTGCACTTCCTCTGTAATCCCTCCTGGAATTGTAAGAAATTTACTTTATGCACTTTCTCTGTAATCCCTCCTGGAAATGTAAGGACTCTATTTTGTGCATTTCCTCTATAATTCCTCCTGGAAATGTAAGAACTTTACTTTATGCACTTCCTCTGTAATCTCTCCTGGAAATGTAAGTACTTTATTTTATGCACTTCCTCTGTAATCCCTCCTGGAAATGTAAGAAATCTACTTTGTGCACTTCCTCTGTAATTCCTCCTGGAAATGTAAGCAATCTACTTTGTGCACTTCCTCTGTAATCCCTCCTGGGAATGTAAGAATGTTGTGCATTTCCTCTGTAATTCTTCCTGGAAATGTAAGAACTTTACTTTATGCACTTCCTCTGTAATCCCTCCTGGAAATGTAAGAACTTTACTTTATGCACTTCCTCAGTAATCCTTCCTGGAAATGTAAGAACTCTACTTTGTGCACTTCCTCTGCAATCCCTCCTGGAAATGTAAGAAATTTACTTTATGTACTTCCTCTGTAATCCCTCCTGGAGATGTAAGAACTCTACTTTGTGCATTTCCTCTATAATTCCTCCTGGAAATGTAAGAACTTTATGCACTTCTTCTGTAATCCCACCTGGAAATGTAAGAACTCTACTTTGTGCACTTCCTCTGTAAATCCTCCTGGAAATGTAAGAACTTTACTTTATGCACTTCCTCTGTAATACCTCCTGGAAATGTAAGAACTCTACTTTGTGCACTTCCTCTTTAATTCCTCATGGAAATGTAAGAACTTTACTTTATGCACTTCCTCTGTAATCCCTCCTGGAAATGTAAGAACTCTACTTTGTGCACATCCCCTGTAATCCCTCCTGGAAATGTAAGGACTCTACTTTGTGCACTTCCTCTGTAATCCCTCCTGGAAATGTAAGAAATTTACTTTATGCACTTTCTCTGTAATCCCTCCTGGAAATGTAAGGACTGTATTTTGTGCATTTCCTCTATAATTCCTCCTGGAAATGTAAGAACTTTACTTTATGCACTTCCTCTGTAATCTCTCCTGGAAATGTAAGAAATCTACTTTGTGCACTTCCTCTGTAATCCCTCCTGGAAATGTAAGAAATCTACTTTGTTCACTTCCTCTGTAATCCCTCCTGGGAATGTAAGAATGTTGTGCATTTCCCCTGTAATTCTTCCTGAAAATGTAAGAACTTTACTTTATGCACTTCCTCTGTAAATCCTTCTGGAAATGTAAGAACTTTACTTTGTGCACTTCCTCTGTAATCGCTCCTGGAAATGTAAGGACTCTACTTTGTGCACTTCCTCTGTAATCCCTCCTGGAAATGTAAGAACTTTACTTTATGCACTTCCTCTGTAATCCCTCTTGGAAATGTAAGAACTTTACTTTATGCACTTCTTCTGTAATCCCTCCTGGAAATGTAAGAACTCTACTTTGTGCACTTCCTCTGTAATCCCTCCTGGAAATGTAAGAACTTTACTATTCTGCACTTCCTCTTTAATCCCTCCTGGAAATGAAAAAAACTCTACTTTGTGCACTTCCTCTGTAATCCCTCCTGGAAATGTAAGAACTTTGTGCACTTCCTCTGTAATTCCTCCTGGAAATGTAAGAACTCTACTTTATGCAATTCCTCTGTAATTCCTTCTGGAAATGTAAGAACTCTACTTTGTGCATTTCCTCTATAATTCCTCCTGGATATGTAAGAACTTTACTTTATGCACTTCCTCAGTAGTCCCTCCTGGAAATGTAAGATCTTTACTTTGTGCACTTCCTCTGTAAATCCTCCTGGAAATGTAAGAACTTTACTTTATGCACTTCCTCTGTAATCCCTCCTGGAAATGTAACGACTCTACTTTGTGCATTTCCTCTATAATTCCTCCTGGAAATGTAAGAACTTTACTTTATGCACTTCCTCTGTAATCCCTCCTGGAAATGTAAGAAATCTACTTTGTGCACTTCCTCCGTAATCCCTCCTGGAAATGTAAGAACGTTGTGCATTTCTTCTGTAATTGCTCCTGGAAATGTAAGAACAATACTTTATGCACATCCCCTGTAATCCCTCCTGGAAATGTAAGAACTTTACTTTATGCACTTCCTCCTGGAAATGTAGGAACTTTACTTTGTGCACATCCCCTGTAATCCCTCCTGTAAATGTAAGAACTTTACTTTATGCACTTCCTCTGTAAATCCTCCTGGAAATGTAAGAACTTTACTTTATGCACTTCCTCTGTTATCCCTCCTGGAAATGTAAGTACTCTACTTTGTACAATTCCTCTATAATTCCTCCTGGTAATGTAAGAACTTTATGCACTTCTTCTGTAATCCCACCTGGAAATGTAAGAACTCTACTTTGTGCACTTCCTCTGTAAATCCTCCTGGAAATGTAAGAACTTTACTTTATGCACTTCCTCTGTAATACCTCCTGGAAATGTAAGAACTCTACTTTGTGCACTTCCTCTTTAATTCCTCATGGAAATGTAAGAACTTTACTTTATGCACTTCCTCTGTAATCCCTCCTGGAAATGTAAGAACTCTACTTTGTGCACATCCCCTGTAATCCCTCCTGGAAATGTAAGGACTCTACTTTGTGCACTTCCTCTGTAATCCCTCCTGGAAATGTAAGAAATTTACTTTATGCACTTTCTCTGTAATCCCTCCTGGAAATGTAAGGACTCTATTTTGTGCATTTCCTCTATAATTCCTCCTGGAAATGTAAGAACTTTACTTTATGCACTTCCTCTGTAATCTCTCCTGGAAATGTAAGTACTTTACTTTATGCACTTCCTCTGTAATCCCTCCTGGAAATGTACGAAATCTACTTTGTGCACTTCCTCTGTAATCCCACCTGGAAATGTAAGAAATCTACTTTGTGCACTTCCTCTGTAATCCCTCCTGGGAATGTAAGAATGTTGTGCATTTCCTCTGTAATTCTTCCTGGAAATGTAAGAACTTTACTTTATGCACTTCCTCTGTAAATCCTTCTGGAAATGTAAGAACTTTACTTTGTGCACTTCCTCTGTAATCCCTCCTGGAAATGTAAGAACTTTACTTTATGCACTTCCTCTGTAATCCCTCCTGGAAATGTAAGAACTTTACTTTATGCACTTCTTCTGTAATCCCTCCTGGAAATGTAAGAACTGTACTTTGTGCACTTCCTCTGTAATCCCTCCTGGAAATGTAAGAACTTTACTATTCTGCACTTCCTCTTTAATCCCTCCTGGAAATGAAAAAACTCTACTTTGTGCACTTCCTCTGTAATCCCTCCTGGAAATGTAAGAACTTTGTGCACTTCCTCTGTAATTCCTCCTGGAAATGTAAGAACTCTACTTTATGCAATTCCTCTGTAATTCCTCCTGGAAATGTAAGAACTCTACTTTGTGCATTTCCTCTATAATTGCCCCTGGATATGTAAGAACTTTACTTTATGCACTTCCTCAGTAATCCCTCCTGGAAATGTAAGATCTTTACTTTGTGCACTTCCACTGTAAATCCTCCTGGAAATGTAAGAACTTTACTTTATGCACTTCCTCTGTAATCCCTCCTGGAAATGTAGCGACTCTACTTTGTGCATTTCCTCTATAATTCCTCCTGGAATTGTAAGAACTTTACTTTATGCACTTCCTCTGTAATCCCTCCTGGAAATGCAAGAAATCTACTTTGTGCACATCCTCTGTAATCCCTCCTGGAAATGTAAGAACGTTGTGCATTTCTTCTGTAATTGCTCCTGGAAATGTAAGAACATTACTTTATGCACATCCCCTGTAATCCCTCCTGGAAATGTAAGAACTTTACTTTATGCACTTCCTCCTGGAAATGTAAGAACTTTACTTTGTCCACATCCCCTGTAATCCCTCCTGGAAATGTAAGAACTTTACTTTATGCACTTCCTCTGTAAATCCTCCTGGAAATGTAAGAACTCTACTTTGTGCACTTCCTCTTTAATTCCTCATGGAAATGTAAGAACTTTACTTTATGCACTTCCTCTGTAATCCCTCCTGGAAATGTAAGAACTCTACTTTATGCACATCCCCTGTAATCCCTCCTGGAAATGTAAGGACTCTACTTTGTGCACTTCCTCTGTAATCCCTCCTGGAAATGTAAGAAATTTACTTTATTCACTTTCTCTGTAATCCCTCCTGGAAATGTAAGGACTCTATTTTGTGCATTTCCTCTATAATTCCTCCTGGTAATGTAAGAACTTTATGCACTTCTTCTGTAATCCCACCTGGAAATGTAAGAACTCTACTTTGTGCACTTCCTCTGTAAATCCTCCTGGAAATGTAAGAACTTTACTTTATGCACTTCCTCTGTAATACCTCCTGGAAATGTAAGAACTCTACTTTGTGCACTTCCTCTTTAATTCCTCATGGAAATATAAGAACTTTACTTTATGCACTTCCTCTGTAATCCCTCCTGGAAATGTAAGAACTCTACTTTGTGCACATCCCCTGTAATCCCTCCTGGAAATTTAAGGACTATACTTTGTGCACTTCCTCTATAATTCCTCCTGGAAATGTAAGAACTTTACTTTATGCACTTCCTCTGTAATCTCTCCTGGAAATGTAAGTACTTTACTTTATGCACTTCCTTTGTAATCCCTCCTGGAAATGTAAGAAATCTACTTTGTGCACTTCCTCTGTAAACCCTTCTGGAAATGTAAGAAATCTACTTTGTGCACTTCCTCTGTAATCCCTCCTGGGAATGTAAGAATGTTGTGCATTTCCTCTGTAATTCTTCCTGGAAATGTAAGAACTTTACTTTATGCACTTCCCCTGTAAATCCTTCTGGAAATGTAAGAACTTTACTTTGTGCACTTCCTCTGTAATCCCTCCTGGAAACGTAAGAACTTTACTTTATGCACTTCTTCTGTAATCCATCCTGGAAATGTAAGAACTCTACTTTGTGCACTTTCTCTGTAATCCCTCCTGGAAATGTAAGAACTTTACTATTCTGCACTTCCTCTTTAATCCCTCCTGGAAATGAAAAAACTCTACTTTGTGCACTTCCTCTGTAATCCCTCCTGGAAATGTAAGAACTTTGTGCACTTCCTCTGTAATTCCTCCTGGAAATGTAAGTACTCTACTTTATGCAATTCCTCTGTAATTCCTCCTGGAAATGTAAGAACTCTACTTTGTGCATTTCCTCTATAATTCCTCCTGGATATGTAAGTACTTTACTTTATGCACTTCCTCAGTAATCCCTCCTGGAAATGTAAGATCTTTACTTTGTGCACTTCCTCTGTAAATCCTCCTGGAAATGTAAGAACTTTACTTTATGCACTTCCTCTGTAATCCCTCCTGGAAATGTAACGACTCTACTTTGTGCATTTCCTCTATAATTCCTCCTGGAAATGTAAGAACTTTACTTTATGCACTTCCTCTGTAATCCCTCCTGGAAATGTAAGAAATCTACTTTATGCACTTCCTCTGTAATCCCTCCTGGAAATGTAAGAACGTTTTGCATTTCTTCTGTAATTGCTCCTGGAAATGTAAGAACATTACTTTATGCACATCCCCTGTAATCCCTCCTGGAAATGTAAGAACTTTACTTTATGCACTTCCTCCTGGAAATGTAAGAACTTTACTTTGTGCACATCCCCTGTAATCCCTCCTGGAAATGTAAGAACTTTACTTTATGCACTTCCTCTGTAAATCCTCCTGGAAATGTAAGAACTTTACTTTATGCACTTCCTCTGTTATCCGTCCTGGAAATGTAAGAACTCTACTTTGTGCACTTCCTCTATAAATCCTCCTGGAAATGTAAGAACTTTACTTTATGCACTTCCTCTGTAATACCTCCTGGAAATGTAAGAACTCTACTTTGTGCACTTCCTCTTTAATTCCTCATGGAAATGTAAGAACTTTACTTTATGCACTTCCTCTGTAATCCCTCCTGGAAATGTAAGAACTCTACTTTGTGCACATCCCCTGTAATCCCTCCTGGAAATGTAAGGACTCTACTTTGTGCACTTCCTCTGTAATCCCTCCTGGAAATGTAAGAAATTTACTTTATGCACTTTCTCTGTAATCCCTCCTGGAAATGTAAGGACTCTATTTTGTGCATTTCCTCTATAATTCCTCCTGGAAATGTAAGAACTTTACTTTATGCACTTCCTCTGTAATCTCTCCTGGAAATGTAAGTACTTTACTTTATGCACTTCCTCTGTAATCCCTCCTGGAAATGTAAGAAATCTACTTTGTGCACTTCCTCTGTAATCCCTCCTGGAAATATAAGAAATCTACTTTGTGCACTTCCTCTGTAATCCCTCCTGGGAATGTAAGAATGTTGTGCATTTCCTCTGTAATTCTTCCTGGAAATGTAAGAACTTTACTTTATGCACTTCCTCTGTAATCCTTCCTGGAAATGTAAGAACTCTACTTTGTGCACTTCCTCTTTAATTCCTCATGGAAATGTAAGAACTTTACTTTATGCACTTCCTCTGTAATCCCTCCTGGAAATGTAAGAACTCTACTTTGTGCACATCCCCTGTAATCCCTCCTGGAAATGTAAGGACTCTACTTTGTGCACTTCCTCTGTAATCCCTCCTGGAAATGTAAGAAATTTACTTTATGCACTTTCTCTGTAATCCCTCCTGGAAATGTAAGGACTCTATTTTGTGCATTTCCTCTATAATTCCTCCTGGAAATGTAAGAACTTTACTTTATGCACTTCCTCTGTAATCTCTCCTGGAAATGTAAGTACTTTACTTTATGCACTTCCTCTGTAATCCCTCCTGGAAATGTAAGAAATCTACTTTGTGCACTTCCTCTGTAATCCCTCCTGGAAATATAAGAAATCTACTTTGTGCACTTCCTCTGTAATCCCTCCTGGGAATGTAAGAATGTTGTGCATTTCCTCTGTAATTCTTCCTGGAAATGTAAGAACTTTACTTTATGCACTTCCTCTGTAATCCTTCCTGGAAATGTAAGAACTCTACTTTGTGCACTTCCTCTTTAATTCCTCATGGAAATGTAAGAACTTTACTTTATGCACTTCCTCTGTAATCCCTCCTGGAAATGTAAGAACTCTACTTTGTGCACATCCCCTGTAATCCCTCCTGGAAATGTAAGGACTCTACTTTGTGCACTTCCTCTGTAATCCCTCCTGGAATTGTAAGAAATTTACTTTATGCACTTTCTCTGTAATCCCTCCTGGAAATGTAAGGACTCTATTTTGTGCATTTCCTCTATAATTCCTCCTGGAAATGTAAGAACTTTACTTTATGCACTTCCTCTGTAATCTCTCCTGGAAATGTAAGTACTTTACCTTGTGCACTTCCTCTTTAATCCCTCCTGGAAATGTAAGAAATCTACTTTGTGCACTTCCTCTGTAATCCCTCCTGGAAATGTAAGCAATCTACTTTGTGCACTTCCTCTGTAATCCCTCCTGGGAATGTAAGAATGTTGTGCATTTCCTCAGTAATTCTTCCTGGAAATGTAAGGTCTCTATTTTGTGCATTTCCTCTATAATTCCTCCTGGAAATGTAAGAACTTTACTTTATGCACTTCCTCTGTAATCCCTCCTGGAAATGTAAGAACTTTACTTTATGCACTTCCTCAGTAATCCCTCCTGGAAATGTAAGAACTCTACTTTGTGCACTTCCTCTGTAATCCCTCCTGGAAATGTAAGAACTTTATGCACTTCTTCTGTAATCCCACCTGGAAAGGTAAGAACTCTACTTTGTGCACTTCCTCTGTAAATCCTCCTGGAAATGTAAGAACTTTACTTTATGCACTTCCTCTGTAATTCCTCCTGGAAATGTAAGAAATCTACTTTGTGCACTTCCTCTGTAATCCCTCCTGGAAATGTAAGAACATTGTGCACTTCCTCTGTAATTCCTCCTGGAAATGTAAGAACTCTACTTTATGCAATTCCTCTGTAATTCCTCCTGGAAATGTAAGAACTCTACTTTGTGCATTTCCTCTATAATTCCTCCTGGATATGTAAGAACTTTACTTTATGCACTTCCTCAGTAATCGCTCCTGGAAATGTAAGATCTTTACTTTGTGCACTTCCTCTGTAAATTCTCCTGGAAATGTAAGAACTTTACTTTATGCACTTCCTCTGTAATCCCTCCTGGAAATGTAACGACTCTACTTTGTGCATTTCCTCTATAATTCCTCCTGGAAATGTAAGAACTTTACTTTATGCACTTCCTCTGTAATCCCTCCTGGAAATGTAAGAAATCTACTTTGTGCACTTCCTCTGTAATCCCTCCTGGAAATGTAAGAACGTTGTGCATTTCTTCTGTAATTGCTCCTGGAAATGTAAGAACAATACTTTATGCACATCCCCTGTATTCCCTCCTGGAAATGTAAGAACTTTACTTTATGCACTTCCTCCTGGAAATGTAAGAACTTTACTTTGTGCACATCCCCTGTAATCCCTCCTGGAAATGTAAGAACTTTACTTTATGCACTTCCTCTGTAAATCCTCCTGGAAATGTAAGAACTTTACTTTATGCACTTCCTCTGTTATCCCTCCTGGAAATGTAAGAACTCTACTTTGTGCATTTCCTCTATAATTCCTCCTGGTAATGTAAGAACTTTATACACTTCTTCTGTAATCCCACCTGGAAATGTAAGAACTCTACTTTGTGCACTTCCTCTGTAAATCCTCCTGGAAATGTAAGAACTTTACTTTATGCACTTCCTCTGTAATACCTCCTGGAAATGTAAGAACTCTACTTTGTGCACTTCCTCTTTAATTCCTCATGGAAATGTAAGAACTTTACTTTATGCACTTCCTCTGTAATCCCTCCTGGAAATGTAAGAACTCTACTTTATGCACATCCCCTGTAATCCCTCCTGGAAATGTAAGGACTCTACTTTGTGCACTTCCTCTGTAATCCCTCCTGGAAATGTAAGAAATTTACTTTATTCACTTTCTCTGTAATCCCTCTTGGAAATGTAAGGACTCAATTTTGTGCATTTCCTCTAATTCCTCCTGGAAATGTAAGAACTTTACTTTATGCACTTCCTCTGTAATCTCTCCTGGAAATGTAAGTACTTTACTTTATGCACTTCCTCTGTAATCCCTCCTGGAAATGTAAGAAATCTACTTTGTGCACTTCCTCTGTAATCCCTCCTGGAAATGTAAGAAATCTACTTTGTGCACTTCCTCTGTAATCCCTCCTGGGAATGTAAGAATGTTGTGCATTTCCTCTGTAATTCTTCCTGGAAATGTAAGAACTTTACTTTATGCACTTCCTCTGTAAATCCTTCTGGAAATGTAAGAACTTTACTTTGTACACTTCCTCTGTAATCCCTCCTGGAAATGTAAGGGCTCTACTTTGTGCACTTCCTCTGTAATCCCTCCTGGAAATGTAAGAACTTTACTTTATGAACTTCCTCAGTAATCCCTCCTGGAAATGTAAGAACTCTACTTTGTGCACTTCCTCTGTAATCCCTCCTGGAAATGTAAGAACTTTATGCACTTCTTCTGTAATCCCACCTGGAAAGGTAAGAACTCTACTTTGTGCACTTCCTCTGTAAATCCTCCTGGAAATGTAAGAACTTTACTTTATGCACTTCCTCTGTAATAACTCCTGTAAATGTAAGCACTCTACTTTGTGCACTTCCTCTTTAATTCCTCATGGAAATGTAAGAACTTTACTTTATTCACTTCCTCTGCAATCCCTCCTGGAAATGTAAGAACTCTACTTTGTGCACATCCCCTGTAATCCCTCCTGGAAACGTAAGGACTCTACTTTGTGCACTTCCTCTGTAATCCCTCCTGGAAATGTAAGGAATTTACTTTATGCACTTTCTCTGTAATCCCTCCTGAAAATGTAAGGACTCTATTTTGTGCATTTCCTCTATAATTCCTCCTGGAAATGTAAGAACTTTACTTTATACACTTCCTCTGTAATCTCTCCTGGAAATTTAAGTACTTTACTTTATGCACTTCCTCTGTAATCCCTCCTGGAAATGTAAGAAATCTACTTTGTGCACTTCCTCTGTAATCCCTCCTGGAAATGTAAGAAATCTACTTTGTGCACTTCCTCTGTAATCCCTCCTGGGAATGTAAGAATGTTGTGCATTTCCTCTGTAATTCTTCCTGGAAATGTAAGAACTTTACTTTATACACTTCCTCTGTAAATCCTCCTGGAAATGTAAGAACTTTACTTTGTGTACTTCCTCTGTAATCCCTCCTGGAAATGTAAGGACTCTACTTTGTGCACTTCCTCTGTAATCCCTCCTGGAAATGTAAGAACTTTACTTCATGCACTTCCTCTGTAGTCCCTCCTGGAAATGTAAGAACTTTACTTTATGCACTTCTTCTGTAATCCCTCCTGGAAATGTAAGAACTCTACTTTGTGCACTTCCTCTGTAATCCCTCCTGGAAATGTAAGAACTTTACTATTCTGCACTTCCTCTTTAATCCCTCCTGGAAATGAAAAAACTCTACTTTGTGCACTTCCTCTGTAATCCCTCCTGGAAATGTAAGAACTTTGTGCACTTCCTCTGTAATTCCTCCTGGAAATGTAAGAACTCTACTTTATGCAATTCCTCTGTAATTCCTCCTGGAAATGTAAGAACTCTACTTTGTGCATTTCCTCTATAATTCCTCCTGGATATGTAAGAACTTTACTTTATGCACTTCCTCAGTAATCCCTCCTGGAAATGTAAGATCTTTACTTTGTGCACTTCCTCTGTAAATCCTCCTGGAAATGTAAGAACTTTACTTTATGCACTTCCTCTGTAATCCCTCCTGGAAATGTAACGACTCTACTTTGTGCATTTCCTCTATAATTCCTCCTGGAAATGTAAGAACTTTACTTTATGCACTTCCTCTGTAATCCCTCCTGGAAATGTAAGAAATCTACTTTGTGCACTTCCTCTGTAATCCCTCCTGGAAATGTAAGAACGTTGTGCATTTCTTCTGTAATTGCTCCTGGAAATGTAAGAACAATACTTTATTCACATCCCCTGTATTCCCTCCTGGAAATGTAAGAACTTTACTTTATGCACTTTCTCTGTAAATCCTCCTGGAAATGTAAGAACTTTACTTTATGCACTTCCTCTGTTATCCCTCCTGGAAATGTAAGAACTCTACTTTGTGCATTTCCTCTATAATTCCTCCTGGTAATGTAAGAACTTTATACACTTCTACTGTAATCCCACCTGGAAATGTAAGAACTCTACTTTGTGCACTTCCTCTGTAAATCCTCCTGGAAATGTAAGAACTTTACTTTATGCACTTCCTCTGTAATACCTCCTGGAAATGTAAGAACTCTACTTTGTGCACTTCCTCTTTAATTCCTCATGGAAATGTAAGAACTTTACTTTATGCACTTCCTCTGTAATCCCTCCTGGAAATGTAAGAACTCTACTTTATGCACATCCCCTGTAATCCCTCCTGGAAATGTAAGGACTCTACTTTGTGCACTTCCTCTGTAATCCCTCCTGGAAATGTAAGAAATTTACTTTATTCACTTTCTCTGTAAACCCTCCTGGAAATGTAAGGACTCTATTTTGTGCATTTCCTCTATAATTCCTCCTGGAAATGTAAGAACTTTACTTTATGCACTTCCTCTGTAATCCCTCCTGGAAATGTAAGAAATCTACTTTGTGCACTTCCTCTGTAATCCCTCCTGGAAATGTAAGAAATCTACTTTGTGCACTTCCTCTGTAATCCCTCCTGGGAATGTAAGAATGTTGTGCATTTCCTCTGTAATTCTTCCTGGAAATGTAAGAACTTTAATTTATGCACTTCCTCTGTAAATCCTTCTGGAAATGTAAGAACTTTACTTTGTGCACTTCCTCTGTAATCCCTCCTGGAAATGTAAGGACTCTACTTTGTGCACTTCCTCTGTAATCCCTCCTGGAAATGTAAGAACTTTACTTTATGCACTTCCTCTGTAATCCCTCCTGGAAATGTAAGAACTTTACTTTATGCACTTCTTCTGTAATCCCTCCTGGAAATGTAAGAACTCTACTTTGTGCACTTCCTCTGTAATCCCTCCTGGAAATGTAAGGACTTTACTATTCTGCACTTCCTCTTTAATCCCTCCTGGAAATGAAAAAAGTCTACTTTGTGCACTTCCTCTGTAATCCCTCCTGGAAATGTAAGAACTTTGTGCACTTCCTCTGTAATTCCTCCTGGAAATGTAAGAACTCTACTTTATGCAATTCCTCTGTAATTCCTCCTGGAAATGTAAGAACTCTACTTTGTGCATTTCCTCTATAATTGCCCCTGGATATGTAAGAACTTTACTTTATGCACTTCCTCAGTAATCTCTCCTGGAAATGTAAGTACTTTACTTTATGCACTTCCTCTGTAATCCCTCCTGGAAATGTAAGAAATCTACTTTGTGCACTTCCTCTGTAATCCCTCCTGGAAATGTAAGAAATCTACTTTGTGCACTTCCTCTGTAATCCCTCCTGGGAATGTAAGAATGTTGTGCATTTCCTCTGTAATTCTTCCTGGAAATGTAAGAACTTTACTTTATGCACTTCCTCTGTAAATCCTCCTGGAAATGTAAGAACTTTACTTTGTGCACTTCCTCTGTAATCCCTCCTGGAAATGTAAGGACTCTACTTTGTGCACTTCCTCTGTAATCCCTCCTGGAAATGTAAGAACTTTACTTTATGCTCTTCCTCTGTAATCCCTCCTGGAAATGTAAGAACTTTACTTTATGCACTTCTTCTGTAATCCCTCCTGGAAATGTAAGAACTCTACTTTGTGCACTTCCTCTGTAGTCCCTCCTGGAAATGTAAGAACTTTACTATTCTGTACTTCCTCTTTAATCCCTCCTGGAAATGAAAAAACTCTACTTTGTGCACTTCCTCTGTAATCCCTCCTGGAAATGTAAGAACTTTGTGCACTTCCTCTGTAATTCCTCCTGGAAATGTAAGAACTCTACTTTATGCAATTCCTCTGTAATTCCTCCTGGAAATGTAAGAACTCTACTTTGTGCATTTCCTCTATAATTCCTCCTGGATATGTAAGAACTTTACTTTATGCACTTCCTCAGTAACCCCTCCTGGAAATGTAAGATCTTTACTTTGTGCACTTCCTCTGTAAATCCTCCTGGAAATGTAAGAACTTTACTTTATGCACTTCTTCTGTAATCCCTCCTGGAAATGTAACGACTCTACTTTGTGCATTTCCTCTATAATTCCTCCTGGAAATGTAAGAACTTTACTTTATGCACTTCCTCTGTAATCCCTCCTGGAAATGTAAGAAATCTACCTTGTGCACTTCCTCTGTAATCCCTCCTGGAAATGTAAGAACGTTGTGCATTTCTTCTGTAATTGCTCCTGGAAATGTAAGAACAATACTTTATGCACATCCCCTGTATTCCCTCCTGGAAATGTAAGAACTTTACTTTATGCACTTCCTCCTGGAAATGTAAGAACTTTACTTTGTGCACATCCCCTGTAATCCCTCCTGGAAATGTAAGAACTTTACTTTATGCACTTCCTCTGTAAATCCTCCTGGAAATGTAAGAACTTTACTTTATGCACTTCCTCTGTTATCCCTCCTGGAAATGTAAGAACTCTACTTTGTGCATTTCCTCTATAATTCCTCCTGGTAATGTAAGAACTTTATACACTTCTTCTGTAATCCCACCTGGAAATGTAAGAACTCTACTTTGTGCACTTCCTCTGTAAATCCTCCTGGAAATGTAAGAACTTTACTTTATGCACTTCCTCTGTAATACCTCCTGGAAATGTAAGAACTCTACTTTGTGCACTTCCTCTTTAATTCCTCATGGAAATGTAAGAACTTTACTTTATGCACTTCCTCTGTAATCCCTCCTGGAAATGTAAGAACTCTACTTTATGCACATCCCCTGTAATCCCTCCTGGAAATGTAAGGACTCTACTTTGTGCACTTCCTCTGTAATCCCTCCTGGAAATGTAAGAAATTTACTTTATTCACTTTCTCTGTAATCCCTCCTGGAAATGTAAGGACTCTATTTTGTGCATTTCCTCTATAATTCCTCCTGGAAATGTAAGAACTTTACTTTATGCACTTCCTCTGTAATCTCTCCTGGAAATGTAAGTACTTTACTTTATGCACTTCCTCTGTAATCCCTCCTGGAAATGTAAGAAATCTACTTTGTGCACTTCCTCTGTAATCCCTCCTGGAAATGTAAGAAATCTACTTTGTGCACTTCCTCTGTAATCTCTCCTGGGAATGTAAGAATGTTGTGCATTTCCTCTGTAATTCTTCCTGGAAATGTAAGAACTTTACTTTATGCACTTCCTCTGTAAATCCTTCTGGAAATGTAAGAACTTTACTTTGTGCACTTCCTCTGTAATCCCTCCTGGAAATGTAAGGACTCTACTTTGTGCACTTCCTCTGTAATCCCTCCTGGAAATGTAAGAACTTTACTTTATGCACTTCCTCTGTAATCCCTCCTGGAAATGTAAGAACTTTACTTTATGCACTTCTTCTGTAATCCCTCCTGGAAATGTAAGAACTCTACTTTGTGCACTTCCTCTGTAATCCCTCCTGTAAATGTAAGAACTTTACTATTCTGCACTTCCTCTTTAATCCCTCCTGGAAATGAAAAAAGTCTACTTTGTGCACTTCCTCTGTAATCCCTCCTGAAAATGTAAGAACTTTGTGCACTTCCTCTGTAATTCCTCCTGGAGATGTAAGAACTCTACTTTATGCAATTCCTCTGTAATTCCTCCTGGAAATGTAAGAACTCTACTTTGTGCATTTCCTCTATAATTGCCCCTGGATATGTAAGAACTTTACTTTATGCACTTCCTCAGTAATCTCTCCTGGAAATGTAAGTACTTTACTTTATGCACTTCCTCTGTAATCCCTCCTGGAAATGTAAGAAATCTACTTTGTGCACTTCCTCTGTAATCCCTCCTGGAAATGTAAGAAATCTACTTTGTGCACTTCCTCTGTAATCCCTCCTGGGAATGTAAGAATGTTGTGCATTTCCTCTGTAATTCTTCCTGGAAATGTAAGAACTTTACTTTATGCACTTCCTCTGTAAATCCTCCTGGAAATGTAAGAACTTTACTTTGTGCACTTCCTCTGTATTCCCTCCTGGAAATGTAAGGACTCTACTTTGTGCATTTCCTCTGTAATCCCTCCTGGAAATGTAAGAACTTTACTTTATGCACTTCCTCTGTAATCCCTCCTGGAAATGTAAGAACTTTACTTTATGCACTTCTTCTGTAATCCCTCCTGGAAATGTAAGAAGTCTAATTTGTGCACTTCCTCTGTAATCCCTCCTGGAAATGTAAGAACTTTACTATTCTGCACTTCCTCTTTAATCCCTCCTGGAAATGAAAAAACTCTACTTTGTGCACTTCCTCTGTAATCCCTCCTGGAAATGTAAGAACTTTGTGCACTTCCTCTGTAATTCCTCCTGGAAATGTAAGAACTCTACTTTATGCAATTCCTCTGTAATTCCTCCTGGAAATGTAAGAACTCTACTTTGTGCATTTCCTCTATATTTCCTCCTGGATATGTAAGAACTTTACTTTATGCACTTCCTCAGTAATCCCTCCTGGAAATGTAAGATCTTTCCTTTGTGCACTTCCTCTGTAAATCCTCCTGGAAATGTAAGAACTTTACTTTATGCACTTCCTCTGTAATCCCTCCTGGAAATGTAACGACTCTACTTTGTGCATTTCCTCTATAATTCCTCCTGGAAATGTAAGAACTTTACTTTATGCACTTCCTCTGTAATCCCTCCTGGAAATGTAAGAAATCTACTTTGTGCACTTCCTCTGTAATCCCTCCTGGAAATGTAAGAACGTTGTGCATTTCTTCTGTAATTGCTCCTGGAAATGTAAGAACAATACGTTATGCACATCCCCTGTATTCCCTCCTGGAAATGTAAGAACTTTACTTTATGCACTTCCTCCTGGAAATGTAAGAACTTTACTTTGTGCACATCCCCTGTAATCCCTCCTGGAAATGTAAGAACTTTACTTTATGCACTTCCTCTGTAAATTCTCCTGGAAATGTAAGAACTTTACTTTATGCACTTCCTCTGTTATCTCTCCTGGAAATGTAAGAACTCTACTTTGTGCATTTCCTCTATAATTCCTCCTGGTAATGTAAGAACTTTATACACTTCTTCTGTAATCCCACCTGGAAATGTAAGAACTCTACTTTGTGCACTTCCTCTGTAAATCCTCCTGGAAATGTAAGAACTTTACTTTATGCACTTCCTCTGTAATACCTCCTGGAAATGTAAGAACTCTACTTTGTGCACTTCCTCTTTAATTCCTCATGGAAATGTAAGAACTTTACTTTATGCACTTCCTCTGTAATCCCTCCTGGAAATGTAAGAACTCTACTTTATGCACATCCCCTGTAATCCCTCCTGGAAATGTAAGGACTCTACTTTGTGCACTTCCTCTGTAATCCCTCCTGGAAATGTAAGAAATTTACTTTATTCACTTTCTCTGTAATCCCTCCTGGAAATGTAAGGACTCTATTTTGTGCATTTCCTCTATAATTCCTCCTGGAAATGTAAGAACTTTACTTTATGCACTTCCTCTGTAATCTCTCCTGGAAATGTAAGTACTTTACTTTATGCACTTCCTCTGTAATCCCTCCTGGAAATGTAAGAAATCTACTTTGTGCACTTCCTCTGTAATCCCTCCTGGAAATGTAAGAAATCTACTTTGTGCACTTCCTCTGTAATCCCTCCTGGGAATGTAAGAATGTTGTGCATTTCCTCTGTAATTCTTCCTGGAAATGTAAGAACTTTACTTTATGCACTTCCTCTGTAAATCCTTCTGGAAATGTAAGAACTTTACTTTGTGCACTTCCTCTGTAATCCCTCCTGGAAATGTAAGGACTCTACTTTGTGCACTTCCTCTGTAATCCCTCCTGGAAATGTAAGAACTTTACTTTATGCACTTCCTCTGTAATCCCTCCTGGAAATGTAAGAACTTTACTTTATGCACTTCCTCAGTAATTCCTCCTGGAAATGTAAGAACTTTATGCACTTCTTCTGTAATCCCACCTGGAAAGGTAAGAACTCTACTTTGTGCACTTCCTCTGTAAATCCTCCTGGAAATGTAAGAACTTTACTTTATGCACTTCCTCTGTAATACCTCCTGTAAATGTAAGCACTCTACTTTGTGCACTTCCTCTTTAATTCCTCATGGAAATGTAAGAACTTTACTTTATTCACTTCCTCTGCAATCCCTCCTGGAAATGTAAGAACTCTACTTTGTGCACATCCCCTGTAATCCCTCCTGGAAATGTAAGGACTCTATTTTGTGCACTTCCTCTGTAATCCCTCCTGGAAATGTAAGAACTTTACTTTATGCACTTCCTCTGTAGTCCCTCCTGGAAATGTAAGAACTTTACTTTATGCACTTCTTCTGTAATCCCTCCTGGAAATGTAAGAACTCTACTTTGTGCACTTCCTCTGTAATCCCTCCTGGAAATGTAAGAACTTTACTATTCTGCACTTCCTCTTTAATCCCTCCTGGAAATGAAAAAAGTCTACTTTGTGCACTTCCTCTGTAATCCTTCCTGAAAATGTAAGAACTTTGTGCACTTCCTCTGTAATTGCTCCTGGAAATGTAAGAACTCTACTTCATGCAATTCCTCTGTAATTCCTCCTGGAAATGTAAGAACTCTACTTTGTGCATTTCCTCTATAATTGCCCCTGGATATGTAAGAACTTTACTTTATGCACTTCCTCAGTAATCTCTCCTGGAAATGTAAGTACTTTACTTCATGCACTTCCTCTGTAATCCCTCCTGGAAATGTAAGAAATCTACTTTGTGCACTTCCTCTGTAATCCCTCCTGGAAATGTAAGAAATCTACTTTGTGCACTTCCTCTGTAATCCCTCCTGGGAATGTAAGAATGTTGTGCATTTCCTCTGTAATTCTTCCTGGAAATGTAAGAACTTTACTTTATGCACTTCCTCTGTAAATCCTCCTGGAAATGTAAGAACTTTACTTTGTGCACTTCCTCTGTATTCCCTCCTGGAAATGTAAGGACTCTACTTTGTGCACTTCCTCTGTAATCCCTCCTGGAAATGTAAGAACTTTACTTTATGCACTTCCTCTGTAATCCCTCCTGGAAATGTAAGAAATTTACTTTATGCACTTCTTCTGTAATCCCTCCTGGAAATGTAAGAAGTCTAATTTGTGCACTTCCTCTGTAATCCCTCCTGGAAATGTAAGAACTTTACTATTCTGCACTTCCTCTTTAATCCCTCCTGGAAATGAAAAAACTCTACTTTGTGCACTTCCTCTGTAATCCCTCCTGGAAATGTAAGAACTTTGTGCACTTCCTCTGTAATTCCTCCTGGAAATGTAAGAACTCTACTTTATGCAATTCCTCTGTAATTCCTCCTGGAAATGTAAGAACTCTACTTTATGCACTTCCTCAGTAATCCCTCCTGGAAATGTAAGATCTTTCCTTTGTGCACTTCCTCTGTAAATCCTCCTGGAAATGTAAGAACTTTACTTTATGCACTTCCTCTGTAATCCCTCCTGGAAATGTAACGACTCTACTTTGTGCATTTCCTCTATAATTCCTCCTGGAAATGTAAGAACTTTACTTTATGCACTTCCTCTGTAATCCCTCCTGGAAATGTAAGAAATCTACTTTGTGCACTTCCTCTGTAATCCCTCCTGGAAATGTAAGAACGTTGTGCATTTCTTCTGTAATTGCTCCTGGAAATGTAAGAACAATACTTTATGCACATCCCCTGTATTCCCTCCTGGAAATGTAAGAACTTTACTTTATGCACTTCCTCCTGGAAATGTAAGAACTTTACTTTGTGCACATCCCCTGTAATCCCTCCTGGAAATGTAAGAACTTTACTTTATGCACTTCCTCTGTAAATTCTCCTGGAAATGTAAGAACTTTACTTTATGCACTTCCTCTGTTATCCCTCCTGGAAATGTAAGAACTCTACTTTGTGCATTTCCTCTATAATTCCTCCTGGTAATGTAAGAACTTTATACACTTCTTCTGTAATCCCACCTGGAAATGTAAGAACTCTACTTTGTGCACTTCCTCTGTAAATCCTCCTGGAAATGTAAGAACTTTACTTTATGCACTTCCTCTGTAATACCTCCTGGAAATGTAAGAACTCTACTTTGTGCACTTCCTCTTTAATTCCTCATGGAAATGTAAGAACTTTACTTTATGCACTTCCTCTGTAATCCCTCCTGGAAATGTAAGAACTCTACTTTATGCACATCCCCTGTAATCCCTCCTGGAAATGTAAGGACTCTACTTTGTGCACTTCCTCTGTAATCCCTCCTGGAAATGTAAGAAATTTACTTCATTCACTTTCTCTGTAATCCCTCCTGGAAATGTAAGGACTCTATTTTGTGCATTTCCTCTATAATTCCTCCTGGAAATGTAAGAACTTTACTTTATGCACTTCCTCTGTAATCTCTCCTGGAAATGTAAGTACTTTACTTTATGCACTTCCTCTGTAATCCCTCCTGGAAATGTAAGAAATCTACTTTGTGCACTTCCTCTGTAATCCCTCCTGGAAATGTAAGAAATCTACTTTGTGCACTTCCTCTGTAATCCCTCCTGGGAATGTAAGAATGTTGTGCATTTCCTCTGTAATTCTTCCTGGAAATGTAAGAACTTTACTTTATGCACTTCCTCTGTAAATCCTTCTGGAAATGTAAGAACTTTACTTTGTGCACTTCCTCTGTAATCCCTCCTGGAAATGTAAGGACTCTACTTTGTGCACTTCCTCTGTAATCCCTCCTGGAAATGTAAGAACTTTACTTTATGCACTTCCTCTGTAATCCCTCCTGGAAATGTAAGAACTTTACTTTATGCACTTCCTCAGTAATTCCTCCTGGAAATGTAAGAACTTTATGCACTTCTTCTGTAATCCCACCTGGAAAGGTAAGAACTCTACTTTGTGCACTTCCTCTGTAAATCCTCCTGGAAATGTAAGAACTTTACTTTATGCACTTCCTCTGTAATACCTCCTGTAAATGTAAGCACTCTACTTTGTGCACTTCCTCTTTAATTCCTCATGGAAATGTAAGAACTTTACTTTATTCACTTCCTCTGCAATCCCTCCTGGAAATGTAAGAACTCTACTTTGTGCACATCCCCTGTAATCCCTCCTGGAAATGTAAGGACTCTATTTTGTGCACTTCCTCTGTAATCCCTCCTGGAAATGTAAGAACTTTACTTTATGCACTTCCTCTGTAGTCCCTCCTGGAAATGTAAGAACTTTACTTTATGCACTTCTTCTGTAATCCCTCCTGGAAATGTAAGAACTCTACTTTGTGCACTTCCTCTGTAATCCCTCCTGGAAATGTAAGAACTTTACTATTCTGCACTTCCTCTTTAATCCCTCCTGGAAATGAAAAAAGTCTACTTTGTGCACTTCCTCTGTAATCCTTCCTGAAAATGTAAGAGCTTTGTGCACTTCCTCTGTAATTGCTCCTGGAAATGTAAGAACTCTACTTTATGCAATTCCTCTGTAATTCCTCCTGGAAATGTAAGAACTCTACTTTGTGCATTTCCTCTATAATTGCCCCTGGATATGTAAGAACTTTACTTTATGCACTTCCTCAGTAATCTCTCCTGGAAATGTAAGTACTTTACTTCATGCACTTCCTCTGTAATCCCTCCTGGAAATGTAAGAAATCTACTTTGTGCACTTCCTCTGTAATCCCTCCTGGAAATGTAAGAAATCTACTTTGTGCACTTCCTCTGTAATCCCTCCTGGGAATGTAAGAATGTTGTGCATTTCCTCTGTAATTCTTCCTGGAAATGTAAGAACTTTACTTTATGCACTTCCTCTGTAAATCCTCCTGGAAATGTAAGAACTTTACTTTGTGTACTTCCTCTGTATTCCCTCCTGGAAATGTAAGGACTCTACTTTGTGCACTTCCTCTGTAATCCCTCCTGGAAATGTAAGAACTTTACTTTATGCACTTCCTCTGTAATCCCTCCTGGAAATGTAAGAAATTTACTTTATGCACTTCTTCTGTAATCCCTCCTGGAAATGTAAGAAGTCTAATTTGTGCACTTCCTCTGTAATCCCTCCTGGAAATGTAAGAACTTTACTATTCTGCACTTCCTCTTTAATCCCTCCTGGAAATGAAAAAACTCTACTTTGTGCACTTCCTCTGTAATCCCTCCTGGAAATGTAAGAACTTTGTGCACTTCCTCTGTAATTCCTCCTGGAAATGTAAGAACTCTACTTTATGCAATTCCTCTGTAATTCCTCCTGGAAATGTAAGAACTCTACTTTGTGCATTTCCTCTATAATTCCTCCTGGATATGTAAGAACTTTACTTTATGCACTTCCTCAGTAATCCCTCCTGGAAATGTAAGATCTTTCCTTTATGCACTTCCTCTGTAAATCCTTCTGGAAATGTAAGAACTTTACTTTGTGCACTTCCTCTGTAATCCCTCCTGGAAATGTAAGGACTCTACTTTGTGCACTTCCTCTGTAATCCCTCCTGGAAATGTAAGAACTTTACTTTATGCACTTCCTCTGTAATCCCTCCTGGAAATGTAAGAACTTTACTTTATGCACTTCTTCTGTAATCCCTCCTGGAAATGTAAGAACTCTACTTTGTGCACTTCCTCTGTAATCCCTCCTGGAAATGTAAGAACTTTACTATTCTGCACTTCCTCTTTAATCCCTCCTGGAAATGAAAAAAGTCTACTTTGTGCACTTCCTCTGTAATCCCTCCTGGAAATGTAAGAACTTTGTGCACTTCCTCTGTAATTCCTCCTGGAAATGTAAGAACTCTACTTTGTGCATTTCCTCTATAATTGCCCCTGGATATGTAAGAACTTTACTTTATGCACTTCCTCAGTAATCTCTCCTGGAAATGTAAGTACTTTACTTTATGCACTTCCTCTGTAATCCCTCCTGGAAATGTAAGAAATCTACTTTGTGCACTTCCTCTGTAATCCCTCCTGGAAATGTAAGAAATCTACTTTGTGCACTTCCTCTGTAATCCCTCCTGGGAATGCAAGAATGTTGTGCATTTCCTCTGTAATTCTTCCTGGAAATGTAAGAACTTTACTTTATGCACTTCCTCTGTAAATCCTCCTGGAAATGTAAGAACTTTACTTTGTGCACTTCCTCTGTAATCCCTCCTGGAAATGTAAGGACTCTACTTTGTGCACTTCCTCTGTAATCCCTCCTGGAAATGTAAGAACTTTACTTTATGCTCTTCCTCTGTAATCCCTCCTGGAAATGTAAGAACTTTACTTTATGCACTTCTTCTGTAATCCCTCCTGGAAATGTAAGAACTCTACTTTGTGCACTTCCTCTGTAGTCCCTCCTGGAAATGTAAGAACTTTACTATTCTGTACTTCCTCTTTAATCCCTCCTGGAAATGAAAAAACTCAACTTTGTGCACTTCCTCTGTAATCCCTCCTGGAAATGTAAGAACTTTGTGCACTTCCTCTGTAATTCCTCCTGGAAATGTAAGAACTCTACTTTATGCAATTCCTCTGTAATTCCTCCTGGAAATGTAAGAACTCTACTTTGTGCATTTCCTCTATAATTCCTCCTGGATATGTAAGAACTTTACTTTATGCACTTCCTCAGTAACCCCTCCTGGAAATGTAAGATCTTTACTTTGTGCACTTCCTCTGTAAATCCTCCTGGAAATGTAAGAACTTTACTTTATGCACTTCCTCTGTAATCCCTCCTGGAAATGTAACGACTCTACTTTGTGCATTTCCTCTATAATTCCTCCTGGAAATGTAAGAACTTTACTTTATGCACTTCCTCTGTAATCCCTCCTGGAAATGTAAGAAATCTACTTTGTGCACTTCCTCTGTAATCCCTCCTGGAAATGTAAGAACGTTGTGCATTTCTTCTGTAATTGCTCCTGGAAATGTAAGAACAATACTTTATGCACATCCCCTGTATTCCCTCCTGGAAATGTAAGAACTTTACTTTATGCACTTCCTCCTGGAAATGTAAGAACTTTACTTTGTGCACATCCGCTGTAATCCCTCCTGGAAATGTAAGAACTTTACTTTATGCACTTCCTCTGTAAATCCTCCTGGAAATGTAAGAACTTTACTTTATGCACTTCCTCTGTTATCCCTCCTGGAAATGTAAGAACTCTACTTTGTGCATTTCCTCTATAATTCCTCCTGGTAATGTAAGAACTTTATACACTTCTTCTGTAATCCCACCTGGAAATGTAAGAACTCTACTTTGTGCACTTCCTCTGTAAATCCTCCTGGAAATGTAAGAACTTAACTTTATGCACTTCCTCTGTAATACCTCCTGGAAATGTAAGAACTCTACTTTGTGCACTTCCTCTTTAATTCCTCATGGAAATGTAAGAACTTTACTTTATGCACTTCCTCTGTAATCCCTCCTGGAAATGTAAGAACTCTACTTTATGCACATCCCCTGTAATCCCTCCTGGAAATGTAAGGACTCTACTTTGTGCACTTCCTCTGTAATCCCTCCTGGAAATGTAAGAATGTTGTGCATTTCCTCTGTAATTCTTCCTGGAAATGTAAGAACTTTACTTTATGCACTTCCTCTGTAAATCCTTCTGGAAATGTAAGAACTTTACTTTGTGCACTTCCTCTGTAATCCCTCCTGGAAATGTAAGGACTCTACTTTGTGCACTTCCTCTGTAATCCCTCCTGGAAATGTAAGAACTCTACTTTGTGCACTTCCTCTGTAATCCCTCCTGTAAATGTAAGAACTTTACTATTCTGCACTTCCTCTTTAATCCCTCCTGGAAATGAAAAAAGTCTACTTTGTGCACTTCCTCTGTAATCCCTCCTGAAAATGTAAGAACTTTGTGCACTTCCTCTGTAATTCCTCCTGGAAATGTAAGAACTCTACTTTATGCAATTCCTCTGTAATTCCTCCTGGAAATGTAAGAACTCTACTTTGTGCATTTCCTCTATAATTGCCCCTGGATATGTAAGAACTTTACTTTATGCACTTCCTCAGTAATCTCTCCTGGAAATGTAAGTACTTTACTTTATGCACTTCCTCTGTAATCCCTCCTGGAAATGTAAGAAATCTACTTTGTGCACTTCCTCTGTAATCCCTCCTGGAAATGTAAGAAATCTACTTTGTGCACTTCCTCTGTAATCCCTCCTGGGAATGTAAGAATGTTGTGCATTTCCTCTGTAATTCTTCCTGGAAATGTAAGAACTTTACTTTATGCACTTCCTCTGTAAATCCTCCTGGAAATGTAAGAACTTTACTTTGTGCACTTCCTCTGTATTCCCTCCTGGAAATGTAAGGACTCTACTTTGTGCACTTCCTCTGTAATCCCTCCTGGAAATGTAAGAACTTTACTTTATGCACTTCCTCTGTAATCCCTCCTGGAAATGTAAGAACTTTACTTTATGCACTTCTTCTGTAATCCCTCCTGGAAATGTAAGAAGTCTAATTTGTGCACTTCCTCTGTAATCCCTCCTGGAAATGTAAGAACTTTACTATTCTGCACTTCCTCTTTAATCCCTCCTGGAAATGAAAAAACTCTACTTTGTGCACTTCCTCTGTAATCCCTCCTGGAAATGTAAGAACTTTGTGCACTTCCTCTGTAATTCCTCCTGGAAATGTAAGAACTCTACTTTATGCAATTCCTCTGTAATTCCTCCTGGAAATGTAAGAACTCTACTTTGTGCATTTCCTCTATAATTCCTCCTGGATATGTAAGAACTTTACTTTATGCACTTCCTCAGTAATCCCTCCTGGAAATGTAAGATCTTTCCTTTGTGCACTTCCTCTGTAAATCCTCCTGGAAATGTAAGAACTTTACTTTATGCACTTCCTCTGTAATCCCTCCTGGAAATGTAACGACTCTACTTTGTGCATTTCCTCTATAATTCCTCCTGGAAATGTAAGAACTTTACTTTATGCACTTCCTCTGTAATCCCTCCTGGAAATGTAAGAAATCTACTTTGTGCACTTCCTCTGTAATCCCTCCTGGAAATGTAAGAACGTTGTGCATTTCTTCTGTAATTGCTTCTGGAAATGTAAGAACAATACTTTATGCACATCCCCTGTGTTCCCTCCTGGAAATGTAAGAACTTTACTTTATGCACTTCCTCCTGGAAATGTAAGAACTTTACTTTGTGCACATCCCCTGTAATCCCTCCTGGAAATGTAAGAACTTTACTTTATGCACTTCCTCTGTAAATTCTCCTGGAAATGTAAGAACTTTACTTTATGCACTTCCTCTGTTATCCCTCCTGGAAATGTAAGAACTCTACTTTGTGCATTTCCTCTATAATTCCTCCTGGTAATGTAAGAACTTTACTTTATGCACTTCCTCTGTAATACCTCCTGGAAATGTAAGAACTCTACTTTGTGCACTTCCTCTTTAATTCCTCATGGAAATGTAAGAACTTTACTTTATGCACTTCCTCTGTAATCCCTCCTGGAAATGTAAGAACTCTACTTTATGCACATCCCCTGTAATCCCTCCTGGAAATGTAAGGACTCTACTTTGTGCACTTCCTCTGTAATCCCTCCTGGAAATGTAAGAAATTTACTTTATTCACTTTCTCTGTAATCCCTCCTGGAAATGTAAGGACTCTATTTTGTGCATTTCCTCTATAATTCCTCCTGGAAATGTAAGAACTTTACTTTATGCACTTCCTCTGTAATCTCTCCTGGAAGTGTAAGTACTTTACTTTATGCACTTCCTCTGTAATCCCTCCTGGAAATGTAAGAAATCTACTTTGTGCACTTCCTCTGTAATCCCTCCTGGAAATGTAAGAAATCTACTTTGTGCACTTCCTCTGTAATCCCTCCTGGGAATGTAAGAATGTTGTGCATTTCCTCTGTAATTCTTCCTGGAAATGTAACAACTTTACTTTATGCACTTCCTCTGTAAATCCTTCTGGAAATGTAAGAACTTTACTTTGTGCACTTCCTCTGTAATCCCTCCTGGAAATGTAAGGACTCTACTTTGTGCACTTCCTCTGTAATCCCTCCTGGAAATGTAAGAACTTTACTTTATGCACTTCCTCTGTAATCCCTCCTGGAAATGTAAGAACTTTACTTTATGCACTTCCTCAGTAATCCCTCCTGGAAATGTAAGAACTCTACTTTGTGCACTTCCTCTGTAATCCCTCCTGGAAATGTAAGAACTTTATGCACTTCTTCTGTAATCCCACCTGGAAAGGTAAGAACTCTACTTTGTGCACTTCCTCTGTAAATCCTCCTGGAAATGTAAGAACTTTACTTTATGCACTTCCTCTGTAATACCTCCTGTAAATGTAAGCACTCTACTTTGTGCACTTCCTCTTTAATTCCTCATGGAAATGTAAGAACTTTACTTTATTCACTTCCTCTGCAATCCCTCCTGGAAATGTAAGAACTCTACTTTGTGCACATCCCCTGTAATCCCTCCTGGAAATGTAAGGACTCTATTTTGTGCACTTCCTCTGTAATCCCTCCTGGAAATGTAAGAACTTTACTTTATGCACTTCCTCTGTAGTCCCTCCTGGAAATGTAAGAACTTTACTTTATGCACTTCTTCTGTAATCCCTCCTGGAAATGTAAGAACTCTACTTTGTGCACTTCCTCTGTAATCCCTCCTGGAAATGTAAGAACTTTACTATTCTGCACTTCCTCTTTAATCCCTCCTGGAAATGAAAAAAGTCTACTTTGTGCACTTCCTCTGTAATCCCTCCTGAAAATGTAAGAACTTTGTGCACTTCCTCTGTAATTCCTCCTGGAAATGTAAGAACTCTACTTTATGCAATTCCTCTGTAATTCCTCCTGGAAATGTAAGAACTCTACTTTGTGCATTTCCTCTATAATTGCCCCTGGATATGTAAGAACTTTACTTTATGCACTTCCTAAGTAATCTCTCCTGGAAATGTAAGTACTTTACTTTATGCACTTCCTCTGTAATCCCTCCTGGAAATGTAAGAAATCTACTTTGTGCACTTCCTCTGTAATCCCTCCTGGAAATGTAAGAAATCTACTTTGTGCACTTCCTCTGTAATCCCTCCTGGGAATGTAAGAATGTTGTGCATTTCCTCTGTAATTCTTCCTGGAAATGTAAGAACTTTACTTTATGCACTTCCTCTGTAAATCCTCCTGGAAATGTAAGAACTTTACTTTGTGCACTTCCTCTGTATTCCCTCCTGGAAATGTAAGGACTCTACTTTGTGCACTTCCTCTGTAATCCCTCCTGGAAATGTAAGAACTTTACTTTATGCACTTCCTCTGTAATCCCTCCTGGAAATGTAAGAACTTTACTTTATGCACTTCTTCTGTAATCCCTCCTGGAAATGTAAGAAGTCTAATTTGTGCACTTCCTCTGTAATCCCTCCTGGAAATGTAAGAACTTTACTATTCTGCACTTCCTCTTTAATCCCTCCTGGAAATGAAAAAACTCTACTTTGTGCACTTCCTCTGTAATCCCTCCTGGAAATGTAAGAACTTTGTGCACTTCCTCTGTAATTCCTCCTGGAAATGTAAGAACTCTACTTTATGCAATTCCTCTGTAATTCCTCCTGGAAATGTAAGAACTCTACTTTGTGCATTTCCTCTATAATTCCTCCTGGATATGTAAGAACTTTACTTTATGCACTTCCTCAGTAATCCCTCCTGGAAATGTAAGATCTTTCCTTTGTGCACTTCCTCTGTAAATCCTCCTGGAAATGTAAGAACTTTACTTTATGCACTTCCTCTGTAATCCCTCCTGGAAATGTAACGACTCTACTTTGTGCATTTCCTCTATAATTCCTCCTGGAAATGTAAGAACTTTACTTTATGCACTTCCTCTGTAATCCCTCCTGGAAATGTAAGAAATCTACTTTGTGCACTTCCTCTGTAATCCCTCCTGGAAATGTAAGAACGTTGTGCATTTCTTCTGTAATTGCTCCTGGAAATGTAAGAACAATACTTTATGCACATCCCCTGTATTCCCTCCTGGAAATGTAAGAACTTTACTTTATGCACTTCCTCCTGGAAATGTAAGAACTTTACTTTGTGCACATCCCCTGTAATCCCTCCTGGAAATGTAAGAACTTTACTTTATGCACTTCCTCTGTAAATCCTCCTGGAAATGTAAGAACTTTACTTTATGCACTTCCTCTGTTATCCCTCCTGGAAATGTAAGAACTCTACTTTGTGCATTTCCTCTATAATTCCTCCTGGTAATGTAAGAACTTTATACACTTCTTCTGTAATCCCACCTGGAAATGTAAGAACTCTACTTTGTGCACTTCCTCTGTAAATCCTCCTGGAAATGTAAGAACTTTACTTTATGCACTTCCTCTGTAATACCTCCTGGAAATGTAAGAACTCTACTTTGTGCACTTCCTCTTTAATTCCTCATGGAAATGTAAGAACTTTACTTTATGCACTTCCTCTGTAATCCCTCCTGGAAATGTAAGAACTCTACTTTATGCACATCCCCTGTAATCCCTCCTGGAAATGTAAGGACTCTACTTTGTGCACTTCCTCTGTAATCCCTCCTGGAAATGTAAGAAATTTACTTTATTCACTTTCTCTGTAATCCCTCCTGGAAATGTAAGGACTCTATTTTGTGCATTTCCTCTATAATTCCTCCTGGAAATGTAAGAACTTTACTTTATGCACTTCCTCTGTAATCTCTCCTGGAAATGTAAGTACTTTACTTTATGCACTTCCTCTGTAATCCCTCCTGGAAATGTAAGAAATCTACTTTGTGCACTTCCTCTGTAATCCCTCCTGGGAATGTAAGAATGTTGTGCATTTCCTCTGTAATTCTTCCTGGAAATGTAAGAACTTTACTTTATGCACTTCCTCTGTAAATCCTTCTGGAAATGTAAGAACTTTACTTTGTGCACTTCCTCTGTAATCCCTCCTGGAAATGTAAGGACTCTACTTTGTGCACTTCCTCTGTAATCCCTCCTGGAAATGTAAGAACTTTACTTTATGCACTTCCTCTGTAATCCCTCCTGGAAATGTAAGAACTTTACTTTATGCACTTCTTCTGTAATCCCTCCTGGAAATGTAAGAACTCTACTTTGTGCACTTCCTCTGTAATCCCTCCTGGAAATGTAAGAACTTTACTATTCTGCACTTCCTCTTTAATCCCTCCTGGAAATGAAAAAAGTCTACTTTGTGCACTTCCTCTGTAATCCCTCCTGGAAATGTAAGAACTTTGTGCACTTCCTCTGTAATTCCTCCTGGAAATGTAAGAACTCTACTTTATGCAATTCCTCTGTAATTCCTCCTGGAAATGTAAGAACTCTACTTTGTGCATTTCCTCTATAATTGCCCCTGGATATGTAAGAACTTTACTTTATGCACTTCCTCAGTAATCTCTCCTGGAAATGTAAGTACTTTACTTTATGCACTTCCTCTGTAATCCCTCCTGGAAATGTAAGAAATCTACTTTGTGCACTTCCTCTGTAATCCCTCCTGGAAATGTAAGAAATCTACTTTGTGCACTTCCTCTGTAATCCCTCCTGGGAATGTAAGAATGTTGTGCATTTCCTCTGTAATTCTTCCTGGAAATGTAAGAACTTTACTTTATGCACTTCCTCTGTAAATCCTCCTGGAAATGTAAGAACTTTACTTTGTGCACTTCCTCTGTAATCCCTCCTGGAAATGTACGGACTCTACTTTGTGCACTTCCTCTGTAATCCCTCCTGGAAATGTAAGAACTTTACTATTCTGTACTTCCTCTTTAATCCCTCCTGGAAATGAAAAAACTCTACTTTGTGCACTTCCTCTGTAATCCCTCCTGGAAATGTAAGAACTTTGTGCACTTCCTCTGTAATTCCTCCTGGAAATGTAAGAACTCTACTTTATGCAATTCCTCTGTAATTCCTCCTGGAAATGTAAGAACTCTACTTTGTGCATTTCCTCTATAATTCCTCCTGGATATGTAAGAACTTTACTTTATGCACTTCCTCAGTAATCCCTCCTGGAAATGTAAGATCTTTACTTTGTGCACTTCCTCTGTAAATCCTCCTGGAAATGTAAGAACTTTACTTTATGCACTTCCTCTGTAATCCCTCCTGGAAATGTAACGACTCTACTTTGTGCATTTCCTCTATAATTCCTCCTGGAAATGTAAGAACTTTACTTTATGCAGTTCCTCTGTAATCCCTCCTGGAAATGTAAGAAATCTACTTTGTGCACTTCCTCTGTAATCCCTCCTGGAAATGTAAGAACGTTGTGCATTTCTTCTGTAATTGCTCCTGGAAATGTAAGAACAATACTTTATGCACATCCCCTGTATTCCCTCCTGGAAATGTAAGAACTTTACTTTATGCACTTCCTCCTGGAAATGTAAGAACTTTACTTTGTGCACATCCCCTGTAATCCCTCCTGGAAATGTAAGAACTTTACTTTATGCACTTCCTCTGTAAATCCTCCTGGAAATGTAAGAACTGTACTTTATGCACTTCCTCTGTTATCCCTCCTGGAAATGTAAGAACTCTACTTTGTGCATTTCCTTTATAATTCCTCCTGGTAATGTAAGAACTTTATACACTTCTTCTGTAATCCCACCTGGAAATGTAAGAACTCTACTTTGTGCACTTCCTCTGTAAATCCTCCTGGAAATGTAAGAACTTTACTTTATGCACTTCCTCTGTAATACCTCCTGGAAATGTAAGAACTCTACTTTGTGCACTTCCTCTTTAATTCCTCATGGAAATGTAAGAACTTTACTTTATGCACTTCCTCTGTAATCCCTCCTGGAAATGTAAGAACTCTACTTTATGCACATCCCCTGTAATCCCTCCTGGAAATGTAAGGACTCTACTTTGTGCACTTCCTCTGTAATCCCTCCTGGAAATGTAAGAAATTTACTTTATTCACTTTCTCTGTAATCCCTCCTGGAAATGTAAGGACTCTATTTTGTGCATTTCCTCTATAATTCCTCCTGGAAATGTAAGAACTTTACTTTATGCACTTCCTCTGTAATCCCTCCTGGGAATGTAAGAATGTTGTGCATTTCCTCTGTAATTCTTCCTGGAAATGTAAGAACTTTACTTTATGCACTTCCTCTGTAAATCCTTCTGGAAATGTAAGAACTTTACTTTGTGCACTTCCTCTGTAATCCCTCCTGGAAATGTAAGGACTCTACTTTGTGCACTTCCTCTGTAATCCCTCCTGGAAATGTAAGAACTTTACTTTATGCACTTCCTCTGTAATCCCTCCTGGAAATGTAAGAACTTTACTTTATGCACTTCTTCTGTAATCCCTCCTGGAAATGTAAGAACTCTACTTTGTGCACTTCCTCTGTAATCCCTCCTGGAAATGTAAGAACTTTACTATTCTGCACTTCCTCTTTAATCCCTCCTGGAAATGAAAAAAGTCTACTTTGTGCACTTCCTCTGTAATCCCTCCTGGAAATGTAAGAACTTTGTGCACTTCCTCTGTAATTCCTCCTGGAAATGTAAGAACTCTACTTTATGCAATTCCTCTGTAATTCCTCCTGGAAATGTAAGAACTCTACTTTGTGCATTTCCTCTATAATTGCCCCTGGATATGTAAGAACTTTACTTTATGCACTTCCTCAGTAATCCCTCCTGGAAATGTAAGATCTTTACTTTGTGCACTTCCTCTGTAAATCCTCCTGGAAATGTAAGAACTTTACTTTATGCACTTCCTCTGTAATCCCTCCTGGAAATGTAACGACTCTACTTTGTGCATTTCCTCTATAATTCCTCCTGGAAATGTAAGAACTTTACTTTATGCACTTCCTCTGTAATCCCTCCTGGAAATGTAAGAAATCTACTTTGTGCACTTCCTCTGTAATCCCTCCTGGAAATGTAAGAATGTTGTGCATTTCTTCTGTAATTGCTCCTGGAAATGTAAGAACATTACTTTATGCACATCCCCTGTAATCCCTCCTGGAAATGTAAGAACTTTACTTTATGCACTTCCTCCTGGAAATGTAAGAACTTTACTTTGTGCACATCCCCTGTAATCCCTCCTGGAAATGTAAGAACTTTACTTTATGCACTTCCTCTGTAAATCCTCCTGGAAATGTAAGAACTTTACTTTATGCACTTCCTCTGTTATCCCTCCTGGAAATGTAAGAACTCTACTTTGTGCATTTCCTCTATAATTTCTCCTGGTAATGTAAGAACTTTATGCACTTCTTCTGTAATCCCACCTGGAAATGTAAGAACTCTACTTTATGCACTTCCTGTGTAATACCTCATGGAAATGTAAGAACTCTACTTTGTGCACTTCCTCTGTAAATCCTCCTGGAAATGTAAGAACTTTACTTTATGCACTTCCTGTGTAATACCTCATGGAAATGTAAGAACTCTACTTTGTGCACTTCCTCTTTAATTCCTCATGGAAATGTATGAACTTTACTTTATGCACTTCCTCTGTAATCCCTCCTGGAAATGTAAGAACTCTACTTTGTGCACATCCCCTGTAATCCCTCCTGGAAATGTAAGGACTATACTTTGTGCACTTCCTCTGTAATCCTTCCTGGAAATGTAAGAAATTTACTTCATGCACTTTCTCTGTAATCCCTCCTGGAAATGTAAGGACTCTATTTTGTGCATTTCCTCTATAATTCCTCCTGGAAATGTAAGAACTTTACTTTATGCACTTCCTCTGTAATCTCTCCTGGAAATGTAAGTACTTTACTTTATGCACTTCCTCTGTAATCCCTCCTGAAAATGTAAGAAATCTACTTTGTGCACTTCCTCTGTAATCCCTCCTGGAAATGTAAGAAATCTACTTTGTGCACTTCCTCTGTAATCCCTCCTGGGAATGTAAGAATGTTGTGCATTTCCTCTGTAATTCTTCCTGGAAATGTAAGAACTTTACTTTATGCACTTCCTCTGTAAATCCTTCTGGAAATGTAAGAACTTTACTTTGTGCACTTCCTCTATAATCCCTCCTGGAAATGTAAGAACTTTACTTTATGCACTTCTTCTGTAATCCCTCCTGGAAATGTAAGAACTCTACTTTGTGCACTTCCTCTGTAATCCCTCCTGGAAATGTAAGAACTTTACTATTCTGCACTTCCTCTTTAATCCCTCCTGGAAATGAAAAAACTCTACTTTGTGCACTTCCTCTGTAATCCCTCCTGGAAATGTAAGAACTTTGTGCACTTCCTCTGTAATTCCTCCTGGAAATGTAAGAACTCTACTTTATGCAATTCCTCTGTAATTCCTCCTGGAAATGTAAGAACTTTACTTTATGCACTTCCTCAGTAATCCCTCCTGGAAATGTAAGATCTTTACTTTGTGCACTTCCTCTGTAAATCCTCCTGGAAATGTAAGAACTTTACTTTATGCACTTCCTCTGTAATCCCTCTTGGAAATGTAACGACTCTACTTTGTGCATTTCCTCTATAATTCCTCCTGGAAATGTAAGAACTTTACTTTATGCACTTCCTCTGTAATCCCTCCTGGAAATGTAAGAAATCTACTTTGTGCACTTCCTCTGTAATCCCTCCTGGAAATGTAAGAACGTTGTGCATTTCTTCTGTAATTGCTCCTGGAAATGTAAGAACATTACTTTATGCACATCCCCTGTAATCCCTCCTGGAAATGTAAGATCTTTACTTTATGCACTTCCTCCTGGAAATGTAAGAACTTTACTTTGTGCACATCCCCTGTAATCCCTCCTGGAAATGTAAGAACTTTACTTTATGCACTTCCTCTGTAAATCCTCCTGGAAATGTAAGAACTTTACTTTATGCACTTCCTCTGTTATCCCTCCTGGAAATGTAAGAACTCTACTTTGTGCACTTCCTCTGTAAATCTTCCTGGAAATGTAAGAACTTTACTTTATGCACTTCCTCTGTAATACCTCCTGGAAATGTAAGAACTCTACTTTGTGCACTTCCTCTTTAATTCCTCATGGAAATGCAAGAACTTTACTTTATGCACTTCCTCTGTAATCCCTCCTGGAAATGTAAGAACTCTACTTTGTGCACATCCCCTGTAATCCCTCCTGGAAATGTAAGGACTCTACTTTGTGCACTTCCTCTGTAATCCCTCCTGGAAATGTAAGAAATTTACTTTATGCACTTTCTCTGTAATCCCTCCTGGAAATGTAAGGACTCTATTTTGTGCATTTCCTCTATAATTCCTCCTGGAAATGTAAGAACTTTACTTTATGGACTTCCTCTGTAATCTCTCCTGGAAATGTAAGTATTTTACTTTATGCACTTCCTCTGTAATCCCTCCTGGAAATGTAAGAAATCTACTTTGTGCACTTCCTCTGTAATCCCTCCGGGAAATATAAGAAATCTACTTTGTGCACTTCCTCTGTAATCCCTCCTGGGAATGTAAGAATGTTGTGCATTTCCTCTGTAATTCTTCCTGGAAATGTAAGAACTTTACTTTATGCACTTCCTCTGTAATCCTTCCTGGAAATGTAAGAACTCTACTTTGTGCACTTCCTCTTTAATTCCTCATGGAAATGTAAGAACGTTACTTTATGCACTTCCTCTGTAATCCCTCCTGGAAATGTAAGAACTCTACTTTGTGCAAATCCCCTGTAATCCCTCCTGGAAATGTAAGAACTTTACTTTATGCACTTCCTCTGTAAATCCTCCTGGAAATGTAAGAACTTTACTTTATGCACTTCCTCTGTTATCCCTCCTGGAAATGTAAGAACTCTACTTTGTGCATATCCTCTATAATTCCTCCTGGTAATGTAAGAACTTTATACACTTCTTCTGTAATCCCACCTGGAAATGTAAGAACTCTACTTTGTGCACTTCCTCTGTAAATCCTCCTGGAAATGTAAGAACTTTACTTTATGCACTTCCTCTGTAATACCTCCTGGAAATGTAAGAACTCTACTTTGTGCACTTCCTCTTTAATTCCTCATGGAAATGTAAGAACTTTACTTTATGCACTTCCTCTGTAATCCCTCCTGGAAATGTAAGAACTCTACTTTATGCACATCCCCTGTAATCCCTCCTGGAAATGTAAGGACTCTACTTTGTGCACTTCCTCTGTAATCCCTCCTGGAAATGTAAGAAATTTACTTTATTCACTTTCTCTGTAATCCCTCCTGGAAATGTAAGGACTCTATTTTGTGCATTTCCTCTATAATTCCTCCTGGAAATGTAAGAACTTTACTTTATGCACTTCCTCTGTAATCTCTCCTGGAAATGTAAGTACTTTACTTTATGCACTTCCTCTGTAATCCCTCCTGGAAATGTAAGAAATCTACTTTGTGCACTTCCTCTGTAATCCCTCCTGGAAATGTAAGAAATCTACTTTGTGCACTTCCTCTGTAATCCCTCCTGGGAATGTAAGAATGTTGTGCATTTCCTCTGTAATTCTTCCTGGAAATGTAAGAACTTTACTTTATGCACTTCCTCTGTAAATCCTTCTGGAAATGTAAGAACTTTACTTTGTGCACTTCCTCTGTAATCCCTCCTGGAAATGTAAGGACTCTACTTTGTGCACTTCCTCTGTAATCCCTCCTGGAAATGTAAGAACTTTACTTTATGCACTTCCTCTGTAATCCCTCCTGGAAATGTAAGAACTTTACTTTATGCACTTCTTCTGTAATCCCTCCTGGAAATGTAAGAACTCTACTTTGTGCACTTCCTCTTTAATCCCTCCTGGAAATGAAAAAAGTCTACTTTGTGCACTTCCTCTGTAATCCCTCCTGGAAATGTAAGAACTTTGTGCACTTCCTCTGTAATTCCTCCTGGAAATGTAAGAACTCTACTTTATGCAATTCCTCTGTAATTCCTCCTGGAAATGTAAGAACTCTACTTTGTGCATTTCCTCTATAATTGCCCCTGGATATGTAAGAACTTTACTTTATGCACTTCCTCAGTAATCCCTCCTGGAAATGTAAGATCTTTACTTTGTGCACTTCCTCTGTAAATCCTCCTGGAAATGTAAGAACTTTACTTTATGCACTTCCTCTGTAATCCCTCCTGGAAATGTAACGACTCTACTTTGTGCATTTCCTCTATAATTCCTCCTGGAAATGTAAGAACTTTACTTTATGCACTTCCTCTGTAATCCCTCCTGGAAATATAAGAAATCTACTTTGTGCACTTCCTCTGTAATCCCTCCTGGGAATGTAAGAATGTTGTGCATTTCCTCTGTAATTCTTCCTGGAAATGTAAGAACTTTACTTTATGCACTTCCTCTGTAATCCTTCCTGGAAATGTAAGAACTCTACTTTGTGCACTTCCTCTTTAATTCCTCATGGAAATGTAAGAACGTTACTTTATGCACTTCCTCTGTAATCCCTCCTGGAAATGTAAGAACTCTACTTTGTGCACATCCCCTGTAATCCCTCCTGGAAATGTAAGAACTTTACTTTATGCACTTCCTCTGTAAATCCTCCTGGAAATGTAAGAACTTTACTTTATGCACTTCCTCTGTTATCCCTCCTGGAAATGTAAGAACTCTACTTTGTGCATATCCTCTATAATTCCTCCTGGTAATGTAAGAACTTTATACACTTCTTCTGTAATCCCACCTGGAAATGTAAGAACTCTACTTTGTGCACTTCCTCTGTAAATCCTCCTGGAAATGTAAGAACTTTACTTTATGCACATCCCCTGTGTTCCCTCCTGGAAATGTAAGAACTTTACTTTATGCACTTCCTCCTGGAAATGTAAGAACTTTACTTTGTGCACATCCCCTGTAATCCCTCCTGGAAATGTAAGAACTTTACTTTATGCACTTCCTCTGTAAATTCTCCTGGAAATGTAAGAACTTTACTTTATGCACTTCCTCTGTTATCCCTCCTGGAAATGTAAGAACTCTACTTTGTGCATTTCCTCTATAATTCCTCCTGGTAATGTAAGAACTTTACTTTATGCACTTCCTCTGTAATGCCTCCTGGAAATGTAAGAACTCTACTTTGTGCATTTCCTCTATAATTCCTCCTGGTAATGTAAGAACTTTACTTTATGCACTTCCTCTGTAATCCCTCCTGGAAATGTAAGAACTTTACTATTCTGCACTTCCTCTTTAATCCCTCCTGGAAATGAAAAAAGTCTACTTTGTGCACTTCCTCTGTAATCCCTCCTGAAAATGTAAGAACTTTGTGCACTTCCTCTGTAATTCCTCCTGGAAATGTAAGAACTCTACTTTATGCAATTCCTCTGTAATTCCTCCTGGAAATGTAAGAACTCTACTTTGTGCATTTCCTCTATAATTGCCCCTGGATATGTAAGAACTTTACTTTATGCACTTCCTCAGTAATCTCTCCTGGAAATGTAAGTACTTTACTTCATGCACTTCCTCTGTAATCCCTCCTGGAAATGTAAGAAATCTACTTTGTGCACTTCCTCTGTAATCCCTCCTGGAAATGTAAGAAATCTACTTTGTGCACTTCCTCTGTAATCCCTCCTGGGAATGTAAGAATGTTGTGCATTTCCTCTGTAATTCTTCCTGGAAATGTAAGAACTTTACTTTATGCACTTCCTCTGTAAATCCTCCTGGAAATGTAAGAACTTTACTTTGTGCACTTCCTCTGTATTCCCTCCTGGAAATGTAAGGACTCTACTTTGTGCACTTCCTCTGTAATCCCTCCTGGAAATGTAAGAACTTTACTTTATGCACTTCCTCTGTAATCCCTCCTGGAAATGTAAAAACTCTACTTTGTGCACTTCCTCTGTAATCCCTCCTGGAAATGTAAGAAATCTACTTTGTGCACTTCCTCTGTAATCCCTCCTGGAAATGTAAGAAATCTACTTTGTGCACTTCCTCTGTAATCCCTCCTGGGAATGTAAGAATGTTGTGCATTTCCTCTGTAATTCTTCCTGGAAATGTAAGAACTTTACTTTATGCACTTCCTCTGTAAATCCTTCTGGAAATGTAAGAACTTTACTTTGTGCACTTCCTCTGTAATCCCTCCTGGAAATGTAAGGACTCTACTTTGTGCACTTCCTCTGTAATCCCTCCTGGAAATGTAAGAACTTTACTTTATGCACTTCCTCTGTAATCCCTCCCGGAAATGTAAGAACTTTACTTTATGCACTTCTTCTGTAATCCCTCCTGGAAATGTAAGAACTCTACTTTGTGCACTTCCTCTGTAATCCCTCCTGGAAATGTAAGAACTTTACTATTCTGCACTTCCTCTTTAATCCCTCCTGGAAATGAAAAAAGTCTACTTTGTGCACTTCCTCTGTAATCCCTCCTGGAAATGTAAGAACTTTGTGCACTTCCTCTGTAATTCCTCCTGGAAATGTAAGAACTCTACTTTGTGCATTTCCTCTATAATTGCCCCTGGATATGTAAGAACTTTACTTTATGCACTTCCTCAGTAATCTCTCCTGGAAATGTAAGTACTTTACTTTATGCACTTCCTCTGTAATCCCTCCTGGAAATGTAAGAAATCTACTTTGTGCACTTCCTCTGTAATCCCTCCTGGAAATGTAAGAAATCTACTTTGTGCACTTCCTCTGTAATCCCTCCTGGGAATGCAAGAATGTTGTGCATTTCCTCTGTAATTCTTCCTGGAAATGTAAGAACTTTACTTTATGCACTTCCTCTGTAAATCCTCCTGGAAATGTAAGAACTTTACTTTGTGCACTTCCTCTGTAATCCCTCCTGGAAATGTAAGGACTCTACTTTGTGCACTTCCTCTGTAATCCCTCCTGGAAATGTAAGAACTTTACTTTATGCTCTTCCTCTGTAATCCCTCCTGGAAATGTAAGAACTTTACTTTATGCACTTCTTCTGTAATCCCTCCTGGAAATGTAAGAACTCTACTTTGTGCACTTCCTCTGTAGTCCCTCCTGGAAATGTAAGAACTTTACTATTCTGTACTTCCTCTTTAATCCCTCCTGGAAATGAAAAAACTCAACTTTGTGCACTTCCTCTGTAATCCCTCCTGGAAATGTAAGAACTTTGTGCACTTCCTCTGTAATTCCTCCTGGAAATGTAAGAACTCTACTTTATGCAATTCCTCTGTAATTCCTCCTGGAAATGTAAGAACTTTACTTTATGCACTTCCTCAGTAATCCCTCCTGGAAATGTAAGATCTTTACTTTGTGCACTTCCTCTGTAAATCCTCCTGGAAATGTAAGAACTTTACTTTATGCACTTCCTCTGTAATCCCTCTTGGAAATGTAACGACTCTACTTTGTGCATTTCCTCTATAATTCCTCCTGGAAATGTAAGAACTTTACTTTATGCACTTCCTCTGTAATCCCTCCTGGAAATGTAAGAAATCTACTTTGTGCACTTCCTCTGTAATCCCTCCTGGAAATGTAAGAACGTTGTGCATTTCTTCTGTAATTGCTCCTGGAAATGTAAGAACATTACTTTATGCACATCCCCTGTAATCCCTCCTGGAAATGTAAGATCTTTACTTTATGCACTTCCTCCTGGAAATGTAAGAACTTTACTTTGTGCACATCCCCTGTAATCCCTCCTGGAAATGTAAGAACTTTACTTTATGCACTTCCTCTGTAAATCCTCCTGGAAATGTAAGAACTTTACTTTATGCACTTCCTCTGTTATCCCTCCTGGAAATGTAAGAACTCTACTTTGTGCACTTCCTCTGTAAATCCTCCTGGAAATGTAAGAACTTTACTTTATGCACTTCCTCTGTAATACCTCCTGGAAATGTAAGAACTCTACTTTGTGCACTTCCTCTTTAATTCCTCATGGAAATGCAAGAACTTTACTTTATGCACTTCCTCTGTAATCCCTCCTGGAAATGTAAGAACTCTACTTTGTGCACATCCCCTGTAATCCCTCCTGGAAATGTAAGGACTCTACTTTGTGCACTTCCTCTGTAATCCCTCCTGGAAATGTAAGAAATTTACTTTATGCACTTTCTCTGTAATCCCTCCTGGAAATGTAAGGACTCTATTTTGTGCATTTCCTCTATAATTCCTCCTGGAAATGTAAGAACTTTACTTTATGGACTTCCTCTGTAATCTCTCCTGGAAATGTAAGTATTTTACTTTATGCACTTCCTCTGTAATCCCTCCTGGAAATGTAAGAAATCTACTTTGTGCACTTCCTCTGTAATCCCTCCGGGAAATATAAGAAATCTACTTTGTGCACTTCCTCTGTAATCCCTCCTGGGAATGTAAGAATGTTGTGCATTTCCTCTGTAATTCTTCCTGGAAATGTAAGAACTTTACTTTATGCACTTCCTCTGTAATCCTTCCTGGAAATGTAAGAACTCTACTTTGTGCACTTCCTCTTTAATTCCTCATGGAAATGTAAGAACGTTACTTTATGCACTTCCTCTGTAATCCCTCCTGGAAATGTAAGAACTCTACTTTGTGCAAATCCCCTGTAATCCCTCCTGGAAATGTAAGAACTTTACTTTATGCACTTCCTCTGTAAATCCTCCTGGAAATGTAAGAACTTTACTTTATGCACTTCCTCTGTTATCCCTCCTGGAAATGTAAGAACTCTACTTTGTGCATATCCTCTATAATTCCTCCTGGTAATGTAAGAACTTTATACACTTCTTCTGTAATCCCACCTGGAAATGTAAGAACTCTACTTTGTGCACTTCCTCTGTAAATCCTCCTGGAAATGTAAGAACTTTACTTTATGCACTTCCTCTGTAATACCTCCTGGAAATGTAAGAACTCTACTTTGTGCACTTCCTCTTTAATTCCTCATGGAAATGTAAGAACTTTACTTTATGCACTTCCTCTGTAATCCCTCCTGGAAATGTAAGAACTCTACTTTATGCACATCCCCTGTAATCCCTCCTGGAAATGTAAGGACTCTACTTTGTGCACTTCCTCTGTAATCCCTCCTGGAAATGTAAGAAATTTACTTTATTCACTTTCTCTGTAATCCCTCCTGGAAATGTAAGGACTCTATTTTGTGCATTTCCTCTATAATTCCTCCTGGAAATGTAAGAACTTTACTTTATGCACTTCCTCTGTAATCTCTCCTGGAAATGTAAGTACTTTACTTTATGCACTTCCTCTGTAATCCCTCCTGGAAATGTAAGAAATCTACTTTGTGCACTTCCTCTGTAATCCCTCCTGGAAATGTAAGAAATCTACTTTGTGCACTTCCTCTGTAATCCCTCCTGGGAATGTAAGAATGTTGTGCATTTCCTCTGTAATTCTTCCTGGAAATGTAAGAACTTTACTTTATGCACTTCCTCTGTAAATCCTTCTGGAAATGTAAGAACTTTACTTTGTGCACTTCCTCTGTAATCCCTCCTGGAAATGTAAGGACTCTACTTTGTGCACTTCCTCTGTAATCCCTCCTGGAAATGTAAGAACTTTACTTTATGCACTTCCTCTGTAATCCCTCCTGGAAATGTAAGAACTTTACTTTATGCACTTCTTCTGTAATCCCTCCTGGAAATGTAAGAACTCTACTTTGTGCACTTCCTCTTTAATCCCTCCTGGAAATGAAAAAAGTCTACTTTGTGCACTTCCTCTGTAATCCCTCCTGGAAATGTAAGAACTTTGTGCACTTCCTCTGTAATTCCTCCTGGAAATGTAAGAACTCTACTTTATGCAATTCCTCTGTAATTCCTCCTGGAAATGTAAGAACTCTACTTTGTGCATTTCCTCTATAATTGCCCCTGGATATGTAAGAACTTTACTTTATGCACTTCCTCAGTAATCCCTCCTGGAAATGTAAGATCTTTACTTTGTGCACTTCCTCTGTAAATCCTCCTGGAAATGTAAGAACTTTACTTTATGCACTTCCTCTGTAATCCCTCCTGGAAATGTAACGACTCTACTTTGTGCATTTCCTCTATAATTCCTCCTGGAAATGTAAGAACTTTACTTTATGCACTTCCTCTGTAATCCCTCCTGGAAATATAAGAAATCTACTTTGTGCACTTCCTCTGTAATCCCTCCTGGGAATGTAAGAATGTTGTGCATTTCCTCTGTAATTCTTCCTGGAAATGTAAGAACTTTACTTTATGCACTTCCTCTGTAATCCTTCCTGGAAATGTAAGAACTCTACTTTGTGCACTTCCTCTTTAATTCCTCATGGAAATGTAAGAACGTTACTTTATGCACTTCCTCTGTAATCCCTCCTGGAAATGTAAGAACTCTACTTTGTGCACATCCCCTGTAATCCCTCCTGGAAATGTAAGAACTTTACTTTATGCACTTCCTCTGTAAATCCTCCTGGAAATGTAAGAACTTTACTTTATGCACTTCCTCTGTTATCCCTCCTGGAAATGTAAGAACTCTACTTTGTGCATATCCTCTATAATTCCTCCTGGTAATGTAAGAACTTTATACACTTCTTCTGTAATCCCACCTGGAAATGTAAGAACTCTACTTTGTGCACTTCCTCTGTAAATCCTCCTGGAAATGTAAGAACTTTACTTTATGCACATCCCCTGTGTTCCCTCCTGGAAATGTAAGAACTTTACTTTATGCACTTCCTCCTGGAAATGTAAGAACTTTACTTTGTGCACATCCCCTGTAATCCCTCCTGGAAATGTAAGAACTTTACTTTATGCACTTCCTCTGTAAATTCTCCTGGAAATGTAAGAACTTTACTTTATGCACTTCCTCTGTTATCCCTCCTGGAAATGTAAGAACTCTACTTTGTGCATTTCCTCTATAATTCCTCCTGGTAATGTAAGAACTTTACTTTATGCACTTCCTCTGTAATGCCTCCTGGAAATGTAAGAACTCTACTTTGTGCACTTCCTCTTTAATTCCTCATGGAAATGTAAGAACTTTACTTTATGCACTTCCTCTGTAATCCCTCCTGGAAATGTAAGAACTCTACTTTATGCACATCCCCTGTAATCCCTCCTGGAAATGTAAGGACTCTACTTTGTGCACTTCCTCTGTAATCCCTCCTGGAAATGTAAGAAATTTACTTTATTCACTTTCTCTGTAATCCCTCCTGGAAATGTAAGGACTCTATTTTGTGCATTTCCTCTATAATTCCTCCTGGAAATGTAAGAACTTTACTTTATGCACTTCCTCTGTAATCTCTCCTGGAAATGTAAGTACTTTACTTTATGCACTTCCTCTGTAATCCCTCCTGGAAATGTAAGAAATCTACTTTGTGCACTTCCTCTGTAATCCCTCCTGGAAATGTAAGAAATCTACTTTGTGCACTTCCTCTGTAATCCCTCCTGGGAATGTAAGAATGTTGTGCATTTCCTCTGTAATTCTTCCTGGAAATGTAACAACTTTACTTTATGCACTTCCTCTGTAAATCCTTCTGGAAATGTAAGAACTTTACTTTGTGCACTTCCTCTGTAATCCCTCCTGGAAATGTAAGGACTCTACTTTGTGCACTTCCTCTGTAATCCCTCCTGGAAATGTAAGAACTTTACTTTATGCACTTCCTCTGTAATCCCTCCTGGAAATGTAAGAACTTTACTTTATGCACTTCCTCAGTAATCCCTCCTGGAAATGTAAGAACTCTACTTTGTGCACTTCCTCTGTAATCCCTCCTGGAAATGTAAGAACTTTATGCACTTCTTCTGTAATCCCACCTGGAAAGGTAAGAACTCTACTTTGTGCACTTCCTCTGTAAATCCTCCTGGAAATGTAAGAACTTTACTTTATGCACTTCCTCTGTAATACCTCCTGTAAATGTAAGCACTCTACTTTGTGCACTTCCTCTTTAATTCCTCATGGAAATGTAAGAACTTTACTTTATTCACTTCCTCTGCAATCCCTCCTGGAAATGTAAGAACTCTACTTTGTGCACATCCCCTGTAATCCCTCCTGGAAATGTAAGGACTCTATTTTGTGCACTTCCTCTGTAATCCCTCCTGGAAATGTAAGAACTTTACTTTATGCACTTCCTCTGTAGTCCCTCCTGGAAATGTAAGAAGTTTACTTTACGCACTTCTTCTGTAATCCCTCCTGGAAATGTAAGAACTCTACTTTGTGCACTTCCTCTGTAATCCCTCCTGGAAATGTAAGAACTTTACTATTCTGCACTTCCTCTTTAATCCCTCCTGGAAATGAAAAAAGTCTACTTTGTGCACTTCCTCTGTAATCCCTCCTGAAAATGTAAGAACTTTGTGCACTTCCTCTGTAATTCCTCCTGGAAATGTAAGAACTCTACTTTATGCAATTCCTCTGTAATTCCTCCTGGAAATGTAAGAACTCTACTTTGTGCATTTCCTCTATAATTGCCCCTGGATATGTAAGAACTTTACTTTATGCACTTCCTCAGTAATCTCTCCTGGAAATGTAAGTACTTTACTTTATGCACTTCCTCTGTAATCCCTCCTGGAAATGTAAGAAATCTACTTTGTGCACTTCCTCTGTAATCCCTCCTGGAAATGTAAGAAATCTACTTTGTGCACTTCCTCTGTAATCCCTCCTGGGAATGTAAGAATGTTGTGCATTTCCTCTGTAATTCTTCCTGGAAATGTAAGAACTTTACTTTATGCACTTCCTCTGTAAATCCTCCTGGAAATGTAAGAACTTTACTTTGTGCACTTCCTCTGTATTCCCTCCTGGAAATGTAAGGACTCTACTTTGTGCACTTCCTCTGTAATCCCTCCTGGAAATGTAAGAACTTTACTTTATGCACTTCCTCTGTAATCCCTCCTGGAAATGTAAAAACTCTACTTTGTGCACTTCCTCTGTAATCCCTCCTGGAAATGTAAGAAATCTACTTTGTGCACTTCCTCTGTAATCCCTCCTGGAAATGTAAGAAATCTACTTTGTGCACTTCCTCTGTAATCCCTCCTGGGAATGTAAGAATGTTGTGCATTTCCTCTGTAATTCTTCCTGGAAATGTAAGAACTTTACTTTATGCACTTCCTCTGTAAATCCTTCTGGAAATGTAAGAACTTTACTTTGTGCACTTCCTCTGTAATCCCTCCTGGAAATGTAAGGACTCTACTTTGTGCACTTCCTCTGTAATCCCTCCTGGAAATGTAAGAACTTTACTTTATGCACTTCCTCTGTAATCCCTCCTGGAAATGTAAGAACTTTACTTTATGCACTTCTTCTGTAATCCCTCCTGGAAATGTAAGAACTCTACTTTGTGCACTTCCTCTGTAATCCCTCCTGGAAATGTAAGAACTTTACTATTCTGCACTTCCTCTTTAATCCCTCCTGGAAATGAAAAAAGTCTACTTTGTGCACTTCCTCTGTAATCCCTCCTGGAAATGTAAGAACTTTGTGCACTTCCTCTGTAATTCCTCCTGGAAATGTAAGAACTCTACTTTGTGCATTTCCTCTATAATTGCCCCTGGATATGTAAGAACTTTACTTTATGCACTTCCTCAGTAATCTCTCCTGGAAATGTAAGTACTTTACTTTATGCACTTCCTCTGTAATCCCTCCTGGAAATGTAAGAAATCTACTTTGTGCACTTCCTCTGTAATCCCTCCTGGAAATGTAAGAAATCTACTTTGTGCACTTCCTCTGTAATCCCTCCTGGGAATGCAAGAATGTTGTGCATTTCCTCTGTAATTCTTCCTGGAAATGTAAGAACTTTACTTTATGCACTTCCTCTGTAAATCCTCCTGGAAATGTAAGAACTTTACTTTGTGCACTTCCTCTGTAATCCCTCCTGGAAATGTAAGGACTCTACTTTGTGCACTTCCTCTGTAATCCCTCCTGGAAATGTAAGAACTTTACTTTATGCTCTTCCTCTGTAATCCCTCCTGGAAATGTAAGAACTTTACTTTATGCACTTCTTCTGTAATCCCTCCTGGAAATGTAAGAACTCTACTTTGTGCACTTCCTCTGTAGTCCCTCCTGGAAATGTAAGAACTTTACTATTCTGTACTTCCTCTTTAATCCCTCCTGGAAATGAAAAAACTCAACTTTGTGCACTTCCTCTGTAATCCCTCCTGGAAATGTAAGAACTTTGTGCACTTCCTCTGTAATTCCTCCTGGAAATGTAAGAACTCTACTTTATGCAATTCCTCTGTAATTCCTCCTGGAAATGTAAGAACTCTACTTTGTGCATTTCCTCTATAATTCCTCCTGGATATGTAAGAACTTTACTTTATGCACTTCCTCAGTAACCCCTCCTGGAAATGTAAGATCTTTACTTTGTGCACTTCCTCTGTAAATCCTCCTGGAAATGTAAGAACTTTACTTTATGCACTTCCTCTGTAATCCCTCCTGGAAATGTAACGACTCTACTTTGTGCATTTCCTCTATAATTCCTCCTGGAAATGTAAGAACTTTACTTTATGCACTTCCTCTGTAATCCCTCCTGGAAATGTAAGAAATCTACTTTGTGCACTTCCTCTGTAATCCCTCCTGGAAATGTAAGAACGTTGTGCATTTCTTCTGTAATTGCTCCTGGAAATGTAAGAACAATACTTTATGCACATCCCCTGTATTCCCTCCTGGAAATGTAAGAACTTTGCTTTATGCACTTCCTCCTGGAAATGTAAGAACTTTACTTTGTGCACATCCCCTGTAATCCCTCCTGGAAATGTAAGAACTTTACTTTATGCACTTCCTCTGTAAATCCTCCTGGAAATGTAAGAACTTTACTTTATGCACTTCCTCTGTTATCCCTCCTGGAAATGTAAGAACTCTACTTTGTGCATTTCCTCTATAATTCCTCCTGGTAATGTAAGAACTTTATACACTTCTTCTGTAATCCCACCTGGAAATGTAAGAACTCTACTTTGTGCACTTCCTCTGTAAATCCTCCTGGAAATGTAAGAACTTTACTTTATGCACTTCCTCTGTAATACCTCCTGGAAATGTAAGAACTCTACTTTGTGCACTTCCTCTTTAATTCCTCATGGAAATGTAAGAACTTTACTTTATGCACTTCCTCTGTAATCCCTCCTGGAAATGTAAGAACTCTACTTTATGCACATCCCCTGTAATCCCTCCTGGAAATGTAAGGACTCTACTTTGTGCACTTCCTCTGTAATCCCTCCTGGAAATGTAAGAATGTTGTGCATTTCCTCTGTAATTCTTCCTGGAAATGTAAGAACTTTACTTTATGCACTTCCTCTGTAAATCCTTCTGGAAATGTAAGAACTTTACTTTGTGCACTTCCTCTGTAATCCCTCCTGGAAATGTAAGGACTCTACTTTGTGCACTTCCTCTGTAATCCCTCCTGGAAATGTAAGAACTTTACTTTATGCACTTCCTCTGTAATCCCTCCTGGAAATGTAAGAACTTTACTTTATGCACTTCTTCTGTAATCCCTCCTGGAAATGTAAGAACTCTACTTTGTGCACTTCCTCTGTAATCCCTCCTGTAAATGTAAGAACTTTACTATTCTGCACTTCCTCTTTAATCCCTCCTGGAAATGAAAAAAGTCTACTTTGTGCACTTCCTCTGTAATCCCTCCTGAAAATGTAAGAACTTTGTGCACTTCCTCTGTAATTCCTCCTGGAAATGTAAGAACTCTACTTTATGCAATTCCTCTGTAATTCCTCCTGGAAATGTAAGAACTCTACTTTGTGCATTTCCTCTATAATTGCCCCTGGATATGTAAGAACTTTACTTTATGCACTTCCTCAGTAATCTCTCCTGGAAATGTAAGTACTTTACTTTATGCACTTCCTCTGTAATCCCTCCTGGAAATGTAAGAAATCTACTTTGTGCACTTCCTCTGTAATCCCTCCTGGAAATGTAAGAAATCTACTTTGTGCACTTCCTCTGTAATCCCTCCTGGGAATGTAAGAATGTTGTGCATTTCCTCTGTAATTCTTCCTGGAAATGTAAGAACTTTACTTTATGCACTTCCTCTGTAAATCCTCCTGGAAATGTAAGAACTTTACTTTGTGCACTTCCTCTGTATTCCCTCCTGGAAATGTAAGGACTCTACTTTGTGCACTTCCTCTGTAATCCCTCCTGGAAATGTAAGAACTTTACTTTATGCACTTCCTCTGTAATCCCTCCTGGAAATGTAAGAACTTTACTTTATGCACTTCTTCTGTAATCCCTCCTGGAAATGTAAGAAGTCTAATTTGTGCACTTCCTCTGTAATCCCTCCTGGAAATGTAAGAACTTTACTATTCTGCACTTCCTCTTTAATCCCTCCTGGAAATGAAAAAACTCTACTTTGTGCACTTCCTCTGTAATCCCTCCTGGAAATGTAAGAACTTTGTGCACTTCCTCTGTAATTCCTCCTGGAAATGTAAGAACTCTACTTTATGCAATTCCTCTGTAATTCCTCCTGGAAATGTAAGAACTCTACTTTGTGCATTTCCTCTATAATTCCTCCTGGATATGTAAGAACTTTACTTTATGCACTTCCTCAGTAATCCCTCCTGGAAATGTAAGATCTTTCCTTTGTGCACTTCCTCTGTAAATCCTCCTGGAAATGTAAGAACTTTACTTTATGCACTTCCTCTGTAATCCCTCCTGGAAATGTAACGACTCTACTTTGTGCATTTCCTCTATAATTCCTCCTGGAAATGTAAGAACTTTACTTTATGCACTTCCTCTGTAATCCCTCCTGGAAATGTAAGAAATCTACTTTGTGCACTTCCTCTGTAATCCCTCCTGGAAATGTAAGAACGTTGTGCATTTCTTCTGTAATTGCTTCTGGAAATGTAAGAACAATACTTTATGCACATCCCCTGTGTTCCCTCCTGGAAATGTAAGAACTTTACTTTATGCACTTCCTCCTGGAAATGTAAGAACTTTACTTTGTGCACATCCCCTGTAATCCCTCCTGGAAATGTAAGAACTTTACTTTATGCACTTCCTCTGTAAATTCTCCTGGAAATGTAAGAACTTTACTTTATGCACTTCCTCTGTTATCCCTCCTGGAAATGTAAGAACTCTACTTTGTGCATTTCCTCTATAATTCCTCCTGGTAATGTAAGAACTTTACTTTATGCACTTCCTCTGTAATACCTCCTGGAAATGTAAGAACTCTACTTTGTGCACTTCCTCTTTAATTCCTCATGGAAATGTAAGAACTTTACTTTATGCACTTCCTCTGTAATCCCTCCTGGAAATGTAAGAACTCTACTTTATGCACATCCCCTGTAATCCCTCCTGGAAATGTAAGGACTCTACTTTGTGCACTTCCTCTGTAATCCCTCCTGGAAATGTAAGAAATTTACTTTATTCACTTTCTCTGTAATCCCTCCTGGAAATGTAAGGACTCTATTTTGTGCATTTCCTCTATAATTCCTCCTGGAAATGTAAGAACTTTACTTTATGCACTTCCTCTGTAATCTCTCCTGGAAGTGTAAGTACTTTACTTTATGCACTTCCTCTGTAATCCCTCCTGGAAATGTAAGAAATCTACTTTGTGCACTTCCTCTGTAATCCCTCCTGGAAATGTAAGAAATCTACTTTGTGCACTTCCTCTGTAATCCCTCCTGGGAATGTAAGAATGTTGTGCATTTCCTCTGTAATTCTTCCTGGAAATGTAACAACTTTACTTTATGCACTTCCTCTGTAAATCCTTCTGGAAATGTAAGAACTTTACTTTGTGCACTTCCTCTGTAATCCCTCCTGGAAATGTAAGGACTCTACTTTGTGCACTTCCTCTGTAATCCCTCCTGGAAATGTAAGAACTTTACTTTATGCACTTCCTCTGTAATCCCTCCTGGAAATGTAAGAACTTTACTTTATGCACTTCCTCAGTAATCCCTCCTGGAAATGTAAGAACTCTACTTTGTGCACTTCCTCTGTAATCCCTCCTGGAAATGTAAGAACTTTATGCACTTCTTCTGTAATCCCACCTGGAAAGGTAAGAACTCTACTTTGTGCACTTCCTCTGTAAATCCTCCTGGAAATGTAAGAACTTTACTTTATGCACTTCCTCTGTAATACCTCCTGTAAATGTAAGCACTCTACTTTGTGCACTTCCTCTTTAATTCCTCATGGAAATGTAAGAACTTTACTTTATTCACTTCCTCTGCAATCCCTCCTGGAAATGTAAGAACTCTACTTTGTGCACATCCCCTGTAATCCCTCCTGGAAATGTAAGGACTCTATTTTGTGCACTTCCTCTGTAATCCCTCCTGGAAATGTAAGAACTTTACTTTATGCACTTCCTCTGTAGTCCCTCCTGGAAATGTAAGAACTGTACTTTATGCACTTCTTCTGTAATCCCTCCTGGAAATGTAAGAACTCTACTTTGTGCACTTCCTCTGTAATCCCTCCTGGAAATGTAAGAACTTTACTATTCTGCACTTCCTCTTTAATCCCTCCTGGAAATGAAAAAAGTCTACTTTGTGCACTTCCTCTGTAATCCCTCCTGAAAATGTAAGAACTTTGTGCACTTCCTCTGTAATTCCTCCTGGAAATGTAAGAACTCTACTTTATGCAATTCCTCTGTAATTCCTCCTGGAAATGTAAGAACTCTACTTTGTGCATTTCCTCTATAATTGCCCCTGGATATGTAAGAACTTTACTTTATGCACTTCCTCAGTAATCTCTCCTGGAAATGTAAGTACTTTACTTTATGCACTTCCTCTGTAATCCCTCCTGGAAATGTAAGAAATCTACTTTGTGCACTTCCTCTGTAATCCCTCCTGGAAATGTAAGAAATCTACTTTGTGCACTTCCTCTGTAATCCCTCCTGGGAATGTAAGAATGTTGTGCATTTCCTCTGTAATTCTTCCTGGAAATGTAAGAACTTTACTTTATGCACTTCCTCTGTAAATCCTCCTGGAAATGTAAGAACTTTACTTTGTGCACTTCCTCTGTATTCCCTCCTGGAAATGTAAGGACTCTACTTTGTGCACTTCCTCTGTAATCCCTCCTGGAAATGTAAGAACTTTACTTTATGCACTTCCTCTGTAATCCCTCCTGGAAATGTAAGAACTTTACTTTATGCACTTCTTCTGTAATCCCTCCTGGAAATGTAAGAAGTCTAATTTGTGCACTTCCTCTGTAATCCCTCCTGGAAATGTAAGAACTTTACTATTCTGCACTTCCTCTTTAATCCCTCCTGGAAATGAAAAAACTCTACTTTGTGCACTTCCTCTGTAATCCCTCCTGGAAATGTAAGAACTTTGTGCACTTCCTCTGTAATTCCTCCTGGAAATGTAAGAACTCTACTTTATGCAATTCCTCTGTAATTCCTCCTGGAAATGTAAGAACTCTACTTTGTGCATTTCCTCTATAATTCCTCCTGGATATGTAAGAACTTTACTTTATGTACTTCCTCAGTAATCCCTCCTGGAAATGTAAGATCTTTCCTTTGTGCACTTCCTCTGTAAATCCTCCTGGAAATGTAAGAACTTTACTTTATGCACTTCCTCTGTAATCCCTCCTGGAAATGTAACGACTCTACTTTGTGCATTTCCTCTATAATTCCTCCTGGAAATGTAAGAACTTTACTTTATGCACTTCCTCTGTAATCCCTCCTGGAAATGTAAGAAATCTACTTTGTGCACTTCCTCTGTAATCCCTCCTGGAAATGTAAGAACGTTGTGCATTTCTTCTGTAATTGCTCCTGGAAATGTAAGAACAATACTTTATGCACATCCCCTGTATTCCCTCCTGGAAATGTAAGAACTTTACTTTATGCACTTCCTCCTGGAAATGTAAGAACTTTACTTTGTGCACATCCCCTGTAATCCCTCCTGGAAATGTAAGAACTTTACTTTATGCACTTCCTCTGTAAATCCTCCTGGAAATGTAAGAACTTTACTTTATGCACTTCCTCTGTTATCCCTCCTGGAAATGTAAGAACTCTACTTTGTGCATTTCCTCTATAATTCCTCCTGGTAATGTAAGAACTTTATACACTTCTTCTGTAATCCCACCTGGAAATGTAAGAACTCTACTTTGTGCACTTCCTCTGTAAATCCTCCTGGAAATGTAAGAACTTTACTTTATGCACTTCCTCTGTAATACCTCCTGGAAATGTAAGAACTCTACTTTGTGCACTTCCTCTTTAATTCCTCATGGAAATGTAAGAACTTTACTTTATGCACTTCCTCTGTAATCCCTCCTGGAAATGTAAGAACTCTACTTTATGCACATCCCCTGTAATCCCTCCTGGAAATGTAAGGACTCTACTTTGTGCACTTCCTCTGTAATCCCTCCTGGAAATGTAAGAAATTTACTTTATTCACTTTCTCTGTAATCCCTCCTGGAAATGTAAGGACTCTATTTTGTGCATTTCCTCTATAATTCCTCCTGGAAATGTAAGAACTTTACTTTATGCACTTCCTCTGTAATCTCTCCTGGAAATGTAAGTACTTTACTTTATGCACTTCCTCTGTAATCCCTCCTGGAAATGTAAGAAATCTACTTTGTGCACTTCCTCTGTAATCCCTCCTGGGAATGTAAGAATGTTGTGCATTTCCTCTGTAATTCTTCCTGGAAATGTAAGAACTTTACTTTATGCACTTCCTCTGTAAATCCTTCTGGAAATGTAAGAACTTTACTTTGTGCACTTCCTCTGTAATCCCTCCTGGAAATGTAAGGACTCTACTTTGTGCACTTCCTCTGTAATCCCTCCTGGAAATGTAAGAACTTTACTTTATGCACTTCCTCTGTAATCCCTCCTGGAAATGTAAGAACTTTACTTTATGCACTTCTTCTGTAATCCCTCCTGGAAATGTAAGAACTCTACTTTGTGCACTTCCTCTGTAATCCCTCCTGGAAATGTAAGAACTTTACTATTCTGCACTTCCTCTTTAATCCCTCCTGGAAATGAAAAAAGTCTACTTTGTGCACTTCCTCTGTAATCCCTCCTGGAAATGTAAGAACTTTGTGCACTTCCTCTGTAATTCCTCCTGGAAATGTAAGAACTCTACTTTATGCAATTCCTCTGTAATTCCTCCTGGAAATGTAAGAACTCTACTTTGTGCATTTCCTCTATAATTGCCCCTGGATATGTAAGAACTTTACTTTATGCACTTCCTCAGTAATCTCTCCTGGAAATGTAAGTACTTTACTTTATGCACTTCCTCTGTAATCCCTCCTGGAAATGTAAGAAATCTACTTTGTGCACTTCCTCTGTAATCCCTCCTGGAAATGTAAGAAATCTACTTTGTGCACTTCCTCTGTAATCCCTCCTGGGAATGTAAGAATGTTGTGCATTTCCTCTGTAATTCTTCCTGGAAATGTAAGAACTTTACTTTATGCACTTCCTCTGTAAATCCTTCTGGAAATGTAAGAACTTTACTTTGTGCACTTCCTCTGTAATCCCTCCTGGAAATGTAAGGACTCTACTTTGTGCACTTCCTCTGTAATCCCTCCTGGAAATGTAAGAACTTTACTTTATGCACTTCCTCTGTAATCCCTCCTGGAAATGTAAGAACTTTACTTTATGCACTTCTTCTGTAATCCCTCCTGGAAATGTAAGAACTCTACTTTGTGCACTTCCTCTGTAATCCCTCCTGGAAATGTAAGAACTTTACTATTCTGCACTTCCTCTTTAATCCCTCCTGGAAATGAAAAAAGTCTACTTTGTGCACTTCCTCTGTAATCCCTCCTGGAAATGTAAGAACTTTGTGCACTTCCTCTGTAATTCCTCCTGGAAATGTAAGAACTCTACTTTATGCAATTCCTCTGTAATTCCTCCTGGAAATGTAAGAACTCTACTTTGTGCATTTCCTCTATAATTGCCCCTGGATATGTAAGAACTTTACTTTATGCACTTCCTCAGTAATCTCTCCTGGAAATGTAAGTACTTTACTTTATGCACTTCCTCTGTAATCCCTCCTGGAAATGTAAGAAATCTACTTTGTGCACTTCCTCTGTAATCCCTCCTGGGAATGTAAGAATGTTGTGCATTTCCTCTGTAATTCTTCCTGGAAATGTAAGAACTTTACTTTATGCACTTCCTCTGTAAATCCTCCTGGAAATGTAAGAACTTTACTTTGTGCACTTCCTCTGTAATCCCTCCTGGAAATGTACGGACTCTACTTTGTGCACTTCCTCTGTAATCCCTCCTGGAAATGTAAGAACTTTACTATTCTGTACTTCCTCTTTAATCCCTCCTGGAAATGAAAAAACTCTACTTTGTGCACTTCCTCTGTAATCCCTCCTGGAAATGTAAGAACTTTGTGCACTTCCTCTGTAATTCCTCCTGGAAATGTAAGAACTCTACTTTATGCAATTCCTCTGTAATTCCTCCTGGAAATGTAAGAACTCTACTTTGTGCATTTCCTCTATAATTCCTCCTGGATATGTAAGAACTTTACTTTATGCACTTCCTCAGTAATCCCTCCTGGAAATGTAAGATCTTTACTTTGTGCACTTCCTCTGTAAATCCTCCTGGAAATGTAAGAACTTTACTTTATGCACTTCCTCTGTAATCCCTCCTGGAAATGTAACGACTCTACTTTGTGCATTTCCTCTATAATTCCTCCTGGAAATGTAAGAACTTTACTTTATGCAGTTCCTCTGTAATCCCTCCTGGAAATGTAAGAAATCTACTTTGTGCACTTCCTCTGTAATCCCTCCTGGAAATGTAAGAACGTTGTGCATTTCTTCTGTAATTGCTCCTGGAAATGTAAGAACAATACTTTATGCACATCCCCTGTATTCCCTCCTGGAAATGTAAGAACTTTACTTTATGCACTTCCTCCTGGAAATGTAAGAACTTTACTTTGTGCACATCCCCTGTAATCCCTCCTGGAAATGTAAGAACTTTACTTTATGCACTTCCTCTGTAAATCCTCCTGGAAATGTAAGAACTGTACTTTATGCACTTCCTCTGTTATCCCTCCTGGAAATGTAAGAACTCTACTTTGTGCATTTCCTTTATAATTCCTCCTGGTAATGTAAGAACTTTATACACTTCTTCTGTAATCCCACCTGGAAATGTAAGAACTCTACTTTGTGCACTTCCTCTGTAAATCCTCCTGGAAATGTAAGAACTTTACTTTATGCACTTCCTCTGTAATACCTCCTGGAAATGTAAGAACTCTACTTTGTGCACTTCCTCTTTAATTCCTCATGGAAATGTAAGAACTTTACTTTATGCACTTCCTCTGTAATCCCTCCTGGAAATGTAAGAACTCTACTTTATGCACATCCCCTGTAATCCCTCCTGGAAATGTAAGGACTCTACTTTGTGCACTTCCTCTGTAATCCCTCCTGGAAATGTAAGAAATTTACTTTATTCACTTTCTCTGTAATCCCTCCTGGAAATGTAAGGACTCTATTTTGTGCATTTCCTCTATAATTCCTCCTGGAAATGTAAGAACTTTACTTTATGCACTTCCTCTGTAATCCCTCCTGGGAATGTAAGAATGTTGTGCATTTCCTCTGTAATTCTTCCTGGAAATGTAAGAACTTTACTTTATGCACTTCCTCTGTAAATCCTTCTGGAAATGTAAGAACTTTACTTTGTGCACTTCCTCTGTAATCCCTCCTGGAAATGTAAGGACTCTACTTTGTGCACTTCCTCTGTAATCCCTCCTGGAAATGTAAGAACTTTACTTTATGCACTTCCTCTGTAATCCCTCCTGGAAATGTAAGAACTTTACTTTATGCACTTCTTCTGTAATCCCTCCTGGAAATGTAAGAACTCTACTTTGTGCACTTCCTCTGTAATCCCTCCTGGAAATGTAAGAACTTTACTATTCTGCACTTCCTCTTTAATCCCTCCTGGAAATGAAAAAAGTCTACTTTGTGCACTTCCTCTGTAATCCCTCCTGGAAATGTAAGAACTTTGTGCACTTCCTCTGTAATTCCTCCTGGAAATGTAAGAACTCTACTTTATGCAATTCCTCTGTAATTCCTCCTGGAAATGTAAGAACTCTACTTTGTGCATTTCCTCTATAATTGCCCCTGGATATGTAAGAACTTTACTTTATGCACTTCCTCAGTAATCCCTCCTGGAAATGTAAGATCTTTACTTTGTGCACTTCCTCTGTAAATCCTCCTGGAAATGTAAGAACTTTACTTTATGCACTTCCTCTGTAATCCCTCCTGGAAATGTAACGACTCTACTTTGTGCATTTCCTCTATAATTCCCCCTGGAAATGTAAGAACTTTACTTTATGCACTTCCTCTGTAATCCCTCCTGGAAATGTAAGAAATCTACTTTGTGCACTTCCTCTGTAATCCCTCCTGGAAATGTAAGAATGTTGTGCATTTCTTCTGTAATTGCTCCTGGAAATGTAAGAACATTACTTTATGCACATCCCCTGTAATCCCTCCTGGAAATGTAAGAACTTTACTTTATGCACTTCCTCCTGGAAATGTAAGAACTTTACTTTGTGCACATCCCCTGTAATCCCTCCTGGAAATGTAAGAACTTTACTTTATGCACTTCCTCTGTAAATCCTCCTGGAAATGTAAGAACTTTACTTTATGCACTTCCTCTGTTATCCCTCCTGGAAATGTAAGAACTCTACTTTGTGCATTTCCTCTATAATTTCTCCTGGTAATGTAAGAACTTTATGCACTTCTTCTGTAATCCCACCTGGAAATGTAAGAACTCTACTTTATGCACTTCCTGTGTAATACCTCATGGAAATGTAAGAACTCTACTTTGTGCACTTCCTCTGTAAATCCTCCTGGAAATGTAAGAACTTTACTTTATGCACTTCCTGTGTAATACCTCATGGAAATGTAAGAACTCTACTTTGTGCACTTCCTCTTTAATTCCTCATGGAAATGTATGAACTTTACTTTATGCACTTCCTCTGTAATCCCTCCTGGAAATGTAAGAACTCTACTTTGTGCACATCCCCTGTAATCCCTCCTGGAAATGTAAGGACTATACTTTGTGCACTTCCTCTGTAATCCTTCCTGGAAATGTAAGAAATTTACTTCATGCACTTTCTCTGTAATCCCTCCTGGAAATGTAAGGACTCTATTTTGTGCATTTCCTCTATAATTCCTCCTGGAAATGTAAGAACTTTACTTTATGCACTTCCTCTGTAATCTCTCCTGGAAATGTAAGTACTTTACTTTATGCACTTCCTCTGTAATCCCTCCTGGAAATGTAAGAAATCTACTTTGTGCACTTCCTCTGTAATCCCTCCTGGAAATGTAAGAAATCTACTTTGTGCACTTCCTCTGTAATCCCTCCTGGGGATGTAAGAATGTTGTGCATTTCCTCTGTAATTCTTCCTGGAAATGTAAGAACTTTACTTTATGCACTTCCTCTGTAAATCCTTCTGGAAATGTAAGAACTTTACTTTGTGCACTTCCTCTGTAATCCCTCCTGGAAATGTAAGAACTTTACTTTATGCACTTCTTCTGTAATCCCTCCTGGAAATGTAAGAACTCTACTTTGTGCACTTCCTCTGTAATCCCTCCTGGAAATGTAAGAACTTTACTATTCTGCACTTCCTCTTTAATCCCTCCTGGAAATGAAAAAACTCTACTTTGTGCACTTCCTCTGTAATCCCTCCTGGAAATGTAAGAACTTTGTGCACTTCCTCTGTAATTCCTCCTGGAAATGTAAGAACTCTACTTTATGCAATTCCTCTGTAATTCCTCCTGGAAATGTAAGAACTTTACTTTATGCACTTCCTCAGTAATCCCTCCTGGAAATGTAAGATCTTTACTTTGTGCACTTCCTCTGTAAATCCTCCTGGAAATGTAAGAACTTTACTTTATGCACTTCCTCTGTAATCCCTCTTGGAAATGTAACGACTCTACTTTGTGCATTTCCTCTATAATTCCTCCTGGAAATGTAAGAACTTTACTTTATGCACTTCCTCTGTAATCCCTCCTGGAAATGTAAGAAATCTACTTTGTGCACTTCCTCTGTAATCCCTCCTGGAAATGTAAGAACGTTGTGCATTTCTTCTGTAATTGCTCCTGGAAATGTAAGAACATTACTTTATGCACATCCCCTGTAATCCCTCCTGGAAATGTAAGATCTTTACTTTATGCACTTCCTCCTGGAAATGTAAGAACTTTACTTTGTGCACATCCCCTGTAATCCCTCCTGGAAATGTAAGAACTTTACTTTATGCACTTCCTCTGTAAATCCTCCTGGAAATGTAAGAACTTTACTTTATGCACTTCCTCTGTTATCCCTCCTGGAAATGTAAGAACTCTACTTTGTGCACTTCCTCTGTAAATCCTCCTGGAAATGTAAGAACTTTACTTTATGCACTTCCTCTGTAATACCTCCTGGAAATGTAAGAACTCTACTTTGTGCACTTCCTCTTTAATTCCTCATGGAAATGCAAGAACTTTACTTTATGCACTTCCTCTGTAATCCCTCCTGGAAATGTAAGAACTCTACTTTGTGCACATCCCCTGTAATCCCTCCTGGAAATGTAAGGACTCTACTTTGTGCACTTCCTCTGTAATCCCTCCTGGAAATGTAAGAAATTTACTTTATGCACTTTCTCTGTAATCCCTCCTGGAAATGTAAGGACTCTATTTTGTGCATTTCCTCTATAATTCCTCCTGGAAATGTAAGAACTTTACTTTATGGACTTCCTCTGTAATCTCTCCTGGAAATGTAAGTATTTTACTTTATGCACTTCCTCTGTAATCCCTCCTGGAAATGTAAGAAATCTACTTTGTGCACTTCCTCTGTAATCCCTCCGGGAAATATAAGAAATCTACTTTGTGCACTTCCTCTGTAATCCCTCCTGGGAATGTAAGAATGTTGTGCATTTCCTCTGTAATTCTTCCTGGAAATGTAAGAACTTTACTTTATGCACTTCCTCTGTAATCCTTCCTGGAAATGTAAGAACTCTACTTTGTGCACTTCCTCTTTAATTCCTCATGGAAATGTAAGAACGTTACTTTATGCACTTCCTCTGTAATCCCTCCTGGAAATGTAAGAACTCTACTTTGTGCAAATCCCCTGTAATCCCTCCTGGAAATGTAAGAACTTTACTTTATGCACTTCCTCTGTAAATCCTGCTGGAAATGTAAGAACTTTACTTTATGCACTTCCTCTGTTATCCCTCCTGGAAATGTAAGAACTCTACTTTGTGCATATCCTCTATAATTCCTCCTGGTAATGTAAGAACTTTATACACTTCTTCTGTAATCCCACCTGGAAATGTAAGAACTCTACTTTGTGCACTTCCTCTGTAAATCCTCCTGGAAATGTAAGAACTTTACTTTATGCACTTCCTCTGTAATACCTCCTGGAAATGTAAGAACTCTACTTTGTGCACTTCCTCTTTAATTCCTCATGGAAATGTAAGAACTTTACTTTATGCACTTCCTCTGTAATCCCTCCTGGAAATGTAAGAACTCTACTTTATGCACATCCCCTGTAATCCCTCCTGGAAATGTAAGGACTCTACTTTGTGCACTTCCTCTGTAATCCCTCCTGGAAATGTAAGAAATTTACTTTATTCACTTTCTCTGTAATCCCTCCTGGAAATGTAAGGACTCTATTTTGTGCATTTCCTCTATAATTCCTCCTGGAAATGTAAGAACTTTACTTTATGCACTTCCTCTGTAATCTCTCCTGGAAATGTAAGTACTTTACTTTATGCACTTCCTCTGTAATCCCTCCTGGAAATGTAAGAAATCTACTTTGTGCACTTCCTCTGTAATCCCTCCTGGAAATGTAAGAAATCTACTTTGTGCACTTCCTCTGTAATCCCTCCTGGGAATGTAAGAATGTTGTGCATTTCCTCTGTAATTCTTCCTGGAAATGTAAGAACTTTACTTTATGCACTTCCTCTGTAAATCCTTCTGGAAATGTAAGAACTTTACTTTGTGCACTTCCTCTTTAATCCCTCCTGGAAATGTAAGGACTCTACTTTGTGCACTTCCTCTGTAATCCCTCCTGGAAATGTAAGAACTTTACTTTATGCACTTCCTCTGTAATCCCTCCTGGAAATGTAAGAACTTTACTTTATGCACTTCTTCTGTAATCCCTCCTGGAAATGTAAGAACTCTACTTTGTGCACTTCCTCTTTAATCCCTCCTGGAAATGAAAAAAGTCTACTTTGTGCACTTCCTCTGTAATCCCTCCTGGAAATGTAAGAACTTTGTGCACTTCCTCTGTAATTCCTTCTGGAAATGTAAGAACTCTACTTTATGCAATTCCTCTGTAATTCCTCCTGGAAATGTAAGAACTCTACTTTGTGCATTTCCTCTATAATTGCCCCTGGATATGTAAGAACTTTACTTTATGCACTTCCTCAGTAATCCCTCCTGGAAATGTAAGATCTTTACTTTGTGCACTTCCTCTGTAAATCCTCCTGGAAATGTAAGAACTTTACTTTATGCACTTCCTCTGTAATCCCTCCTGGAAATGTAACGACTCTACTTTGTGCATTTCCTCTATAATTCCTCCTGGAAATGTAAGAACTTTACTTTATGCACTTCCTCTGTAATCCCTCCTGGAAATATAAGAAATCTACTTTGTGCACTTCCTCTGTAATCCCTCCTGGGAATGTAAGAATGTTGTGCATTTCCTCTGTAATTCTTCCTGGAAATGTAAGAACTTTACTTTATGCACTTCCTCTGTAATCCTTCCTGGAAATGTAAGAACTCTACTTTGTGCACTTCCTCTTTAATTCCTCATGGAAATGTAAGAACGTTACTTTATGCACTTCCTCTGTAATCCCTCCTGGAAATGTAAGAACTCTACTTTGTGCACATCCCCTGTAATCCCTTCTGGAAATGTAAGAACTTTACTTTATGCACTTCCTCTGTAAATCCTCCTGGAAATGTAAGAACTTTACTTTATGCACTTCCTCTGTTATCCCTCATGGAAATGTAAGAACTCTACTTTGTGCATATCCTCTATAATTCCTCCTGGTAATGTAAGAACTTTATACACTTCTTCTGTAATCCCACCTGGAAATGTAAGAACTCTACTTTGTGCACTTCCTCTGTAAATCCTCCTGGAAATGTAAGAACTTTACTTTATGCACTTCCTCTGTAATACCTCCTGGAAATGTAAGAACTCTACTTTGTGCACTTCCTCTTTAATTCCTCATGGAAATGTAAGAACTTTACTTTATGCACTTCCTCTGTAATCCCTCCTGGAAATGTAAGAACTCTACTTTATGCACATCCCCTGTAATCCCTCCTGGAAATGTAAGGACTCTACTTTGTGCACTTCCTCTGTAATCCCTCCTGGAAATGTAAGAAATTTACTTTATTCACTTTCTCTGTAATCCCTCCTGGAAATGTAAGGACTCTATTTTGTGCATTTCCTCTATAATTCCTCCTGGAAATGTAAGAACTTTACTTTATGCACTTCCTCTGTAATCTCTCCTGGAAATGTAAGTACTTTACTTTATGCACTTCCTCTGTAATCCCTCCTGGAAATGTAAGAAATCTACTTTGTGCACTTCCTCTGTAATCCCTCCTGGAAATGTAAGAAATCTACTTTGTGCACTTCCTCTGTAATCCCTCCTGGGAATGTAAGAATGTTGTGCATTTCCTCTGTAATTCTTCCTGGAAATGTAAGAACTTTACTTTATGCACTTCCTCTGTAAATCCTTCTGGAAATGTAAGAACTTTACTTTGTGCACTTCCTCTGTAATCCCTCCTGGAAATGTAAGGACTCTACTTTGTGCACTTCCTCTGTAATCCCTCCTGGAAATGTAAGAACTTTACTTTATGCACTTCCTCTGTAATCCCTCCTGGAAATGTAAGAACTTTATGCACTTCTTCTGTAATCCCTCCTGGAAATGTAAGAACTCTACTTTGTGCACTTCCTCTGTAATCCCTCCTGGAAATGAAAAAAGTCTACTTTGTGCACTTCCTCTGTAATCCCTCCTGGAAATGTAAGAACTTTGTGCACTTCCTCTGTAATTCCTTCTGGAAATGTAAGAACTCTACTTTATGCAATTCCTCTGTAATTCCTCCTGGAAATGTAAGAACTCTACTTTGTGCATTTCCTCTATAATTGCCCCTGGATATGTAAGAACTTTACTTTATGCACTTCCTCAGTAATCCCTCCTGGAAATGTAAGATCTTTACTTTGTGCACTTCCTCTGTAAATCCTCCTGGAAATGTAAGAACTTTACTTTATGCACTTCCTCTGTAATCCCTCCTGGAAATGTAACGACTCTACTTTGTGCATTTCCTCTATAATTCCTCCTGGAAATGTAAGAACTTTACTTTATGCACTTCCTCTGTAATCCCTCCTGGAAATATAAGAAATCTACTTTGTGCACTTCCTCTGTAATCCCTCCTGGGAATGTAAGAATGTTGTGCATTTCCTCTGTAATTCTTCCTGGAAATGTAAGAACTTTACTTTATGCACTTCCTCTGTAATCCTTCCTGGAAATGTAAGAACTCTACTTTGTGCACTTCCTCTTTAATTCCTCATGGAAATGTAAGAACGTTACTTTATGCACTTCCTCTGTAATCCCTCCTGGAAATGTAAGAACTCTACTTTGTGCACATCCCCTGTAATCCCTCCTGGAAATGTAAGAACTTTACTTTATGCACTTCCTCTGTAAATCCTCCTGGAAATGTAAGAACTTTACTTTATGCACTTCCTCTGTTATCCCTCATGGAAATGTAAGAACTCTACTTTGTGCATATCCTCTATAATTCCTCCTGGTAATGTAAGAACTTTATACACTTCTTCTGTAATCCCACCTGGAAATGTAAGAACTCTACTTTGTGCACTTCCTCTGTAAATCCTCCTGGAAATGTAAGAACTTTACTTTATGCACTTCCTCTGTAATACCTCCTGGAAATGTAAGAACTCTACTTTGTGCACTTCCTCTTTAATTCCTCATGGAAATGTAAGAACTTTACTTTATGCACTTCCTCTGTAATCCCTCCTGGAAATGTAAGAACTCTACTTTATGCACATCCCCTGTAATCCCTCCTGGAAATGTAAGGACTCTACTTTGTGCACTTCCTCTGTAATCCCTCCTGGAAATGTAAGAAATTTACTTTATTCACTTTCTCTGTAATCCCTCCTGGAAATGTAAGGACTCTATTTTGTGCATTTCCTCTATAATTCCTCCTGGAAATGTAAGAACTTTACTTTATGCACTTCCTCTGTAATCTCTCCTGGAAATGTAAGTACTTTACTTTATGCACTTCCTCTGTAATCCCTCCTGGAAATGTAAGAAATCTACTTTGTGCACTTCCTCTGTAATCCCTCCTGGAAATGTAAGAAATCTACTTTGTGCACTTCCTCTGTAATCCCTCCTGGGAATGTAAGAATGTTGTGCATTTCCTCTGTAATTCTTCCTGGAAATGTAAGAACTTTACTTTATGCACTTCCTCTGTAAATCCTTCTGGAAATGTAAGAACTTTACTTTGTGCACTTCCTCTGTAATCCCTCCTGGAAATGTAAGGACTCTACTTTGTGCACTTCCTCTGTAATCCCTCCTGGAAATGTAAGAACTTTACTTTATGCACTTCCTCTGTAATCCCTCCTGGAAATGTAAGAACTTTATGCACTTCTTCTGTAATCCCTCCTGGAAATGTAAGAACTCTACTTTGTGCACTTCCTCTGTAATCCCTCCTGGAAATGTAAGAACTTTACTATTCTGCACTTCCTCTTTAATCCCTCCTGGAAATGAAAAAAGTCTACTTTGTGCACTTCCTCTGTAATCCCTCCTGGAAATGTAAGAACTTTGTGCACTTCCTCTGTAATTCCTCCTGGAAATGTAAGAACTCTACTTTGTGCATTTCCTCTATAATTGCCCCTGGATATGTAGGAACTTTACTTTATGCACTTCCTCAGTAATCCCTCCTGGAAATGTAAGATCTTTACTTTGTGCACTTCCTCTGTAAATCCTCCTGGAAATGTAAGAACTTTACTTTATGCACTTCCTCTGTAATCCCTCCTGGAAATGTAACGACTCTACTTTGTGCATTTCCTCTATAATTCCTCCTGGAAATGTAAGAACTTTACTTTATGCACTTGCTCTGTAATCCCTCCTGGAAATGTAAGAAATCTACTTTGTGCACTTCCTCTGTAATCCCTCCTGGAAATGTAAGAACGTTGTGCATTTCTTCTGTAATTGCTCCTGGAAATGTAAGAACATTACTTTATGCACATCCCCTGTAATCCATCCTGGAAATGTAAGAACTTTACTTTATGCACTTCCTCCTGGAAATGTAAGAACTTTACTTTGTGCACATCCCCTGTAATCCCTCCTGGAAATGTAAGAACTTTACTTTATGCACTTCCTCTGTAAATCCTCCTGGAAATGTAAGAACTTTACTTTATGCACTTCCTCTATAATTTCTCCTGGTAATGTAAGAACTTTATGCACTTCTTCTGTAATCCCACCTGGAAATGTAAGAACTCTACTTTGTGCACTTCCTCTGTAAATCCTCCTGGAAATGTAAGAACTTTACTTTATGCACTTCCTGTGTAATACCTCATGGAAATGTAAGAACTCTACTTTGTGCACTTCCTCTTTAATTCCTCATGGAAATGTAAGAACTTTACTTTATGCACTTCCTCTGTAATCCCTCCTGGAAATGTAAGAACTCTACTTTGTGCACATCCCCTGTAATCCCTCCTGGAAATGTAAGGACTATACTTTGTGCACTTCCTCTGTAATCCCTCCTGGAAATGTAAGAAATTTACTTCATGCACTTTCTCTGTAATCCCTCCTGGAAATGTAAGGACTCTATTTTGTGCATTTCCTCTATAATTCCTCCTGGAAATGTAAGAACTTTACTTTATGCACTTCCTCTGTAATCTCTCCTGGAAATGTAAGTACTTTACTTTATGCACTTCCTCTGTAATCCCTCCTGGAAATGTAAGAAATCTACTTTGTGCACTTCCTCTGTAATCCCTCCTGGGAATGTAAGAATGTTGTGCATTTCCTCTGTAATTCTTCCTGGAAATGTAAGAACTTTACTTTATGCACTTCCTCTGTAAATCCTTCTGGAAATGTAAGAACTTTACTTTGTGCACTTCCTCTGTAATCCCTCCTGGAAATGTAAGAACTTTATGCACTTCTTCTGTAATCCCTCCTGGAAATGTAAGAACTCTACTTTGTGCACTTCCTCTGTAATCCCTCCTGGAAATGTAAGAACTTTACTATTCTGCACTTCCTCTTTAATCCCTCCTGGAAATGAAAAAACTCTACTTTGTGCACTTCCTCTGTAATCCCTCCTGGAAATGTAAGAACTTTGTGCACTTCCTCTGTAATTCCTCCTGGAAATGTAAGAACTCTACTTTATGCAATTCCTCTGTAATTCCTCCTGGAAATGTAAGAACTTTACTTTATGCACTTCCTCAGTAATCCCTCCTGGAAATGTAAGATCTTTACTTTGTGCACTTCCTCTGTAAATCCTCCTGGAAATGTAAGAACTTTACTTTATGCACTTCCTCTGTAATCCCTCCTGGAAATGTAACGACTCTACTTTGTGCATTTCCTCTTTAATTCCTCCTGGAAATGTAAGAACTTTACTTTATGCACTTCCTCTGTAATCCCTCCTGGAAATGTAAGAAATCTACTTTGTGCACTTCCTCTGTAATCCCTCCTGGAAATGTAAGAACGTTGTGCATTTCTTCTGTAATTGCTCCTGGAAATGTAAGAACATTACTTTATGCACATCCCCTGTAATCCCTCCTGGAAATGTAAGATCTTTACTTTATGCACTTCCTCCTGGAAATGTAAGAACTTTACTTTGTGCACATCCCCTGTAATCCATCCTGGAAATGTAAGAACTTTACTTTATGCACTTCCTCTGTAAATCCTCCTGGAAATGTAAGAACTTTACTTTATGCACTTCCTCTGTTATCCCTCCTGGAAATGTAAGAACTCTACTTTGTGCACTTCCTCTGTAAATCCTCCTGGAAATGTAAGAACTTTACTTTATGCACTTCCTCTGTAATACCTCCTGGAAATGTAAGAACTCTACTTTGTGCACTTCCTCTTTAATTCCTCATGGAAATGCAAGAACTTTACTTTATGCACTTCCTCTGTAATCCCTCCTGGAAATGTAAGAACTCTACTTTGTGCACATCCCCTGTAATCCCTCCTGGAAATGTAAGGACTCTACTTTGTGCACTTCCTCTGTAATCCCTCCTGGAAATGTAAGAAATTTACTTTATGCACTTTCTCTGTAATCCCTCCTGGAAATGTAAGGACTCTATTTTGTGCATTTCCTCTATAATTCCTCCTGGAAATGTAAGAACTTTACTTTATGCACTTCCTCTGTAATCTCTCCTGGAAATGTAAGTACTTTACTTTATGCACTTCCTCTGTAATCCCTCCTGGAAATGTAAGAAATCTACTTTGTGCACTTCCTCTGTAATCCCTCCTGGAAATATAAGAAATCTACTTTGTGCACTTCCTCTGTAATCCCTCCTGGGAATGTAAGAATGTTGTGCATTTCCTCTGTAATTCTTCCTGGAAATGTAAGAACTTTACTTTATGCACTTCCTCTGTAATCCTTCCTGGAAATGTAAGAACTCTACTTTGTACACTTCCTCTTTAATTCCTCATGGAAATGTAAGAACGTTACTTTATGCACTTCCTCTGTAATCCCTCCTGGAAATGTAAGAACTCTACTTTGTGCACATCCCCTGTAATCCCTCCTGGAAATGTAAGGACTCTACTTTGTGCACTTCCTCTGTAAATCCTCCTGGAAATGTAACGACTCTACTTTGTGCATTTCCTCTATAATTCCTCCTGCAAATGTAAGAACTTTACTTTATGCACTTCCTCTGTAATCCCTCCTGGAAATGTAAGATCTTTACTTTGTGCACTTCCTCTGTAAATCCTCCTGGAAATGTAACGACTCTACTTTGTGCATTTCCTCTATAATTCCTCCTGGAAATGTAAGAACTTTACTTTATGCACTTCCTCTGTAATCCCTCCTGGAAATGTAAGAAATCTACTTTGTGCACTTCCTCTGTAATCCCTCCTGGAAATGTAAGAACGTTGTGCATTTCTTCTGTAATTGCTCCTGGAAATGTAAGAACTTTACTTTATGCACTTCCTCTGTAATCCCTCCTGGAAATGTAAGAAATCTACTTTGTGCACATCCCCTGTAATCCCTCCTGGAAATGTAAGAACTTTACTTTATGCACTTCCTCCTGGAAATGTAAGAACTTTACTTTGTGCACATCCCCTGTAATCCCTCCTGGAAATGTAAGAACTTTACTTTATGCACTTCCTCTGTAAATCCTCCTGGAAATGTAAGAACTTTACTTTATGCACTTCCTCTGTTATCCCTCCTGGAAATGTAAGAACTCTACTTTGTGCATTTCGTCTATAATTTCTCCTGGTAATGTAAGAACTTTATGCACTTCTTCTGTAATCCCACCTGGAAATGTAAGAACTCTACTTTGTGCACTTCCTCTGTAAATCCTCCTGGAAATGTAAGAACTTTACTTTATGCACTTCCTCTGTAATACCTCCTGGAAATGTAAGAACTCTACTTTGTGCACTTCCTCTTTAATTCCTCATGGAAATGTAAGAACTTTACTTTATGCACTTCCTCTGTAATCCCTCCTGGAAATGTAAGAACTCTACATTGTGCACATCCCCTGTAATCCCTCCTGGAAATGTAAGGACTATACTTTGTGCACTTCCTCTGTAATCCCTCCTGGAAATGTAAGAAATTTACTTCATGCACTTTCTCTGTAATCCCTCCTGGAAATGTAAGGACTCTATTTTGTGCATTTCCTCTATAATTCCTCCTGGAAATGTAAGAACTTTACTTTATGCACTTCCTCTGTAATCTCTCCTGGAAATGTAAGTACTTTACTTTATGCACTTCCTCTGTATTCCCTCCTGGAAATGTAAGAAATCTACTTTGTGCACTTCCTCTGTAATCCCTCCTGGAAATGTAAGAAATCTACTTTGTGCACTTCCTCTGTAATCCCTCCTGGGAATGTAAGAATGTTGTGCATTTCCTCTGTAATTCTTCCTGGAAATGTAAGAACTTTACTTTATGCACTTCCTCTGTAATCCCTCCTGGAAATGTAAGAACTTTACTTTATGCACTTCCTCTGTAATACCTCCTGGAAATGTAAGAACTCTACTTTGTGCACTTCCTCTTTAATTCCTCATGGAAATGTAAGAACTTTACTTTATGCACTTCCTCTGTAATCCCTCCTGGAAATGTAAGAACTCTACTTTATGCACATCCCCTGTAATCCCTCCTGGAAATGTAAGGACTCTACTTTGTGCACTTCCTCTGTAATCCCTCCTGGAAATGTAAGAAATTTACTTTATGCACTTTCTCTGTAATCTCTCCTGGAAAAGTAAGGACTCTATTTTGTGCATTTCCTCTATAATTCCTCCTGGAAATGTAAGAACTTTACTTTATGCACTTCCTCTGTAATCTCTCCTGGAAATGTAAGTACTTTACTTTATGCACTTCCTCTGTAATCCCTCCTGGAAATGTAAGAAATCTACTTTGTGCACTTCCTCTGTAATCCCTCCTGGAAATGTAAGAAATCTACTTTGTGCACTTCCTCTGTAATCCCTCCTGGGAATGTAAGAATGTTGTGCATTTCCTCTGTAATTCTTCCTGGAAATGTAAGAACTTTACTTTATGCACTTCCTCTGTAAATCCTTCTGGAAATGTAAGAACTTTACTTTGTGCACTTCCTCTGTAATCCCTCCTGGAAATGTAAGGACTCTACTTTGTGCACTTCCTCTGTAATCCCTCCTGGAAATGTAAGAACTTTACTTTATGCACTTCCTCTGTAATCCCTCCTGGAAATGTAAGAACTTTACTTTATGCACTTCTTCTGTAATCCCTCCTGGAAATGTAAGAAATCTACTTTGTGCACTTCCTCTGTAATCCCTCCTGGGAATGTAAGAATGTTGTGCATTTCCTCTGTAATTCTTCCTGGAAATGTAAGAACTTTACTTTATGCACTTCCTCTGTAATCCCTCCTGGAAATGTAAGAACTTTACTTTATGCACTTCCTCTGTAATACCTCCTGGAAATGTAAGAACTCTACTTTGTGCACTTCCTCTTTAATTCCTCATGGAAATGTAAGAACTTTACTTTATGCACTTCCTCTGTAATCCCTCCTGGAAATGTAAGAGCTCTACTTTATGCACATCCCCTGTAATCCCTCCTGGAAATGTAAGGACTCTACTTTGTGCACTTCCTCTGTAATCCCTCCTGGAAATGTAAGAAATTTACTTTATGCACTTTCTCTGTAATCTCTCCTGGAAAAGTAAGGACTCTATTTTGTGCATTTCCTCTATAATTCCTCCTGGAAATGTAAGAACTTTACTTTATGCACTTCCTCTGTAATCTCTCCTGGAAATGTAAGTACTTTACTTTATGCACTTCCTCTGTAATCCCTCCTGGAAATGTAAGAAATCTACTTTGTGCACTTCCTCTGTAATCCCTCCTGGAAATGTAAGAAATCTACTTTGTGCACTTCCTCTGTAATCCCTCCTGGGAATGTAAGAATGTTGTGCATTTCCTCTGTAATTCTTCCTGGAAATGTAAGAACTTTACTTTATGCACTTCCTCTGTAAATCCTTCTGGAAATGTAAGAACTTTACTTTGTGCACTTCCTCTGTAATCCCTCCTGGAAATGTAAGGACTCTACTTTGTGCACTTCCTCTGTAATCCCTCCTGGAAATGTAAGAACTTTACTTTATGCACTTCCTCTGTAATCCCTCCTGGAAATGTAAGAACTTTACTTTATGCACTTCTTCTGTAATCCCTCCTGGAAATGTAAGAACTCTACTTTGTGCACTTCCTCTGTAATCCCTCCTGGAAATGTAAGAACTTTACTATTCTGCACTTCCTCTTTAATCCCTCCTGGAAATGAAAAAAGTCTACTTTGTGCATTTCCTCTGTAATCCCTCCTGGAAATGTAAGAACTTTGTGCACTTCCTCTGTAATTCCTCCTGGAAATGTAAGAACTCTACTTTATGCAATTCCTCTGTAATTTCTCCTGGAAATGTAAGAACTCTACTTTGTGCATTTCCTCTATAATTGCCCCTGGATATGTAAGAACTTTACTTTATGCACTTCCTCAGTAATCCCTCCTGGAAATGTAAGATCTTTACTTTGTGCACTTCCTCTGTAAATCCTCCTGGAAATGTAACGACTCTACTTTGTGCATTTCCTCTATAATTCCTCCTGGAAATGTAAGAACTTTACTTTATGCACTTCCTCTGTAATCCCTCCTGGAAATGTAAGAAATCTACTTTGTGCACTTCCTCTGTAATCCCTCCTGGAAATGTAAGAACGTTGTGCATTTCTTCTGTAATTGCTCCTGGAAATGTAAGAACATTACTTTATGCACATCCCCTGTAATCCCTCCTGGAAATGTAAGAACTTTACTTTATGCACTTCCTCCTGGAAATGTAAGAACTTTACTTTGTGCACATCCCCTGTAATCCCTCCTGGAAATGTAAGAACTTTACTTTATGCACTTCCTCTGTAAATCCTCCTGGAAATGTAAGAACTTTACTTTATGCACTTCCTCTGTTATCCCTTCTGGAAATGTAAGAACTCTACTTTGTGCATTTCCTCTATAATTTCTCCTGGTAATGTAAGAACTTTATGCACTTCTTCTGTAATCCCACCTGGAAATGTAAGAACTCTACTTTGTGCACTTCCTCTGTAAATCCTCCTGGAAATGTAAGAACTTTACTTTATGCACTTCCTCTGTAATACCTCCTGGAAATGTAAGAACTCTACTTTGTGCACTTCCTCTTTAATTCCTCCTGGAAATGTAAGAACTCTACTTTGTGCACATCCCCTGTAATCCCTCCTGGAAATGTAAGGACTATACTTTGTGCACTTCCTCTGTAATCCCTCCTGGAAATGTAAGAAATTTACTTCATGCACTTTCTCTGTAATCCCTCCTGGAAATGTAAGGACTCTATTTTGTGCATTTCCTCTATAATTCCTCCTGGAAATGTAAGAACTTTACTTTATGCACTTCCTCTGTAATCTCTCCTGGAAATGTAAGTACTTTACTTTATGCACTTCCTCTGTAATCCCTCCTGGAAATGTAAGAAATCTACTTTGTGCACTTCCTCTGTAATCCCTCCTGGAAATGTAAGAAATCTACTTTGTGCACTTCCTCTGTAATCCCTCCTGGGAATGTAAGAATGTTGTGCATTTCCTCTGTAATTCTTCCTGGAAATGTAAGAACTTTACTTTATGCACTTCCTCTGTAAATCCTTCTGGAAATGTAAGAACTTTACTTTGTGCACTTCCTCTGTAATCCCTCCTGGAAATGTAAGAACTTTACTTTATGCACTTCTTCTGTAATCCCTCCTGGAAATGTAAGAACTCTACTTTGTGCACTTCCTCTGTAATCCCTCCTGGAAATGTAAGAACTTTACTATTCTGCACTTCCTCTTTAATCCCTCCTGGAAATGAAAAAACTCTACTTTGTGCACTTCCTCTGTAATCCCTCCTGGAAATGTAAGAACTTTGTGCACTTCCTCTGTAATTCCTCCTGGAAATGTAAGAACATTACTTTATGCACATCCCCTGTAATCCCTCCTGGAAATGTAAGATCTTTACTTTATGCACTTCCTCCTGGAAATGTAAGAACTTTACTTTGTGCACATCCCCTGTAATCCCTCCTGGAAATGTAAGAACTTTACTTTATGCACTTCCTCTGTAAATCCTCCTGGAAATGTAAGAACTTTACTTTATGCACTTCCTCTGTTTTCCCTCCTGGAAATGTAAGAACTCTACTTTGTGCACTTCCTCTGTAAATCCTCCTGGAAATGTAAGAACTTTACTTTATGCACTTCCTCTGTAATACCTCCTGGAAATGTAAGAACTCTACTTTGTGCACTTCCTCTTTAATTCCTCATGGAAATGCAAGAACTTTACTTTATGCACTTCCTCTGTAATCCCTCCTGGAAATGTAAGAACTCTACTTTGTGCACATCCCCTGTAATCCCTCCTGGAAATGTAAGGACTCTACTTTGTGCACTTCCTCTGTAATCCCTCCTGGAAATGTAAGAAATTTACTTTATGCACTTTCTCTGTAATCCCTCCTGGAAATGTAAGGACTCTATTTTGTGCATTTCCTCTATAATTCCTCCTGGAAATGTAAGAACTTTACTTTATGCACTTCCTCTGTAATCTCTCCTGGAAATGTAAGTACTTTACTTTATGCACTTCCTCTGTAATCCCTCCTGGAAATGTAAGAAATCTACTTTGTGCACTTCCTCTGTAATCCCTCCTGGAAATATAAGAAATCTACTTTGTGCACTTCCTCTGTAATCCCTCCTGGGAATGTAAGAATGTTGTGCATTTCCTCTGTAATTCTTCCTGGAAATGTAAGAACTTTACTTTATGCACTTCCTCTGTAATCCTTCCTGGAAATGTAAGAACTCTACTTTGTGCACTTCCTCTTTAATTCCTCATGGAAATGTAAGAATGTTACTTTATGCACTTCCTCTGTAATCCCTCCTGGAAATGTAAGAACTCTACTTTGTGCACATCCCCTGTAATCCCTCCTGGAAATGTAAGGACTCTACTTTGTGCACTTCCTCTGTAATCCCTCCTGGAATTGTAAGAAATTTACTTTATGCACTTTCTCTGTAATCCCTCCTGGAAATGTAAGGACTCTATTTTGTGCATTTCCTCTATAATTCCTCCTGGAAATGTAAGAACTTTACTTTATGCACTTCCTCTGTAATCTCTCCTGGAAATGTAAGTACTTTACTTTATGCACTTCCTCTGTAATCCCTCTTGGAAATGTAAGAAATCTACTTTGTGCACTTCCTCTGTAATCCCTCCTGGGAATGTAAGAATGTTGTGCATTTCCTCTGTAATTCTTCCTGGAAATGTAAGAACTTTACTTTATGCACTTCCTCTGTAATCCCTCCTGGAAATGTAAGAACTTTACTTTATGCACTTCCTCTGTAATACCTCCTGGAAATGTAAGAACTCTACTTTGTGCACTTCCTCTTTAATTCCTCATGGAAATGTAAGAACTTTACTTTATGCACTTCCTCTGTAATCCCTCCTGGAAATGTAAGAACTCTACTTTATGCACATCCCCTGTAATCCCTCCTGGAAATGTAAGGACTCTACTTTGTGCACTTCCTCTGTAATCCCTCCTGGAAATGTAAGAAATTTACTTTATGCACTTTCTCTGTAATCCCTCCTGGAAATGTAAGGACTCTATTTTGTGCATTTCCTCTATAATTCCTCCTGGAAATGTAAGAACTTTACTTTATGCACTTCCTCTGTAATCTCTCCTGGAAATGTAAGTACTTTACTTTATGCACTTCCTCTGTAATCCCTCCTGGAAATGTAAGAAATCTACTTTGTGCACTTCCTCTGTAATCCCTCCTGGAAATGTAAGAAATCTACTTTGTGCACTTCCTCTGTAATCCCTCCTGGGAATGTAAGAATGTTGTGCATTTCCTCTGTAATTCTTCCTGGAAATGTAAGAACTTTACTTTATGCACTTCCTCTGTAAATCCTTCTGGAAATGTAAGAACTTTACTTTGTGCACTTCCTCTGTAATCCCTCCTGGAAATGTAAGGACTCTACTTTGTGCACTTCCTCTGTAATCCCTCCTGGAAATGTAAGAACTTTACTTTATGCACTTCCTCTGTAATCCCTCCTGGAAATGTAAGAACTTTACTTTATGCACTTCTTCTGTAATCCCTCCTGGAAATGTAAGAACTCTACTTTGTGCACTTCCTCTGTAATCCCTCCTGGAAATGTAAGAACTTTACTATTCTGCACTTCCTCTTTAATCCCTCCTGGAAATGAAAAAACTCTACTTTGTGCACTTCCTCTGTAATCCCTCCTGGAAATGTAAGAACTTTGTGCACTTCCTCTGTAATTCCTCCTGGAAATGTAAGAACTCTACTTTATGCAATTCCTCTGTAATTCCTCCTGGAAATGTAAGAACTCTACTTTGTGCATTTCCTCTATAATTGCCCCTGGATATGTAAGAACTTTACTTTATGCACTTCCTCAGTAATCCCTCCTGGAAATGTAAGATCTTTACTTTGTGCACTTCCTCTGTAAATCCTCCTGGAAATGTAAGAACTTTACTTTATGCACTTCCTCTGTAATCCCTCCTGGAAATGTAACAACTCTACTTTGTGCATTTCCTCTATAATTCCTCCTGGAAATGTAAGAACTTTACTTTATGCACTTCCTCTGTAATCCCTCCTGGAAATGTAAGAAATCTACTTTGTGCACTTCCTCTGTAATCCCTCCTGGAAATGTAAGAACGTTGTGCATTTCTTCTGTAATTGCTCCTGGAAATGTAAGAACATTACTTTATGCACATCCCCTGTAATCCCTCCTGGAAATGTAAGAACTTTACTTTATGCACTTCCTCCTGGAAATGTAAGAACTTTACTTTGTGCACATCCCCTGTAATCCCTCCTGGAAATGTAAGAACTTTACTTTATGCACTTCCTCTGTAAATCCTCCTGGAAATGTAAGAACTTTACTTTATGCACTTCCTCTGTTATCCCTCCTGGAAATGTAAGAACTCTCCTTTGTGCATTTCCTCTATAATTTCTCCTGGTAATGTAAGAACTTTATGCACTTCTTCTGTAATCCCACCTGGAAATGTAAGAACTCTACTTTGTGCACTTCCTCTGTAAATCCTCCTGGAAATGTAAGAACTTTACTTTATGCACTTCCTCTGTAATACCTCTTGGAAATGTAAGAACTCTACTTTGTGCACATCCCCTGTAATCCCTCCTGGAAATGTAAGGACTATACTTTGTGCACTTCCTCTGTAATCCCTCCTGGAAATGTAAGAAATTTACTTCATGCACTTTCTCTGTAATCCCTCCTGGAAATGTAAGGACTCTATTTTGTGCATTTCCTCTATAATTCCTCCTGGAAATGTAAGAACTTTACTTTATGCACTTCCTCTGTAATCTCTCCTGGAAATGTAAGTACTTTACTTTATGCACTTCCTCTGTAATCCCTCCTGGAAATGTAAGAAATCTACTTTGTGCACTTCCTCTGTAATCCCTCCTGGAAATGTAAGAAATCTACTTTGTGCACTTCCTCTGTAATCCCTCCTGGGAATGTAAGAATGTTGTGCATTTCCTCTGTAATTTTTCCTGGAAATGTGAGAACTTTACTTTATGCACTTCCTCTGTAAATCCTTCTGGAAATGTAAGAACTTTACTTTGTGCACTTCCTCTGTAATCCCTCCTGGAAATGTAAGAACTTTACTTTATGCACTTCTTCTGTAATCCCTCCTGGAAATGTAAGAACTCTACTTTGTGCACTTCCTCTGTAATCCCTCCTGGAAATGTAAGAACTTTACTATTCTGCACTTCCTCTTTAATCCCTCCTGGAAATGAAAAAACTCTACTTTGTGCACTTCCTCTGTAATCCCTCCTGGAAATGTAAGAACTTTGTGCACTTCCTCTGTAATTCCTCCTGGAAATGTAAGAACATTACTTTATGCACATCCCCTGTAATCCCTCCTGGAAATGTAAGATCTTTACTTTATGCACTTCCTCCTGGAAATGTAAGAACTTTACTTTGTGCACATACCCTGTAATCCCTCCTGGAAATGTAAGAACTTTACTTTATGCACTTCCTCTGTAAATCCTCCTGGAAATGTAAGAACTTTACTTTATGCACTTCCTCTGTTATCCCTCCTGGAAATGTAAGAACTCTACTTTGTGCACTTCCTCTGTAAATCCTCCTGGAAATGTAAGAACTTTACTTTATGCACTTCCTCTGTAATACCTCCTGGAAATGTAAGAACTCTACTTTGTGCACTTCCTCTTTAATTCCTCATGGAAATGCAAGAACTTTACTTTATGCACTTCCTCTGTAATCCCTCCTGGAAATGTAAGAACTCTACTTTGTGCACATCCCCTGTAATCCCTCCTGGAAATGTAAGGACTCTACTTTGTGCACTTCCTCTGTAATCCCTCCTGGAAATGTAAGAAATTTACTTTATGCACTTTCTCTGTAATCCCTCCTGGAAATGTAAGGACTCTATTTTGTGCATTTCCTCTATAATTCCTCCTGGAAATGTAAGAACTTTACTTTATGCACTTCCTCTGTAATCTCTCCTGGAAATGTAAGTACTTTACTTTATGCACTTCCTCTGTAATCCCTCTTGGAAATGTAAGAAATCTACTTTGTGCACTTCCTCTGTAATCCCTCCTGAAAATGTAAGCAATCTACTTTGTGCACTTCCTCTGTAATCCCTCCTGGGAATGTAAGAATGTTGTGCACTTCCTCTGTAATCCCTCCTGGAAATGTAAGAACTTTACTTTATGCACTTCCTCTGTAATACCTCCTGGAAATGTAAGAACTCTACTTTGTGCACTTCCTCTTTAATTCCTCATGGAAATGTAAGAACTTTACTTTATGCACTGCCTCTGTAATCCCTCCTGGAAATGTAAGAACTTTACTTTATGCACTTCTTCTGTAATCCCTCCTGGAAATGTAAGAACTCTACTTTGTGCACTTCCTCTGTAATCCCTCCTGGAAATGTAAGAACTTTACTATTCTGCACTTCCTCTTTAATCCCTCCTGGAAATGAAAAAACTCTACTTTGTGCACTTCCTCTGTAATCCCTCCTGGAAATGTAAGAACTTTGTGCACTTCCTCTGTAATTCCTCCTGGAAATGTAAGAACTCTACTTTATGCAATTCCTCTGTAATTCCTCCTGGAAATGTAAGAACTCTACTTTGTGCATTTCCTCTATAATTGCCCCTGGATATGTAAGAACTTTACTTTATGCACTTCCTCAGTAATCCCTCCTGGAAATGTAAGATCTTTACTTTGTGCACTTCCTCTGTAAATCCTCCTGGAAATGTAAGAACTTTACTTTATGCACTTCCTCTGTAAATCCTTCTGGAAATGTAAGAACTTTACTTTGTGCACTTCCTCTGTAATCCCTCCTGGAAATGTAAGAACTTTACTTTATGCACTTCTTCTGTAATCCCTCCTGGAAATGTAAGAACTCTACTTTGTGCACTTCCTCTGTAATCCCTCCTGGAAATGTAAGAACTTTACTATTCTGCACTTCCTCTTTAATCCCTCCTGGAAATGAAAAAACTCTACTTTGTGCACTTCCTCTGTAATCCCTCCTGGAAATGTAAGAACTTTGTGCACTTCCTCTGTAATTCCTCCTGGAAATGTAAGAACATTACTTTATGCACATCCCCTGTAATCCCTCCTGGAAATGTAAGATCTTTACTTTATGCACTTCCTCCTGGAAATGTAAGAACTTTACTTTGTGCACATCCCCTGTAATCCCTCCTGGAAATGTAAGAACTTTACTTTATGCACTTCCTCTGTAAATCCTCCTGGAAATGTAAGAACTTTACTTTATGCACTTCCTCTGTTATCCCTCCTGGAAATGTAAGAACTCTACTTTGTGCACTTCCTCTGTAAATCCTCCTGGAAATGTAAGAACTTTACTTTATGCACTTCCTCTGTAATACCTCCTGGAAATGTAAGAACTCTACTTTGTGCACTTCCTCTTTAATTCCTCATGGAAATGCAAGAACTTTACTTTATGCACTTCCTCTGTAATCCCTCCTGGAAATGTAAGAACTCTACTTTGTGCACATCCCCTGTAATCCCTCCTGGAAATGTAAGGACTCTACTTTGTGCACTTCCTCTGTAATCCCTCCTGGAAATGTAAGAAATTTACTTTATGCACTTTCTCTGTAATCCCTCCTGGAAATGTAAGGACTCTATTTTGTGCATTTCCTCTATAATTCCTCCTGGAAATGTAAGAACTTTACTTTATGCACTTCCTCTGTAATCTCTCCTGGAAATGTAAGTACTTTACTTTATGCACTTCCTCTGTAATCCCTCCTGGAAATGTAAGAAATCTACGTTGTGCACTTCCTCTGTAATCCCTCCTGGAAATATAAGAAATCTACTTTGTGCACTTCCTCTGTAATCCCTCCTGGAATTGTAAGAAATTTACTTTATGCACTTTCTCTGTAATCCCTCCTGGAAATGTAAGGACTCTATTTTGTGCATTTCCTCTATAATTCCCCCTGGAAATGTAAGAACTTTACTTTATGCACTTCCTCTGTAATCTCTCCTGGAAATGTAAGTACTTTACTTTATGCACTTCCTCTGTAATCCCTCTTGGAAATGTAAAAAATCTACTTTGTGCACTTCCTCTGTAATCCCTCCTAAAAATGTAAGCAATCTACTTTGTGCACTTCCTCTGTAATCCCTCCTGGGAATGTAAGAATGTTGTGCATTTCCTCTGTAATTCTTCCTGGAAATGTAAGAACTTTACTTTATGCACTTCCTCTGTAATCCCTCCTGGAAATGTAAGAACTTTACTTTATGCACTTCCTCTGTAATACCTCCTGGAAATGTAAGAACTCTACTTTGTGCACTTCCTCTTTAATTCCTCATGGAAATGTAAGAACTTTACTTTATGCACTTCCTCTGTAATCCCTCCTGGAAATGTAAGAACTCTACTTTATGCACATCCCCTGTAATCCCTCCTGGAAATGTAAGGACTCTACTTTGTGCAATTCCTCTGTAATCCCTCCTGGAAATGTAAGAAATTTACTTTATGCACTTTCTCTGTAATCCCTCCTGGAAATGTAAGGACTCTATTTTGTGCATTTCCTCTATAATTCCTCCTGGAAATGTAAGAACTTTACTTTATGCACTTCCTCTGTAATCTCTCCTGGAAATGTAAGTACTTTACTTTATGCACTTCCTCTGTAATCCCTCCTGGAAATGTAAGAAATCTACTTTGTGCACTTCCTCTGTAATCCCTCCTGGAAATGTAAGAAATCTACTTTGTGCACTTCCTCTGTAATCCCTCCTGGGAATGTAAGAACTTTACTTTATGCACTTCCTCTGTAATCCCTCCTGGAAATGTAAGAACTTTACTTTATGCACTTCTTCTGTAATCCCTCCTGGAAATGTAAGAACTCTACTTTGTGCACTTCCTCTGTAATCCCTCCTGGAAATGTAAGAACTTTACTATTCTGCACTTCCTCTTTAATCCCTCCTGGAAATGAAAAAAGTCTACTTTGTGCACTTCCTCTGTAATCCCTCCTGGAAATGTAAGAACTTTACTTTATGCACTTCCTCTGTAATCCCTCCTGGAGATGTAACAACTCTACTTTTTGCATTTCCTCTATAATTCCTCCTGGAAATGTAAGAACTTTATGCACTTCTTCTGTAATCCCACCTGGAAATGTAAGAACTCTACTTCGTGCACTTCCTCTGTAAATCCTCCTGGAAATGTAAGAACTTTACTTTATGCACTTCCTCTGTAATACCTCCTGTAAATGTAAGCACTCTACTTTGTGCACTTCCTCTTTAATTCCTCATGGAAATGTAAGAACTTTACTTTATTCACTTCCTCTGCAATCCCTCCTGGAAATGTAAGAACTCTACTTTGTGCACATCCCCTGTAATCCCTCCTGGAAAAGTAAGGACTCTACTTTGTGCACTTCCTCTGTAATCCCTCCTGGAAATGTAAGGAATTTACGTTATGCACTTTCTCTGTAATCCCTCCTGGAAATGTAAGGACTCTATTTTGTGCATTTCCTCTATAATTCCTCCTGGAAATGTAAGAACTTTACTTTATGCACTTCCTCTGTAATCCCTCCTGGAAATGTAAGAACTCTACTTTATGCACATCCCCTGTAATCCCTCCTGGAAATGTAAGGACTCTACTTTGTGCAATTCCTCTGTAATCCCTCCTGGAAATGTAAGAAATTTACTTTATGCACTTTCTCTGTAATCCCTCCTGGAAATGTAAGGACTCTATTTTGTGCATTTCCTCTATAATTCCCCCTGGAAATGTAAGAACTTTACTTTATGCACTTCCTCTGTAATTTCTCCTGGAAATGTAAGTACTTTACTTTATGCACTTCCTCTGTAATCCCTCTTGGAAATGTAAAAAATCTACTTTGTGCACTTCCTCTGTAATCCCTCCTAAAAATGTAAGCAATCTACTTTGTGCACTTCCTCTGTAATCCCTCCTGGGAATGTAAGAATGTTGTGCATTTCCTCTGTAATTCTTCCTGGAAATGTAAGAACTTTACTTTATGCACTTCCTCTGTAATCCCTCCTGGAAATGTAAGAACTTTACTTTATGCACTTCCTCTGTAATACCTCCTGGAAATGTAAGAACTCTACTTTGTGCACTTCCTCTTTAATTCCTCATGGAAATGTAAGAACTTTACTTTATGCACTTCCTCTGTAATCCCTCCTGGAAATGTAAGAACTCTACTTTATGCACATCCCCTGTAATCCCTCCTGGAAATGTAAGGACTCTACTTTGTGCAATTCCTCTGTAATCCCTCCTGGAAATGTAAGAAATTTACTTTATGCACTTTCTCTGTAATCCCTCCTGGAAATGTAAGGACTCTATTTTGTGCATTTCCTCTATAATTCCTCCTGGAAATGTAAGAACTTTACTTTATGCACTTCCTCTGTAATCTCTCCTGGAAATGTAAGTACTTTACTTTATGCACTTCCTCTGTAATCCCTCCTGGAAATGTAAGAAATCTACTTTGTGCACTTCCTCTGTAATCCCTCCTGGAAATGTAAGAAATCTACTTTGTGCACTTCCTCTGTAATCCCTCCTGGGAATGTAAGAACTTTACTTTATGCACTTCCTCTGTAATCCCTCCTGGAAATGTAAGAACTTTACTTTATGCACTTCTTCTGTAATCCCTCCTGGAAATGTAAGAACTCTACTTTGTGCACTTCCTCTGTAATCCCTCCTGGAAATGTAAGAACTTTACTATTCTGCACTTCCTCTTTAATCCCTCCTGGAAATGAAAAAAGTCTACTTTGTGCACTTCCTCTGTAATCCCTCCTGGAAATGTAAGAACTTTACTTTATGCACTTCCTCTGTAATCCCTCCTGGAGATGTAACAACTCTACTTTTTGCATTTCCTCTATAATTCCTCCTGGAAATGTAAGAACTTTATGCACTTCTTCTGTAATCCCACCTGGAAATGTAAGAACTCTACTTCGTGCACTTCCTCTGTAAATCCTCCTGGAAATGTAAGAACTTTACTTTATGCACTTCCTCTGTAATACCTCCTGTAAATGTAAGCACTCTACTTTGTGCACTTCCTCTTTAATTCCTCATGGAAATGTAAGAACTTTACTTTATTCACTTCCTCTGCAATCCCTCCTGGAAATGTAAGAACTCTACTTTGTGCACATCCCCTGTAATCCCTCCTGGAAAAGTAAGGACTCTACTTTGTGCACTTCCTCTGTAATCCCTCCTGGAAATGTAAGGAATTTACGTTATGCACTTTCTCTGTAATCCCTCCTGGAAATGTAAGGACTCTATTTTGTGCATTTCCTCTATAATTCCTCCTGGAAATGTAAGAACTTTACTTTATACACTTCCTCTGTAATCTCTCCTGGAAATGTAAGAACTCTACTTTATGCACATCCCCTGTAATCCCTCCTGGAAATGTAAGAACTTTACTTTGTGCACTTCCTCTGTAATCCCTCCTGGGAATGTAAGAATGTTGTGCATTTCCTCTGTAATTCTTCCTGGAAATGTAAGAACTTTACTTTATGCACTTCCTCTGTAATCCCTCCTGGAAATGTAAGAACTTTACTTTATGCACTTCCTCAGTAATCCCTCCTGGAAATGTAAGAACTTTACTTTGTGCACTTCCTCTGTAATCCCTCCTGGAAATGTAAGGACTCTACATTGTGCACTTCCTCTGTAATCCCTCTTGGAAATGTAAGAACTTTACTTTATGCACTTCCTCTGTAATCCCTCCTGGAAATGTAAGAACTTTACTTTATGCACTTCTTCTGTAATCTCTCCTGGAAATGTAAGAACTCTACTTTGTGCACTTCCTCTGTAATCCCTCCTGGAAATGTAAGAACTTTACTTTCTGCTCTTCCTCTTTAATCCCTCCTGGAAATGTAAAAACTCTACTTTGTGCACTTCCACTGTAATCCCTCCTGGAAATGTAAGAACTTTGTGCACTTCCTCTGTAATTCCTCCTGGAAATGTAAGAACTCTACTTTATGCAATTCCTCTGTAATTCCTCCTGGAAATGTAAGAACTTTACTTTGTGCATTTCCTCTATAATTCCTCCTAGAAATGTAAGAATTTTACTTTATGCACTTCCTCAGTAATACCTCCTGGAAATGTAAGAACTTTACTTTGTGCACTTCCTCTGTAAATCCTCCTGGAAATGTAAAAACTTTACTTTATGCACTTTCTCTGTAATCCCTCCTGGAAATATAAGAACTTTACTTTATGCACTTCCACTGTAATCCCTCCTGAAAATGTAACGACTCTACTTTGTGCATTTCCTCTATAATTCCTCCTGCAAATGTAAGAACTTTACTTTATGCACTTCCTCTGTAATCCCTCCTGGAAATGTAAGAAATCTACTTTGTGCACTTCCTCTGTAATCCCTCCTGGAAATGTAAGAACGTTGTGCATTTCCTCTGTAATTGCTCCTGGAAATGTAAGAACATTACTTCATGCACATCCCCTGTAATCCCTCCTGGAAATGTAAGAACTTTACTTTATGCACTTGCTCTGTAAATCCTCCTGGAAATGTAAGAACTTTACATTGTGCACATCCCCTGTAATCCCTCCTGGAAATGTAAGAACTTTACTTTATACACTTCCTCTGTAAATCCTCCTGGAAATGTAAGAACTTTACTTTATGCACTTTCTCTGTAAATCCTCCTGGAAATGTAAGAACTTTACTATATGCAATTCCTCTGTAAATCCTCCTGGAAATATAAGAACTTTACTTTATGCACTTCCTCTGTAATACCTCCTGGAAATGTAAGAACTCTACTTTGTGCACTTCCTCTTTAATTCCTCATGGAAATGTGAGAACTTTACTTTATGCACTTCCTCTGTAATCCCTCTTGGAAATGTAAGAACTCTACTTTGTGCACATCCCATGTAATCCCTCCTGGAAATGTAAGGACTCTACTTTGTGCACTTCCTCTGTAATCCCTCCTGGAAATGTAAGAAATTTACTGTATGCACTTTCTGTGCAATACCTCCTGGAAATGTAAGGACTCTATTTTGTGCATTTCCTCTATAATTCCTCCTGGAAATGTAAGAACTTTACTTTATGCACTTCCTCTGTAATCTCTCCTGGAAATGTAAGTACTTTACTTTATGCACCTCCTCTGTAATCCCTCCTGGAAATGTAAGAAATCTACTTTGTGCACTTCCTCTGTAATCCCTCCTGGAAATTTAAGAAATCTACTTTGTGCACTTCCTCTGTAATCCCTCCTGGGAATGTAAGAATGTTGTGCATTTCCTCTGTAATTCTTCCTGGAAATGTAAGAACTTTCCTTTATGCACGTCCTGTGTAATCCCTCCTGGAAATGTAAGAACTCTACTTTGTGCACATCCCCTGTAATCCCTCCTGGAAATGTAAGGACTCTACTTTGTGCACTTCCTCTGTAGTCCCTCCTGGAAATGTAAGGACTCTATTTTGTGCATTTCCTCTATAATTCCTCCTGGAAATGTAAGAACGTTATGCACTTCCTCTGTAATCTCTCCTGGAAATGTAAGAAATCTACTTTGTACACTTCCTCTGTAATCCCTCCTGGAAATGTAAGAAATCTACTTTGTGCATTTCCTCTGTAATCCCTCCTGGGAATGTAAGAATGTTGTGCATTTCCTCTGTAATTCTTCCTGGAAATGTAAGAACTTTACTTTATGCACTTCCTCTGTAATCCCTCCTGGAAATGTAAGAAATTTACTTTATGCACTTCCTCAGTAATCCCTCCTGGAAATGTAAGAACTTTACTTTATGCACTTCCTCTGTAAATCCTTCTGGAAATGTAAGAACTTTACTTTGTGCACTTCCTCTGTAATCCCTCCTGGAAATGTAAGGACTCTACATTGTGCACTTCCTCTGTAATCCCTCTTGGAAATGTAAGAACTTTACTTTATGCACTTCCTCTGTAATCCCTCCTGGAAATGTAAGAACTTTACTTTATGCACTTCTTCTGTAATCCCTCCTGGAAATGTAAGAACTCTACTTTGTGCACTTCCTCTGTAATCCCTCCTGGAAATGTAAGAACTTTACTTTCTGCTCTTCCTCTTTAATCCCTCCTGGAAATGTAAAAACTCTACTTTGTGCACTTCCTCTGTAATCCCTCCTGGAAATGTAAGAACTTTGTGCACTTCCTCTGTAATTCCTCCTGGAAATGTAAGAACTCTACTTTATGCAATTCCTCTGTAATTCCTCCTGGAAATGTAAGAACTCTACTTTGTGCATTTCCTCTATAATTCCTCCTAGAAATGTAAGAATTTTACTTTATGCACTTCCTCAGTAATACCTCCTGGAAATGTAAGAACTTTACTTTGTGCACTTCCTCTGTAAATCCTCCTGGAAATGTAAGAACTTTACTTTATGCACTTTCTCTGTAATCCCTCCTGAAAATGTAACGACTCTACTTTGTGCATTTCCTCTATAATTCCTCCTGCAAATGTAAGAACTTTACTTTATGCACTTCCTCTGTTATCCCTCCTGGAAATGTAAGAAATCTACTTTGTGCACTTCCTCTGTAATCCCTCCTGGAAATGTAAGAACGTTGTGCATTTCCTCTGTAATTGCTCCTGGAAATGTAAGAACATTACTTCATGCACATCCCCTGTAATCCCTCCTGGAAATGTAAGAACTTTACTTTATGCACTTGCTCTGTAAATCCTCCTGGAAATGTAAGAACTTTACATTGTGCACATCCCCTGTAATCCCTCCTGGAAATGTAAGAACTTTACTTTATGCACTTCCTCTGTAAATCCTCCTGGAAATGTAAGAACTTTACTTTATGCACTTTCTCTGTAAATCCTCCTGGAAATGTAAGAACTTTACTATATGCAATTCCTCTGTAAATCCTCTTGGAAATATAAGAACTTTACTTTATGCACTTCCTCTGTAATACCTCCTGGAAATGTAAGAACTCTACTTTGTGCACTTCCTCTTTAATTCCTCATGGAAATGTGAGAACTTTACTTTATGCACTTCCTCTGTAATCCCTCTTGGAAATGTAAGAACTCTACTTTGTGCACATCCCATGTAATCCCTCCTGGAAATGTAAGGACTCTACTTTGTGCACTTCCTCTGTAATCCCTCCTGGAAATGTAAGAAATTTACTTTATGCACTTTCTGTGCAATCCCTCCTGGAAATGTAAGGACACTATTTTGTGCATTTCCTCTATAATTCCTCCTGGAAATGTAAGAACTTTACTTTATGCACTTCCTCTGTAATCTCTCCTGGAAATGTAAGTACTTTACTTTATGCACCTCCTCTGTAATCCCTCCTGGAAATGTAAGAAATCTACTTTGTGCACTTCCTCTGTAATCCCTCCTGGAAATTTAAGAAATCTACTTTGTGCACTTCCTCTGTAATCCCTCCTGGGAATGTAAGAATGTTGTGCATTTCCTCTGTAATTCTTCCTGGAAATGTAAGAACTTTCCTTTATGCACGTCCTCTGTAATCCCTCCTGGAAATGTAAGAACTTTACTTTATGCACTTCCTCTGTAAATCCTTCTGGAAATGTAAGAACTTTACTTTGAGCACTTCCTCTGTAATCCCTCCTGGAAATTTAAGGACTCTACTTTGTGCACTTCCTCTGTAATCCCTCCTGGAAATGTAAGAACTTTACTGTATGCACTTCCTCTGTAATCCCTCTTGGAAATGTAAGAACTTTACTTTATGCACTTCTTCTGTAAATCCTTCTGGAAATGTAAGAACTTTCCTTTATGCACTTCTTCTGTAATCCCTCCTGGAAATGTAAGAACTTTACTTTATGCACTTCCTCTGTAAATCCTTCTGGAAATGTAAGAACTTTACTTTGTGCACTTCCTCTGTAATCCCTCCTGGAAATGTAAGGACTCTACTTTGTGCACTTCCTCTGTAATCCCTCCTGGAAATGTAAGGACTCTACTTTGTGCACTTCCTCTGTAATCCCTCCTGGAAATGTAAGAACTTTACTTTCTGCACTTCCTCTTTAATCCCTCCTGGAAATGTAAAAACTCTATTTTGTGCACTTCCTCTGTAATCCCTCCTGGAAATGTAATAACTTTGTGCACTTCCTCTGTAATTCCTCCTGGAAATGTAAGAACTCTACTTTATGCAATTCCTCTGTAATTCCTCCTGGAAATGTAGGAACTCTACTTTATGCATTTCCTCTATAATTCCTCCTGGAAATGTAAGAACTTTACTTTATGCACTTCCTCAGTAATCCCTCCTGGAAATGTAAGAACTTTACTTTGTGCACTTCCTCTGTAAATCCTCCTGGAAATGTAAGAACTTTACTTTATGCACTCACTCTGTAATCCCTCCTGGAAATGTAAGAACTTTACTTTATGCACTTCCTCTGTAATCCCTCCTGGAAAAGTAACGACTCTACTTCGTGCATTTCCTCTATAATTCCTCCTGGAAATGTAAGAACTTTACTTTATGCACTTCCTCTGTAATCCCTCCTGGAAATGTAAGAAATCTACTTTGTGCACTTCCTCTGTAATCCCTCCTGGAAATGTAAGAACGTTGTGCATTTCCTCTGTAATCCCTCCTGGAAATGTAAGGACTCCACTTTGTGCACTTCCTCTGTAATCCCTCCTGGAAATGTAAGAACTTTACTTTATGCACTTCCTCTGTAATCCCTCCTGGAAATGTAAGAACTTTACTTTATGCACTTCTTCTGTAATCCCTCCTGGAAATGTAAGAACTCTACTTTGTGCACTTCCTCTGCATTCCCTCCTGGAAATGTAAGAACTTTACTTTCTGCACTTCCTCCTTAATCCCTCCTGGAAATTTAAAAACTCTACTTTGTGCACTTCCTCTGTAATCCCTCCTGGAAATGTAAGAACTTTGTGCACTTCCTCTGTAATTCCTCCTGGAAATGTAAGAACTCTACTTTATGCAATTCCTCTGTAATCCCTCCTGGAAATGTAAGAACTCTACTTTGTGCATTCCCTCTATAATTCCTCCTGGAAATGAAAGAACTTTACTTTATGCACTTCCTCAGTAATCCGTCCTGGAAATGTAAGAACTTTACTTTGTGCACTTCCTCTGTAAATCCTCCTGGAAATGTAAGAACTTTACTTTATGCACTTCCTCTGTAATCCCTCCTGGAAATGTAATGACTCTACTTTGTGCATTTCCTCTATAATTCCTCCTGGAAATGTAAGAACTTTACTTTATGCACTTCCTCTGTAATCCCTCCTGGAAATGTAAGAAATCTACTTTGTGCACTTCCTCTGTAATCCCTCCTAGAAATGTAAGAACGTTGTGCATTTCTTCTGTAATTGCTCCTGGAAATGTAAGAACATTACTTTATGCACATCCCCTGTAATCCCTCCTGGAAATGTAAGAACTTTACTTTATGCACTTCCTCCTGGAAATGTAAGAACTTTACTTTGTGCACATCCCCTGTTATCCCTCCTGGAAATGTAAGAACTTTACTTTATGCACTTCCTCCTGGAAATGTAAGAACTTTATTTTATGCACTTCCTCTGTTATCCCTCCTGGAAATGTAAGAACTCTACTTTGTGCATTTCCTCTATAATTCCTCCTGGTAATGTAAGAACTTTATGCACTTCTTCTGTAATCCCACCTGGAAATGAAAGAACTCTACTTTGTGCACTTCCTCTGTAAATCCTCCTGGAAATGTAAGAACTTTACTTTATGCACTTCCTCTGTAATACCTCCTGGAAATGTAAGAACTCTACTTTGTGCACTTCCTCTGTAATCCCTCCTGGAAATGTAAGAACTCTACTTTGTGCACATCCCCTGTAATCCCTCCTGGAAATGTAAGGACTCTACTTTGTGCACTTCCTCTGTAATCCCTCCTGGAAATGTAAGGACTCTATCTTGTGCATTTCCTCTATAATTCCTCCTGGAAATGTAAGAACGTTATGCACTTCCTCTGTAATCTCTCCTGGAAATGTAAGTACTTTATGCACTTCCTCTGTAATCCATCCTGGAAATGTAAGAAATCTACTTTGTGCACTTCCTCTGTAATCCCTCCTGGAAATGTAAGAACGTTGTGCATTTCCTCTGTAATTGCTCCTGGAAATGTAAGAATATTACTTTATGCACATCCCCTGTAATCCCTCCTGGAAATGTAAGAACTTTACTTTATGCACTTCCTCTGTAAATCCTCCTGGAAATGTAAGAACTTTACTTTGTGCACATCCCCTGTAATCCCTCCTGGAAATGTAAGAACTTTACTTTATGCACTTCCTCTGTAAATCCTCCTGGAATGTAAGAACTTTACTTTATGCACTTCCTCTGTAAATCCTCCTGGAAATATAAGAGCTTTACTTTATGCACTTCCTCTGTAAATCCTCCTGGAAATGTAAGAACTTTCCTTTATGCACTTCTTCTGTAATCCCTCCTGGAAATGTAAGAACTCTACTTTGTACATTTCCTCTATAATTCCTCCTGGAAATGTAAGAACTTTATGCACTTCTGTAATCCCACCTGGAAATGCAAGAACTCTACTTTGTGCACATCCTCTGTAAGTCATCCTGGAAATGTAAGAACTTTACTTTATGCACTTCTTCTGTAATTCCTCATGGAAATGTAAGAACTTTACTTCATGTACTTCCTCTGCAATCACTCCTGGAAATGTAAGAACTCTACTTTGTGCACATCCCCTGTAATCCCTCCTGGAAATTTAAGAACTCTACTTTATGCACTTCCTCTGTAATCCCTCCTAGAAATGTAAGTACTCTATTTTGTGCATTTCCTCTATAATTCCTCCTGGAAATGTAAGAACTTTACTTTATGCACTTCCTCTGTAATCTCTCCTGGAAATGTAAGTTCTTTACTTTATACACTTCCTCTGTAATCCCTCCTGGGAATGTAAGAATGTTGTGCATTTCCTCTGTAATTCCTCCTGGAAATGTAAGAACTTTACTTTATGCACTTCCTCTGTAATCCCTCCTGGAAATGTAAGAACTTTACTTTATGCACTTCCTCAGTAATCCCTCCTGGAAATGTAAGAACTCTACTTTGTGCACTTCCTCTGTAATCCCTCCTGGAAATGTAAGAACTTTACTTTATGCACTTCCTCTGTAAATCCTTCTGGAAATGTAAGAACTTTACTTTGTGCACTTCCTCTGTAATCCCTCCTGGAAATGTAAGGACTCTACTTTGTGGACTTCCTTTGTAATCCCTCCTGGAAATGTAAGAAATTTACTTCATGCATTTTCTCTGTAATCCCTCCTGGAAATGTAAGGACTCTATTTTGTGCATTTCCTCTATAATTCCTCCTGGAAATGTAAGAACTTTACTTTATGCACTTCCTCTGTAATCACTCCTAGAAAAGTAAGTACTTTACTTTAGGCACTTCCTCTGTAATCCCTCCTGGAAATGTAAGAAATCTACTTTGTGCACTTCCTCTGTAATCCCTCCTGGGAATGTAAGAATGTTGTGCATTTCCTCTGTAATTTTTCCTGGAAATGTAAGAACTTTACTTTATGCACTTCCTCTGTAATCCCTCCTGGAAATGTAAGAACTTTACTTCATGCACTTCCTCAGTAATCCCTCCTGGAAATGTAAGAACTCTACTTTGTGCACTTCCTCTGTAATCCCTCCTGGAAATGTAAGAACTTTACTTTCTGCAATTCCTCTGTAAATCCTTCTGGAAATGTAAGAACTGTACTTTGTGCACTTCCTCTGTAATCCCTCCTGGAAATGTAAGGACTCTACTTTGTGCACTTCCTCTGTAATCCCTCCTGGAAATGTAAGAACTTTACTTTATGCACTTCCTCTGTAATCCCTCCTGGAAATGTAAGAACTTTACTTTATGCACTTCTTCTGTAATCCCTCCTGGAAATGTAAGAACTCTACTTTCTGCACTTCCTCTTTAATCCCTCCTGAAAATGTAAAAACTCTACTTTGTGCACTTCCTCTGTAATCCCTCCTGGAAATGTAAGAACTTTGTGCACTTCCTCTGTAATTCCTCCTTGAAATGTAAGAACTCTACTTCATGCAATTCCTCTGTATTTCCTCCTGGAAATGTAAGAACTCTACTTTGTGCATTTCCTCTATAATTCCTCCTGGAAATGTAAGAACTTTACTTTATGCACTTCCTTAGTAATCCCTCCTGGAAATGTAAGAACTTTACTTTGTGCACTTCCTCTGTAAATCCTCCTGGAAATGTAAGAACTTTACTTTATGCACTTACTCTGTAATCCCTCCTGGAAATGTGAGAACTTTATTTATGCACTTCCTCTGTAATCCCTCCTGGAAATGTAATGACTCTACTTTGTGCATTTCCTCTATAATTCCTCCTGGAAATGTAAGAACTTTACTTTATGCACTTCCTCTGTAATCCCTCCTGGAAATGTAAGAAATCTACTTTGTGCACTTCCTCTGTAATCCCTCCTGGAAATGTAAGAACGTTGTGCATTTCCTCTGTAATTGCTCCTGGAAATGTAAGAACATTACTTTATGCACATCCCCTGTAATTCCTCCTGGAAATGTAAGTACTTTACTTTATGCACTTCCTCTGTAAATCCTCCTGAAAATGTAAGAACTTTACTTTGTGCACATCCCCTGTAATCCCTCCTGGAAATGTAAGAACTTTACTTTATGCACTTCCTCTGTAAATCCTCCTGGAATGTAAGAACTTTACTTTATGCACTTCCTCTGTACATCCTCCTGGAAATGTAAGAGCTTTACTTTATGCACTTCCTTCTTAAATCCTCCTGGAAATGTAAGAACTTTCCTTTATGCACTTCTTCTGTAATCCCTCCTGGAAATGTAAGAACTCTACTTTGTACATTTCCTCTATAATTCCTCCTGGAAATGTAAGAACTTTATGCACTTCTTCTGTAATCCCACCTGGAAATGGAAGAACTCTACTTTGTGCACATCCTCTGTAAGTCATCCTGGAAATGTAAGAACTTTACTTTATGCACTTCTTCTGTAATTCCTCATGGAAATGTAAGAACTTTACTTCATGTACTTCCTCTGCAATCACTCCTGGAAATGTAAGAACTCCACTTTGCACATCCCCTGTAATCCCTCCTGGAAATGTAAGAACTCTACTTTGTGCACTTCCTCTGTAATCCCTACTAGAAATGTAAGTACTCTATTTTGTGCATTTCCTCTATAATTCCTCCTGGAAATGTAAGAACTTTACTTTATGCACTTCCTCTGTAATCTCTCCTGGAAATGTAAGTACTTTACTTTATGCACTTCCTCTGTAATCCCTCCTGGGAATGTAAGAATGTTGTGCATTTCCTCTGTAATTCCTCCTGGAAATGTAAGAACTTTACTTTATGCACTTCCTCTGTAATCCCTCCTGGAAATGTAAGAACTTTACTTTATGCACTTCCTCAGTAATCCCTCCTGGAAATGTAAGAACTCTACTTTGTGCACTTCCTCTGTAATCCCTCCTGGAAATGTAAGAACTTTACTTTATGCACTTCCTCTGTAAATCCTTCTGGAAATGTAAGAACTTTACTTTGTGCACTTCCTCTGTAATCCCTCCTGGAAATGTAAGAAATCTACTTTGTGCACTTCCTCTGTAATCCCTCCTGGAAATGTAAGAACTTTACTTCATGCACTTTCTCTGTAATCCCTCCTGGAACTGTAAGGACTCTATTTTGTGTATTTCCTCTATAATTCCTCCTGGAAATGTAAGAACTTTACTTTATGCACTTCCTCTGTAATCTCTCCTAGAAAAGTAAGTACTTTACTTTAGGCACTTCCTCTGTAATCCCTCCTGGAAATGTAAGAAATCTACTTTGTGCACTTCCTCTGTAATCCCTCCTGGGATTGTAAGAATGTTGTGCATTTCCTCTGTAATTTTTCCTCGAAATGTAAGAACTTTACTTTATGCACTTCCTCTGTAATCCCTCCTGGAAATGTAAGAACTTTACTTTATGCACTTCCTCAGTAATCCCTCCTGGAAATGTAAGAACTCTACTTTGTGCACTTCCTCTGTAATCCCTCCTGGAAATGTAAGAACTTTACTTTCTGCAATTCCTCTGTAAATCCTTCTGGAAATGTAAGAAGTGTACTTTGTGCACTTCCTCTGTAATCCCTCCTGGAAATGTAAGGACTCTACTTTGTGCACTTCCTCTGTAATCCCTCCTGGAAATGTAAGAACTTTACTTTATGCACTTCCTCTGTAATCCCTCCTGGAAATGTAAGAACTTTACTTTATGCACTTCTTCTGTAATCCCTCCTGGAAATGTAAGAACTTTACTTTCTGCACTTCCTCTTTAATCCCTCCTGGAAATGTAAAAACTCTACTTTGTGCACTTCCTCTGTAATCCCTCCTGGAAATGTAAGAACTTTGTGCACTTCCTCTGTATTTCCTCCTGGAAATGTAAGAACTTTACTTTGTGCATTTCCTCTATAATTCCTCCTGGAAATGTAAGAACTTTACTTTATGCACTTCCTCAGTAATCCCTCCTGGAAATGTAAGAACTTTACTTTGTGCACTTCCTCTGTAAATCCTCCTGGAAATGTAAGAACTTTACTTTATGCACTTACTCTGTAATCCCTCCTGGAAATGTGAGAACTTTATTTATGCACTTCCTCTGTAATCCCTCCTGGAAATGTAATGACTCTACTTTGTGCATTTCCTCTATAATTCCTCCTGGAAATGTAAGAACTTTACTTTATGCACTTCCTCTGTAATCCCTCCTGGAAATGTAAGAAATCTACTTTGTGCACTTCTTCTGTAATCCCTCCTGGAAATGTAAGAACGTTGTGCATTTCCTCTGTAATTGCTCCTGGAAATGTAAGAACATTACTTTATGCACATCCCCTGTAAATCCTCCTGGAAATGTAAGAACTTTACTTTGTGCACATCCCCTGTAATCCCTCCTGGAAATGTAAGAACTTTACTTTATGCACTTCCTCTGTAAATCCTCCTGTAAATGTAAGAACTTTACTTTATTCACTTCCTCTGTAAATCCTCCTGGAAATGTAAGAACTTTACTTTATGCACTTCCTCTGTAAATCCTCCTGGAAATGTAAGAACTTTACTTTATGCACTTCTTCTGTAATCCCACCTGGAAATGTAAGAACTCTACTTTGTGCACTTCCTCTGTAAGTCATCCTGAAAATGTAAGAACTTTACTTTATGCACTTCCTCTGTAATACCTCCTGGAAATGTAAGAACTTTACTTTGTGCACTTCCTCTTTAATTCCTCATGGAAATGTAAGAACTTAACTTTATGTACTTCCTCTGCAATCCCTCCTGGAAATGTAAGAACTCTACTTTGTGCACATCCCCTGTAATCCCTCCTGGAAATGTAAGGACTCTATTTTGTGCATTTCCTCTATAATTCCTCCTGGAAATGTAAGAACTTTAATTTATGCACTTCCTCTGTAATCTCTCCTGGAAATGTAAGTACTTTACTTTATGCACTTCCTCTGTAATCCCTCCTGGAAATATAAGAAATCTACTTTGTGCACTTCCTATGTAATCCCTCCTGGAAATGTAAGAAATCTACTTTGTGCACTTCCTCTTTAATCCCTCCTGGAAATGTAAGAAATCTACTTTGTGCACTTCCTCTGTAATCCCTCCTGGGAATGTAAGAATGTTGTGCATTTCCTCTGTAATTCCTCCTGGAAATGTAAGAACTTTACTTTATGCACTTCCTCTGTAATCCCTCCTGAAATGTAAGAACATTATTTTATGCACTTCCTCAGTAATCCCTCCTGGAAATGTAAGAACTCTACTTTGTGCACTTCCTCTGTAATCCCTCCTGGAAATGTAAGAACTTTACTTTATGCACTTCCTCTGTAAATCCTTCTGGAAATTAAAGAAATCTACTTTGTGCACTTCCTCTGTAATCCCTCCTGGAAATGTAAGAAATCTACTTTGTGCACTTCCTCTGTAATCCCTCCTGGAAATGTAAGAAATCTACTTCATGCACTTCCTCAGTAATCCCTCCTGGAAATGTAAGAACTCTACTTTGTGCACTTCCTCTGTAATCCCTCCTGGAAATGTAAGAACTTTACTTTATGCACTTCCTCTGTAATCCCTCCTGGAAATGTAAGAAATCTACCTTGTGCACTTCCTCTGTAATCCCTCCTGGAAATGTAAGAAATCTACTTTGTGCACTTCCTCTGTAATCCCTACTGGGAATGTAAGAATGTTGTGCATTTCCTCGGTAATTCCTCCTGGAAATGTAAGAACTTTACTTTCTGCACTTCCTCTTTAATCCCTCCTGGAAATGTAAGAACTTTACTTTCTGCACTTCCTCTTTAATCCCTCTTGGAAATGTAAAAACTCTACTTTGTGCACTTCCTCTGTAATCCGTCCTGGAAATGTAAGAACTTTGTGCACTTCCTCTGTAATTCCTCCTGGAAATGTAAGAACTCTACTTTATGCAATTCCTCTGTAATTCCTCCTGGAAATATAAGAACTCTACTTTGTGCATTTCCTCTATAATTCCTCCTGGAAATGTAAGAACTTTACTTTATGCACTTCCTCAGTAATCCCTCCTGGAAATGTAAGAAATTTACTTTGTGCACTTCCTATGTAAATCTTCCTGGAAATGTAAGAACTTTACTTTATGCACTTCCTCTGTAATCCCTCCTGGAAATGTAAGAAATCTACTTTGTGCACTTCCTCTGTAATCCCTCCTGGAAATGTAAGAACGTTGTGCATTTCCTCTGTAATTGCTCCTGGAAATGTAAGAACAATACTTTATGCACATCCCCTGTAATCCCTCCTGGAAATGTAAGAACTTTACTTTATGCACTTCCTCTGTAAATCCTCCTGGAAATGTAAGAACTTTACTTAGTGCACATCCCCTGTAATCCCGCCTGGAAATGTAAGAACTTTACTTTATGCACTTCCTCTGTAAATCCTCCTGGAAATGTAAGAACTTTACTTTATGCACTTCATCTGTAAATCCTCCTGGAAATGTAAGAACTTTACTTTATGCACTTCTTCTGTAATCCCTCCTGGAAATGTAAGAACTCTACTTTGTGCATTTCCTCTATAATTCCTCCTGGAAATGTAAGAACTTTATGCACTTCTTCTGTAATCCCACCTGGAAATGTAAGAACTCTACTTTGTGCACATCCTCTGTAAGTCATCCTGGAAATGTAAGAACTTTACTTTATGCACTTCCTCTGTAATACCTCCTGGAAATGTAAGAACTTTACTTTGTGCACTTCCTCTTTAATTCCTCATGGAAATGTAAGAACTTTACTTTATGTACTTCCTCTGCAATCCCTCCTGGAAATGTAAGAACTCTACTTTGTGCACATCCCCTGTAATCCCTCCTGGAAATGTAAGAACTTTACTTTATGCACTTCCTCTGTAAATCCTCCTGGAAATGTAAGAACTTTACTTTGTTCACATCCCCTGTAATCCCTCCTGGAAATGTAAGAACTTTACTTTATGCACTTCCTCTGTAAATCCTCCTGGAAATGTAAGAACTTTATTTTATGCACTTCATCTGTAAACCCTCCTGGAAATGTAAGAACTTTACTTTATGCACTTCCTCTGTAAATCCTCCTGGAAATGTAAGAACTCTACTTTGTGCACTTCCTCTGTAATCCCTCCTGGAAATGTAAGAACTTTACTTTATGCACTTCCTCTGTAAATCCTCCTGGAAATGTAAGAACTCTACTTTGTGCACTTCCTCTGTAATCCCTCCTGGAAATGTAAGAACTTTACTTTATGCACTTCCTATGTAATCCCTCCTGGAAATGTAAGAAATCTACTTTGTGCACTTCCTCTGTAATCCCTCCTGGAAAAGTAATAAATCTACTTTGTGCACTTCCTCTGTAATCCCTCCTGGGAATGTAAGAATGTTGTGCGTTTCCTCTGTAATTCCTCCTGGAAATGTAAGAACTTTACTTTCTGCACTTCCTCTTTAATCCCTCCTGGAAATGTAAGAACTTTACTTTCTGCACTTCCTCTTTAATCCCTCCTGGAAATGTAAAAACTCTACTTTGTGCACTTCCTCTGTAATCCGTCCTGGAAATGTAAGAACTTTGTGCACTTCCTCTGTAATTCCTCCTGGAAATGTAAGAACTCTACTTTATGCAATTCCTCTGTAATTCCTCCTGGAAATGTAAGAACTCTACTTTGTGCATTTCCTCTATAATTCCTCCTGGAAATGTAAGAACTTTACTTTATGCACTTCCTCAGTAATCCCTCCTGGAAATGTAAGAACTTTACTTTGTGCACTTTCTATGTAAATCCTCCTGGAAATGTAAGAACTTTACTTTATGCACTTACTCTGTAATCCCTCCTGGAAATGTAAGAACTTTACTTTATGCACTTCCTCTGTAATCCCTCCTGGAAATGTAAGAAATCTACTTTGTGCACTTCCTCTGTAATCCCTCCTGGAAATGTAAGAACGTTGTGCATTTCCTCTGTAATTGCTCCTGGAAATGTAAGAACATTACTTTATGCACATCCCCTGTAATCCCTCCTGGAAATGTAAGAACTTTACTTTATGCACTTCCTCTGTAAATCCTCCTGGAAATGTAAGAACTTTACTTTGTGCACATCCCCTGTAATCCCTCCTGGAAATGTAAGAACTTTACTTTATGCACTTCCTCTGTAAATCCTCCTGGAAATGTAAGAACTTTACTTTATGCACTTCATCTGTAAATCCTCCTGGAAATGTAAGAACTTTACTTTATGCACTTCTTCTGTAATCCCTCCTGGAAATGAAAGAACTCTACTTTGTGCATTTCCTCTATAATTCCTCCTGGAAATGTAAGAACTTTATGCACTTCTTCTGTAATCCCACCTGGAAATGTAAGAACTCTACTTTGTGCACATCCTCTGTAAGTCATCCTGGAAATGTAAGAACTCTACTTTGTGCACATCCCCTGTAATCCCTCCTGGAAATGTAAGGACTCTACTTTGTGCACTTCCTCTGTAATCCCTCCTGGAAATGTAAGGACTCTATTTTGTGCATTTCCTCTATAATTCCTCCTGGAAATGTGAGAACTTTACTTTATGCACTTCCTCTGTAATCCCTCCAGGAAATATAAGAACTTTACTTTATGCACTTACTCTGTAAATACTCCTGGAAATGTAAGAACTCTACTTTCTGCACTTCCTCTTTAATTCCTCATGGAAATGTAAGAACTTTACTTTATGCGCTTCCTCTGTAATCCCTCCTGAAAATGTAAGGACTCTATTTTGTGCACTTCCTCTGTAATCCCTCCTGGAAATGTAAGGACTCTACTTTCTGCACTTCCTCTTTAATTCCTCATGGAAATGTAAGAACTTTACTATATGCAATTCCTCTGTAATCCCTCCTGGAAATGTAAGAACTTTACTTTATGCACTTCCTCTGTAATCCCTCCTGGAAATGTAAGAACTTTACTTTATGCACTTCCTCTTTAATCCCTCCTGGAAATGTAAGAAATCTACTTCGTGCACTTCCTCTGTAATCCCTCCTGGAAATGTAAGAATGTTGTGCATTTCCTCTGTAATTCCTCCTGGAAATTTAAGAACTTTACTTTATGCACTTCCTCTGTAATCCCTCCTGGAAATGTAAGAACTTTACTTTATGCACTTCCTCTGTAATCCCTCCTGGAAATGTAAGAACTTTACTTTGTGCACTTCCTCTGTAAATCCTCCTGGAAACGTAAGAACTTTACTTTATGCACTTCCTCTGTAATCCCTTCTGGAAATGTAAGAACTATACTTTGTGCATTTCCACTATAATTCCTCCTGGAAATGTAAGAACTTTACTTTATGCAAGTCCACTGTAATCCCTCCTGGAAATGTAAGAACTTTACTTTATGCACTTCCTCTGTAATCCCTCCTGGAAATGTAAGAAATCTACTTTGTGCACTTCCTCTGTAAGTCCTCCTGGAAATGTAAGAACTTTACTTTATGCACTTCCTCTGTAATCCCTTCTGGAAATGTAAGAACTTTACTTTATGCACTTCCTCTGTAATCCCTCCTGGAAATGTAAGAACTTTACTTTGTGCACTTCCTCTGTAAGTCCTCCTGGAAATGTAAGAACTTTACTTTATGCACTTCCTCTGTAATCCCTCCTGGAAATGTAAGAACTTTACTTTATGCACTTCCTCTTTAATCCCTCCTGGAAATGTAAGAAATCTACTTCGTGCACTTCCTCTGTAATCCCTCCTGGAAATGTAAGAATGTTGTGCATTTCCTCTGTAATTCCTCCTGGAAATTTAAGAACTTTACTTTATGCACTTCCTCTGTAATCCCTCCTGGAAATGTAAGAACTTTACTTTATGCACTTCCTCTGTAATCCCTCCTGGAAATGTAAGAACTTTACTTTGTGCACTTCCTCTGTAAATCCTCCTGGAAACGTAAGAACTTTACTTTATGCACTTCCTCTGTAATTCCTTCTGGAAATGTAAGAACTATACTTTGTGCATTTCCACTATAATTCCTCCTGGAAATGTAAGAACTTTACTTTATGCAAGTCCACTGTAATCCCTCCTGGAAATGTAAGAACTTTACTTTATGCACTTCCTCTGTAATCCCTCCTGGAAATGTAAGAAATCTACTTTGTGCACTTCCTCTGTAAGTCCTCCTGGAAATGTAAGAACTTTACTTTATGCACTTCCTCTGTAATCCCTTCTGGAAATGTAAGAACTTTACTTTATGCACTTCCTCTGTAATCCCTCCTGGAAATGTAAGAACTTTACTTTGTGCACTTCCTCTGTAAGTCCTCCTGGAAATGTAAGAACTTTACTTTATGCACTTCCTCTGTAATCCCTTCTGGAAATGTAAGAACTTTACTTTATGCACTTCCTCTGTAATCCCTCCTGGAAATGTAAGGACTCTACTTTGTGCATTTCCTCTATAATTCCTCCTGGAAATGTAAGAACTTTACTTTATGCACTTCCTCTGTAATCCCTCCTGGAAATGTAAGAACTTTACTTTATGCACTTCCTCTGTAATCCCTCCCGGAAATGTAAGAAATCTTCTTTGTGCACCTCCTTTGTAATCCCTCCTGGAAATGTAAGAAATCTACGTTGTGCACTTCCTCTTTAATCCCTCCTGTATATGTAAGAATGTTGTGCATTTCCTCTGTAATTCCTCCTGGAAATGTAAGAACTTTACTTTATGCACTTCCTCTGTAATCCCTTCTGGAAATTTAAGAACTTTACTTTATGCACTTCCTGTGTAATCCCTCCTGGAAATGTAAGAACTTTACTTTATGCACTTCCTCTGTAAATCCTTCTGGAAATCTAAGAACTTTACTTTGTGCACATCCCCTGTAATCCCTCCTGGAAATGTAAGGACTCTACTTTGTGCACTTCCTCTGTAATCCCTCCTGGAAATGTAAGAACTTTACTTTCTGCACTTCCTCTTTAATCCCTCCTGGAAATGTAAAAACTCTACTTTGTGCACTTCCTTTGTAATCCCTCCTGGAAATGTAAGAACTTTACTTTATGCACTTCCTCTGTAATCCCTCCTGGAAATGTAAGAACTTTACTTTATGCACTTCCTCTGTAATCCCTCCTGGAAATGTAAGAAATCTTCTTTGTGCATTTCCTCTGTAATCCCTCCTGGAAATGTAAGAAATCTACTTTGTGCACTTCCTCTGTAATCCCTCCTGGAAATGTAAGAATGTTGTGCATTTCCTCTGTAATCCCTCCTGGAAATGTAAGAACTTTACTTTATGCACTTCCTCTGTAATCCCTCCTGGAAATGTAAGAACTTTACTTTATACACTTCCTCTGTAAATCCTTCTGGAAATGTAAGAACTTTACTTTGTGCACATCCCCTGTAATCCCTCCTGGAAATGTAAGGACTCTACTTTGTGCACTTCCTCTGTAATCCCTCCTGGAAATGTAAGGACTCTACTTTGTGCACTTCCTCTGTAATCCCTCCTGGAAATGTAAGAACTTTACTTTCTGCACTTCCTCTTTAATCCCTCCTGGAAATGTAAAAACTCTACTTTGTGCACTTCCTTTGTAATCCCTCCTGGAAATGTAAGAACTTTGTGTAGTTCCTCTGTAATTTCTCCTGGAAATGTAAGAACTCTACTTTATGCAGTTCCTCTGTAATTCCTCCTGGAAATGTAAGAACTCTACTTTGTGCATTTCCTCTATAATTCCTCCTGGAAATGTAAGCACTTTACTTTATGCACTTCCTCTGTAATCCCTCCTGGAAATGTAAGAATTTTACTTTATGCACTTCCTCTGTAATCCCTCCTGGAAATTTAAGAACTCTACTTTGCGCATTTCCTCTATAATTCCTCCTGGAAATGTAAGAACTTTACTTTATGCACTTCCTCTGTAATCCCTCCTGGAATTGTAAGAACTTTACTTTATGCCCTTCCTCTGTAAATACTCCTGGAAATGTAAGAACTCTACTTTCTGCACTTCCTCTTTAATTTCTCATGGAAATGTAAGAACTTTACTTTAGGCACTTCCTCTGTAATCCCTCCTGGAAATGTAAGAACTTTACTTTTTGCACTTCCTCTGTAAATACTCCTGGAAATGTAAGAACTTTGCTATATGCACTTCCTCTGTAATCCCTCCTGGAAATGTAAGAACGTTGTGCATTTCCTCTGCAATTGCTCCTAGAAATGTAATAAATTTACTTTATGCACTTCCTCTGTAAATCCTCCTGGAAATGTAAGAACTTTACTTTATGCACTTCCTCTATAATCCCTCCTGGAAATGTAAGAACTTTACTTTATGCACTTCCTCTGTAAATCCTCCTGGAAATGTAAGAACTTTACTTTATGCACTTCCTCTGTAAATCCTCCTGGAAATGTAAGAACTTTACTTTATGCACTTCCTCTGTAATCCCTCCTGGAAATGTAAGAACTTTACTTTATGCACTTCCTCTGTAAATCCTCCTGGAAATGTAAGAACTTTACTTTGTGCACATCCCCTGTAATCTCTCCTGGAAATGTAAGGACTCTACTTTATGCACTTCTTCTGTAATCCCTCCTGGAAATGTAAGAACTCTACTTTGTACACTTCCTCTGTAATCCCTCCTGGAAATGTAACAACTTTACGTTATGCACTTCCTCTGTAAATACTCCTGGAAATGTAAGAACTCTACTTTCTGCACTTCCTCTTTAATTCCTCATGGAAATGTAAGAACTTAACTTTATTCTCTTCCTCTGTAATCCCTCCTGGAAATGCAAGAACTTAACATTTTGCAATTCCTCTGTAAATACTCCTGGAAATGTAAGAACTTTACTTTATGCACTTCCTCTGTAATCCCTCCTGGAAATGTAAGAACTTTACTTTGTGCACTTCCTCTGTAATCCCTCCTGGAAATGTAAGGACTCTACTTTGTGCACTTCCTCTGTAATCCCTCCTGGAAATGTAAGAACTTTACTTTATGCACTTCCTCTGTAATCCCTCCTGGAAATTTAAGAAATCTACTTTGTGCACTTCCTCTGTAATCCCTCCTGGAAATGTAAGAACGTTGTGCATTTCCTCTGTAATTCCTCCTGGAAATGTAAGAACTTTACTTTATGCACATCCCCTGTAATCCCTCCTGTAAATGTAAGAACTTTACTACATGCACTTCCTCTGTAATCCCTCCTGAAAATGTAAGAACTTTACTTTATGCACTGCCTCTGTACATCCTCCTGGAAATGTAAGAACTTTACTTTATGCACTTCCTCTGTAATTCCTCCTGGAAATGTAAGAAATCTACTTTGTGCACTTCCTCTGTAATCCCTCCTGGAAATGTAAGAACGTTGTGCATTTCCTCTGTAATTCCTCCTGGAAAGGTAAGAACTTTACTTTATGCACTTCCTCTGTAATCCTTCCTGGAAATATAAAAAAAAAACATAAAAAATTGACAGCTCTCCTGACAGGTTTATTTTAGTCTATTCCTCAATGAAATACCAATTCAGAAACCTCATTTTTTAAGTAAGGTTTATGCAGTTCCTCTGTTATCCCTCCTGGAAATGTGTGATTAATTTGATTGTTGGTGTTTCCATTCTCCTTGTCAATGGGTTGTATCCATACATATACTGTCTTTCCTTAATGGGGAGGGTTACACCCAGCTTTCATTTATTCATACATTTCCAGGAGGGCTAACAAGAGGAACAGTACTGTATAAAGCAGAGTTAAATAAAAGATATTACAAAATTCAGCTATCCAGACATGTTTGTTTTTAATAAATTCCCATATTTCTCATGAAATACCTTTTCAGAAGCCTCATTTCTAAGAACTAAGCTCTATGCAGTTCCTCTGTTATCTCTCCTGGAAATGTGTGAATAAATTGACAGCCAAAGTCCCCATTCTGTTTGTCAATGGGATGTCTAATCAAGTGTGTCAATGGCAGACTGTGTAGAGACATCTCCATGGGGAAAGGCAAAGCCTAGCTGTCAATTAAAAAAAAAACATTTCCAGGAGGGGTAAAAGAGGAAAAGCACAAAACAGAGTTCAATAAAATATTTTATAGAATTATCCTTTCCAGACATATCTGTTTTAGTACACTCCCATATTCTGCATGAAATGACAATTTTAGATTATCTCTACTTTCACCCTCTGTTGTCCCTCCTGGGAATGAATGAGTAATCTGAAAACTGGGTGTTGCCATTCCCTTGTCCATACCCACTGTGCAATCAATGATAAAACTGTGTAGAATAACATCCCATGGAGCACGGTAATACTAAGCTGTCAATTTATTTCTACATTTCCAGGAGGGAGAGCAGAGAAACGGCACAACAGTGAGTTCTAAAATGCTCAGAAGTATCTACTAAAACAGATGGAATTAAGCCCATAGAGATCGTTTGTAAATTGCCGACTTCTCGGAGTCATTTCTCTACACCTAAAAATGCAAATTTTCCTTTCGTACAACAAATAAAAAAAAGATTATTATTCGTTTTATGCAGAACGGAGTGAAAGAAATAAGGGATTATTATTACCGATCTCCTCCTCCCTCCGCGTATATAGCAGGAGGAAAGATCCAAGGATTGTTTTTTAATATGGTTTCACATAAAAGGTTGGATGACAAACATCTTCAAGGAGTTCAACCCCTATTATGTGCGGCATAAAGCAGGATGGAACAGCCACTCGCTCAGTGAGCTCTGCTCGCTCTGCGGCTGCTGCCAGGGGATTATACACAGTGACATATTATTTTTTAGCCAATAGATTACTCATCTAAATGGCGGTAAATAAAGATTACCCAAAATAAGGTGCACGTAAGCCGTCCAGTATTGTTATGGGTGTTTTCTAAAAAATAGAGTGAGGAAGCACAGGAATGGTGGAGGAGTGAGGAAGCACAGGAATGGTGGTGGACTGAGGAAGCACAGGAATGGTGGAGGAGTGAGGAAGCACAGGAATGGTGGTGGACTGAGGAAGCACAGGAATGGTGGAGGAGTGAGGAAGCACAGGAATGGTGGAGGGGTGAGGAAGCACAGGAATGGTGGAGGAGTGAGGAAGCACAGGAATGGTGGTGGACTGAGGAAGCACAGGAATGGTGGGGGAGTAAGGAAGCACAGGAATGGTGGAGGACTGAGAAAGCACAGGAATGGTGGAGGAGTGAGGAAGCACAGGAATGGTGGAGGGGTGACGAAACACAGGAATGGTGGAGGAGTGAGGAAGCACAGGAATGGTGGAGGGGTGAGGAAGCACAGGAATGGTGGAGGGGTGAGGAAGCACAGGAATGGTGGAGGGGTGAGGAAGCACAGGAATGGTGGAGGAGTGAGGAAGCACAGGAATGGTGAAGGAGTGAGGAAGCACAGGAATGGTGAAGGAGTGAGGAAGCACAGGAATGGCAGAAGACTGAGGAAGCACAGGAATGGTGGAGGGGTCAGGAAGCACAGGAATGGTGGAGGGGTCAGGAAGCACAGGAATGGTGGAGGAGTGAGGAAGCACAGGAATGGCAGAAGACTGAGGAAGCACAGGAATGGCAGAAGACTGAGGAAGCACAGGAATGGCAGAAGACTGAGGAAGCACAGGAATGGCAGAGGACTGAGGAAGCACAGGAATGGCAGAGGGCTGAGGAAGCAGAGAAATGGGGGAGGACTGACTGAGGAAGCACAGGAATGGCAGAGGACTAAGGAAGCACAGGAATGGCAGAAGACTGAGGAAGCAGAGGAATGGTGGAGGACTGACTGAGGAAGCACAGGAATGGCAGAGGACTAAGGAAGCACAGGAATGGCAGAAGACTGAGGAAGCAGAGGAATGGTGGAGGACTGACTGAGGAAGCACAAGAATGGCGGAGGACTGACTGAAGAAGCACAGGATTGGCGGAGGACTAAGGAAGCACAGGGATGGCAGAAGACTGAGGAAGCACAGGAATGGCAGAAGACTGAGGAAGCACAGGAATGGTGGAGGAGTGAGGAAGCACAGGAATGGCAGAAGACTGAGGAAGCACAGGAATGGCAGAGGACTGAGGAAGCACAGGAATGGCAGAAGACTGTGGATGCCCAGGAATGGCAGAAGACTGAGGAAGCAAAGTTGTTAGCTAACCATTACTTACAAATTGCAGGGGATCCTTGCACTGGACGCCCCACCAAGAACCTGTCACCTCCTAAAAATTGGGCTCTGGGTCCTGGAAGCCAGACTCTCAGCCTAAAAGGAGCAGTAGGGCACATGCTTGACCTCAGCTCCATTCATACAGGACTGTTGGAAACGGTGGAGCGCTGTACTGGGCTTTCTCCAGCAGTAGCAGTCCTATAGACAATGATTCACATGGAGGTTGAGCATTCAAGATGGGACTGATCCTCAAGATCCATAACCGTCTTCCATGGGGAACCTCAAGTAGCGAGTAAACTACCCCCCCCCCCATCCTGTAATTTTGGGATTACTTTAAATTCTGGGAATCCTCTCTTCGTAGGGTCTGCAGTGGGATCTCTGAAGGTCAAGGAACCTATGGAGTACTCCCTTTTCTATGGCCCCTGCAATAAAACAATTGAAAGGGGAGAATGGTCCAACGATCAAGGAGGGGCCAGCACCCTTTTCTCTATGTACGCCCCTGAATATGTCACCGCATTTTTATGAAGAACCACAAATCCTGAAATCCTGTAGGCTCTTGAAATTTGCTGGTGGGTAATCGGAGCCCACTTTTACTCAGCTCCCAATTAACCCTTTGCATGCTACACCGTATATATATATATGTGTATATATATATATATATATCTGTAGCTTTGTCGCGATAAAAACATGGGGGCTCGGACACATTTCTTGCACTTGGGCCACAAGCTGTTAATGTCCACCCCAACTTTTTTCAACCTATGTAACTATGTAGAATGCACATAAGGAAAATGCTTGAAATGCAATTCCCAATAATATTATTGGTGTATGGCATTACATGTTAAGCAGTTGTCTTTGGTGTATGGCATTGTCTGTTAAGCAGTTGTCTTTAGTTTTTGGCATTGTCTGCTAAGCAGTTGTCTTTAGTTTATGGCTTTGCCTGTTAAGCAGTTGTCTTTGGTGTATGGCATTGCCTGTTAAGCAGTTGTCTTTGGTGTATGGCATTGTCTGTTAAGCAGTTGTCTTTGGTGTATGGCATTGTCTGCTAAGCAGTTGTCTTTAGTTTATGGCGTTTTCTGTTAAGCAGTTGTCTTTGGTGTATGGCATTGTCTGTTAAGCAGTTGTCTTTGGTGTATGGCATTGTCTGTTAAGCAGTTGTGTTTGGTGTATGGCATTGTCTGTTAAGCAGTTGTCTTTGGTGTATGACATTGTCTGTTAAGCAGTTGTCTTTGGTGTATGGCATTGTCTGTTAAGCAGTTGTCTTTGGTGTATGGCATTGCCTGTTAAGCAGTAATCTTTGGTGTATGGCATTGTCTGTTAAGCAGTTGTCTTTAGTTTATGGCGTTGTCTGTTAAGCAGTTGTCTTTGGTGTATGGCATTGTCTGTTAAGCAGTTGTCTTTAGTTTATGGCGTTGTCTGTTAAGCAGTTGTCTTTGGTGTATGGCATTGTCTGTTAAGCAGTTGTCTTTGGTGTATGGCATTGTCTGTTAAGCAGTTGTCTTTAGTTTATGGCGTTGTCTGTTAAGCAGTTGTCTTTGGTGTATGGCATTGTCTGTTAAGCAGTTGTCTTTGGTGTATGGCATTGTCTGTTAAGCAGTTGTCTTTGGTGTATGGCATTGTCTGTTAAGCAGTTGTCTTTAGTTTATGGCGTTGTCTGTTAAGCAGTTGTCTTTGGTGTATGGCATTGTCTGATAAGCAGTTGTCTTTAGTGTATGGCATTGTCTGTTAAGCAGTTGTATTTGGTGTATGGCATTGTCTGTTAAGCAGTTGTCTTTGGTGTATGGCATTGTCTGTTAAGCAGTTGTCTTTGGTGTATGGCATTGTCTGTTAAGCAGTTGTCTTTGGTGTATGGCATTGTCTGTTAAGAAGTTGTCTTTGGTGTATGGCATTGTCTGTTAAGCAGTTGTCTTTAGATTATGGCGTTGTCTGTTAAGCATTTGTCTTTGGTGTATGGCATTGTCTGTTAAGCAGTTGTCTTTGGTGTATGGCATTGTCTGTTAAGCAGTTGTCTTTGGTGTATGGCATTGTCTGTTAAGCAGTTGTCTTTGGTGTATGGCATTGTCTGTTAAGCAGTTGTCTTTGGTGTATGGCATTGTCTGTTAAGCAGTTGTCTTTGGTGTATGGCAGTGTCTGTTAAGCAGTTGTCTTTGGTGTATGGCATTGTCTGTTAAGCAGTTGTCTTTGGTGTATGGCATTGTCTGTTAAGCAGTTGTCTTTGGTGTATGACATTGTCTGTTAAGCAGTTGTCTTTGGTGTATGGCATTGTCTGTTAAGTAGTTGTCTTTGGTGTATGGCATTGTCTGTTAAGCAGTTGTCTTTGGTGTATGGCAGTGTCTGTTAAGCAGTTGTCTTTAGTTTATGGCGTTGTCTGTTAAGCAGTTGTCTTTAGTTTATGGCGTTGTCTGTTAAGCAGTTGTCTTTGGTGTATGGCATTGTCTGCTAAGCAGTTGTCTTTAGTTTATGGCATTGTCTGTTAAGCAGTTGTCTTTGGTGTATGGCATTGTCTGTTAAGCAGTTGTCTTTGGTGTATGGCATTGTCTGCTAAGCAGTTGTCTTTGGTGTATGGCATTGTCTGCTAAGCAGTTGTCTTTAGTTTATGGCGTTGTCTGTTAAGCAGTTGCATTTAGTTTATGGCGTTGTCTGTTAAGCAGTTGTCTTTGGTGTATGGCATTGTCTGCTAAGCAGTTGTCTTTAGTTTATGGCATTGCCTGTTAAGCAGTTGTCTTTAGTGTATGGCATTGTCTGTTAAGCAGTTGTCTTTGGTGTATGGCATTGTCTGTTAAGCAGTTGTCTTTGGTGTATGGCTGTGTCTGTTAAGCAGTTGTATTTGGTGTATGGCATTGTCTGTTAAGCAGTTGTCTTTGGTGTATGGCATTGTCTGTTAAGCAGTTGTCTTTGGTGTATGGTGTTGTCTGTTAAGCAGTTGTCTTTGGTGTATGGCATTGTCTGCTAAGCAGTTGTCTTTAGTTTATGGTGTTGTCTGTTAAGCAGTTGTATTTAGTTTATGGCGTTGTCTGTTAAGCAGTTGTCTTTGGTGTATGGCATTGTCTGTTAAGCAGTTCTCTTCGGTGTATGGCATTGTCTGTTAAGCAGTTGTCTTTGGTGTATGGCATTGTCTGTTAAGCAGTTGTCTTTGGTGTATGGCATTGCCTGTTAAGCAGTTGTCTTTGGTGTATGGCGTTGTCTGCTAAGCAGTTGTCTTTAGTTTATGGCATTGTCTGTTAAGCAGTTGTCTTTGGTGTATGGCATTGTCTGTTAAACAGTTGTCTTTGGTGTATGGCATTGTCTGTTAAGCAGTTGTCTTTGGTGTATGGCATTGCCTGTTAAGCAGTTGTCTTTAGTTTTTAGCATTGTCTGCTAAGCAGTTGTCTTTAGTTTATGGCATTGCCTGTTAAGCAGTTGTCTTTAGTGTATGGCATTGTCTATTAAGCAGTTGTCTTTGGTGTATGGCATTGCTTGTTAAGCAGTTGTCTTTGGTGTATGGCATTGCCTGTTAAGCAGTTGTCTTTGGTGTATGTCATTGTCTGCTAAGCAGTTGTCTTTAGTTTATGGCGTTGTCTGTTATGCAGTTGTCTTTGGTGTATGGCATTGTCTGTTAAGCAGTTGTCTTTGGTGTATGGCATTGCCTGTTAAGCAGTTGTCTTTGGTGTATGTCATTGTCTGCTAAGCAGTTGTCTTTAGTTTATGGCGTTGTCTGTTATGCAGTTGTCTTTGGTGTATGGCATTGTCTGTTAAGCAGTTGTCTTTGGTGTATGGCATTGCCTGTTAAGCAGTTGTCTTTGGTGTATGGCAGTGTCTGCTAACCAGTTGTCTTTAGTTTATGGCATTGTCTGTTAAGCAGTTGTCTTTGGTGTATGGCATTGTCTGTTAAACAGTTGTCTTTGGTGTATGGCATTGTCTGTTAAGCAGTTGTCTTTGGTGTATGGCATTGCCTGTTAAGCAGTTGTCTTTAGTTTTTAGCATTGTCTGCTAAGCAGTTGTCTTTAGTTTATGGCATTGCCTGTTAAGCAGTTGTCTTTAGTGTATGGCATTGTCTATTAAGCAGTTGTCTTTGGTGTATGGCATTGCTTGTTAAGCAGTTGTCTTTGGTGTATGGCATTGTCTGTTAAGCAGTTGTCTTTGGTGTATGGCATTGCCTGTTAAGCAGTTGTCTTTGGTGTATGGCGTTGTCTGCTAAGCAGTTGTCTTTAGTTTATGGCATTGTCTGTTAAGCAGTTGTCTTTGGTGTATGGCATTGTCTGTTAAACAGTTGTCTTTGGTGTATGGCATTGTCTGTTAAGCAGTTGTCTTTGGTGTATGGCATTGCCTGTTAAGCAGTTGTCTTTAGTTTTTAGCATTGTCTGCTAAGCAGTTGTCTTTAGTTTATGGCATTGCCTGTTAAGCAGTTGTCTTTAGTGTATGGCATTGTCTATTAAGCAGTTGTCTTTGGTGTATGGCATTGCTTGTTAAGCAGTTGTCTTTGGTGTATGGCATTGCCTGTTAAGCAGTTGTCTTTGGTGTATGTCATTGTCTGCTAAGCAGTTGTCTTTAGTTTATGGCGTTGTCTGTTATGCAGTTGTCTTTGGTGTATGGCATTGTCTGTTAAGCAGTTGTCTTTGGTGTATGGCATTGCCTGTTAAGCAGTTGTCTTTGGTGTATGTCATTGTCTGCTAAGCAGTTGTCTTTAGTTTATGGCGTTGTCTGTTATGCAGTTGTCTTTGGTGTATGGCATTGTCTGTTAAGCAGTTGTCTTTGGTGTATGGCATTGCCTGTTAAGCAGTTGTCTTTGTTGTATGGCAGTGTCTGTTAAGCAGTTGTCTTTGGTATATGGCATTGCCTGTTAAGCAGTTGTCTTTGGTGTATGTCATTGTCTGCTAAGCAGTTGTCTTTAGTTTATGGCGTTGTCTGTTATGCAGTTGTCTTTGGTGTATGGCATTGTCTGTTAAGCAGTTGTCTTTGGTGTATGGCATTGCCTGTTAAGCAGTTGTCTTTGGTGTATGGCAGTGTCTGTTAAGCAGTTGTCTTTGGTGTATGGCATTGCCTGTTAAGCAGTTGTCTTTGGTGTATGTCATTGTCTGCTAAGCAGTTGTCTTTAGTTTATGGCGTTGTCTGTTAAGCAGTTGTCTTTGGTGTATGGCATTGCCTGTTAAGCAGTTGTCTTTGGTGTATGGCAATGTCTGTTAAGCAGTTGTCTTTGGTGTATGGCATTGTCTGTTAAGCAGTTGTCTTTGGTGTATGGCATTGTCTGTTAAGCAGTTGTCTTTGGTGTATGGCATTGTCTGTTAAGCAGTTGTCTTTTGTGTATGGCATTGCCTGTTAAGCAGTTGTCTATAGTGTATGGCATTGTCTGTTAAGCAGTTGTCTTTGGTGTATGGCATTGTCTGTTAAGCAGTTGTCTTTAGTTTATGGCGTTGTCTGTTAAGCAGTTGTCTTTGGTGTATGTCATTGTCTGCTAAGCAGTTGTCTTTAGTTTATGGCGTTGTCTGTTAAGCAGTTGTATTTGGTGTATGGCATTGCCTGTTAAGCAGTTGTCTTTGGTGTATGGCATTGCCTGTTAAGCAGTTGTCTTCGGTGTATGTCATTGTCTGCTAAGCAGTTGTCTTTAGTTTATGGCGTTGTCTGTTAAGCAGTTGTCTTTGGTGTATGGCATTGCCTGTTAAGCAGTTGTCTTTGGTGTATGGCAGTGTCTGTTAAGCAGTTGTCTTTGGTGTATGGCATTGCCTGTTAAGCAGTTGTCTTTGGTGTATGGCATTGTCTGTTATGTAGTTGTCTTTGGTGTATGGCAGTGTCTGTTAAGCAGTTGTCTTTGGTGTATGGCATTGCCTGTTAAGCAGTTGTCTTTGGTGTATGGCATTGTCTGTTAAGCAGTTGTCTTTAGTTTTTGGCATTGTCTGCTAAGCAGTTGTCTTTAGTTTATGGCGTTGCCTGTTAAGCAGTTGTCTTTGGTGTATGGCATTGCCTGTTAAGCAGTTGTCTTTGGTGTATGGCATTGCCTGTTAAGCAGTTGTCTTTGGTGTATGGCATTGTCTGTTAAGCAGTTGTCTTTGGTGTATGGCATTGCCTGTTAAGCAGTTGTCTTTGATGTATGGCATTGTCTGTTAAGCAGTTGTCTTTGGTGTATGGCATTGCCTGTTAAGCAGTTGTATTTGGTGCATGGCAGTGTCTGTTAAGCAGTTGTCTTTGGTGTATGGCATTGCCTGTTAAGCAGTTGTCTTTGTTGTATGGCATTGTCTGTTAAGCAGTTGTCTTTGGTGTATGGCATTGCCTGTTAAGCAGTTGTCTTTAGTTTTTGGCATTGTCTGCTAAGCAGTTGTCTTTAGTTTATGGCGTTGCCTGTTAAGCAGTTGTCTTTGGTGTATGGCATTGCCTGTTAAGCAGTTGTCTTTGGTGTATGGCATTGTCTGTTAAGCAGTTGTCTTTGGTGTATGGCATTGCCTGTTAAGCAGTTGTCTTTAGTGTATGGCATTGTCTGTTAAGCAGTTGTATTTGGTGTATGGCATTGTCTGTTAAGCAGTTGTCTTTGGTGTATGGCATTGCCTGTTAAGCAGTAATCTTTGGTGTACGGTAGTGTCTGTTAAGCAGTTGTCTTTGGTGTATGGCATTGTCTGTTAAGCAGTTGTCTTTGGTGTATGGCATTGTCTGTTAAGCAGTTGTCTTTGGTGTATGGCATTGCCTGTTAACCAGTTGTCTTTGGTGTATGGCATTGTCTGTTAAGCAGTTGTCTTTGGTGTATGGCATTGTCTGTTAAGCAGTTGTCTTTGGTGTACGGCATTGCCTGTTAAGCAGTTGTCTATAGTGTATGGCATTGCCTGTTAAGCAGTTGTCTTTGGTGTATGGCATTGTCTGTTAAGCAGTTGTCTTTGGTGTATGGCATTGTCTGTTAAGCAGTTGTCTTTGGTGTATGGCATTGTCTATTAAGCAGTTGTCTTTGGTGTATGGCATTGTCTGTTAAGCAGTTGTCCTTGGTGTATGGCATTGCCTGTTAAGCAGTTGTCTTTGGTGTATGGCATTGCCTGTTGAGCAGCTGTCTTCAGTGTATGGCATTGCCTGTTAAGCAGTTGTCTTTAGTGTATGTCATTGCCTGTTAAGCAGTTGTCTTTGGTGTATGGGATTGCCTGTTTAGCAGTTGTCTTTGGTGTATGTCATTGTCTGCTAAGCAGTTGTCTTTAGTTTATGGCGTTGTCTGTTAAGCAGTTGTCTTTGGTGTATGGCGTTGTCTGTTAAGCAGTTGTCTTTGGTGTATGGCATTGTCTGTTAAGCAGTTGTCTTTGGTGTATGGCATTGTCTGTTAAGCAGTTGTCTTTGGTGTATGGCATTGTCTGTTAAGCAGTTGTCTTTGGTGTATGGCATTGTCTGTTAAGCAGTTGTCTTTGGTGTATGGCATTGCCTGTTAAGCAGTTGTCTTTGGTGTATGGCATTGCCTGTTAAGCAGTTGTCTTTAGTGTATGGCATTGTCTGTTAAGCAGTTTTATTTGGTGTATGGCATTGTCTGTTAAGCAGTTGTCTTTGGTGTATGGCATTGCCTGTTAAGCAGTCATCTTTGGTGTACGGTAGTGTCTGTTAAGCAGTTGTCTTTGGTGTATGGCATTGTCTGTTAAGCAGTTGTCTTTGGTGTATGGCATTGCCTGTTAAGCAGTTGTCTTTGGTGTATGGCAGTGTCTGTTAAGCAGTTGTATTTGCTGCATGGCATTGTCTGTTAAGCAGTTGTCTTTTGTGTATGGCATTGCCTGTTAAGCAGTTGTCTATAGTGTATGGCATTGCCTGTTAAGCAGTTGTCTTTGGTGTATGGCATTGTCTGCTAAGCAGTTGTCTTTGGTGTATGGCATTGTCTGTTAAGCAGTTGTCTTTGGTGTATGGCAGTGTCTGTTAAGCAGTTGTCTTTGGTGTATGGCATTGTCTGTTAAGCAGTTGTCTTTGGTGTATGGCATTGCCTGTTAAGCAGTTGTCTTTGGTGTATGGCATTTCCTGTTAAGCAGTTGTCTTTGGTGTATGGCATTGTCTGTTAAGCAGTTGTCTTTGGTGTATGGCATTGTCTGTTAAGCAGTTGTCTTTGGTGTATGGCAGTGTCTGTTAAGCAGTTGTCTTTGGTGTATGGCATTGCCTGTTAAGCAGTAATCTTTGGTGTATGGCAGTGTCTCTTAAGCAGTTGTCTTTGGTGTATGGCATTGTCTGTTAAGCACTTGTCTTTGGTGTATGGCATTGCCTGTTAAGCAGTTGTCTTTGGTGTATGGCATTGTCTGTTAAGCAGTTGTCTTTGGTGTATGGCATTGTCTGTTAAGCAGTTGTCTTTGGTGTATGGCATTGCCTGTTAAGCAGTTGTCTTTGGTGTATGGCATTGTCTGTTAAGCAGTTGTCTTTGGTGTATGGCATTGTCTGTTAAGCAGTTGTCTTTGGTGTATGGCATTGTCTATTAAGCAGTTGTCTTTGGTGTATGGCATTGTCTGTTAAGCAGTTGTCCTTGGTGTATGGCATTGCCTGTTAAGCAGTTGTCTTTGGTGTATGGCATTGCCTGTTGAGCAGCTGTCTTCAGTGTATGGCATTGCCTGTTAAGCAGTTGTCTTTAGTGTATGTCATTGCCTGTTAAGCAGTTGTCTTTGGTGTATGGGATTGCCTGTTTAGCAGTTGTCTTTGGTGTATGTCATTGTCTGCTAAGCAGTTGTCTTTAGTTTATGGCGTTGTCTGTTAAGCAGTTGTCTTTGGTGTATGGCGTTGTCTGTTAAGCAGTTGTCTTTGGTGTATGGCATTGTCTGTTAAGCAGTTGTCTTTGGTGTATGGCATTGTCTGTTAAGCAGTTGTCTTTGGTGTATGGCATTGTCTGTTAAGCAGTTGTCTTTGGTGTATGGCATTGTCTGTTAAGCAGTTGTCTTTGGTGTATGGCATTGCCTGTTAAGCAGTTGTCTTTGGTGTATGGCATTGCCTGTTAAGCAGTTGTCTTTAGTGTATGGCATTGTCTGTTAAGCAGTTGTATTTGGTGTATGGCATTGTCTGTTAAGCAGTTGTCTTTGGTGTATGGCATTGCCTGTTAAGCAGTCATCTTTGGTGTACGGTAGTGTCTGTTAAGCAGTTGTCTTTGGTGTATGGCATTGTCTGTTAAGCAGTTGTCTTTGGTGTATGGCATTGCCTGTTAAGCAGTTGTCTTTGGTGTATGGCAGTGTCTGTTAAGCAGTTGTATTTGCTGCATGGCATTGTCTGTTAAGCAGTTGTCTTTTGTGTATGGCATTGCCTGTTAAGCAGTTGTCTATAGTGTATGGCATTGCCTGTTAAGCAGTTGTCTTTGGTGTATGGCATTGTCTGCTAAGCAGTTGTCTTTGGTGTATGGCATTGTCTGTTAAGCAGTTGTCTTTGGTGTATGGCAGTGTCTGTTAAGCAGTTGTCTTTGGTGTATGGCATTGTCTGTTAAGCAGTTGTCTTTGGTGTATGGCATTGCCTGTTAAGCAGTTGTCTTTGGTGTATGGCATTTCCTGTTAAGCAGTTGTCTTTGGTGTATGGCATTGTCTGTTAAGCAGTTGTCTTTGGTGTATGGCATTGTCTGTTAAGCAGTTGTCTTTGGTGTATGGCAGTGTCTGTTAAGCAGTTGTCTTTGGTGTATGGCATTGCCTGTTAAGCAGTAATCTTTGGTGTATGGCAGTGTCTCTTAAGCAGTTGTCTTTGGTGTATGGCATTGTCTGTTAAGCACTTGTCTTTGGTGTATGGCGTTGTCTGTTAAGCAGTTGTCTTTGGTGTATGGCACTGTCTGTTAAGCAGTTGTCTTTGGTGTATGGCATTGTCTGTTAAGCTGTTGTCTTTGGTGTATGGCATTGTCTGTTAAGCAGTTGTCTTTGGTGTATGGCATTGCCTATTAAGCAGTTGTCTTTGGTGTATGGCACTGTCTGTTAAGCAGTTGTCTTTGGTGTATGGCATTGTCTGTTAAGCTGTTGTCTTTGGTGTATGGCATTGTCTGTTAAGCAGTTGTCTTTGGTGTATGGCATTGCCTATTAAGCAGTTGTCTTTGGTGTATGGCATTGTCTGCTAAGCAGTTGTCTTTAGTTTATGGCGTTGTCTGTTAAGCAGTTGTCTTTAGTTTATGGCGTTGTCTGTTAAGCAGTTGTCTTTGGTGTATAGCATTGTCTGTTAAGCAGTTGTCTTTGGTGTATGGCATTGTCTGTTAAGCAGTTGTCTTTGGTGTATGGCATTGTCTGTTAAGCAGTTGTCTTTGGTGTATGGCATTGCCTGTTAAGCAGTTGTCTTTGGTGTATGGCATTGCCTGTTAAGCAGTTGTCTTTGGTGTATGGCATTGCCTGTTAAGCAGTTGTCTTTGGTGTATGGCATTGTCTGTTAAGCAGTTGTCTTTGGTGTATGGCATTGTCTGTTAAGCAGTTGTCTTTGGTGTATGGCATTGCCTGTTAAGCAGTTGTCTTTGGTGTATGGCATTGCCTGTTAAGCAGTTGTCTTTGGTGTATGGCATTGCCTGTTAAGCAGTTGTCTTTGGTGTATGGCATTGCCTGTTAAGCAGTTGTCTTTGGTGTATGGCATTGCCTGTTAAGCAGTTGTCTTTGGTATATGGCATTGTCTGTTAAGCAGTTGTCTTTGGTATATGGCATTGTCTGTTAAGCAGTTGTCTTTTGTGTATGGCATTGCCTGTTAAGCAGTTGTCTATAGTGTATGGCATTGCCTGTTAAGCAGTTGTCTTTGGTGTATGGCAGTGTCTGTTAAGCAGTTGTCTTTGGTGTATGGCAGTGTCTGTTAAGCAGTTGTCTTTGGTGTATGGCATTGCCTGTTAAGCAGTAATCTTTGGTGTATGGCAGTGTCTGTTAAGCAGTTGTCTTTGGTGTATGGCATTGTCTGTTAAGAAGTTGTCTTTGGTGTATGGCAGTGTCTGTTAAGCAGTTGTCTTTGGTGTATGGCATTGTCTGTTAAGCAGTTGTCTTTGGTGTATGGCATTGCCTATTAAGCAGTTGTCTTTGGTGTATGGCATTGCCTGTTAAGCAGTTGTCTTTGGTGTATGGCATTGTCTGCTAAGCAGTTGTCTTTAGTTTATGGCGTTGTCTGTTAAGCAGTTGTCTTTAGTTTATGGCGTTGTCTGTTAAGCAGTTGTCTTTGGTGTATAGCATTGTGTGTTAAGCAGTTGTCTTTGGTGTGTGGCATTGTCTGTTAAACAGTTGTCTTTGGTGTATGGCATTGTCTGTTAAGCAGTTGTCTTTGGTGTATGGCAGTGTCTGTTAAGCAGTTGTCTTTGGTGTATGGCATTGTCTGTTAAGCAGTTGTCTTTGGTGTATGGCATTGCCTGTTAAGCAGTTGTCTTTGGTGTATGGCATTGTCTGTTAAGCAGTTGTCTTTGGTGTATGGCATTGTCTGTTAAGCAGTTGTCTTTGGTGTATGGCATTGTCTGTTAAGCAGTTGTCTTTGGTGTATGGCATTGCCTGTTAAGCAGTTGTCTTTGGTGTATGGCATTGCCTGTTAAGCAGTTGTCTTTGGTGTATGGCATTGCCTGTTAAGCAGTTGTCTTTGGTGTAGGGCATTGTCTGTTAAACAGTTGTCTTTGGTGTATGGCATTGTCTGTTAAGCAGTTGTCTTTGGTGTATGGCATTGCCTGTTAAGCAGTTGTCTTTGGTGTATGGCATTGTCTGTTAAGCAGTTGTCTTTGGTGTATGGCATTGTCTGTTAAGCAGTTGTCTTTGGTGCATGGCATTGTCTGTTAAGCAGTTGTCTTTGGTGCATGGCTTTGTCTGTTAAGCAGTTGTCTTTGGTGTATGGCATTGTCTTAAGCAGTTGTCTTTGGTGTATGGCGTTGCCTGTTAAGCAGTTGTCTTTGGTGTATGGCGTTGCCTGTTAAGCAGTTGTCTTTGGTGTATGGCATTGTCTGTTAAGCAGTTGTCTTTGGTGTATGGCATTGTCTGTTAAGCAGTTGTCTTTGGTGCATGGCATTGCCTGTTAAGCAGTTGTCTTTGGTGTATGGCGTTGCCTGTTAAGCAGTTGTCTTTGGTGTATGGCGTTGCCTGTTAAGCAGTTGTCTTTGGTGTATGGCATTGTCTGTTAAGCAGTTGTCTTTGGTGTATGGCATTGACTGTTAAGCAGTTGTCTTTGGTGTATGGCATTGCCTGTTAAGCAGTTGTCTTTGGTGTATGGCATTGCCTGTTAAGCAGTTGTCTTTGGTGTATGGCATTGCCTGTTAAGCAGTTGTCTTTGGTATATGGCATTGTCTGTTAAGCAGTTGTCTTTGGTGTATGACATTGCCTGTTAAGCAGTTGTCTTTGGTGTATGGCTGTGTCTGTTAAGCAGTTGTCTTTGGTGTATGGCATTGTCTGTTAAGCAGTTGTCTTTGGTGTATGGCATTGCCTGTTAAGCAGTTGTCCTTGGTGTATGGCAGTGTCTGTTAAGCAGTTGTCTTTGGTGTATGGCATTGTCTGTTAAGCAGTTGTCTTTGGTGTATGGCATTGCCTGTTAAGCAGTTGTCTTTGGTGTATGGCATTGTCTGTTAAGCAGTTGTCTTTAGTTTTTGGCATTGTCTGCTAAGCAGTTGTCTTTAGTTTATGGCGTTGCCTGTTAAGCAGTTGTCTTTGGTGTATGGCATTGCCTGTTAAGCAGTTGTCTTTGGTGTATGGCATTGCCTGTTAAGCAGTTGTCTTTGGTGTATGGCATTGTCTGTTAAGCAGTTGTCTTTGGTGTATGGCATTGCCTGTTAAGCAGTTGTCTTTGATGTATGGCATTGTCTGTTAAGCAGTTGTCTTTGGTGTATGGCATTGCCTGTTAAGCAGTTGTATTTGGTGCATGGCAGTGTCTGTTAAGCAGTTGTCTTTGGTGTATGGCATTGCCTGTTAAGCAGTTGTCTTTGTTGTATGGCATTGTCTGTTAAGCAGTTGTATTTGGTGTATGGCATTGCCTGTTAAGCAGTTGTCTTTAGTTTTTGGCATTGTCTGCTAAGCAGTTGTCTTTAGTTTATGGCGTTGCCTGTTAAGCAGTTGTCTTTGGTGTATGGCATTGCCTGTTAAGCAGTTGTCTTTGGTGTATGGCATTGTCTGTTAAGCAGTTGTCTTTGGTGTATGGCATTGCCTGTTAAGCAGTTGTCTTTAGTGTATGGCATTGTCTGTTAAGCAGTTGTATTTGGTGTATGGCATTGTCTGTTAAGCAGTTGTCTTTGGTGTATGGCATTGCCTGTTAAGCAGTAATCTTTGGTGTACGGTAGTGTCTGTTAAGCAGTTGTCTTTGGTGTATGGCATTGTCTGTTAAGCAGTTGTCTTTGGTGTATGGCATTGTCTGTTAAGCAGTTGTCTTTGGTGTATGGCATTGCCTGTTAACCAGTTGTCTTTGGTGTATGGCAGTGTCTGTTAAGCAGTTGTCTTTGGTGTATGGCATTGTCTTTTAAGCAGTTGTCTTTGGTGTATGGCATTGTCTGTTAAGCAGTTGTCTTTGGTGTATGGCATTGTCTGTTAAGCAGTTGTCTTTGGTGTATGGCATTGTCTATTAAGCAGTTGTCTTTGGTGTATGGCATTGTCTATTAAGCAGTTGTCTTTGGTGTATGGCATTGCCTGTTAAGCAGTTGTCTTTGGTGTATGGCATTGCCTGTTGAGCAGCTGTCTTCAGTGTATGGCATTGCCTGTTAAGCAGTTGTCTTTAGTGTATGTCATTGCCTGTTAAGCAGTTGTCTTTGGTGTATGGCATTGCCTGTTTAGCAGTTGTCTTTGGTGTATGTCATTGTCTGCTAAGCAGTTGTCTTTAGTTTATGGCGTTGTCTGTTAAGCAGTTGTCTTTGGTGTATGGCATTGTCTGTTAAGCAGTTGTCTTTGGTGTATGGCATTGTCTGTTAAGCAGTTGTCTTTGGTTTATGGCATTGTCTGTTAAGCAGTTGTCTTTGGTGTATGGCATTGTCTGTTAAGCAGTTGTCTTTGGTGTATGGCATTGTCTGTTAAGCAGTTGTCTTTGGTGTATGGCATTGCCTGTTAAGCAGTTGTCTTTGGTGTATGGCATTGCCTGTTAAGCAGTTGTCTTTAGTGTATGGCATTGTCTGTTAAGCAGTTGTATTTGGTGTATGGCATTGTCTGTTAAGCAGTTGTCTTTGGTGTATGGCATTGCCTGTTAAGCAGTCATCTTTGGTGTACGGTAGTGTCTGTTAAGCAGTTGTCTTTGGTGTATGGCATTGTCTGTTAAGCAGTTGTCTTTGGTGTATGGCATTGCCTGTTAAGCAGTTGTCTTTGGTGTATGGCAGTGTCTGTTAAGCAGTTGTATTTGCTGCATGGCATTGTCTGTTAAGCAGTTGTCTTTTGTGTATGGCATTGCCTGTTAAGCAGTTGTCTATAGTGTATGGCATTGCCTGTTAAGCAGTTGTCTTTGGTGTATGGCATTGTCTGCTAAGCAGTTGTCTTTGGTGTATGGCATTGTCTGTTAAGCAGTTGTCTTTGGTGTATGGCAGTGTCTGTTAAGCAGTTGTCTTTGGTGTATGGCATTGTCTGTTAAGCAGTTGTCTTTGGTGTATGGCATTGCCTGTTAAGCAGTTGTCTTTGGTGTATGGCATTGCCTGTTAAGCAGTTGTCTTTGGTGTATGGCATTGTCTGTTAAGCAGTTGTCTTTGGTGTATGGCATTGTCTGTTAAGCAGTTGTCTTTAGTGTATGGCAGTGTCTGTTAAGCAGTTGTCTTTGGTGTATGGCATTGCCTGTTAAGCAGTAATCTTTGGTGTATGGCAGTGTCTGTTAAGCAGTTGTCTTTGGTGTATGGCATTGTCTGTTAAGCACTTGTCTTTGGTGTATGGCGTTGTCTGTTAAGCAGTTGTCTTTGGTGTATGGCACTGTCTGTTAAGCAGTTGTCTTTGGTGTATGGCATTGTCTGTTAAGCTGTTGTCTTTGGTGTATGGCATTGTCTGTTAAGCAGTTGTCTTTGGTGTATGGCATTGCCTATTAAGCAGTTGTCTTTGGTGTATGGCACTGTCTGTTAAGCAGTTGTCTTTGGTTTATGGCGTTGTCTGTTAAGCAGTTGTCTTTAGTTTATGGCGTTGTCTGTTAAGCAGTTGTCTTTAGTTTATGGCGTTGTCTGTTAAGCAGTTGTCTTTGGTGTATAGCATTGTCTGTTAAGCAGTTGTCTTTGGTGTATGGCATTGTCTGTTAAGCAGTTGTCTTTGGTGTATGGCATTGTCTGTTAAGCAGTTGTCTTTGGTGTATGGCATTGCCTGTTAAGCAGTTGTCTTTAGTTTATGGCGTTGTCTGTTAAGCAGTTGTCTTTAGTTTATGGCGTTGTCTGTTAAGCAGTTGTCTTTAGTTTATGGCGTTGTCTGTTAAGCAGTTGTCTTTGGTGTATAGCATTGTCTGTTAAGCAGTTGTCTTTGGTGTATGGCATTGTCTGTTAAGCAGTTGTCTTTGGTGTATGGCATTGTCTGTTAAGCAGTTGTCTTTGGTGTATGGCATTGCCTGTTAAGCAGTTGTCTTTGGTGTATGGCATTGCCTGTTAAGCAGTTGTCTTTGGTGTATGGCATTGCCTGTTAAGCAGTTGTCTTTGGTGTATGGCATTGTCTGTTAAGCAGTTGTCTTTGGTGTATGGCATTGTCTGTTAAGCAGTTGTCTTTGGTGTATGGCATTGCCTGTTAAGCAGTTGTCTTTGGTGTATGGCATTGCCTGTTAAGCAGTTGTCTTTGGTGTATGGCATTGCCTGTTAAGCAGTTGTCTTTGGTGTATGGCATTGCCTGTTAAGCAGTTGTCTTTGGTGTATGGCATTGCCTGTTAAGCAGTTGTCTTTGGTATATGGCATTGTCTGTTAAGCAGTTGTCTTTGGTATATGGCATTGTCTGTTAAGCAGTTGTCTTTTGTGTATGGCATTGCCTGTTAAGCAGTTGTCTATAGTGTATGGCATTGCCTGTTAAGCAGTTGTCTTTGGTGTATGGCAGTGTCTGTTAAGCAGTTGTCTTTGGTGTATGGCAGTGTCTGTTAAGCAGTTGTCTTTGGTGTATGGCATTGCCTGTTAAGCAGTAATCTTTGGTGTATGGCAGTGTCTGTTAAGCAGTTGTCTTTGGTGTATGGCATTGTCTGTTAAGAAGTTGTCTTTGGTGTATGGCAGTGTCTGTTAAGCAGTTGTCTTTGGTGTATGGCATTGTCTGTTAAGCAGTTGTCTTTGGTGTATGGCATTGCCTATTAAGCAGTTGTCTTTGGTGTATGGCATTGCCTGTTAAGCAGTTGTCTTTGGTGTATGGCATTGTCTGCTAAGCAGTTGTCTTTAGTTTATGGCGTTGTCTGTTAAGCAGTTGTCTTTAGTTTATGGCGTTGTCTGTTAAGCAGTTGTCTTTGGTGTATAGCATTGTGTGTTAAGCAGTTGTCTTTGGTGTGTGGCATTGTCTGTTAAGCAGTTGTCTTTGGTGTATGGCATTGTCTGTTAAGCAGTTGTCTTTGGTGTATGGCAGTGTCTGTTAAGCAGTTGTCTTTGGTGTATGGCATTGCCTGTTAAGCAGTAATCTTTGGTGTATGGCAGTGTCTGTTAAGCAGTTGTCTTTGGTGTATGGCATTGTCTGTTAAGCAGTTGTCTTTGGTGTATGGCATTGCCTGTTAAGCAGTTGTCTTTGGTGTATGGCATTGTCTGTTAAGCAGTTGTCTTTGGTGTATGGCATTGTCTGTTAAGCAGTTGTCTTTGGTGTATGGCATTGTCTGTTAAGCAGTTGTCTTTGGTGTATGGCATTGCCTGTTAAGCAGTTGTCTTTGGTGTATGGCATTGCCTGTTAAGCAGTTGTCTTTGGTGTATGGCATTGCCTGTTAAGCAGTTGTCTTTAGTTTATGGCGTTGTCTGTTAAGCAGTTGTCTTTAGTTTATGGCGTTGTCTGTTAAGCAGTTGTCTTTAGTTTATGGCGTTGTCTGTTAAGCAGTTGTCTTTGGTGTATAGCATTGTCTGTTAAGCAGTTGTCTTTGGTGTATGGCATTGTCTGTTAAGCAGTTGTCTTTGGTGTATGGCATTGCCTGTTAAGCAGTTGTCTTTGGTGTATGGCATTGCCTGTTAAGCAGTTGTCTTTGGTGTATGGCATTGCCTGTTAAGCAGTTGTCTTTGGTGTATGGCATTGTCTGTTAAGCAGTTGTCTTTGGTGTATGGCATTGTCTGTTAAGCAGTTGTCTTTGGTGTATGGCATTGCCTGTTAAGCAGTTGTCTTTGGTGTATGGCATTGCCTGTTAAGCAGTTGTCTTTGGTGTATGGCATTGCCTGTTAAGCAGTTGTCTTTGGTGTATGGCATTGCCTGTTAAGCAGTTGTCTTTGGTGTATGGCATTGCCTGTTAAGCAGTTGTCTTTGGTATATGGCATTGTCTGTTAAGCAGTTGTCTTTGGTATATGGCATTGTCTGTTAAGCAGTTGTCTTTTGTGTATGGCATTGCCTGTTAAGCAGTTGTCTATAGTGTATGGCATTGCCTGTTAAGCAGTTGTCTTTGGTGTATGGCAGTGTCTGTTAAGCAGTTGTCTTTGGTGTATGGCAGTGTCTGTTAAGCAGTTGTCTTTGGTGTATGGCATTGCCTGTTAAGCAGTAATCTTTGGTGTATGGCAGTGTCTGTTAAGCAGTTGTCTTTGGTGTATGGCATTGTCTGTTAAGAAGTTGTCTTTGGTGTATGGCAGTGTCTGTTAAGCAGTTGTCTTTGGTGTATGGCATTGTCTGTTAAGCAGTTGTCTTTGGTGTATGGCATTGCCTATTAAGCAGTTGTCTTTGGTGTATGGCATTGCCTGTTAAGCAGTTGTCTTTGGTGTATGGCATTGTCTGCTAAGCAGTTGTCTTTAGTTTATGGCGTTGTCTGTTAAGCAGTTGTCTTTAGTTTATGGCGTTGTCTGTTAAGCAGTTGTCTTTGGTGTATAGCATTGTGTGTTAAGCAGTTGTCTTTGGTGTGTGGCATTGTCTGTTAAGCAGTTGTCTTTGGTGTATGGCATTGTCTGTTAAGCAGTTGTCTTTGGTGTATGGCAGTGTCTGTTAAGCAGTTGTCTTTGGTGTATGGCATTGCCTGTTAAGCAGTAATCTTTGGTGTATGGCAGTGTCTGTTAAGCAGTTGTCTTTGGTGTATGGCATTGTCTGTTAAGCAGTTGTCTTTGGTGTATGGCATTGCCTGTTAAGCAGTTGTCTTTGGTGTATGGCATTGTCTGTTAAGCAGTTGTCTTTGGTGTATGGCATTGTCTGTTAAGCAGTTGTCTTTGGTGTATGGCATTGTCTGTTAAGCAGTTGTCTTTGGTGTATGGCATTGCCTGTTAAGCAGTTGTCTTTGGTGTATGGCATTGCCTGTTAAGCAGTTGTCTTTGGTGTATGGCATTGCCTGTTAAGCAGTTGTCTTTGGTGTAGGGCATTGTCTGTTAAACAGTTGTCTTTGGTGTATGGCATTGTCTGTTAAGCAGTTGTCTTTGGTGTATGGCATTGCCTGTTAAGCAGTTGTCTTTGGTGTATGGCATTGTCTGTTAAGCAGTTGTCTTTGGTGTATGGCATTGTCTGTTAAGCAGTTGTCTTTGGTGCATGGCATTGTCTGTTAAGCAGTTGTCTTTGGTGCATGGCTTTGTCTGTTAAGCAGTTGTCTTTGGTGTATGGCATTGTTTTAAGCAGTTGTCTTTGGTGTATGGCGTTGCCTGTTAAGCAGTTGTCTTTGGTGTATGGCGTTGCCTGTTAAGCAGTTGTCTTTGGTGTATGGCATTGTCTGTTAAGCAGTTGTCTTTGGTGTATGGCATTGTCTGTTAAGCAGTTGTCTTTGGTGCATGGCATTGCCTGTTAAGCAGTTGTCTTTGGTGTATGGCGTTGCCTGTTAAGCAGTTGTCTTTGGTGTATGGCGTTGCCTGTTAAGCAGTTGTCTTTGGTGTATGGCATTGTCTGTTAAGCAGTTGTCTTTGGTGTATGGCATTGACTGTTAAGCAGTTGTCTTTGGTGTATGGCATTGCCTGTTAAGCAGTTGTCTTTGGTGTATGGCATTGCCTGTTAAGCAGTTGTCTTTGGTGTATGGCATTGCCTGTTAAGCAGTTGTCTTTGGTATATGGCATTGTCTGTTAAGCAGTTGTCTTTGGTGTATGACATTGCCTGTTAAGCAGTTGTCTTTGGTGTATGGCTGTGTCTGTTAAGCAGTTGTCTTTGGTGTATGGCATTGTCTGTTAAGCAGTTGTCTTTGGTGTATGGCATTGCCTGTTAAGCAGTTGTCCTTGGTGTATGGCAGTGTCTGTTAAGCAGTTGTCTTTGGTGTATGGCATTGTCTGTTAAGCAGTTGTCTTTGGTGTATGGCATTGCCTGTTAAGCAGTTGTCCTTGGTGTATGGCAGTGTCTGTTAAGCAGTTGTCTTTGGTGTATGGCATTGTCTGTTAAGCAGTTGTCTTTGGTGTATGGCATTGACTGTTGAGCAGTTGTCTTTGGTGTATGGCATTGCCTGTTAAGCAGTTGTCCTTGGTGTATGGCAGTGTCTGTTAAGCAGTTGTCTTTGGTGTATGGCATTGCCTGTTAAGCAGTTGTCCTTGGTGTATGGCAGTGTCTGTTAAGCAGTTGTCTTTGGTGTATGGCATTGTCTGTTAAGCAGTTGTCTTTGGTGTATGGCATTGTCTGTTAAGCAGTTGTCTTTGGTGTATGGCATTCTCTGTTAAGCAGTTGTCTTTGGTGTATGGCATTGTCTGTTAAGCAGTTGTCTTTGGTGTATGGCATTGCCTGTTAAGCAGTTGTCCTTGGTGTATGGCAGTGTCTGTTAAGCAGTTGTCTTTGGTGTATGGCATTCTCTGTTAAGCAGTTGTCTTTGGTGTATGGCATTGCCTGTTAAGCAGTTGTCTTTGGTGTATGGCAGTGTCTGTTAAGCAGTTGTCTTTGGTGTATGGCAGTGTCTGTTAAGCAGTTGTCTTTAGTTTATGGCGTTGTCTCTTAAGCAGTTGTCTTTGGTGTATGGCATTGCCTGTTAAGCAGTTGTCTTTGGTGTATGGCATTGCCTGTTAAGCAGTTGTCTTTAGTGTATGGCATTGTCTCTTAAGCAGTTGTCTTTGGTATATGGCATTGCATGTTAAGCAGTTGTCTTTAGTGTATGGCATTGTCTCTTAAGCAGTTGTCTTTGGTATATGGCGTTGCCTGTTAAGCAGTTGTCTTTGGTGTATAGCAGTGTCTGTTAAGCAGTTGTCTTTGGTGTATGACATTACCTGTTAAGCAGTTGTCTTTGGTATATGGCATTGCATGTTAAGCAGTTGTCTTTGGTGTATGGCATTGTCTGTTAAGAAGTTGTCTTTGGTATATGGCATTGCCTGTTAAGCAGTTGTCTTTGGTGTATGGCAGTGTCTGTTAAGAAGTTGTCTTTGGTGTATGGCATTGCCTGTTAAGCAGTTGTCTTTGGTGTATGGCATTGCCTGTTAAGCAGTTGTCTTTGGTGTATGGCAGTGTCTGTTAATCAGTTGTCTTTGGTGTATGGAATTGTCTCTTAAGCAGTTGTCTTTGGTATATGGCATTGCCTGTTAAGCAGTTGTCTTTGGTGTATGGCATTGTCTGTTAAGCAGTTGTCTTTGGTGTATGGCATTGCCTGTTAAGCAGTTGTCTTTGGTGTATGGCATTGTCTGTTAAGCAGTTGTCTTTTGTGTATGGCATTGCCTGTTAAGCAGTTGTCTATAGTGTATGGCATTGCCTGTTAAGCAGTTGTCTTTGGTGTATGGCATTGCCTGTTAAGCAGTTGTCTTTGGTGTATGGCAGTGTCTGTTAAGCAGTTGTCTTTGGTGTATGGCAGTGTCTGTTAAGCAGTTGTCTTTGGTGTATGGCATTGCCTGTTAAGCAGTAATCTTTGGTGTATGGCAGTGTCTGTTAAGCAGTTGTCTTTGGTGTATGGCATTGTCTGTTAAGCAGTTGTCTTTGGTGTATGGCATTGTCTGTTAAGCAGTTGTCTTTGGTGTATGGCATTGTCTGTTAAGCAGTTGTCTTTGGTGTATGGCATTGCCTATTAAGCAGTTGTCTTTGGTGTATGGCATTGCCTGTTAAGGAGTTGTCTTTGGTGTATGGCATTGTCTGCTAAGCAGTTGTCTTTAGTTTATGGCATTGTCTGTTAAGCAGTTGTCTTTAGTTTATGGCGTTGTCTGTTAAGCAGTTGTCTTTGGTGTATAGCATTGTGTGTTAAGCAGTTGTCTTTGGTGTATGGCATTGTCTGTTAAGCAGTTGTCTTTGGTGTATGGCATTGCCTGTTAAGCAGTTGTCTTTGGTGTATGGCATTGCCTGTTAAGCAGTTGTCTTTGGTGTATGGCATTGTCTGTTAAGCAGTTGTCTTTGGTGTATGGCATTGTCTGTTAAGCAGTTGTCTTTGGTGTATGGCATTGCCTGTTAAGCAGTTGTCTTTGGTGTATGGCATTGCCTGTTAAGCAGTTGTCTTTGGTGTATGGCATTGCCTGTTAAGCAGTTGTCTTTGGTGTATGGCATTGTCTGTTAAGCAGTTGTCTTTGGTGTATGGCATTGTCTGTTAAGCAGTTGTCTTTGGTGTATGGAATTGCCTGTTAAGCAGTTGTCTTTGGTGTATGGCATTGTCTGTTAAGCAGTTGTCTTTGGTGTATGGCATTGTCTGTTAAGCAGTTGTCTTTGGTGTATGGCATTGTCTGTTAAGCAGTTGTCTTTGGTGCATGGCTTTGTCTGTTAAGCAGTTGTCTTTGGTGTATGGCATTGTCTGTTAAGCAGTTGTCTTTGGTGTATGGCATTGTCTGTTAAGCAGTTGTCTTTGGTGCATGGCATTGTCTGTTAAGCAGTTGTCTTTTGTGTATGGCATTGTCTGTTAAGCAGTTGTCTTTGGTGTATGGCATTGCCTGTTAAGCAGTTGTCTTTGGTGTATGGCATTGCCTGTTAAGCAGTTGTCTTTGGTGTATGGCATTGTCTGTTAAGCAGTTGTCTTTGGTGTATGGCATTGCCTGTTAAGCAGTTGTCTTTGGTGTATGGCATTGTCTGTTAAGCAGTTGTCTTTGGTGCATGGCATTGTCTGTTAAGCAGTTGTCTTTTGTGTATGGCATTGTCTGTTAAGCAGTTGTCTTTGGTGTATGGCATTGCCTGTTAAGCAGTTGTCTTTGGTGTATGGCATTGTTTGTTAAGCAGTTGTCTTTGGTGTATGGCAATGTCTCTTAAGCAGTTGTCTTTGGTGTATGGCGTTGCCTGTTAAGCAGTTGTCTTTGGTGTATGGCGTTGCCTGTTAAGCAGTTGTCTTTGGTGTATGGCATTGTCTGTTAAGCAGTTGTCTTTGGTGTATGGCATTTCCTGTTAAGCAGTTGTCTTTGGTGTATGGCAGTGTCTGTTAAGCAGTTGTCTTTGGTGTATGGCAGTGTCTGTTAAGCAGTTGTCTTTGGTGTATGGCATTGCCTGTTAAGCAGTTGTCTTTGGTGTATGGCAGTGTCTGTTAAGCAGTTGTCTTTGGTGTATGGCATTGTCTGTTAAGCAGTTGTCTTTAGTGTATGGCATTGTCTGCTAAGCAGTTGTCTTTAGTTTATGGCGTTGTCTGTTAAACAGTTGTCTTTGGTGTATGGCATTGTCTGTTAAGCAGTTGTCTTTGGTGTATGGCATTGTCTGTTAAGCAGTTGTCTTTGGTGTATGGCAGTGTCTGTTAAGCAGTTGTCTTTGGTGTATGGCATTGTCTGTTAAGCAGTTGTCTTTAGTGTATGGCATTGTCTGCTAAGCAGTTGTCTTTAGTTTATGGCGTTGTCTGTTAAGCAGTTGTCTTTAGTTTATGGCGTTGTCTGTTAAGCAGTTGTCTTTGGTGTATGGCATTGTCTGTTAAGCAGTTGTCTTTGGTGTATGGCATTGTCTGTTAAGCAGTTGTCTTTGGTGTATGGCATTGCCTGTTAAGCAGTTGTCTTTGGTGTATGGCATTGCCTGTTAAGCAGTTGTCTTTGGTGTATGGCATTGCCTGTTAAGCAGTTGTCTTTGGTGTATGGCATTGCCTGTTAAGCAGTTGTCTTTGGTGTATGGCATTGCCTGTTAAGCAGTTGTCTTTGGTGTATGGCATTGCCTGTTAAGCAGTTGTCTTTGGTGTATGGCAGTGTCTGTTAAGCAGTTGTATTTGCTGCATGGCATTGTCTGTTAAGCAGTTGTCTTTTGTGTATGGCATTGCCTGTTAAGCAGTTGTCTATAGTGTATGGCATTGCCTGTTAAGCAGTTGTCTTTGGTGTATGGCAGTGTCTGTTAAGCAGTTGTCTTTGGTGTATGGCAGTGTCTGTTAAGCAGTTGTCTTTGGTGTATGACATTGCCTGTTAAGCAGTAATCTTTGGTGTATGGCAGTGTCTGTTAAGCAGTTGTCTTTGGTGTATGGCATTGTCTGTTAAGCAGTTGTCTTTGGTGTATGGCAGTGTCTGTTAAGCAGTTGTCTTTGGTGTATGGCATTGTCTGTTAAGCAGTTGTCTTTGGTGTATGGCATTGCCTATTAAGCAGTTGTCTTTGGTGTATGGCATTGCCTGTTAAGCAGTTGTCTTTGGTGTATGGCATTGTCTGCTAAGCAGTTGTCTTTAGTTTATGGCGTTGTCTGTTAAGCAGTTGTCTTTAGTTTATGGCGTTGTCTGTTAAGCAGTTGTCTTTGGTGTATAGCATTGTGTGTTAAGCAGTTGTCTTTAGTTTATGGCGTTGTCTGTTAAGCAGTTGTCTTTGGTGTATAGCATTGTGTGTTAAGCAGTTGTCTTTGGTGTATGGCATTGTCTGTTAAGCAGTTGTCTTTGGTGTATGGCATTGCCTGTTAAGCAGTTGTCTTTGGTGTATGGCATTGCCTGTTAAGCAGTTGTCTTTGGTGTATGGCATTGTCTGTTAAGCAGTTGTCTTTGGTGTATGGCATTGTCTGTTAAGCAGTTGTCTTTGGTGTATGGCATTGCCTGTTAAGCAGTTGTCTTTGGTGTATGGCATTGCCTGTTAAGCAGTTGTCTTTGGTGTATGGCATTGCCTGTTAAGCAGTTGTCTTTGGTGTATGGCATTGTCTGCTAAGCAGTTGTCTTTAGTTTATGGCGTTGTCTGTTAAGCAGTTGTCTTTGGTGTATAGCATTGTGTGTTAAGCAGTTGTCTTTGGTGTATGGCATTGTCTGTTAAGCAGTTGTCTTTGGTGTATGGCATTGCCTGTTAAGCAGTTGTCTTTGGTGTATGGCATTGCCTGTTAAGCAGTTGTCTTTGGTGTATGGCATTGTCTGTTAAGCAGTTGTCTTTGGTGTATGGCATTGTCTGTTAAGCAGTTGTCTTTGGTGTATAGCATTGCCTGTTAAGCAGTTGTCTTTGGTGTATGGCATTGCCTGTTAAGCAGTTGTCTTTGGTGTATGGCATTGCCTGTTAAGCAGTTGTCTTTGGTGTATGGCATTGTCTGTTAAGCAGTTGTCTTTGGTGTATGGCATTGCCTGTTAAGCAGTTGTCTTTGGTGTATGGCATTGTCTGTTAAGCAGTTGTCTTTGGTGTATGGCATTGTCTGTTAAGCAGTTGTCTTTGGTGTATGGCATTGTCTGTTAAGCAGTTGTCTTTGGTGCATGGCTTTGTCTGTTAAGCAGTTGTCTTTGGTGTATGGCATTGTCTGTTAAGCAGTTGTCTTTGGTGTATGGCATTGTCTGTTAAGCAGTTGTCTTTGGTGTATGGCTTTGCCTGTTAAGCAGTTGTCTTTGGTGTATGGCATTGTCTGTTAAGCAGTTGTCTTTTGTGTATGGCATTGTCTGTTAAGCAGTTGTCTTTGGTGTATGGCATTGCCTGTTAAGCAGTTGTCTTTGGTGTATGGCATTGCCTGTTAAGCAGTTGTCTTTGGTGTATGGCATTGTCTGTTAAGCAGTTGTCTTTGGTGTATGGCATTGCCTGTTAAGCAGTTGTCTTTGGTGTATGGCATTGTCTGTTAAGCAGTTGTCTTTGGTGCATGGCATTGTCTGTTAAGCAGTTGTCTTTTGTGTATGGCATTGTCTGTTAAGCAGTTGTCTTTGGTGTATGGCATTGCCTGTTAAGCAGTTGTCTTTGGTGTATGGCATTGTTTGTTAAGCAGTTGTCTTTGGTGTATGGCAATGTCTCTTAAGCAGTTGTCTTTGGTGTATGGCGTTGCCTGTTAAGCAGTTGTCTTTGGTGTATGGCGTTGCCTGTTAAGCAGTTGTCTTTGGTGTATGGCATTGTCTGTTAAGCAGTTGTCTTTGGTGTATGGCATTGACTGTTAAGCAGTTGTCTTTGGTGTATGGCATTGCCTGTTAAGCAGTTGTCTTTGGTGTATGGCATTGCCTGTTAAGCAGTTGTCTTTGGTGTATGGCATTGCCTGTTAAGCAGTTGTCTTTGGTGTATGGCATTGTCTGTTAAGCAGTTGTCTTTGGTGTATGACATTGCCTGTTAAGCAGTTGTCTTTGGTGTAGGGCTGTGTCTGTTAAGCAGTTGTCTTTGGTGTATGGCATTGTCTGTTAAGCAGTTGTCTTTGGTGTATGGCTTTGCCTGTTAAGCAGTTGTCCTTGGTGTATGGCAGTGTCTGTTAAGCAGTTGTCTTTGGTGTATGGCATTGTCTGTTAAGCAGTTGTCTTTGTTGCATGGCGTTACGTGTTAAGCAGTTGTCTTTGGTGTATGGCGTTGCCTGTTAAGCAGTTGTCTTTGGTGTATGGCAGTGTCTGTTAAGCAGTTGTCTTTGGTGTATGGCATTGTCTCTTAAGCAGTTGTCTTTGGTGTATGGCATTGCCTGTTAAGCAGTTGTCTTTGGTTTATGGCATTGCCTGTTAAGCAGTTGTCTTTAGTGTATGGCATTGTCTCTTAAGCAGTTGTCTTTGGTATATGGCATTGCATGTTAAGCAGTTGTCTTTAGTGTATGGCATTGTCTCTTAAGCAGTTGTCTTTGGTATATGGCGTTGCCTGTTAAGCAGTTGTCTTTGGTGTATAGCAGTGTCTGTTAAGCAGTTGTCTTTGGTGTATGACATTACCTGTTAAGCAGTTGTCTTTGGTATATGGCATTGCATGTTAGGCAGTTCTCTTTGGTGTATGGCATTGTCTGTTAAGAAGTTGTCTTTGGTATATGGCATTGCCTGTTAAGCAGTTGTCTTTGGTGTATGGCATTGTCTGTTAAGCAGTTGTCTTTGGTGTATGGCAGTGTCTGTTAAGCAGTTGTCTTTGGTGTATGGCATTGTCTCTTAAGCAGTTGTCTTTGGTATATGGCATTGCCTGTTAAGCAGTTGTCTTTGGTGTATGGCATTGTCTGTTAAGCAGTTGTCTTTGGTGTATGGCATTGTCTGTTAAGCAGTTATCTTTGGTGTATGGCATTGTCTGTTAAGCAGTTGTCTTTGGTGTATGGCATTGTCTGCTAAGCAGTTGTCTTTAGTTTATGGCATTGTCTGTTAAGCAGTTGTCTTTAGTTTACGGCGTTGTCTGTTAAGCAGTTGTCTTTGGTGTATAGCATTGTGTGTTAAGCAGTTGTCTTTGGTGTATGGCATTGTCTGTTAAGCAGTTGTCTTTGGTGTATGGCATTGCCTGTTAAGCAGTTGTCTTTGGTGTATGGCATTGCCTGTTAAGCAGTTGTCTTTGGTGTATGGCATTGTCTGTTAAGCAGTTGTCTTTGGTGTATGGCATTGTCTGTTAAGCAGTTGTCTTTGGTGTATGGCATTGCCTGTTAAGCAGTTGTCTTTGGTGTATGGCATTGCCTGTTAAGCAGTTGTCTTTGGTGTATGGCATTGCCTGTTAAGCAGTTGTCTTTGGTGTATGGCATTGTCTGTTAAGCAGTTGTCTTTGGTGTATGGCATTGTCTGTTAAGCAGTTGTCTTTGGTGTATGGAATTGCCTGTTAAGCAGTTGTCTTTGGTGTATGGCATTGTCTGTTAAGCAGTTGTCTTTGGTGTATGGCATTGTCTGTTAAGCAGTTGTCTTTGGTGTATGGCATTGTCTGTTAAGCAGTTGTCTTTGGTGCATGGCTTTGTCTGTTAAGCAGTTGTCTTTGGTGTATGGCATTGTCTGTTAAGCAGTTGTCTTTGGTGTATGGCATTGTCTGTTAAGCAGTTGTCTTTGGTGCATGGCATTGTCTGTTAAGCAGTTGTCTTTTGTGTATGGCATTGTCTGTTAAGCAGTTGTCTTTGGTGTATGGCATTGCCTGTTAAGCAGTTGTCTTTGGTGTATGGCATTGCCTGTTAAGCAGTTGTCTTTGGTGTATGGCATTGTCTGTTAAGCAGTTGTCTTTGGTGTATGGCATTGCCTGTTAAGCAGTTGTCTTTGGTGTATGGCATTGTCTGTTAAGCAGTTGTCTTTGGTGCATGGCATTGTCTGTTAAGCAGTTGTCTTTTGTGTATGGCATTGTCTGTTAAGCAGTTGTCTTTGGTGTATGGCATTGCCTGTTAAGCAGTTGTCTTTGGTGTATGGCATTGTTTGTTAAGCAGTTGTCTTTGGTGTATGGCAATGTCTCTTAAGCAGTTGTCTTTGGTGTATGGCGTTGCCTGTTAAGCAGTTGTCTTTGGTGTATGGCGTTGCCTGTTAAGCAGTTGTCTTTGGTGTATGGCATTGTCTGTTAAGCAGTTGTCTTTGGTGTATGGCATTTCCTGTTAAGCAGTTGTCTTTGGTGTATGGCAGTGTCTGTTAAGCAGTTGTCTTTGGTGTATGGCAGTGTCTGTTAAGCAGTTGTCTTTGGTGTATGGCATTGCCTGTTAAGCAGTTGTCTTTGGTGTATGGCAGTGTCTGTTAAGCAGTTGTCTTTGGTGTATGGCATTGTCTGTTAAGCAGTTGTCTTTAGTGTATGGCATTGTCTGCTAAGCAGTTGTCTTTAGTTTATGGCGTTGTCTGTTAAACAGTTGTCTTTGGTGTATGGCATTGTCTGTTAAGCAGTTGTCTTTGGTGTATGGCATTGTCTGTTAAGCAGTTGTCTTTGGTGTATGGCAGTGTCTGTTAAGCAGTTGTCTTTGGTGTATGGCATTGTCTGTTAAGCAGTTGTCTTTAGTGTATGGCATTGTCTGCTAAGCAGTTGTCTTTAGTTTATGGCGTTGTCTGTTAAGCAGTTGTCTTTAGTTTATGGCGTTGTCTGTTAAGCAGTTGTCTTTGGTGTATGGCATTGTCTGTTAAGCAGTTGTCTTTGGTGTATGGCATTGTCTGTTAAGCAGTTGTCTTTGGTGTATGGCATTGCCTGTTAAGCAGTTGTCTTTGGTGTATGGCATTGCCTGTTAAGCAGTTGTCTTTGGTGTATGGCATTGCCTGTTAAGCAGTTGTCTTTGGTGTATGGCATTGCCTGTTAAGCAGTTGTCTTTGGTGTATGGCATTGCCTGTTAAGCAGTTGTCTTTGGTGTATGGCATTGCCTGTTAAGCAGTTGTCTTTGGTGTATGGCAGTGTCTGTTAAGCAGTTGTATTTGCTGCATGGCATTGTCTGTTAAGCAGTTGTCTTTTGTGTATGGCATTGCCTGTTAAGCAGTTGTCTATAGTGTATGGCATTGCCTGTTAAGCAGTTGTCTTTGGTGTATGGCAGTGTCTGTTAAGCAGTTGTCTTTGGTGTATGGCAGTGTCTGTTAAGCAGTTGTCTTTGGTGTATGACATTGCCTGTTAAGCAGTAATCTTTGGTGTATGGCAGTGTCTGTTAAGCAGTTGTCTTTGGTGTATGGCATTGTCTGTTAAGCAGTTGTCTTTGGTGTATGGCAGTGTCTGTTAAGCAGTTGTCTTTGGTGTATGGCATTGTCTGTTAAGCAGTTGTCTTTGGTGTATGGCATTGCCTATTAAGCAGTTGTCTTTGGTGTATGGCATTGCCTGTTAAGCAGTTGTCTTTGGTGTATGGCATTGTCTGCTAAGCAGTTGTCTTTAGTTTATGGCGTTGTCTGTTAAGCAGTTGTCTTTAGTTTATGGCGTTGTCTGTTAAGCAGTTGTCTTTGGTGTATAGCATTGTGTGTTAAGCAGTTGTCTTTAGTTTATGGCGTTGTCTGTTAAGCAGTTGTCTTTGGTGTATAGCATTGTGTGTTAAGCAGTTGTCTTTGGTGTATGGCATTGTCTGTTAAGCAGTTGTCTTTGGTGTATGGCATTGCCTGTTAAGCAGTTGTCTTTGGTGTATGGCATTGCCTGTTAAGCAGTTGTCTTTGGTGTATGGCATTGTCTGTTAAGCAGTTGTCTTTGGTGTATGGCATTGTCTGTTAAGCAGTTGTCTTTGGTGTATGGCATTGCCTGTTAAGCAGTTGTCTTTGGTGTATGGCATTGCCTGTTAAGCAGTTGTCTTTGGTGTATGGCATTGCCTGTTAAGCAGTTGTCTTTGGTGTATGGCATTGTCTGCTAAGCAGTTGTCTTTAGTTTATGGCGTTGTCTGTTAAGCAGTTGTCTTTGGTGTATAGCATTGTGTGTTAAGCAGTTGTCTTTGGTGTATGGCATTGTCTGTTAAGCAGTTGTCTTTGGTGTATGGCATTGCCTGTTAAGCAGTTGTCTTTGGTGTATGGCATTGCCTGTTAAGCAGTTGTCTTTGGTGTATGGCATTGTCTGTTAAGCAGTTGTCTTTGGTGTATGGCATTGTCTGTTAAGCAGTTGTCTTTGGTGTATAGCATTGCCTGTTAAGCAGTTGTCTTTGGTGTATGGCATTGCCTGTTAAGCAGTTGTCTTTGGTGTATGGCATTGCCTGTTAAGCAGTTGTCTTTGGTGTATGGCATTGTCTGTTAAGCAGTTGTCTTTGGTGTATGGCATTGCCTGTTAAGCAGTTGTCTTTGGTGTATGGCATTGTCTGTTAAGCAGTTGTCTTTGGTGTATGGCATTGTCTGTTAAGCAGTTGTCTTTGGTGTATGGCATTGTCTGTTAAGCAGTTGTCTTTGGTGCATGGCTTTGTCTGTTAAGCAGTTGTCTTTGGTGTATGGCATTGTCTGTTAAGCAGTTGTCTTTGGTGTATGGCATTGTCTGTTAAGCAGTTGTCTTTGGTGTATGGCTTTGCCTGTTAAGCAGTTGTCTTTGGTGTATGGCATTGTCTGTTAAGCAGTTGTCTTTTGTGTATGGCATTGTCTGTTAAGCAGTTGTCTTTGGTGTATGGCATTGCCTGTTAAGCAGTTGTCTTTGGTGTATGGCATTGCCTGTTAAGCAGTTGTCTTTGGTGTATGGCATTGTCTGTTAAGCAGTTGTCTTTGGTGTATGGCATTGCCTGTTAAGCAGTTGTCTTTGGTGTATGGCATTGTCTGTTAAGCAGTTGTCTTTGGTGCATGGCATTGTCTGTTAAGCAGTTGTCTTTTGTGTATGGCATTGTCTGTTAAGCAGTTGTCTTTGGTGTATGGCATTGCCTGTTAAGCAGTTGTCTTTGGTGTATGGCATTGTTTGTTAAGCAGTTGTCTTTGGTGTATGGCAATGTCTCTTAAGCAGTTGTCTTTGGTGTATGGCGTTGCCTGTTAAGCAGTTGTCTTTGGTGTATGGCGTTGCCTGTTAAGCAGTTGTCTTTGGTGTATGGCATTGTCTGTTAAGCAGTTGTCTTTGGTGTATGGCATTGACTGTTAAGCAGTTGTCTTTGGTGTATGGCATTGCCTGTTAAGCAGTTGTCTTTGGTGTATGGCATTGCCTGTTAAGCAGTTGTCTTTGGTGTATGGCATTGCCTGTTAAGCAGTTGTCTTTGGTGTATGGCATTGTCTGTTAAGCAGTTGTCTTTGGTGTATGACATTGCCTGTTAAGCAGTTGTCTTTGGTGTAGGGCTGTGTCTGTTAAGCAGTTGTCTTTGGTGTATGGCATTGTCTGTTAAGCAGTTGTCTTTGGTGTATGGCTTTGCCTGTTAAGCAGTTGTCCTTGGTGTATGGCAGTGTCTGTTAAGCAGTTGTCTTTGGTGTATGGCATTGTCTGTTAAGCAGTTGTCTTTGTTGCATGGCGTTACGTGTTAAGCAGTTGTCTTTGGTGTATGGCGTTGCCTGTTAAGCAGTTGTCTTTGGTGTATGGCAGTGTCTGTTAAGCAGTTGTCTTTGGTGTATGGCATTGTCTCTTAAGCAGTTGTCTTTGGTGTATGGCATTGCCTGTTAAGCAGTTGTCTTTGGTTTATGGCATTGCCTGTTAAGCAGTTGTCTTTAGTGTATGGCATTGTCTCTTAAGCAGTTGTCTTTGGTATATGGCATTGCATGTTAAGCAGTTGTCTTTAGTGTATGGCATTGTCTCTTAAGCAGTTGTCTTTGGTATATGGCGTTGCCTGTTAAGCAGTTGTCTTTGGTGTATAGCAGTGTCTGTTAAGCAGTTGTCTTTGGTGTATGACATTACCTGTTAAGCAGTTGTCTTTGGTATATGGCATTGCATGTTAGGCAGTTCTCTTTGGTGTATGGCATTGTCTGTTAAGAAGTTGTCTTTGGTATATGGCATTGCCTGTTAAGCAGTTGTCTTTGGTGTATGGCATTGTCTGTTAAGCAGTTGTCTTTGGTGTATGGCAGTGTCTGTTAAGCAGTTGTCTTTGGTGTATGGCATTGTCTCTTAAGCAGTTGTCTTTGGTATATGGCATTGCCTGTTAAGCAGTTGTCTTTGGTGTATGGCATTGTCTGTTAAGCAGTTGTCTTTGGTGTATGGCATTGTCTGTTAAGCAGTTATCTTTGGTGTATGGCATTGCCTGTTAAGCAGTTGTCTTTGGTGTATGGCATTGCCTGTTAAGCAGTTGTCTTTGGTGTATGGCATTGTCTGTTAAGCAGTTGTCTTTGGTGTATGGCATTGCATGTTAAGCAGTTGTCTATAGTGTATGGCATTTCCTGTTAAGCAGTTGTCTTTGGTGTATGGCAGTGTCTGTTACGCAGTTGTCTTTGGTGTATGGCAGTGTCTGTTAAGCAGTTGTCTTTGGTGTATGGCATTGCCTGTTAAGCAGTAATCTTTGGTGTATGGCAGTGTCTGTTAAGCAGTTGTCTTTGGTGTATGGCATTGTCTGTTAAGCAGTTGTCTTTGGTGTATGGCAGTGTCTGTTAAGCAGTTGTCTTTGGTGTATGGCATTGTCTGTTAAGCAGTTGTCTTTGGTGTATGGCATTGCCTATTAAGCAGTTGTCTTTGGTGTATGGCATTGCCTGTTAAGCAGTTGTCTTTGGTGTATGGCATTGTCTGCTAAGCAGTTGTCTTTAGTTTATGGCGTTGTCTGTTAAGCAGTTGTCTTTAGTTTATGGCGTTGTCTGTTAAGCAGTTGTCTTTGGTGTATGGCATTGTCTGTTAAGCAGTTGTCTTTGGTGTATGGCATTGTCTGTTAAGCAGTGGTCTTTGGTGTATGGCATTGTCTGTTAAGCAGTTGTCTTTGGTGTATGGCATTGTCTGTTAAGCAGTTGTCTTTGGTGTATGGCATTGTCTGTTAAGCAGTTGTCTTTGGTGTATGGCATTGTCTGTTAAGCAGTTGTCTTTGGTGTATGGCATTGCCTGTTAAGCAGTTGTCTTTAGTGTATAGCATTGTCTGTTAAGCAGTTGTCTTTGGTGTATGGCATTGTCTGTTAAGCAGTTGTCTTTGGTGTATGGCATTGTCTGTTAAGCAGTTGTCTTTGGTGTATGGCATTGCCTGTTAAGCAGTTTTCTTTGGTGTATGGCATTGCCTGTTAAGCAGTTGTCTTTGGTGTATGGCATTGTCTGTTAAGCAGTTGTCTTTGGTGTATGGCATTGCCTGTTAAGCAGTTGTCTTTGGTGTATAGCATTGTCTGTTAAGCAGTTGTCTTTGGTGTATGGCATTGTCTGTTAAGCAGTTGTCTTTGGTGTATGGCATTGTCTGTTAAGCAGTTGTCTTTGGTGTATGGCATTGCCTGTTAAGCAGTTGTCTTTGGTGTATGGCATTGTCTGTTAAGCAGTTGTCTTTGGTGTATGGCATTGCCTGTTAAGCAGTTGTCTTTGGTGTATGGCATTGCCTGTTAAGCAGTTGTCTTTGGTGTATGGCATTGCCTGTTAAGCAGTTGTCTTTGGTGTATGGCATTGTCTGTTAAGCAGTTGTCTTTGGTGTATGGCATTGTCTGTTAAGCAGTTGTCTTTGGTGTATGGCATTGCCTGTTAAGCAGTTGTCTTTGGTGTATGGCATTGCCTGTTAAGCAGTTGTCTTTGGTGTATGGCATTGCCTGTTAAGCAGTTGTCTTTGGTGTATGGCATTGCCTGTTAAGCAGTTGTCTTTGGTGTATGGCATTGCCTGTTAAGCAGTTGTCTTTGGTGTATGGCATTGCCTGTTAAGCAGTTGTCTTTGGTATTTGGCATTGTCTGTTAAGCAGTTGTCTTTGGTATATGGCATTGTCTGTTAAGCAGTTGTCTTTTGTGTATGGCATTGCCTGTTAAGCAGTTGTCTATAGTGTATGGCATTGCCTGTTAAGCAGTTGTCTTTGGTGTATGGCAGTGTCTGTTAAGCAGTTGTCTTTGGTGTATGGCATTGCCTGTTAAGCAGTAATCTTTGGTGTATGGTAGTGTCTGTTAAGCAGTTGTCTTTGGTGTATGGCATTGTCTGTTAAGCAGTTGTCTTTGGTGTATGGCAGTGTCTGTTAAGCAGTTGTCTTTGGTGTATGGCATTGTCTGTTAAGCAGTTGTCTTTGGTGTATGGCATTGCCTATTAAGCAGTTGTCTTTGGTGTATGGCATTGCCTGTTAAGCAGTTGTCTTTGGTGTATGGCATTGTCTGCTAAGCAGTTGTCTTTAGTTTATGGCGTTGTCTGTTAAGCAGTTGTCTTTAGTTTATGGCGTTGTCTGTTAAGCAGTTGTCTTTGGTGTATAGCATTGTGTGTTAAGCAGTTGTCTTTGGTGTGTGGCATTGTCTGTTAAGCAGTTGTCTTTGGTGTATGGCATTGTCTGTTAAGCAGTGGTCTTTGGTGTATGGCATTGTCTGTTAAGCAGTTGTCTTTGGTGTATGGCATTGCCTGTTAAGCAGTTGTCTTTGGTGTATGGCATTGTCTGTTAAGCAGTTGTCTTTGGTGTATGGCATTGTCTGTTAAGCAGTTGTCTTTGGTGTATGGCATTGTCTGTTAAGCAGTTGTCTTTGGTGTATGGCATTGCCTGTTAAGCAGTTGTCTTTGGTGTATGGCATTGCCTGTTAAGCAGTTGTCTTTGGTGTATGGCATTGCCTGTTAAGCAGTTGTCTTTGGTGTAGGGCATTGTCTGTTAAGCAGTTGTCTTTGGTGTATGGCATTGCCTGTTAAGCAGTTGTCTTTGGTGTATGGCATTGCCTGTTAAGCAGTTGTCTTTGGTGTATGGCATTGCCTGTTAAGCAGTTGTCTTTGGTGTATGGCATTGCCTGTTAAGCAGTTGTCTTTGGTGTAGGGCATTGTCTGTTAAGCAGTTGTCTTTGGTGTAGGGCATTGTCTGTTAAGCAGTTGTCTTTGGTGTATGGCATTGTCTGTTAAGCAGTTGTCTTTGGTGTATGGCATTGTCTGTTAAGCAGTTGTCTTTGGTGCATGGCATTGTCTGTTAAGCAGTTGTCTTTGGTGCATGGCTTTGTCTGTTAAGCAGTTGTCTTTGGTGTATGGCATTGTCTTAAGCAGTTGTCTTTGGTGTATGGCGTTGCCTGTTAAGCAGTTGTCTTTGGTGTATGGCGTTGCCTGTTAAGCAGTTGTCTTTGGTGTATGGCATTGTCTGTTAAGCAGTTGTCTTTGGTGTATGGCATTGTCTGTTAAGCAGTTGTCTTTGGTGCATGGCATTGCCTGTTAAGCAGTTGTCTTTGGTGTATGGCGTTGCCTGTTAAGCAGTTGTCTTTGGTGTATGGCGTTGCCTGTTAAGCAGTTGTCTTTGGTGTATGGCATTGTCTGTTAAGCAGTTGTCTTTGGTGTATGGCATTGACTGTTAAGCAGTTGTCTTTGGTGTATGGCATTGCCTGTTAAGCAGTTGTCTTTGGTGTATGGCATTGCCTGTTAAGCAGTTGTCTTTGGTGTATGGCATTGCCTGTTAAGCAGTTGTCTTTGGTATATGGCATTGTCTGTTAAGCAGTTGTCTTTGGTGTATGACATTGCCTGTTAAGCAGTTGTCTTTGGTGTATGGCTGTGTCTGTTAAGCAGTTGTCTTTGGTGTATGGCATTGTCTGTTAAGCAGTTGTCTTTGGTGTATGGCATTGCCTGTTAAGCAGTTGTCCTTGGTGTATGGCAGTGTCTGTTAAGCAGTTGTCTTTGGTGTATGGCATTGTCTGTTAAGCAGTTGTCTTTGGTGTATGGCATTGCCTGTTAAGCAGTTGTCCTTGGTGTATGGCATTGCCTGTTAAGCAGTTGTCCTTGGTGTATGGCAGTGTCTGTTAAGCAGTTGTCTTTGGTGTATGGCATTGCCTGTTAAGCAGTTGTCCTTGGTGTATGGCAGTGTCTGTTAAGCAGTTGTCTTTGGTGTATGGCATTGTCTGTTAAGCAGTTGTCTTTGGTGTATGGCATTGTCTGTTAAGCAGTTGTCTTTGGTGTATGGCTGTGTCTGTTAAGCAGTTGTCTTTGGTGTATGGCATTGTCTGTTAAGCAGTTGTCTTTGGTGTATGGCATTGCCTGTTAAGCAGTTGTCCTTGGTGTATGGCAGTGTCTGTTAAGCAGTTGTCTTTGGTGTATGGCATTGTCTGTTAAGCAGTTGTCTTTGGTGTATGGCATTGCCTGTTAAGCAGTTGTCTTTGGTGTATGGCAGTGTCTGTTAAGCAGTTGTCTTTGGTGTATGGCAGTGTCTGTTAAGCAGTTGTCTTTAGTTTATGGCGTTGTCTCTTAAGCAGTTGTCTTTGGTGTATGGCATTGCCTGTTAAGCAGTTGTCTTTGGTGTATGGCATTGCCTGTTAAGCAGTTGTCTTTAGTGTATGGCATTGTCTCTTAAGCAGTTGTCTTTGGTATATGGCATTGCATGTTAAGCAGTTGTCTTTAGTGTATGGCATTGTCTCTTAAGCAGTTGTCTTTGGTATATGGCGTTGCCTGTTAAGCAGTTGTCTTTGGTGTATAGCAGTGTCTGTTAAGCAGTTGTCTTTGGTGTATGACATTACCTGTTAAGCAGTTGTCTTTGGTATATGGCATTGCATGTTAAGCAGTTGTCTTTGGTGTATGGCATTGTCTGTTAAGAAGTTTTCTTTGGTATATGGCATTGCCTGTTAAGCAGTTGTCTTTGGTGTATGGCAGTGTCTGTTAAGAAGTTGTCTTTGGTGTATGGCATTGCCTGTTAAGCAATTGTCTTTGGTGTATGGCATTGCCTGTTAAGCAGTTGTCTTTGGTGTATGGCAGTGTCTGTTAATCAGTTGTCTTTGGTGTATGGAATTGTCTGTTAAGCAGTTGTCTTTGGTATATGGCATTGCCTGTTAAGCAGTTGTCTTTGGTGTATGGCATTGTCTGTTAAGCAGTTGTCTTTGGTGTATGGCATTGCCTGTTAAGCAGTTGTCTTTGGTGTATGGCATTGCCTGTTAAGCAGTTGTCTTTGGTGTATGGCATTGTCTGTTAAGCAGTTGTCTTTGGTGTATGGCATTTCCTGTTAAGCAGTTGTCTTTGGTGTATGGCAGTGTCTGTTAAGCAGTTGTCTTTGGTGTATGGCAGTGTCTGTTAAGCAGTTGTCTTTGGTGTATGGCATTGCCTGTTAAGCAGTAATCTTTGTTGTATGGCAGTGTCTGTTAAGCAGTTGTCTTTGGTGTATGGCATTGTCTGTTAAGCAGTTGTCTTTGGTGTATGGCAGTGTCTGTTAAGCAGTTGTCTTTGGTGTATGGCATTGTCTGTTAAGCAGTTGTCTTTAGTGTATGGCATTGTCTGCTAAGCAGTTGTCTTTAGTTTATGGCGTTGTCTGTTAAGCAGTTGTCTTTAGTTTATGGCGTTGTCTGTTATGCAGTTGTCTTTGGTGTATGGCATTGTCTGTTAAGCAGTGGTCTTTGGTGTATGGCATTGTCTGTTAAGCAGTTGTCTTTGGTGTATGGCATTGCCTGTTAAGCAGTTGTCTTTGGTGTATGGCATTGCCTGTTAAGCAGTTGTCTTTGGTGTATGGCATTGCCTGTAAAGCAGTTGTCTTTGGTGTATGGCATTGCCTGTTAAGCAGTTGTCTTTGGTGTATGGCATTGCCTGTTAAGCAGTTGTCTTTGGTGTATGGCATTGCCTGTTAAGCAGTTGTCTTTGGTGTATGGCATTGCCTGTTAAGCAGTAATCTTTGGTGTATGGCAGTGTCTGTTAAGCAGTTGTCTTTGGTGTATGGCATTGTCTGTTAAGCAGTTGTCTTTTGTGTATGGCATTGCCTGTTAAGCAGTTGTCTTTGGTGTATGGCAGTGTCTGTTAAGCAGTTGTCTTTGGTGTATGGCAGTGTCTTTTAAGCAGTTGTCTTTGGTGTATGGCATTGCCTGTTAAGCAGTTGTCTTTGGTGTATGGCAGTGTCTGTTACGCAGTTGTCTTTGGTGTATGGCATTGTCTGTTAAGCAGTTGTCTTTGGTGTATGGCATTGTCTGTTAAGCAGTTGTCTTTGGTGTATGGCATTGTCTGTTAAGCAGTTGTCTTTGGTGTATGGCATTGCCTGTTAAGCAGTTGTCTTTAGTGTATAGCATTGTCTGTTAAGCAGTTGTCTTTGGTGTATGGCATTGTCTGTTAAGCAGTTGTCTTTGGTGTATGGCATTGTCTGTTAAGCAGTTGTCTTTGGTGTATGGCATTGCCTGTTAAGCAGTTTTCTTTGGTGTATGGCATTGCCTGTTAAGCAGTTGTCTTTGGTGTATGGCATTGTCTGTTAAGCAGTTGTCTTTGGTGTATGGCATTGTCTGTTAAGCAGTTGTCTTTGGTGTATGGCATTGTCTGTTAAGCAGTTGTCTTTGGTGTATGGCATTGCGTGTTAAGCAGTTGTCTTTGGTGTATGGCATTGCCTGTTAAGCAGTTGTCTTTGGTGTATGGCAGTGTCTGTTAAGCAGTTGTATTTGCTGCATGGCATTGTCTGTTAAGCAGTTGTCTTTTGTGTATGGCATTGCCTGTTAAGCAGTTGTCTATAGTGTATGGCATTGCCTGTTAAGCAGTTGTCTTTGGTGTATGGCAGTGTCTGTTAAGCAGTTGTCTTTGGTGTATGGCAGTGTCTGTTAAGCAGTTGTCTTTGGTGTATGGCATTGCCTGTTAAGCAGTAATCTTTGGTGTATGGCAGTGTCTGTTAAGCAGTTGTCTTTGGTGTATGGCATTGTCTGTTAAGCAGTTGTCTTTGGTGTATGGCAGTGTCTGTTAAGCAGTTGTCTTTGGTGTATGGCATTGTCTGTTAAGCAGTTGTCTTTGGTGTATGGCATTGGCTATAAAGCAGTTGTCTTTGGTGTATGGCATTGCCTGTTAAGCAGTTGTCTTTGGTGTATGGCATTGTCTGCTAAGCAGTTGTCTTTAGTTTATGGCGTTGTCTGTTAAGCAGTTGTCTTTGGTGTATGGCATTGTCTGTTAATCAGTTGTCTTTGGTGTATGGCATTGTCTGTTAAGCAGTGGTCTTTGGTGTATGGCATTGTCTGTTAAGAAGTTGTCTTTGGTGTATGGCATTGCCTGTTAAGCAGTTGTCTTTGGTGTATGGCATTGCCTGTTAAGCAGTTGTCTTTGGTGTATGGCATTGTCTGTTAAGCAGTTGTCTTTGGTGTATGGCATTGTCTGTTAAGCAGTTGTCTTTGGTGTATGGCATTGCCTGTTAAGCAGTTGTCTTTGGTGTATGGCATTGCCTGTTAAGCAGTTGTCTTTGGTGTATGGCATTGCCTGTTAAGCAGTTGTCTTTGGTGTATGGCATTGTCTGTTAAGCAGTTGTCTTTGGTGTATGGCATTGTCTGTTAAGCAGTTGTCTTTGGTGTATGGCATTGCCTGTTAAGCAGTTGTCTTTGGTGTATGGCATTGTCTGTTAAGCAGTTGTCTTTGGTGTATGGCATTGTCTGTTAAGCAGTTGTCTTTGGTGTATGGCAGTGTCTGTTAAGCAGTTGTCTTTGGTGTATGGCATTGTCTGTTAAGCACTTGTCTTTGGTGTATGGCGTTGTCTGTTAAGCAGTTGTCTTTGGTGTATGGCACTGTCTGTTAAGCAGTTGTCTTTGGTGTATGGCATTGTCTGTTAAGCTGTTGTCTTTGGTGTATGGCATTGTCTGTTAAGCAGTTGTCTTTGGTGTATGGCATTGCCTATTAAGCAGTTGTCTTTGGTGTATGGCATTGCCTGTTAAGCAGTTGTCTTTAGTGTATGGCATTGTCTGCTAAGCAGTTGTCTTTAGTTTATGGCGTTGTCTGTTAAGCAGTTGTCTTTAGTTTATGGCGTTGTCTGTTAAGCAGTTGTCTTTGGTGTATAGCATTGTCTGTTAAGCAGTTGTCTTTGGTGTATGGCATTGTCTGTTAAGCAGTTGTCTTTGGTGTATGGCATTGTCTGTTAAGCAGTTGTCTTTGGTGTATGGCATTGCCTGTTAAGCAGTTGTCTTTGGTGTATGGCATTGCCTGTTAAGCAGTTGTCTTTGGTGTATGGCATTGCCTGTTAAGCAGTTGTCTTTGGTGTATGGCATTGTCTGTTAAGCAGTTGTCTTTGGTGTATGGCATTGTCTGTTAAGCAGTTGTCTTTGGTGTATGGCATTGCCTGTTAAGCAGTTGTCTTTGGTGTATGGCATTGCCTGTTAAGCAGTTGTCTTTGGTGTATGGCATTGCCTGTTAAGCAGTTGTCTTTGGTGTATGGCATTGCCTGTTAAGCAGTTGTCTTTGGTGTATGGCATTGCCTGTTAAGCAGTTGTCTTTGGTATATGGCATTGTCTGTTAAGCAGTTGTCTTTGGTATATGGCATTGTCTGTTAAGCAGTTGTCTTTTGTGTATGGCATTGCCTGTTAAGCAGTTGTCTATAGTGTATGGCATTGCCTGTTAAGCAGTTGTCTTTGGTGTATGGCAGTGTCTGTTAAGCAGTTGTCTTTGGTGTATGGCATTGCCTGTTAAGCAGTAATCTTTGGTGTATGGCAGTGTCTGTTAAGCAGTTGTCTTTGGTGTATGGCATTGTCTGTTAAGCAGTTGTCTTTGGTGTATGGCAGTGTCTGTTAAGCAGTTGTCTTTGGTGTATGGCATTGTCTGTTAAGCAGTTGTCTTTGGTGTATGGCATTGCCTATTAAGCAGTTGTCTTTGGTGTATGGCATTGCCTGTTAAGCAGTTGTCTTTGGTGTATGGCATTGTCTGCTAAGCAGTTGTCTTTAGTTTATGGCGTTGTCTGTTAAGCAGTTGTCTTTAGTTTATGGCGTAATCTGTTAAGCAGTTGTCTTTGGTGTATAGCATTGTGTGTTAAGCAGTTGTCTTTGGTGTGTGGCATTGTCTGTTAAGCAGTTGTCTTTGGTGTATGGCATTGTCTGTTAAGCAGTGGTCTTTGGTGTATGGCATTGTCTGTTAAGCAGTTGTCTTTGGTGTATGGCATTGCCTGTTAAGCAGTTGTCTTTGGTGTATGGCATTGTCTGTTAAGCAGTTGTCTTTGGTGTATGGCATTGTCTGTTAAGCAGTTGTCTTTGGTGTATGGCATTGTCTGTTAAGCAGTTGTCTTTGGTGTATGGCATTGCCTGTTAAGCAGTTGTCTTTGGTGTATGGCATTGCCTGTTAAGCAGTTGTCTTTGGTGTATGGCATTGCCTGTTAAGCAGTTGTCTTTGGTGTAGGGCATTGTCTGTTAAGCAGTTGTCTTTGGTGTATGGCATTGCCTGTTAAGCAGTTGTCTTTGGTGTATGGCATTGCCTGTTAAGCAGTTGTCTTTGGTGTATGGCATTGCCTGTTAAGCAGTTGTCTTTGGTGTATGGCATTGCCTGTTAAGCAGTTGTCTTTGGTGTAGGGCATTGTCTGTTAAGCAGTTGTCTTTGGTGTAGGGCATTGTCTGTTAAGCAGTTGTCTTTGGTGTATGGCATTGTCTGTTAAGCAGTTGTCTTTGGTGTATGGCATTGTCTGTTAAGCAGTTGTCTTTGGTGCATGGCATTGTCTGTTAAGCAGTTGTCTTTGGTGCATGGCTTTGTCTGTTAAGCAGTTGTCTTTGGTGTATGGCATTGTCTTAAGCAGTTGTCTTTGGTGTATGGCGTTGCCTGTTAAGCAGTTGTCTTTGGTGTATGGCGTTGCCTGTTAAGCAGTTGTCTTTGGTGTATGGCATTGTCTGTTAAGCAGTTGTCTTTGGTGTATGGCATTGTCTGTTAAGCAGTTGTCTTTGGTGCATGGCATTGCCTGTTAAGCTGTTGTCTTTGGTGTATGGCGTTGCCTGTTAAGCAGTTGTCTTTGGTGTATGGCGTTGCCTGTTAAGCAGTTGTCTTTGGTGTATGGCATTGTCTGTTAAGCAGTTGTCTTTGGTGTATGGCATTGACTGTTAAGCAGTTGTCTTTGGTGTATGGCATTGCCTGTTAAGCAGTTGTCTTTGGTGTATGGCATTGCCTGTTAAGCAGTTGTCTTTGGTGTATGGCATTGCCTGTTAAGCAGTTGTCTTTGGTATATGGCATTGTCTGTTAAGCAGTTGTCTTTGGTGTATGACATTGCCTGTTAAGCAGTTGTCTTTGGTGTATGGCTGTGTCTGTTAAGCAGTTGTCTTTGGTGTATGGCATTGTCTGTTAAGCAGTTGTCTTTGGTGTATGGCATTGCCTGTTAAGCAGTTGTCCTTGGTGTATGGCAGTGTCTGTTAAGCAGTTGTCTTTGGTGTATGGCATTGTCTGTTAAGCAGTTGTCTTTGGTGTATGGCATTGCCTGTTAAGCAGTTGTCCTTGGTGTATGGCATTGCCTGTTAAGCAGTTGTCCTTGGTGTATGGCAGTGTCTGTTAAGCAGTTGTCTTTGGTGTATGGCATTGCCTGTTGAGCAGTTGTCCTTGGTGTATGGCAGTGTCTGTTAAGCAGTTGTCTTTGGTGTATGGCATTATCTGTTAAGAAGTTGTCTTTGGTATATGGCATTGCCTGTTAAGCAGTTGTCTTTGGTGTATGGCATTGTCTGTTAAGCAGTTGTCTTTGGTGTATGGCATTGCCTGTTAAGCAGTTGTCTTTGGTGTATGGCATTGCCTGTTAAGCAGTTGTCTTTGGTGTATGGCATTGTCTGTTAAGCAGTTGTCTTTTGTGTATGGCATTGCCTGTTAAGCAGTTGTCTATAGTGTATGGCATTGCCTGTTAAGCAGTTGTCTTTGGTGTATGGCAGTGTCTGTTAAGCAGTTGTCTTTGGTGTATGGCAGTGTCTGTTAAGCAGTTGTCTTTGGTGTATGGCATTGCCTGTTAAGCAGTAATCTTTGGTGTATGGCAGTGTCTGTTAAGCAGTTGTCTTTGGTGTATGGCATTGTCTGTTAAGCAGTTGTCTTTGGTGTATGGCATTGTCTGTTAAGCAGTTGTCTTTGGTGTATGGCATTGTCTGTTAAGCAGTTGTCTTTGGTGTATGGCATTGCCTATTAAGCAGTTGTCTTTGGTGTATGGCATTGCCTGTTAAGGAGTTGTCTTTGGTGTATGGCATTGTCTGCTAAGCAGTTGTCTTTAGTTTATGGCATTGTCTGTTAAGCAGTTGTCTTTAGTTTATGGCGTTGTCTGTTAAGCAGTTGTCTTTGGTGTATAGCATTGTGTGTTAAGCAGTTGTCTTTGGTGTATGGCATTGTCTGTTAAGCAGTTGTCTTTGGTGTATGGCATTGCCTGTTAAGCAGTTGTCTTTGGTGTATGGCATTGCCTGTTAAGCAGTTGTCTTTGGTGTATGGCATTGTCTGTTAAGCAGTTGTCTTTGGTGTATGGCATTGTCTGTTAAGCAGTTGTCTTTGGTGTATGGCATTGCCTGTTAAGCAGTTGTCTTTGGTGTATGGCATTGCCTGTTAAGCAGTTGTCTTTGGTGTATGGCATTGCCTGTTAAGCAGTTGTCTTTGGTGTATGGCATTGTCTGTTAAGCAGTTGTCTTTGGTGTATGGCATTGTCTGTTAAGCAGTTGTCTTTGGTGTATGGAATTGCCTGTTAAGCAGTTGTCTTTGGTGTATGGCATTGTCTGTTAAGCAGTTGTCTTTGGTGTATGGCATTGTCTGTTAAGCAGTTGTCTTTGGTGTATGGCATTGTCTGTTAAGCAGTTGTCTTTGGTGCATGGCTTTGTCTGTTAAGCAGTTGTCTTTGGTGTATGGCATTGTCTGTTAAGCAGTTGTCTTTGGTGTATGGCATTGTCTGTTAAGCAGTTGTCTTTGGTGCATGGCATTGTCTGTTAAGCAGTTGTCTTTTGTGTATGGCATTGTCTGTTAAGCAGTTGTCTTTGGTGTATGGCATTGCCTGTTAAGCAGTTGTCTTTGGTGTATGGCATTGCCTGTTAAGCAGTTGTCTTTGGTGTATGGCATTGTCTGTTAAGCAGTTGTCTTTGGTGTATGGCATTGCCTGTTAAGCAGTTGTCTTTGGTGTATGGCATTGTCTGTTAAGCAGTTGTCTTTGGTGCATGGCATTGTCTGTTAAGCAGTTGTCTTTTGTGTATGGCATTGTCTGTTAAGCAGTTGTCTTTGGTGTATGGCATTGCCTGTTAAGCAGTTGTCTTTGGTGTATGGCATTGTTTGTTAAGCAGTTGTCTTTGGTGTATGGCAATGTCTCTTAAGCAGTTGTCTTTGGTGTATGGCGTTGCCTGTTAAGCAGTTGTCTTTGGTGTATGGCGTTGCCTGTTAAGCAGTTGTCTTTGGTGTATGGCATTGTCTGTTAAGCAGTTGTCTTTGGTGTATGGCATTTCCTGTTAAGCAGTTGTCTTTGGTGTATGGCAGTGTCTGTTAAGCAGTTGTCTTTGGTGTATGGCAGTGTCTGTTAAGCAGTTGTCTTTGGTGTATGGCATTGCCTGTTAAGCAGTTGTCTTTGGTGTATGGCAGTGTCTGTTAAGCAGTTGTCTTTGGTGTATGGCATTGTCTGTTAAGCAGTTGTCTTTAGTGTATGGCATTGTCTGCTAAGCAGTTGTCTTTAGTTTATGGCGTTGTCTGTTAAGCAGTTGTCTTTGGTGTATGGCATTGTCTGTTAAGCAGTTGTCTTTGGTGTATGGCATTGTCTGTTAAGCAGTTGTCTTTGGTGTATGGCAGTGTCTGTTAAGCAGTTGTCTTTGGTGTATGGCATTGTCTGTTAAGCAGTTGTCTTTAGTGTATGGCATTGTCTGCTAAGCAGTTGTCTTTAGTTTATGGCGTTGTCTGTTAAGCAGTTGTCTTTAGTTTATGGCGTTGTCTGTTAAGCAGTTGTCTTTGGTGTATGGCATTGTCTGTTAAGCAGTTGTCTTTGGTGTATGGCATTGTCTGTTAAGCAGTTGTCTTTGGTGTATGGCATTGCCTGTTAAGCAGTTGTCTTTGGTGTATGGCATTGCCTGTTAAGCAGTTGTCTTTGGTGTATGGCATTGCCTGTTAAGCAGTTGTCTTTGGTGTATGGCATTGCCTGTTAAGCAGTTGTCTTTGGTGTATGGCATTGCCTGTTAAGCAGTTGTCTTTGGTGTATGGCATTGCCTGTTAAGCAGTTGTCTTTGGTGTATGGCATTGCCTGTTAAGCAGTTGTCTTTGGTGTATGGCAGTGTCTGTTAAGCAGTTGTATTTGCTGCATGGCATTGTCTGTTAAGCAGTTGTCTTTTGTGTATGGCATTGCCTGTTAAGCAGTTGTCTATAGTGTATGGCATTGCCTGTTAAGCAGTTGTCTTTGGTGTATGGCAGTGTCTGTTAAGCAGTTGTCTTTGGTGTATGGCAGTGTCTGTTAAGCAGTTGTCTTTGGTGTATGACATTGCCTGTTAAGCAGTAATCTTTGGTGTATGGCAGTGTCTGTTAAGCAGTTGTCTTTGGTGTATGGCATTGTCTGTTAAGCAGTTGTCTTTGGTGTATGGCAGTGTCTGTTAAGCAGTTGTCTTTGGTGTATGGCATTGTCTGTTAAGCAGTTGTCTTTGGTGTATGGCATTGCCTATTAAGCAGTTGTCTTTGGTGTATGGCATTGCCTGTTAAGCAGTTGTCTTTGGTGTATGGCATTGTCTGCTAAGCAGTTGTCTTTAGTTTATGGCGTTGTCTGTTAAGCAGTTGTCTTTAGTTTATGGCGTTGTCTGTTAAGCAGTTGTCTTTGGTGTATAGCATTGTGTGTTAAGCAGTTGTCTTTAGTTTATGGCGTTGTCTGTTAAGCAGTTGTCTTTGGTGTATAGCATTGTGTGTTAAGCAGTTGTCTTTGGTGTATGGCATTGTCTGTTAAGCAGTTGTCTTTGGTGTATGGCATTGCCTGTTAAGCAGTTGTCTTTGGTGTATGGCATTGCCTGTTAAGCAGTTGTCTTTGGTGTATGGCATTGTCTGTTAAGCAGTTGTCTTTGGTGTATGGCATTGTCTGTTAAGCAGTTGTCTTTGGTGTATGGCATTGCCTGTTAAGCAGTTGTCTTTGGTGTATGGCATTGCCTGTTAAGCAGTTGTCTTTGGTGTATGGCATTGCCTGTTAAGCAGTTGTCTTTGGTGTATGGCATTGCCTGTTAAGCAGTTGTCTTTGGTGTATGGCATTGCCTGTTAAGCAGTTGTCTTTGGTGTATGGCATTGCCTGTTAAGCAGTTGTCTTTGGTGTATGGCATTGTCTGTTAAGCAGTTGTCTTTGGTGTATGGCATTGCCTGTTAAGCAGTTGTCTTTGGTGTATGGCATTGCCTGTTAAGCAGTTGTCTTTGGTGTATGGCATTGCCTGTTAAGCAGTTGTCTTTGGTGTATGGCATTGCCTGTTAAGCAGTTGTCTTTGGTGTATGGCATTGCCTGTTAAGCAGTTGTCTTTGGTGTATGGCATTGTCTGTTAAGCAGTTGTCTTTTGTGTATGGCATTGCCTGTTAAGCAGTTGTCTATAGTGTATGGCATTGCCTGTTAAGCAGTTGTCTTTGGTGTATGGCAGTGTCTGTTAAGCAGTTGTCTTTGGTGTATGGCAGTGTCTGTTAAGCAGTTGTCTTTGGTGTATGACATTGCCTGTTAAGCAGTAATCTTTGGTGTATGGCAGTGTCTGTTAAGCAGTTGTCTTTGGTGTATGGCATTGTCTGTTAAGCAGTTGTCTTTGGTGTATGGCAGTGTCTGTTAAGCAGTTGTCTTTGGTGTATGGCATTGTCTGTTAAGCAGTTGTCTTTGGTGTATGGCATTGCCTATTAAGCAGTTGTCTTTGGTGTATGGCATTGCCTGTTAAGCAGTTGTCTTTGGTGTATGGCATTGTCTGCTAAGCAGTTGTCTTTAGTTTATGGCGTTGTCTGTTAAGCAGTTGTCTTTAGTTTATGGCGTTGTCTGTTAAGCAGTTGTCTTTGGTGTATAGCATTGTGTGTTAAGCAGTTGTCTTTAGTTTATGGCGTTGTCTGTTAAGCAGTTGTCTTTGGTGTATAGCATTGTGTGTTAAGCAGTTGTCTTTGGTGTATGGCATTGTCTGTTAAGCAGTTGTCTTTGGTGTATGGCATTGCCTGTTAAGCAGTTGTCTTTGGTGTATGGCATTGCCTGTTAAGCAGTTGTCTTTGGTGTATGGCATTGTCTGTTAAGCAGTTGTCTTTGGTGTATGGCATTGTCTGTTAAGCAGTTGTCTTTGGTGTATGGCATTGCCTGTTAAGCAGTTGTCTTTGGTGTATGGCATTGCCTGTTAAGCAGTTGTCTTTGGTGTATGGCATTGCCTGTTAAGCAGTTGTCTTTGGTGTATGGCATTGTCTGCTAAGCAGTTGTCTTTAGTTTATGGCGTTGTCTGTTAAGCAGTTGTCTTTGGTGTATAGCATTGTGTGTTAAGCAGTTGTCTTTGGTGTATGGCATTGTCTGTTAAGCAGTTGTCTTTGGTGTATGGCATTGCCTGTTAAGCAGTTGTCTTTGGTGTATGGCATTGCCTGTTAAGCAGTTGTCTTTGGTGTATGGCATTGTCTGTTAAGCAGTTGTCTTTGGTGTATGGCATTGTCTGTTAAGCAGTTGTCTTTGGTGTATGGCATTGCCTGTTAAGCAGTTGTCTTTGGTGTATGGCATTGCCTGTTAAGCAGTTGTCTTTGGTGTATGGCATTGCCTGTTAAGCAGTTGTCTTTGGTGTATGGCATTGTCTGTTAAGCAGTTGTCTTTGGTGTATGGCATTGTCTGTTAAGCAGTTGTCTTTGGTGTATGGCATTGCCTGTTAAGCAGTTGTCTTTGGTGTATGGCATTGTCTGTTAAGCAGTTGTCTTTGGTGTATGGCATTGTCTGTTAAGCAGTTGTCTTTGGTGTATGGCATTGTCTGTTAAGCAGTTGTCTTTGGTGCATGGCTTTGTCTGTTAAGCAGTTGTCTTTGGTGTATGGCATTGTCTGTTAAGCAGTTGTCTTTGGTGTATGGCATTGTCTGTTAAGCAGTTGTCTTTGGTGTATGGCTTTGCCTGTTAAGCAGTTGTCTTTGGTGTATGGCATTGTCTGTTAAGCAGTTGTCTTTTGTGTATGGCATTGTCTGTTAAGCAGTTGTCTTTGGTGTATGGCATTGCCTGTTAAGCAGTTGTCTTTGGTGTATGGCATTGCCTGTTAAGCAGTTGTCTTTGGTGTATGGCATTGTCTGTTAATCAGTTGTCTTTGGTGTATGGCATTGCCTGTTAAGCAGTTGTCTTTGGTGTATGGCATTGTCTGTTAAGCAGTTGTCTTTGGTGCATGGCATTGTCTGTTAAGCAGTTGTCTTTTGTGTATGGCATTGTCTGTTAAGCAGTTGTCTTTGGTGTATGGCATTGCCTGTTAAGCAGTTGTCTTTGGTGTATGGCATTGTTTGTTAAGCAGTTGTCTTTGGTGTATGGCAATGTCTCTTAAGCAGTTGTCTTTGGTGTATGGCGTTGCCTGTTAAGCAGTTGTCTTTGGTGTATGGCGTTGCCTGTTAAGCAGTTGTCTTTGGTGTATGGCATTGTCTGTTAAGCAGTTGTCTTTGGTGTATGGCATTTCCTGTTAAGCAGTTGTCTTTGGTGTATGGCATTGCCTGTTAAGCAGTTGTCTTTGGTGTATGGCAGTGTCTGTTAAGCAGTTGTCTTTGGTGTATGGCATTGTCTGTTAAGCAGTTGTCTTTAGTGTATGGCATTGTCTGCTAAGCAGTTGTCTTTAGTTTATGGCGTTGTCTGTTAAGCAGTTGTCTTTGGTGTATGGCATTGTCTGTTAAGCAGTTGTCTTTGGTGTATGGCATTGTCTGTTAAGCAGTTGTCTTTGGTGTATGGCAGTGTCTGTTAAGCAGTTGTCTTTGGTGTATGGCATTGTCTGTTAAGCAGTTGTCTTTAGTGTATGGCATTGTCTGCTAAGCAGTTGTCTTTAGTTTATGGCGTTGTCTGTTAAGCAGTTGTCTTTAGTTTATGGCGTTGTCTGTTAAGCAGTTGTCTTTGGTGTATGGTATTGTCTGTTAAGCAGTTGTCTTTGGTGTATGGCATTGTCTGTTAAGCAGTTGTCTTTGGTGTATGGCATTGCCTGTTAAGCAGTTGTCTTTGGTGTATGGCATTGCCTGTTAAGCAGTTGTCTTTGGTGTATGGCATTGCCTGTTAAGCAGTTGTCTTTGGTGTATGGCATTGCCTGTTAAGCAGTTGTCTTTGGTGTATGGCATTGCCTGTTAAGCAGTTGTCTTTGGTGTATGGCATTGCCTGTTAAGCAGTTGTCTTTGGTGTATGGCAGTGTCTGTTAAGCAGTTGTATTTGCTGCATGGCATTGTCTGTTAAGCAGTTGTCTTTTGTGTATGGCATTGCCTGTTAAGCAGTTGTCTATAGTGTATGGCATTGCCTGTTAAGCAGTTGTCTTTGGTGTATGGCAGTGTCTGTTAAGCAGTTGTCTTTGGTGTATGGCAGTGTCTGTTAAGCAGTTGTCTTTGGTGTATGACATTGCCTGTTAAGCAGTAATCTTTGGTGTATGGCAGTGTCTGTTAAGCAGTTGTCTTTGGTGTATGGCATTGTCTGTTAAGCAGTTGTCTTTGGTGTATGGCAGTGTCTGTTAAGCAGTTGTCTTTGGTGTATGGCATTGTCTGTTAAGCAGTTGTCTTTGGTGTATGGCATTGCCTATTAAGCAGTTGTCTTTGGTGTATGGCATTGCCTGTTAAGCAGTTGTCTTTGGTGTATGGCATTGTCTGCTAAGCAGTTGTCTTTAGTTTATGGCGTTGTCTGTTAAGCAGTTGTCTTTAGTTTATGGCGTTGTCTGTTAAGCAGTTGTCTTTGGTGTATAGCATTGTGTGTTAAGCAGTTGTCTTTAGTTTATGGCGTTGTCTGTTAAGCAGTTGTCTTTGGTGTATAGCATTGTGTGTTAAGCAGTTGTCTTTGGTGTATGGCATTGTCTGTTAAGCAGTTGTCTTTGGTGTATGGCATTGCCTGTTAAGCAGTTGTCTTTGGTGTATGGCATTGCCTGTTAAGCAGTTGTCTTTGGTGTATGGCATTGTCTGTTAAGCAGTTGTCTTTGGTGTATGGCATTGTCTGTTAAGCAGTTGTCTTTGGTGTATGGCATTGCCTGTTAAGCAGTTGTCTTTGGTGTATGGCATTGCCTGTTAAGCAGTTGTCTTTGGTGTATGGCATTGCCTGTTAAGCAGTTGTCTTTGGTGTATGGCATTGTCTGCTAAGCAGTTGTCTTTAGTTTATGGCGTTGTCTGTTAAGCAGTTGTCTTTGGTGTATAGCATTGTGTGTTAAGCAGTTGTCTTTGGTGTATGGCATTGTCTGTTAAGCAGTTGTCTTTGGTGTATGGCATTGCCTGTTAAGCAGTTGTCTTTGGTGTATGGCATTGCCTGTTAAGCAGTTGTCTTTGGTGTATGGCATTGTCTGTTAAGCAGTTGTCTTTGGTGTATGGCATTGTCTGTTAAGCAGTTGTCTTTGGTGTATGGCATTGCCTGTTAAGCAGTTGTCTTTGGTGTATGGCATTGCCTGTTAAGCAGTTGTCTTTGGTGTATGGCATTGCCTGTTAAGCAGTTGTCTTTGGTGTATGGCATTGTCTGTTAAGCAGTTGTCTTTGGTGTATGGCATTGTCTGTTAAGCAGTTGTCTTTGGTGTATGGCATTGCCTGTTAAGCAGTTGTCTTTGGTGTATGGCATTGTCTGTTAAGCAGTTGTCTTTGGTGTATGGCATTGTCTGTTAAGCAGTTGTCTTTGGTGTATGGCATTGTCTGTTAAGCAGTTGTCTTTGGTGCATGGCTTTGTCTGTTAAGCAGTTGTCTTTGGTGTATGGCATTGTCTGTTAAGCAGTTGTCTTTGGTGTATGGCATTGTCTGTTAAGCAGTTGTCTTTGGTGTATGGCTTTGCCTGTTAAGCAGTTGTCTTTGGTGTATGGCATTGTCTGTTAAGCAGTTGTCTTTTGTGTATGGCATTGTCTGTTAAGCAGTTGTCTTTGGTGTATGGCATTGCCTGTTAAGCAGTTGTCTTTGGTGTATGGCATTGCCTGTTAAGCAGTTGTCTTTGGTGTATGGCATTGTCTGTTAAGCAGTTGTCTTTGGTGTATGGCATTGCCTGTTAAGCAGTTGTCTTTGGTGTATGGCATTGTCTGTTAAGCAGTTGTCTTTGGTGCATGGCATTGTCTGTTAAGCAGTTGTCTTTTGTGTATGGCATTGTCTGTTAAGCAGTTGTCTTTGGTGTATGGCATTGCCTGTTAAGCAGTTTTCTTTGGTGTATGGCATTGTTTGTTAAGCAGTTGTCTTTGGTGTATGGCAATGTCTCTTAAGCAGTTGTCTTTGGTGTATGGCGTTGCCTGTTAAGCAGTTGTCTTTGGTGTATGGCGTTGCCTGTTAAGCAGTTGTCTTTGGTGTATGGCATTGTCTGTTAAGCAGTTGTCTTTGGTGTATGGCATTGACTGTTAAGCAGTTGTCTTTGGTGTATGGCATTGCCTGTTAAGCAGTTGTCTTTGGTGTATGGCATTGCCTGTTAAGCAGTTGTCTTTGGTGTATGGCATTGCCTGTTAAGCAGTTGTCTTTGGTATATGGCATTGTCTGTTAAGCAGTTGTCTTTGGTGTATGACATTGCCTGTTAAGCAGTTGTCTTGGTGTATGGCTGTGTCTGTTAAGCAGTTGTCTTTGGTGTATGGCATTGTCTGTTAAGCAGTTGTCTTTGGTGTATGGCATTGCCTGTTAAGCAGTTGTCCTTGGTGTATGGCAGTGTCTGTTAAGCAGTTGTCTTTGGTGTATGGCATTGTCTGTTAAGCAGTTGTCTTTGGTGTATGGCATTGCCTGTTAAGCAGTTGTCCTTGGTGTATGGCATTGCCTGTTAAGCAGTTGTCCTTGGTGTATGGCAGTGTCTGTTAAGCAGTTGTCTTTGGTGTATGGCATTGCCTGTTAAGCAGTTGTCCTTGGTGTATGGCAGTGTCTGTTAAGCAGTTGTCTTTGGTGTATGGCATTGTCTGTTAAGCAGTTGTCTTTGGTGTATGGCATTGTCTGCTAAGCAGTTGTCTTTGGTGTATGGCTGTGTCTGTTAAGCAGTTGTCTTTGGGGTATGGCATTGTCTGTTAAGCAGTTGTCTTTGGTGTATGGCTTTGCCTGTTAAGCAGTTGTCCTTGGTGTATGGCAGTGTCTGTTAAGCAGTTGTCTTTGGTGTATGGCATTGTCTGTTAAGCAGTTGTCTTTGTTGCATGGCGTTACGTGTTAAGCAGTTGTCTTTGGTGTATGGCGTTGCCTGTTAAGCAGTTGTCTTTGGTGTATGGCAGTGTCTGTTAAGCAGTTGTCTTTGGTGTATGGCATTGTCTCTTAAGCAGTTGTCTTTGGTGTATGGCATTGCCTGTTAAGCAGTTGTCTTTGGTGTATGGCATTGCCTGTTAAGCAGTTGTCTTTAGTGTATGGCATTGTCTCTTAAGCAGTTGTCTTTGGTATATGGCATTGCATGTTAAGCAGTTGTCTTTAGTGTATGGCATTGTCTCTTAAGCAGTTGTCTTTGGTGTATGGCATTGCCTGTTAAGCAGTTGTCTTTGGTGTATAGCAGTGTCTGTTAAGCAGTTGTCTTTGGTGTATGACATTACCTGTTAAGCAGTTGTCTTTGGTATATGGCATTGCATGTTAGGCAGTTGTCTTTGGTGTATGGCATTGTCTGTTAAGAAGTTGTCTTTGGTATATGGCATTGCCTGTTAAGCAGTTGTCTTTGGTGTATGGCATTGTCTGTTAAGCAGTTGTCTTTGGTGTATGGCAGTGTCTGTTAAGCAGTTGTCTTTGGTGTATGGCATTGTCTCTTAAGCAGTTGTCTTTGGTATATGGCATTGCCTGTTAAGCAGTTGTCTTTGGTGTATGGCATTGTCTGTTAAGCAGTTGTCTTTGGTGTATGGCATTGTCTGTTAAGCAGTTATCTTTGGTGTATGGCATTGCCTGTTAAGCAGTTGTCTTTGGTGTATGGCATTGCCTGTTAAGCAGTTGTCTTTGGTGTATGGCATTGTCTGTTAAGCAGTTGTCTTTGGTGTATGGCATTGCATGTTAAGCAGTTGTCTATAGTGTATGGCATTTCCTGTTAAGCAGTTGTCTTTGGTGTATGGCAGTGTCTGTTACGCAGTTGTCTTTGGTGTATGGCAGTGTCTGTTAAGCAGTTGTCTTTGGTGTATGGCATTGCCTGTTAAGCAGTAATCTTTGGTGTATGGCAGTGTCTGTTAAGCAGTTGTCTTTGGTGTATGGCATTGTCTGTTAAGCAGTTGTCTTTGGTGTATGGCAGTGTCTGTTAAGCAGTTGTCTTTGGTGTATGGCATTGTCTGTTAAGCAGTTGTCTTTGGTGTATGGCATTGCCTATTAAGCAGTTGTCTTTGGTGTATGGCATTGCCTGTTAAGCAGTTGTCTTTGGTGTATGGCATTGTCTGCTAAGCAGTTGTCTTTAGTTTATGGCGTTGTCTGTTAAGCAGTTGTCTTTAGTTTATGGCGTTGTCTGTTAAGCAGTTGTCTTTGGTGTATGGCATTGTCTGTTAAGCAGTTGTCTTTGGTGTATGGCATTGTCTGTTAAGCAGTTGTCTTTGGTGTATGGCATTGTCTGTTAAGCAGTTGTCTTTGGTGTATGGCATTGCCTGTTAAGCAGTTGTCTTTAGTGTATAGCATTGTCTGTTAAGCAGTTGTCTTTGGTGTATGGCATTGTCTGTTAAGCAGTTGTCTTTGGTGTATGGCATTGTCTGTTAAGCAGTTGTCTTTGGTGTATGGCATTGCCTGTTAAGCAGTTTTCTTTGGTGTATGGCATTGCCTGTTAAGCAGTTGTCTTTGGTGTATGGCATTGTCTGTTAAGCAGTTGTCTTTGGTGTATGGCATTGTCTGTTAAGCAGTTGTCTTTGGTGTATAGCATTGTCTGTTAAGCAGTTGTCTTTGGTGTATGGCATTGTCTGTTAAGCAGTTGTCTTTGGTGTATGGCATTGTCTGTTAAGCAGTTGTCTTTGGTGTATGGCATTGCCTGTTAAGCAGTTGTCTTTGGTGTATGGCATTGCCTGTTAAGCAGTTGTCTTTGGTGTATGGCATTGCCTGTTAAGCAGTTGTCTTTGGTGTATGGCATTGTCTGTTAAGCAGTTGTCTTTGGTGTATGGCATTGTCTGTTAAGCAGTTGTCTTTGGTGTATGGCATTGCCTGTTAAGCAGTTGTCTTTGGTGTATGGCATTGCCTGTTAAGCAGTTGTCTTTGGTGTATGGCATTGCCTGTTAAGCAGTTGTCTTTGGTGTATGGCATTGCCTGTTAAGCAGTTGTCTTTGGTGTATGGCATTGCCTGTTAAGCAGTTGTCTTTGGTATATGGCATTGTCTGTTAAGCAGTTGTCTTTGGTATATGGCATTGTCTGTTAAGCAGTTGTCTTTTGTGTATGGCATTGCCTGTTAAGCAGTTGTCTATAGTGTATGGCATTGCCTGTTAAGCAGTTGTCTTTGGTGTATGGCAGTGTCTGTTAAGCAGTTGTCTTTGGTGTATGGCAGTGTCTGTTAAGCAGTTGTCTTTGGTGTATGGCATTGCCTGTTAAGCAGTAATCTTTGGTGTATGGCAGTGTCTGTTAAGCAGTTGTCTTTGGTGTATGGCATTGTCTGTTAAGCAGTTGTCTTTGGTGTATGGCAGTGTCTGTTAAGCAGTTGTCTTTGGTGTATGGCATTGTCTGTTAAGCAGTTGTCTTTGGTGTATGGCATTGCCTATTAAGCAGTTGTCTTTGGTGTATGGCATTGCCTGTTAAGCAGTTGTCTTTGGTGTATGGCATTGTCTGCTAAGCAGTTGTCTTTAGTTTATGGCGTTGTCTGTTAAGCAGTTGTCTTTAGTTTATGGCGTTGTCTGTTAAGCAGTTGTCTTTGGTGTATAGCATTGTGTGTTAAGCAGTTGTCTTTGGTGTGTGGCATTGTCTGTTAAGCAGTTGTCTTTGGTGTATGGCATTGTCTGTTAAGCAGTGGTCTTTGGTGTATGGCATTGTCTGTTAAGCAGTTGTCTTTGGTGTATGGCATTGCCTGTTAAGCAGTTGTCTTTGGTGTATGGCATTGTCTGTTAAGCAGTTGTCTTTGGTGTATGGCATTGTCTGTTAAGCAGTTGTCTTTGGTGTATGGCATTGTCTGTTAAGCAGTTGTCTTTGGTGTATGGCATTGCCTGTTAAGCAGTTGTCTTTGGTGTATGGCATTGCCTGTTAAGCAGTTGTCTTTGGTGTATGGCATTGCCTGTTAAGCAGTTGTCTTTGGTGTAGGGCATTGTCTGTTAAGCAGTTGTCTTTGGTGTATGGCATTGCCTGTTAAGCAGTTGTCTTTGGTGTATGGCATTGCCTGTTAAGCAGTTGTCTTTGGTGTATGGCATTGCCTGTTAAGCAGTTGTCTTTGGTGTATGGCATTGCCTGTTAAGCAGTTGTCTTTGGTGTAGGGCATTGTCTGTTAAGCAGTTGTCTTTGGTGTAGGGCATTGTCTGTTAAGCAGTTGTCTTTGGTGTATGGCATTGTCTGTTAAGCAGTTGTCTTTGGTGTATGGCATTGTCTGTTAAGCAGTTGTCTTTGGTGCATGGCATTGTCTGTTAAGCAGTTGTCTTTGGTGTATGGCTTTGTCTGTTAAGCAGTTGTCTTTGGTGTATGGCATTGTCTTAAGCAGTTGTCTTTGGTGTATGGCGTTGCCTGTTAAGCAGTTGTCTTTGGTGTATGGCGTTGCCTGTTAAGCAGTTGTCTTTGGTGTATGGCATTGTCTGTTAAGCAGTTGTCTTTGGTGTATGGCATTGTCTGTTAAGCAGTTGTCTTTGGTGCATGGCATTGCCTGTTAAGCAGTTGTCTTTGGTTTATGGCGTTGCCTGTTAAGCAGTTGTCTTTGGTGTATGGCGTTGCCTGTTAAGCAGTTGTCTTTGGTGTATGGTATTGTCTGTTAAGCAGTTGTCTTTGGTGTATGGCATTGACTGTTAAGCAGTTGTCTTTGGTGTATGGCATTGCCTGTTAAGCAGTTGTCTTTGGTGTATGGCATTGCCTGTTAAGCAGTTGTCTTTGGTGTATGGCATTGCCTGTTAAGCAGTTGTCTTTGGTATATGGCATTGTCTGTTAAGCAGTTGTCTTTGGTGTATGACATTGCCTGTTAAGCAGTTGTCTTTGGTGTATGGCTGTGTCTGTTAAGCAGTTGTCTTTGGTGTATGGCATTGTCTGTTAAGCAGTTGTCTTTGGTGTATGGCATTGCCTGTTAAGCAGTTGTCCTTGGTGTATGGCAGTGTCTGTTAAGCAGTTGTCTTTGGTGTATGGCATTGTCTGTTAAGCAGTTGTCTTTGGTGTATGGCATTGCCTGTTAAGCAGTTGTCCTTGGTGTATGGCATTGCCTGTTAAGCAGTTGTCCTTGGTGTATGGCAGTGTCTGTTAAGCAGTTGTCTTTGGTGTATGGCATTGCCTGTTAAGCAGTTGTCCTTGGTGTATGGCAGTGTCTGTTAAGCAGTTGTCTTTGGTGTATGGCATTGTCTGTTAAGCAGTTGTCTTTGGTGTATGGCATTGTCTGTTAAGCAGTTGTCTTTGGTGTATGGCTGTGTCTGTTAAGCAGTTGTCTTTGGTGTATGGCATTGTCTGTTAAGCAGTTGTCTTTGGTGTATGGCATTGCCTGTTAAGCAGTTGTCCTTGGTGTATGGCAGTGTCTGTTAAGCAGTTGTCTTTGGTGTATGGCATTGTCTGTTAAGCAGTTGTCTTTGGTGTATGGCATTGCCTGTTAAGCAGTTGTCTTTGGTGTGTGGCAGTGTCTGTTAAGCAGTTGTCTTTGGTGTATGGCAGTGTCTGTTAAGCAGTTGTCTTTAGTTTATGGCGTTGTCTCTTAAGCAGTTGTCTTTGGTGTATGGCATTGCCTGTTAAGCAGTTGTCTTTGGTGTATGGCATTGCCTGTTAAGCAGTTGTCTTTAGTGTATGGCATTGTCTCTTAAGCAGTTGTCTTTGGTATATGGCATTGCATGTTAAGCAGTTGTCTTTAGTGTATGGCATTGTCTCTTAAGCAGTTGTCTTTGGTATATGGCGTTGCCTGTTAAGCAGTTGTCTTTGGTGTATAGCAGTGTCTGTTAAGCAGTTGTCTTTGGTGTATGACATTACCTGTTAAGCAGTTGTCTTTGGTATATGGCATTGCATGTTAAGCAGTTGTCTTTGGTGTATGGCATTGTCTGTTAAGAAGTTGTCTTTGGTATATGGCATTGCCTGTTAAGCAGTTGTCTTTGGTGTATGGCAGTGTCTGTTAAGAAGTTGTCTTTGGTGTATGGCATTGCCTGTTAAGCAATTGTCTTTGGTGTATGGCATTGCCTGTTAAGCAGTTGTCTTTGGTGTATGGCAGTGTCTGTTAATCAGTTGTCTTTGGTGTATGGAATTGTCTGTTAAGCAGTTGTCTTTGGTATATGGCATTGCCTGTTAAGCAGTTGTCTTTGGTGTATGGCATTGTCTGTTAAGCAGTTGTCTTTGGTGTATGGCATTGCCTGTTAAGCAGTTGTCTTTGGTGTATGGCATTGCCTGTTAAGCAGTTGTCTTTGGTGTATGGCATTGTCTGTTAAGCAGTTGTCTTTGGTGTATGGCATTTCCTGTTAAGCAGTTGTCTTTGGTGTATGGCAGTGTCTGTTAAGCAGTTGTCTTTGGTGTATGGCAGTGTCTGTTAAGCAGTTGTCTTTGGTGTATGGCATTGCCTGTTAAGCAGTAATCTTTGTTGTATGGCAGTGTCTGTTAAGCAGTTGTCTTTGGTGTATGGCATTGTCTGTTAAGCAGTTGTCTTTGGTGTATGGCAGTGTCTGTTAAGCAGTTGTCTTTGGTGTATGGCATTGTCTGTTAAGCAGTAGTCTTTAGTGTATGGCATTGTCTGCTAAGCAGTTGTCTTTAGTTTATGGCGTTGTCTGTTAAGCAGTTGTCTTTAGTTTATGGCGTTGTCTGTTAAGCAGTTGTCTTTGGTGTATGGCATTGTCTGTTAAGCAGTGGTCTTTGGTCTATGGCATTGTCTGTTAAGCAGTTGTCTTTGGTGTATGGCATTGCCTGTTAAGCAGTTGTCTTTGGTGTATGGCATTGCCTGTTAAGCAGTTGTCTTTGGTGTATGGCATTGTCTGTTAAGCAGTTGTCTTTGGTGTATGGCATTGCCTGTTAAGCAGTTGTCTTTGGTGTATGGCATTGCCTGTTAAGCAGTTGTCTTTGGTGTATGGCATTGCCTGTTAAGCAGTTGTCTTTGGTGTATGGCATTGCCTGTTAAGCAGTTGTCTTTGGTGTATGGCAGTGTCTGTTAAGCAGTTGTCTTTTGTGTATGGCATTGCCTGTTAAGCAGTTGTCTTTGGTGTATGGCAGTGTCTGTTAAGCAGTTGTCTTTGGTGTATGGCAGTGTCTGTTAAGCAGTTGTCTTTGGTGTATGGCATTGCCTGTTAAGCAGTAATCTTTGGTGTATGGCAGTGTCTGTTAAGCAGTTGTCTTTGGTGTATGGCATTGTCTGTTAAGCAGTTGTCTTTTGTGTATGGCATTGCCTGTTAAGCAGTTGTCTTTGGTGTATGGCAGTGTCTGTTAAGCAGTTGTCTTTGGTGTATGGCAGTGTCTTTTAAGCAGTTGTCTTTGGTGTATGGCATTGCCTGTTAAGCAGTTGTCTTTGGTGTATGGCAGTGTCTGTTACGCAGTTGTCTTTGGTGTATGGCATTGTCTGTTAAGCAGTTGTCTTTGGTGTATGGCATTGTCTGTTAAGCAGTTGTCTTTGGTGTATGGCATTGTCTGTTAAGCAGTTGTCTTTGGTGTATGGCATTGCCTGTTAAGCAGTTGTCTTTAGTGTATAGCATTGTCTGTTAAGCAGTTGTCTTTGGTGTATGGCATTGTCTGTTAAGCAGTTGTCTTTGGTGTATGGCATTGCCTGTTAAGCAGTTGTCTTTGGTGTATGGCAATGTCTCTTAAGCAGTTGTCTTTGGTGTATGGCGTTGCCTGTTAAGCAGTTGTCTTTGGTGTATGGCGTTGCCTGTTAAGCAGTTGTCTTTGGTGTATGGCATTGTCTGTTAAGCAGTTGTCTTTGGTGTATGGCATTTCCTGTTAAGCAGTTGTCTTTGGTGTATGGCAGTGTCTGTTAAGCAGTTGTCTTTGGTGTATGGCAGTGTCTGTTAAGCAGTTGTCTTTGGTGTATGGCATTGTCTGTTAAGCAGTTGTCTTTGGTGTATGGCATTGCCTGTTAAGCAGTTGTCTTTGGTGTATGGCATTGCCTGTTAAGCAGTTGTCTTTGGTGTATGGCATTGTCTGTTAAGCAGTTGTCTTTGGTGTATGGCATTGTCTGTTAAGCAGTTGTCTTTGGTGTATGGCAGTGTCTGTTAAGCAGTTGTCTTTGGTGTATGGCATTGCCTGTTAAGCAGTAATCTTTGGTGTATGGCAGTGTCTCTTAAGCACTTCCTCTGTAAATCCTCCTGGAAATGTAAGAACTTTACTTTATGCACTTCCTCTGTTATCCCTCCTGGAAATGTAAGAACTCTACTTTGTGCACTTCCTCTGTAAATCCTCCTGGAAATGTAAGAACTTTACTTTATGCACTTCCTCTGTAATACCTCCTGGAAATGTAAGAACTCTACTTTGTGCACTTCCTCTTTAATTCCTCATGGAAATGCAAGAACTTTACTTTATGCACTTCCTCTGTAATCCCTCCTGGAAATGTAAGAACTCTACTTTGTGCACATCCCCTGTAATCCCTCCTGGAAATGTAAGGACTCTACTTTGTGCACTTCCTCTGTAATCCCTCCTGGAAATGTAAGAAATTTACTTTATGCACTTTCTCTGTAATCCCTCCTGGAAATGTAAGGACTCTATTTTGTGCATTTCCTCTATAATTCCTCCTGGAAATGTAAGAACTTTACTTTATGCACTTCCTCTGTAATCTCTCCTGGAAATGTAAGTACTTTACTTTATGCACTTCCTCTGTAATCCCTCCTGGAAATGTAAGAAATCTACTTTGTGCACTTCCTCTGTAATCCCTCCTGGAAATATAAGAAATCTACTTTGTGCACTTCCTCTGTAATCCCTCCTGGGAATGTAAGAATGTTGTGCATTTCCTCTGTAATTCTTCCTGGAAATGTAAGAGCTTTACTTTATGCACTTCCTCTGTAATCCTTCCTGGAAATGTAAGAACTCTACTTTGTGCACTTCCTCTTTAATTCCTCATGGAAATGTAAGAATGTTACTTTATGCACTTCCTCTGTAATCCCTCCTGGAAATGTAAGAACTCTACTTTGTGCACATCCCCTGTAATCCCTCCTGGAAATGTAAGGACTCTACTTTGTGCACTTCCTCTGTAATCCCTCCTGGAATTGTAAGAAATTTACTTTATGCACTTTCTCTGTAATCCCTCCTGGAAATGTAAGGACTCTATTTTGTGCATTTCCTCTATAATTCCTCCTGGAAATGTAAGAACTTTACTTTATGCACTTCCTCTGTAATCTCTCCTGGAAATGTAAGTACTTTACTTTATGCACTTCCTCTGTAATCCCTCTTGGAAATGTAAGAAATCTACTTTGTGCACTTCCTCTGTAATCCCTCCTGGGAATGTAAGAATGTTGTGCATTTCCTCTGTAATTCTTCCTGGAAATGTAAGAACTTTACTTTATGCACTTCCTCTGTAATCCCTCCTGGAAATGTAAGAACTTTACTTTATGCACTTCCTCTGTAATACCTCCTGGAAATGTAAGAACTCTACTTTGTGCACTTCCTCTTTAATTCCTCATGGAAATGTAAGAACTTTACTTTATGCACTTCCTCTGTAATCCCTCCTGGAAATGTAAGAACTCTACTTTATGCACATCCCCTGTAATCCCTCCTGGAAATGTAAGGACTCTACTTTGTGCACTTCCTCTGTAATCCCTCCTGGAAATGTAAGAAATTTACTTTATGCACTTTCTCTGTAATCCCTCCTGGAAATGTAAGGACTCTATTTTGTGCATTTCCTCTATAATTCCTCCTGGAAATGTAAGAACTTTACTTTATGCACTTCCTCTGTAATCTCTCCTGGAAATGTAAGTACTTTACTTTATGCACTTCCTCTGTAATCCCTCCTGGAAATGTAAGAAATCTACTTTGTGCACTTCCTCTGTAATCCCTCCTGGAAATGTAAGAAATCTACTTTGTGCACTTCCTCTGTAATCCCTCCTGGGAATGTAAGAATGTTGTGCATTTCCTCTGTAATTCTTCCTGGAAATGTAAGAACTTTACTTTATGCACTTCCTCTGTAAATCCTTCTGGAAATGTAAGAACTTTACTTTGTGCACTTCCTCTGTAATCCCTCCTGGAAATGTAAGGACTCTACTTTGTGCACTTCCTCTGTAATCCCTCCTGGAAATGTAAGAACTTTACTTTATGCACTTCCTCTGTAATCCCTCCTGGAAATGTAAGAACTTTACTTTATGCACTTCTTCTGTAATCCCTCCTGGAAATGTAAGAACTCTACTTTGTGCACTTCCTCTGTAATCCCTCCTGGAAATGTAAGAACTTTACTATTCTGCACTTCCTCTTTAATCCCTCCTGGAAATGAAAAAACTCTACTTTGTGCACTTCCTCTGTAATCCCTCCTGGAAATGTAAGAACTTTGTGCACTTCCTCTGTAATTCCTCCTGGAAATGTAAGAACTCTACTTTATGCAATTCCTCTGTAATTCCTCCTGGAAATGTAAGAACTCTACTTTGTGCATTTCCTCTATAATTGCCCCTGGATATGTAAGAACTTTACTTTATGCACTTCCTCAGTAATCCCTCCTGGAAATGTAAGATCTTTACTTTGTGCACTTCCTCTGTAAATCCTCCTGGAAATGTAAGAACTTTACTTTATGCACTTCCTCTGTAATCCCTCCTGGAAATGTAACAACTCTACTTTGTGCATTTCCTCTATAATTCCTCCTGGAAATGTAAGAACTTTACTTTATGCACTTCCTCTGTAATCCCTCCTGGAAATGTAAGAAATCTACTTTGTGCACTTCCTCTGTAATCCCTCCTGGAAATGTAAGAACGTTGTGCATTTCTTCTGTAATTGCTCCTGGAAATGTAAGAACATTACTTTATGCACATCCCCTGTAATCCCTCCTGGAAATGTAAGAACTTTACTTTATGCACTTCCTCCTGGAAATGTAAGAACTTTACTTTGTGCACATCCCCTGTAATCCCTCCTGGAAATGTAAGAACTTTACTTTATGCACTTCCTCTGTAAATCCTCCTGGAAATGTAAGAACTTTACTTTATGCACTTCCTCTGTTATCCCTCCTGGAAATGTAAGAACTCTCCTTTGTGCATTTCCTCTATAATTTCTCCTGGTAATGTAAGAACTTTATGCACTTCTTCTGTAATCCCACCTGGAAATGTAAGAACTCTACTTTGTGCACTTCCTCTGTAAATCCTCCTGGAAATGTAAGAACTTTACTTTATGCACTTCCTCTGTAATACCTCTTGGAAATGTAAGAACTCTACTTTGTGCACATCCCCTGTAATCCCTCCTGGAAATGTAAGGACTATACTTTGTGCACTTCCTCTGTAATCCCTCCTGGAAATGTAAGAAATTTACTTCATGCACTTTCTCTGTAATCCCTCCTGGAAATGTAAGGACTCTATTTTGTGCATTTCCTCTATAATTCCTCCTGGAAATGTAAGAACTTTACTTTATGCACTTCCTCTGTAATCTCTCCTGGAAATGTAAGTACTTTACTTTATGCACTTCCTCTGTAATCCCTCCTGGAAATGTAAGAAATCTACTTTGTGCACTTCCTCTGTAATCCCTCCTGGAAATGTAAGAAATCTACTTTGTGCACTTCCTCTGTAATCCCTCCTGGGAATGTAAGAATGTTGTGCATTTCCTCTGTAATTTTTCCTGGAAATGTGAGAACTTTACTTTATGCACTTCCTCTGTAAATCCTTCTGGAAATGTAAGAACTTTACTTTGTGCACTTCCTCTGTAATCCCTCCTGGAAATGTAAGAACTTTACTTTATGCACTTCTTCTGTAATCCCTCCTGGAAATGTAAGAACTCTACTTTGTGCACTTCCTCTGTAATCCCTCCTGGAAATGTAAGAACTTTACTATTCTGCACTTCCTCTTTAATCCCTCCTGGAAATGAAAAAACTCTACTTTGTGCACTTCCTCTGTAATCCCTCCTGGAAATGTAAGAACTTTGTGCACTTCCTCTGTAATTCCTCCTGGAAATGTAAGAACATTACTTTATGCACATCCCCTGTAATCCCTCCTGGAAATGTAAGATCTTTACTTTATGCACTTCCTCCTGGAAATGTAAGAACTTTACTTTGTGCACATACCCTGTAATCCCTCCTGGAAATGTAAGAACTTTACTTTATGCACTTCCTCTGTAAATCCTCCTGGAAATGTAAGAACTTTACTTTATGCACTTCCTCTGTTATCCCTCCTGGAAATGTAAGAACTCTACTTTGTGCACTTCCTCTGTAAATCCTCCTGGAAATGTAAGAACTTTACTTTATGCACTTCCTCTGTAATACCTCCTGGAAATGTAAGAACTCTACTTTGTGCACTTCCTCTTTAATTCCTCATGGAAATGCAAGAACTTTACTTTATGCACTTCCTCTGTAATCCCTCCTGGAAATGTAAGAACTCTACTTTGTGCACATCCCCTGTAATCCCTCCTGGAAATGTAAGGACTCTACTTTGTGCACTTCCTCTGTAATCCCTCCTGGAAATGTAAGAAATTTACTTTATGCACTTTCTCTGTAATCCCTCCTGGAAATGTAAGGACTCTATTTTGTGCATTTCCTCTATAATTCCTCCTGGAAATGTAAGAACTTTACTTTATGCACTTCCTCTGTAATCTCTCCTGGAAATGTAAGTACTTTACTTTATGCACTTCCTCTGTAATCCCTCTTGGAAATGTAAGAAATCTACTTTGTGCACTTCCTCTGTAATCCCTCCTGAAAATGTAAGCAATCTACTTTGTGCACTTCCTCTGTAATCCCTCCTGGGAATGTAAGAATGTTGTGCACTTCCTCTGTAATCCCTCCTGGAAATGTAAGAACTTTACTTTATGCACTTCCTCTGTAATACCTCCTGGAAATGTAAGAACTCTACTTTGTGCACTTCCTCTTTAATTCCTCATGGAAATGTAAGAACTTTACTTTATGCACTGCCTCTGTAATCCCTCCTGGAAATGTAAGAACTTTACTTTATGCACTTCTTCTGTAATCCCTCCTGGAAATGTAAGAACTCTACTTTGTGCACTTCCTCTGTAATCCCTCCTGGAAATGTAAGAACTTTACTATTCTGCACTTCCTCTTTAATCCCTCCTGGAAATGAAAAAACTCTACTTTGTGCACTTCCTCTGTAATCCCTCCTGGAAATGTAAGAACTTTGTGCACTTCCTCTGTAATTCCTCCTGGAAATGTAAGAACTCTACTTTATGCAATTCCTCTGTAATTCCTCCTGGAAATGTAAGAACTCTACTTTGTGCATTTCCTCTATAATTGCCCCTGGATATGTAAGAACTTTACTTTATGCACTTCCTCAGTAATCCCTCCTGGAAATGTAAGATCTTTACTTTGTGCACTTCCTCTGTAAATCCTCCTGGAAATGTAAGAACTTTACTTTATGCACTTCCTCTGTAATCCCTCCTGGAAATGTAACAACTCTACTTTGTGCATTTCCTCTATAATTCCTCCTGGAAATGTAAGAACTTTACTTTATGCACTTCCTCTGTAATCCCTCCTGGAAATGTAAGAAATCTACTTTGTGCACTTCCTCTGTAATCCCTCCTGGAAATGTAAGAACGTTGTGCATTTCTTCTGTAATTGCTCCTGGAAATGTAAGAACATTACTTTATGCACATCCCCTGTAATCCCTCCTGGAAATGTAAGAACTTTACTTTATGCACTTCCTCCTGGAAATGTAAGAACTTTACTTTGTGCACATCCCCTGTAATCCCTCCTGGAAATGTAAGAACTTTACTTTATGCACTTCCTCTGTAAATCCTCCTGGAAATGTAAGAACTTTACTTTATGCACTTCCTCTGTTATCCCTCCTGGAAATGTAAGAACTCTACTTTGTGCATTTCCTCTATAATTTCTCCTGGTAATGTAAGAACTTTATGCACTTCTTCTGTAATCCCACCTGGAAATGTAAGAACCCTACTTTGTGCACTTCCTCTGTAAATCCTCCTGGAAATGTAAGAACTTTACTTTATGCACTTCCTCTGTAATACCTCTTGGAAATGTAAGAACTCTACTTTGTGCACATCCCCTGTAATCCCTCCTGGAAATGTAAGGACTATACTTTGTGCACTTCCTCTGTAATCCCTCCTGGAAATGTAAGAAATTTACTTCATGCACTTTCTCTGTAATCCCTCCTGGAAATGTAAGGACTCTATTTTGTGCATTTCCTCTATAATTCCTCCTGGAAATGTAAGAACTTTACTTTATGCACTTCCTCTGTAATCTCTCCTGGAAATGTAAGTACTTTACTTTATGCACTTCCTCTGTAATCCCTCCTGGAAATGTAAGAAATCTACTTTGTGCACTTCCTCTGTAATCCCTCCTGGAAATGTAAGAAATCTGCTTTGTGCACTTTCTCTGTAATCCCTCCTGGGAATGTAAGAATGTTGTGCATTTCCTCTGTAATTTTTCCTGGAAATGTAAGAACTTTACTTTATGCACTTCCTCTGTAAATCCTTCTGGAAATGTAAGAACTTTACTTTGTGCACTTCCTCTGTAATCCCTCCTGGAAATGTAAGAACTTTACTTTATGCACTTCTTCTGTAATCCCTCCTGGAAATGTAAGAACTCTACTTTGTGCACTTCCTCTGTAATCCCTCCTGGAAATGTAAGAACTTTACTATTCTGCACTTCCTCTTTAATCCCTCCTGGAAATGAAAAAACTCTACTTTGTGCACTTCCTCTGTAATCCCTCCTGGAAATGTAAGAACTTTGTGCACTTCCTCTGTAATTCCTCCTGGAAATGTAAGAACATTACTTTATGCACATCCCCTGTAATCCCTCCTGGAAATGTAAGATCTTTACTTTATGCACTTCCTCCTGGAAATGTAAGAACTTTACTTTGTGCACATCCCCTGTAATCCCTCCTGGAAATGTAAGAACTTTACTTTATGCACTTCCTCTGTAAATCCTCCTGGAAATGTAAGAACTTTACTTTATGCACTTCCTCTGTTATCCCTCCTGGAAATGTAAGAACTCTACTTTGTGCACTTCCTCTGTAAATCCTCCTGGAAATGTAAGAACTTTACTTTATGCACTTCCTCTGTAATACCTCCTGGAAATGTAAGAACTCTACTTTGTGCACTTCCTCTTTAATTCCTCATGGAAATGCAAGAACTTTACTTTATGCACTTCCTCTGTAATCCCTCCTGGAAATGTAAGAACTCTACTTTGTGCACATCCCCTGTAATCCCTCCTGGAAATGTAAGGACTCTACTTTGTGCACTTCCTCTGTAATCCCTCCTGGAAATGTAAGAAATTTACTTTATGCACTTTCTCTGTAATCCCTCCTGGAAATGTAAGGACTCTATTTTGTGCATTTCCTCTATAATTCCTCCTGGAAATGTAAGAACTTTACTTTATGCACTTCCTCTGTAATCTCTCCTGGAAATGTAAGTACTTTACTTTATGCACTTCCTCTGTAATCCCTCCTGGAAATGTAAGAAATCTACGTTGTGCACTTCCTCTGTAATCCCTCCTGGAAATATAAGAAATCTACTTTGTGCACTTCCTCTGTAATCCCTCCTGGAATTGTAAGAAATTTACTTTATGCACTTTCTCTGTAATCCCTCCTGGAAATGTAAGGACTCTATTTTGTGCATTTCCTCTATAATTCCCCCTGGAAATGTAAGAACTTTACTTTATGCACTTCCTCTGTAATCTCTCCTGGAAATGTAAGTACTTTACTTTATGCACTTCCTCTGTAATCCCTCTTGGAAATGTAAAAAATCTACTTTGTGCACTTCCTCTGTAATCCCTCCTAAAAATGTAAGCAATCTACTTTGTGCACTTCCTCTGTAATCCCTCCTGGGAATGTAAGAATGTTGTGCATTTCCTCTGTAATTCTTCCTGGAAATGTAAGAACTTTACTTTATGCACTTCCTCTGTAATCCCTCCTGGAAATGTAAGAACTTTACTTTATGCACTTCCTCTGTAATACCTCCTGGAAATGTAAGAACTCTACTTTGTGCACTTCCTCTTTAATTCCTCATGGAAATGTAAGAACTTTACTTTATGCACTTCCTCTGTAATCCCTCCTGGAAATGTAAGAACTCTACTTTATGCACATCCCCTGTAATCCCTCCTGGAAATGTAAGGACTCTACTTTGTGCAATTCCTCTGTAATCCCTCCTGGAAATGTAAGAAATTTACTTTATGCACTTTCTCTGTAATCCCTCCTGGAAATGTAAGGACTCTATTTTGTGCATTTCCTCTATAATTCCTCCTGGAAATGTAAGAACTTTACTTTATGCACTTCCTCTGTAATCTCTCCTGGAAATGTAAGTACTTTACTTTATGCACTTCCTCTGTAATCCCTCCTGGAAATGTAAGAAATCTACTTTGTGCACTTCCTCTGTAATCCCTCCTGGAAATGTAAGAAATCTACTTTGTGCACTTCCTCTGTAATCCCTCCTGGGAATGTAAGAACTTTACTTTATGAACTTCCTCTGTAATCCCTCCTGGAAATGTAAGAACTTTACTTTATGCACTTCTTCTGTAATCCCTCCTGGAAATGTAAGAACTCTACTTTGTGCACTTCCTCTGTAATCCCTCCTGGAAATGTAAGAACTTTACTATTCTGCACTTCCTCTTTAATCCCTCCTGGAAATGAAAAAAGTCTACTTTGTGCACTTCCTCTGTAATCCCTCCTGGAAATGTAAGAACTTTACTTTATGCACTTCCTCTGTAATCCCTCCTGGAGATGTAACAACTCTACTTTTTGCATTTCCTCTATAATTCCTCCTGGAAATGTAAGAACTTTATGCACTTCTTCTGTAATCCCACCTGGAAATGTAAGAACTCTACTTCGTGCACTTCCTCTGTAAATCCTCCTGGAAATGTAAGAACTTTACTTTATGCACTTCCTCTGTAATACCTCCTGTAAATGTAAGCACTCTACTTTGTGCACTTCCTCTTTAATTCCTCATGGAAATGTAAGAACTTTACTTTATTCACTTCCTCTGCAATCCCTCCTGGAAATGTAAGAACTCTACTTTGTGCACATCCCCTGTAATCCCTCCTGGAAAAGTAAGGACTCTACTTTGTGCACTTCCTCTGTAATCCCTCCTGGAAATGTAAGGAATTTACGTTATGCACTTTCTCTGTAATCCCTCCTGGAAATGTAAGGACTCTATTTTGTGCATTTCCTCTATAATTCCTCCTGGAAATGTAAGAACTTTACTTTATACACTTCCTCTGTAATCTCTCCTGGAAATGTAAGTACTTTACTTTATGCACTTCCTCTGTAATCCCTCCTGGAAATGTAAGAAATCTACTTTGTGCACTTCCTCTGTAATCCCTCCTGGAAATGTAAGAAATCTACTTTGTGCACTTCCTCTGTAATGCCTTCTGGGAATGTAAGAATGTTGTGCATTTCCTCTGTAATTCTTCCTGGAAATGTAAGAACTTTACTTTATGCACTTCCTCTGTAAATCCTCCCGGAAATGTAAGAACTTTACTTTGTGCACTTCCTCTGTAATCCCTCCTGGAAATGTAAGGACTCTACTTTGTGCACTTCCTCTGTAATCCCTCCTGGAAATGTAAGAACTTTACTTTATGCACTTCCTCTGTAATCCCTCCTGGAAATGTAAGAACTTTACTTTATGCACTTCTTCTGTAATCCCTCCTGGAAATGTAAGAACTCTACTTTGTGCACTTCCTCTGTAATCCCTCCTGGAAATGTAAGAACTTTACTTTCTGCACTTCCTCTTTAATCCCTCCTGGAAATGTAAAAACTCTACTTTGTGCACTTCCTCTGTAATCCCTCCTGGAAATGTAAGAACTTTGTGCACTTCCTCTGTAATTCCTCCTGGAAATGTAAGAACTCTACTTCATGCAATTCCTCTGTAATCCCTCCTGGAAATGTAAGAACTCTACTTTGTGCATTTCCTCTATAATTCCTCCTGGAAATGAAAGAACTTTACTTTATGCACTTCCTCAGTAATCCCTCCTGGAAATGTAAGAACTTTACTTTGTGCACTTCCTCTGTAAATCCTCCTGGAAATGTAAGAACTTTACTTTATGCACTTCCTCTGTAATCCCTCCTGGAAATGTAATGACTCTACTTTGTGCATTTCCTCTATAATTCCTCCTGGAAATGTAAGAACTTTACTTTATGCACTTCCTCTGTAATCGCTCCTGGAAATGTAAGAAATCTACTTTGTGCACTTCCTCTGTAATCCCTCCTAGAAATGTAAGAACGTTGTGCATTTCTTCTGTAATTGCTCCTGGAAATGTAAGAACATTACTTTATGCATATCCCCTGTAATCCCTCCTGGAAATGTAAGAACTTTACTTTATGCACTTCCTCCTGGAAATGTAAGAACTTTACTTTGTGCACATCCCCTGTTATCCCTCCTGGAAATGTAAGAACTTTACTTTATGCACTTCCTCCTGGAAATGTAAGAACTTTACTTTATGCACTTCCTCTGTTATCCCTCCTGGAAATGTAAGAACTCTAATTTGTGCATTTCCTCTATAATTCCTCCTGGTAATGTAAGAACTTTATGCACTTCTTCTGTAATCCCACCTGGAAATGAAAGAACTCTACTTTGTGCACTTCCTCTGTAAATCCTCCTGGAAATGTAAGAACTTTACTTTATGCACTTCCTCTGTAATACCTCCTGGAAATGTAAGAACTCTACTTTGTGCACTTCCTCTGTAATCCCTCCTGGAAATGTAAGAACTCTACTTTGTGCACATCCCCTGTAATCCCTCCTGGAAATGTAAGGACTCTACTTTGTGCACTTCCTCTGTAATCCCTCCTGGAAATGTAAGGACTCTATTTTGTGCATTTCCTCTATAATTCCTCCTGGAAATGTAAGAACGTTATGCACTTCCTCTGTCATCTCTCCTGGAAATGTAAGTACTTTACTTTATGCACTTCCTCTGTAATCCATCCTGGAAATGTAAGAAATCTACTTTGTACACTTCCTCTGTAATCCCTCTTGGAAATGTAAGAAATCTACTTTGTGCATTTCCTCTGTAATCCCTCCTGGGAATGTAAGAATGTTGTGCATTTCCTCTGTAATTCTTCCTGGAAATGTAAGAACTTTACTTTATGCACTTCCTCTGTAATCCCTCCTGGAAATGTAAGAACTTTACTTTATGCACTTCCTCAGTAATCCCTCCTGGAAATGTAAGAACTTTACTTTGTGCACTTCCTCTGTAATCCCTCCTGGAAATGTAAGGACTCTACATTGTGCACTTCCTCTGTAATCCCTCTTGGAAATGTAAGAACTTTACTTTATGCACTTCCTCTGTAATCCCTCCTGGAAATGTAAGAACTTTACTTTATGCACTTCTTCTGTAATCTCTCCTGGAAATGTAAGAACTCTACTTTGTGCACTTCCTCTGTAATCCCTCCTGGAAATGTAAGAACTTTACTTTCTGCTCTTCCTCTTTAATCCCTCCTGGAAATGTAAAAACTCTACTTTGTGCACTTCCACTGTAATCCCTCCTGGAAATGTAAGAACTTTGTGCACTTCCTCTGTAATTCCTCCTGGAAATGTAAGAACTCTACTTTATGCAATTCCTCTGTAATTCCTCCTGGAAATGTAAGAACTTTACTTTGTGCATTTCCTCTATAATTCCTCCTAGAAATGTAAGAATTTTACTTTATGCACTTCCTCAGTAATACCTCCTGGAAATGTAAGAACTTTACTTTGTGCACTTCCTCTGTAAATCCTCCTGGAAATGTAAAAACTTTACTTTATGCACTTTCTCTGTAATCCCTCCTGGAAATATAAGAACTTTACTTTATGCACTTCCACTGTAATCCCTCCTGAAAATGTAACGACTCTACTTTGTGCATTTCCTCTATAATTCCTCCTGCAAATGTAAGAACTTTACTTTATGCACTTCCTCTGTAATCCCTCCTGGAAATGTAAGAAATCTACTTTGTGCACTTCCTCTGTAATCCCTCCTGGAAATGTAAGAACGTTGTGCATTTCCTCTGTAATTGCTCCTGGAAATGTAAGAACATTACTTCATGCACATCCCCTGTAATCCCTCCTGGAAATGTAAGAACTTTACTTTATGCACTTGCTCTGTAAATCCTCCTGGAAATGTAAGAACTTTACATTGTGCACATCCCCTGTAATCCCTCCTGGAAATGTAAGAACTTTACTTTATACACTTCCTCTGTAAATCCTCCTGGAAATGTAAGAACTTTACTTTATGCACTTTCTCTGTAAATCCTCCTGGAAATGTAAGAACTTTACTATATGCAATTCCTCTGTAAATCCTCCTGGAAATATAAGAACTTTACTTTATGCACTTCCTCTGTAATACCTCCTGGAAATGTAAGAACTCTACTTTGTGCACTTCCTCTTTAATTCCTCATGGAAATGTGAGAACTTTACTTTATGCACTTCCTCTGTAATCCCTCTTGGAAATGTAAGAACTCTACTTTGTGCACATCCCATGTAATCCCTCCTGGAAATGTAAGGACTCTACTTTGTGCACTTCCTCTGTAATCCCTCCTGGAAATGTAAGAAATTTACTTTATGCACTTTCTGTGCAATACCTCCTGGAAATGTAAGGACTCTATTTTGTGCATTTCCTCTATAATTCCTCCTGGAAATGTAAGAACTTTACTTTATGCACTTCCTCTGTAATCTCTCCTGGAAATGTAAGTACTTTACTTTATGCACCTCCTCTGTAATCCCTCCTGGAAATGTAAGAAATCTACTTTGTGCACTTCCTCTGTAATCCCTCCTGGAAATTTAGGAAATCTACTTTGTGCACTTCCTCTGTAATCCCTCCTGGGAATGTAAGAATGTTGTGCATTTCCTCTGTAATTCTTCCTGGAAATGTAAGAACTTTCCTTTATGCACGTCCTGTGTAATCCCTCCTGGAAATGTAAGAACTCTACTTTGTGCACATCCCCTGTAATCCCTCCTGGAAATGTAAGGACTCTACTTTGTGCACTTCCTCTGTAGTCCCTCCTGGAAATGTAAGGACTCTATTTTGTGCATTTCCTCTATAATTCCTCCTGGAAATGTAAGAACGTTATGCACTTCCTCTGTAATCTCTCCTGGAAATGTAAGAAATCTACTTTGTACACTTCCTCTGTAATCCCTCCTGGAAATGTAAGAAATCTACTTTGTGCATTTCCTCTGTAATCCCTCCTGGGAATGTAAGAATGTTGTGCATTTCCTCTGTAATTCTTCCTGGAAATGTAAGAACTTTACTTTATGCACTTCCTCTGTAATCCCTCCTGGAAATGTAAGAAATTTACTTTATGCACTTCCTCAGTAATCCCTCCTGGAAATGTAAGAACTTTACTTTATGCACTTCCTCTGTAAATCCTTCTGGAAATGTAAGAACTTTACTTTGTGCACTTCCTCTGTAATCCCTCCTGGAAATGTAAGGACTCTACATTGTGCACTTCCTCTGTAATCCCTCTTGGAAATGTAAGAACTTTACTTTATGCACTTCCTCTGTAATCCCTCCTGGAAATGTAAGAACTTTACTTTATGCACTTCTTCTGTAATCCCTCCTGGAAATGTAAGAACTCTACTTTGTGCACTTCCTCTGTAATCCCTCCTGGAAATGTAAGAACTTTACTTTCTGCTCTTCCTCTTTAATCCCTCCTGGAAATGTAAAAACTCTACTTTGTGCACTTCCTCTGTAATCCCTCCTGGAAATGTAAGAACTTTGTGCACTTCCTCTGTAATTCCTCCTGGAAATGTAAGAACTCTACTTTATGCAATTCCTCTGTAATTCCTCCTGGAAATGTAAGAACTCTACTTTGTGCATTTCCTCTATAATTCCTCCTAGAAATGTAAGAATTTTACTTTATGCACTTCCTCAGTAATACCTCCTGGAAATGTAAGAACTTTACTTTGTGCACTTCCTCTGTAAATCCTCCTGGAAATGTAAGAACTTTACTTTATGCACTTTCTCTGTAATCCCTCCTGAAAATGTAACGACTCTACTTTGTGCATTTCCTCTATAATTCCTCCTGCAAATGTAAGAACTTTACTTTATGCACTTCCTCTGTAATCCCTCCTGGAAATGTAAGAAATCTACTTTGTGCACTTCCTCTGTAATCCCTCCTGGAAATGTAAGAACGTTGTGCATTTCCTCTGTAATTGCTCCTGGAAATGTAAGAACATTACTTCATGCACATCCCCTGTAATCCCTCCTGGAAATGTAAGAACTTTACTTTATGCACTTGCTCTGTAAATCCTCCTGGAAATGTAAGAACTTTACATTGTGCACATCCCCTGTAATCCCTCCTGGAAATGTAAGAACTTTACTTTATGCACTTCCTCTGTAAATCCTCCTGGAAATGTAAGAACTTTACTTTATGCACTTTCTCTGTAAATCCTCCTGGAAATGTAAGAACTTTACTATATGCAATTCCTCTGTAAATCCTCTTGGAAATATAAGAACTTTACTTTATGCACTTCCTCTGTAATACCTCCTGGAAATGTAAGAACTCTACTTTGTGCACTTCCTCTTTAATTCCTCATGGAAATGTGAGAACTTTACTTTATGCACTTCCTCTGTAATCCCTCTTGGAAATGTAAGAACTCTACTTTGTGCACATCCCATGTAATCCCTCCTGGAAATGTAAGGACTCTACTTTGTGCACTTCCTCTGTAATCCCTCCTGGAAATGTAAGAAATTTACTTTATGCACTTTCTGTGCAATCCCTCCTGGAAATGTAAGGACACTATTTTGTGCATTTCCTCTATAATTCCTCCTGGAAATGTAAGAACTTTACTTTATGCACTTCCTCTGTAATCTCTCCTGGAAATGTAAGTACTTTACTTTATGCACCTCCTCTGTAATCCCTCCTGGAAATGTAAGAAATCTACTTTGTGCACTTCCTCTGTAATCCCTCCTGGAAATTTAAGAAATCTACTTTGTGCACTTCCTCTGTAATCCCTCCTGGGAATGTAAGAATGTTGTGCATTTCCTCTGTAATTCTTCCTGGAAATGTAAGAACTTTCCTTTATGCACGTCCTCTGTAATCCCTCCTGGAAATGTAAGAACTTTACTTTATGCACTTCCTCTGTAAATCCTTCTGGAAATGTAAGAACTTTACTTTGAGCACTTCCTCTGTAATCCCTCCTGGAAATTTAAGGACTCTACTTTGTGCACTTCCTCTGTAATCCCTCCTGGAAATGTAAGAACTTTACTGTATGCACTTCCTCTGTAATCCCTCTTGGAAATGTAAGAACTTTACTTTATGCACTTCTTCTGTAAATCCTTCTGGAAATGTAAGAACTTTCCTTTATGCACTTCTTCTGTAATCCCTCCTGGAAATGTAAGAACTTTACTTTATGCACTTCCTCTGTAAATCCTTCTGGAAATGTAAGAACTTTACTTTGTGCACTTCCTCTGTAATCCCTCCTGGAAATGTAAGGACTCTACTTTGTGCACTTCCTCTGTAATCCCTCCTGGAAATGTAAGGACTCTACTTTGTGCACTTCCTCTGTAATCCCTCCTGGAAATGTAAGAACTTTACTTTCTGCACTTCCTCTTTAATCCCTCCTGGAAATGTAAAAACTCTATTTTGTGCACTTCCTCTGTAATCCCTCCTGGAAATGTAATAACTTTGTGCACTTCCTCTGTAATTCCTCCTGGAAATGTAAGAACTCTACTTTATGCAATTCCTCTGTAATTCCTCCTGGAAATGTAGGAACTCTACTTTATGCATTTCCTCTATAATTCCTCCTGGAAATGTAAGAACTTTACTTTATGCACTTCCTCAGTAATCCCTCCTGGAAATGTAAGAACTTTACTTTGTGCACTTCCTCTGTAAATCCTCCTGGAAATGTAAGAACTTTACTTTATGCACTCACTCTGTAATCCCTCCTGGAAATGTAAGAACTTTACTTTATGCACTTCCTCTGTAATCCCTCCTGGAAAAGTAACGACTCTACTTCGTGCATTTCCTCTATAATTCCTCCTGGAAATGTAAGAACTTTACTTTATGCACTTCCTCTGTAATCCCTCCTGGAAATGTAAGAAATCTACTTTGTGCACTTCCTCTGTAATCCCTCCTGGAAATGTAAGAACGTTGTGCATTTCCTCTGTAATCCCTCCTGGAAATGTAAGGACTCCACTTTGTGCACTTCCTCTGTAATCCCTCCTGGAAATGTAAGAACTTTACTTTATGCACTTCCTCTGTAATCCCTCCTGGAAATGTAAGAACTTTACTTTATGCACTTCTTCTGTAATCCCTCCTGGAAATGTAAGAACTCTACTTTGTGCACTTCCTCTGCATTCCCTCCTGGAAATGTAAGAACTTTACTTTCTGCACTTCCTCCTTAATCCCTCCTGGAAATTTAAAAACTCTACTTTGTGCACTTCCTCTGTAATCCCTCCTGGAAATGTAAGAACTTTGTGCACTTCCTCTGTAATTCCTCCTGGAAATGTAAGAACTCTACTTTATGCAATTCCTCTGTAATCCCTCCTGGAAATGTAAGAACTCTACTTTGTGCATTCCCTCTATAATTCCTCCTGGAAATGAAAGAACTTTACTTTATGCACTTCCTCAGTAATCCGTCCTGGAAATGTAAGAACTTTACTTTGTGCACTTCCTCTGTAAATCCTCCTGGAAATGTAAGAACTTTACTTTATGCACTTCCTCTGTAATCCCTCCTGGAAATGTAATGACTCTACTTTGTGCATTTCCTCTATAATTCCTCCTGGAAATGTAAGAACTTTACTTTATGCACTTCCTCTGTAATCCCTCCTGGAAATGTAAGAAATCTACTTTGTGCACTTCCTCTGTAATCCCTCCTAGAAATGTAAGAACGTTGTGCATTTCTTCTGTAATTGCTCCTGGAAATGTAAGAACATTACTTTATGCACATCCCCTGTAATCCCTCCTGGAAATGTAAGAACTTTACTTTATGCACTTCCTCCTGGAAATGTAAGAACTTTACTTTGTGCACATCCCCTGTTATCCCTCCTGGAAATGTAAGAACTTTACTTTATGCACTTCCTCCTGGAAATGTAAGAACTTTATTTTATGCACTTCCTCTGTTATCCCTCCTGGAAATGTAAGAACTCTACTTTGTACATTTCCTCTATAATTCCTCCTGGTAATGTAAGAACTTTATGCACTTCTTCTGTAATCCCACCTGGAAATGAAAGAACTCTACTTTGTGCACTTCCTCTGTAAATCCTCCTGGAAATGTAAGAACTTTACTTTATGCACTTCCTCTGTAATACCTCCTGGAAATGTAAGAACTCTACTTTGTGCACTTCCTCTGTAATCCCTCCTGGAAATGTAAGAACTCTACTTTGTGCACATCCCCTGTAATCCCTCCTGGAAATGTAAGGACTCTACTTTGTGCACTTCCTCTGTAATCCCTCCTGGAAATGTAAGGACTCTATCTTGTGCATTTCCTCTATAATTCCTCCTGGAAATGTAAGAACGTTATGCACTTCCTCTGTAATCTCTCCTGGAAATGTAAGTACTTTATGCACTTCCTCTGTAATCCATCCTGGAAATGTAAGAAATCTACTTTGTGCACTTCCTCTGTAATCCCTCCTGGAAATGTAAGAACGTTGTGCATTTCCTCTGTAATTGCTCCTGGAAATGTAAGAATATTACTTTATGCACATCCCCTGTAATCCCTCCTGGAAATGTAAGAACTTTACTTTATGCACTTCCTCTGTAAATCCTCCTGGAAATGTAAGAACTTTACTTTGTGCACATCCCCTGTAATCCCTCCTGGAAATGTAAGAACTTTACTTTATGCACTTCCTCTGTAAATCCTCCTGGAATGTAAGAACTTTACTTTATGCACTTCCTCTGTAAATCCTCCTGGAAATATAAGAGCTTTACTTTATGCACTTCCTCTGTAAATCCTCCTGGAAATGTAAGAACTTTCCTTTATGCACTTCTTCTGTAATCCCTCCTGGAAATGTAAGAACTCTACTTTGTACATTTCCTCTATAATTCCTCCTGGAAATGTAAGAACTTTATGCACTTCTGTAATCCCACCTGGAAATGCAAGAACTCTACTTTGTGCACATCCTCTGTAAGTCATCCTGGAAATGTAAGAACTTTACTTTATGCACTTCTTCTGTAATTCCTCATGGAAATGTAAGAACTTTACTTCATGTACTTCCTCTGCAATCACTCCTGGAAATGTAAGAACTCTACTTTGTGCACATCCCCTGTAATCCCTCCTGGAAATTTAAGAACTCTACTTTATGCACTTCCTCTGTAATCCCTCCTAGAAATGTAAGTACTCTATTTTGTGCATTTCCTCTATAATTCCTCCTGGAAATGTAAGAACTTTACTTTATGCACTTCCTCTGTAATCTCTCCTGGAAATGTAAGTACTTTACTTTATACACTTCCTCTGTAATCCCTCCTGGGAATGTAAGAATGTTGTGCATTTCCTCTGTAATTCCTCCTGGAAATGTAAGAACTTTACTTTATGCACTTCCTCTGTAATCCCTCCTGGAAATGTAAGAACTTTACTTTATGCACTTCCTCAGTAATCCCTCCTGGAAATGTAAGAACTCTACTTTGTGCACTTCCTCTGTAATCCCTCCTGGAAATGTAAGAACTTTACTTTATGCACTTCCTCTGTAAATCCTTCTGGAAATGTAAGAACTTTACTTTGTGCACTTCCTCTGTAATCCCTCCTGGAAATGTAAGGACTCTACTTTGTGGACTTCCTTTGTAATCCCTCCTGGAAATGTAAGAAATTTACTTCATGCATTTTCTCTGTAATCCCTCCTGGAAATGTAAGGACTCTATTTTGTGCATTTCCTCTATAATTCCTCCTGGAAATGTAAGAACTTTACTTTATGCACTTCCTCTGTAATCACTCCTAGAAAAGTAAGTACTTTACTTTAGGCACTTCCTCTGTAATCCCTCCTGGAAATGTAAGAAATCTACTTTGTGCACTTCCTCTGTAATCCCTCCTGGGAATGTAAGAATGTTGTGCATTTCCTCTGTAATTTTTCCTGGAAATGTAAGAACTTTACTTTATGCACTTCCTCTGTAATCCCTCCTGGAAATGTAAGAACTTTACTTCATGCACTTCCTCAGTAATCCCTCCTGGAAATGTAAGAAATCTACTTTGTGCACTTCCTCTGTAATCCCTCCTGGAAATGTAAGAACTTTACTTTCTGCAATTCCTCTGTAAATCCTTCTGGAAATGTAAGAACTGTACTTTGTGCACTTCCTCTGTAATCCCTCCTGGAAATGTAAGGACTCTACTTTGTGCACTTCCTCTGTAATCCCTCCTGGAAATGTAAGAACTTTACTTTATGCACTTCCTCTGTAATCCCTCCTGGAAATGTAAGAACTTTACTTTATGCACTTCTTCTGTAATCCCTCCTGGAAATGTAAGAACTCTACTTTCTGCACTTCCTCTTTAATCCCTCCTGAAAATGTAAAAACTCTACTTTGTGCACTTCCTCTGTAATCCCTCCTGGAAATGTAAGAACTTTGTGCACTTCCTCTGTAATTCCTCCTTGAAATGTAAGAACTCTACTTCATGCAATTCCTCTGTATTTCCTCCTGGAAATGTAAGAACTCTACTTTGTGCATTTCCTCTATAATTCCTCCTGGAAATGTAAGAACTTTACTTTATGCACTTCCTTAGTAATCCCTCCTGGAAATGTAAGAACTTTACTTTGTGCACTTCCTCTGTAAATCCTCCTGGAAATGTAAGAACTTTACTTTATGCACTTACTCTGTAATCCCTCCTGGAAATGTGAGAACTTTATTTATGCACTTCCTCTGTAATCCCTCCTGGAAATGTAATGACTCTACTTTGTGCATTTCCTCTATAATTCCTCCTGGAAATGTAAGAACTTTACTTTATGCACTTCCTCTGTAATCCCTCCTGGAAATGTAAGAAATCTACTTTGTGCACTTCCTCTGTAATCCCTCCTGGAAATGTAAGAACGTTGTGCATTTCCTCTGTAATTGCTCCTGGAAATGTAAGAACATTACTTTATGCACATCCCCTGTAATTCCTCCTGGAAATGTAAGTACTTTACTTTATGCACTTCCTCTGTAAATCCTCCTGAAAATGTAAGAACTTTACTTTGTGCACATCCCCTGTAATCCCTCCTGGAAATGTAAGAACTTTACTTTATGCACTTCCTCTGTAAATCCTCCTGGAATGTAAGAACTTTACTTTATGCACTTCCTCTGTACATCCTCCTGGAAATGTAAGAGCTTTACTTTATGCACTTCCTTCTTAAATCCTCCTGGAAATGTAAGAACTTTCCTTTATGCACTTCTTCTGTAATCCCTCCTGGAAATGTAAGAACTCTACTTTGTACATTTCCTCTATAATTCCTCCTGGAAATGTAAGAACTTTATGCACTTCTTCTGTAATCCCACCTGGAAATGGAAGAACTCTACTTTGTGCACATCCTCTGTAAGTCATCCTGGAAATGTAAGAACTTTACTTTATGCACTTCTTCTGTAATTCCTCATGGAAATGTAAGAACTTTACTTCATGTACTTCCTCTGCAATCACTCCTGGAAATGTAAGAACTCCACTTTGCACATCCCCTGTAATCCCTCCTGGAAATGTAAGAACTCTACTTTGTGCACTTCCTCTGTAATCCCTACTAGAAATGTAAGTACTCTATTTTGTGCATTTCCTCTATAATTCCTCCTGGAAATGTAAGAACTTTACTTTATGCACTTCCTCTGTAATCTCTCCTGGAAATGTAAGTACTTTACTTTATGCACTTCCTCTGTAATCCCTCCTGGGAATGTAAGAATGTTGTGCATTTCCTCTGTAATTCCTCCTGGAAATGTAAGAACTTTACTTTATGCACTTCCTCTGTAATCCCTCCTGGAAATGTAAGAACTTTACTTTATGCACTTCCTCAGTAATCCCTCCTGGAAATGTAAGAACTCTACTTTGTGCACTTCCTCTGTAATCCCTCCTGGAAATGTAAGAACTTTACTTTATGCACTTCCTCTGTAAATCCTTCTGGAAATGTAAGAACTTTACTTTGTGCACTTCCTCTGTAATCCCTCCTGGAAATGTAAGAAATCTACTTTGTGCACTTCCTCTGTAATCCCTCCTGGAAATGTAAGAACTTTACTTCATGCACTTTCTCTGTAATCCCTCCTGGAACTGTAAGGACTCTATTTTGTGTATTTCCTCTATAATTCCTCCTGGAAATGTAAGAACTTTACTTTATGCACTTCCTCTGTAATCTCTCCTAGAAAAGTAAGTACTTTACTTTAGGCACTTCCTCTGTAATCCCTCCTGGAAATGTAAGAAATCTACTTTGTGCACTTCCTCTGTAATCCCTCCTGGGATTGTAAGAATGTTGTGCATTTCCTCTGTAATTTTTCCTGGAAATGTAAGAACTTTACTTTATGCACTTCCTCTGTAATCCCTCCTGGAAATGTAAGAACTTTACTTTATGCACTTCCTCAGTAATCCCTCCTGGAAATGTAAGAACTCTACTTTGTGCACTTCCTCTGTAATCCCTCCTGGAAATGTAAGAACTTTACTTTCTGCAATTCCTCTGTAAATCCTTCTGGAAATGTAAGAAGTGTACTTTGTGCACTTCCTCTGTAATCCCTCCTGGAAATGTAAGGACTCTACTTTGTGCACTTCCTCTGTAATCCCTCCTGGAAATGTAAGAACTTTACTTTATGCACTTCCTCTGTAATCCCTCCTGGAAATGTAAGAACTTTACTTTATGCACTTCTTCTGTAATCCCTCCTGGAAATGTAAGAACTTTACTTTCTGCACTTCCTCTTTAATCCCTCCTGGAAATGTAAAAACTCTACTTTGTGCACTTCCTCTGTAATCCCTCCTGGAAATGTAAGAACTTTGTGCACTTCCTCTGTATTTCCTCCTGGAAATGTAAGAACTTTACTTTGTGCATTTCCTCTATAATTCCTCCTGGAAATGTAAGAACTTTACTTTATGCACTTCCTCAGTAATCCCTCCTGGAAATGTAAGAACTTTACTTTGTGCACTTCCTCTGTAAATCCTCCTGGAAATGTAAGAACTTTACTTTATGCACTTACTCTGTAATCCCTCCTGGAAATGTGAGAACTTTATTTATGCACTTCCTCTGTAATCCCTCCTGGAAATGTAATGACTCTACTTTGTGCATTTCCTCTATAATTCCTCCTGGAAATGTAAGAACTTTACTTTATGCACTTCCTCTGTAATCCCTCCTGGAAATGTAAGAAATCTACTTTGTGCACTTCTTCTGTAATCCCTCCTGGAAATGTAAGAACGTTGTGCATTTCCTCTGTAATTGCTCCTGGAAATGTAAGAACATTACTTTATGCACATCCCCTGTAAATCCTCCTGGAAATGTAAGAACTTTACTTTGTGCACATCCCCTGTAATCCCTCCTGGAAATGTAAGAACTTTACTTTATGCACTTCCTCTGTAAATCCTCCTGTAAATGTAAGAACTTTACTTTATTCACTTCCTCTGTAAATCCTCCTGGAAATGTAAGAACTTTACTTTATGCACTTCCTCTGTAAATCCTCCTGGAAATGTAAGAACTTTACTTTATGCACTTCTTCTGTAATCCCACCTGGAAATGTAAGAACTCTACTTTGTGCACTTCCTCTGTAAGTCATCCTGAAAATGTAAGAACTTTACTTTATGCACTTCCTCTGTAATACCTCCTGGAAATGTAAGAACTTTACTTTGTGCACTTCCTCTTTAATTCCTCATGGAAATGTAAGAACTTAACTTTATGTACTTCCTCTGCAATCCCTCCTGGAAATGTAAGAACTCTACTTTGTGCACATCCCCTGTAATCCCTCCTGGAAATGTAAGGACTCTATTTTGTGCATTTCCTCTATAATTCCTCCTGGAAATGTAAGAACTTTAATTTATGCACTTCCTCTGTAATCTCTCCTGGAAATGTAAGTACTTTACATTATGCACTTCCTCTGTAATCCCTCCTGGAAATATAAGAAATCTACTTTGTGCACTTCCTATGTAATCCCTCCTGGAAATGTAAGAAATCTACTTTGTGCACTTCCTCTTTAATCCCTCCTGGAAATGTAAGAAATCTACTTTGTGCACTTCCTCTGTAATCCCTCCTGGGAATGTAAGAATGTTGTGCATTTCCTCTGTAATTCCTCCTGGAAATGTAAGAACTTTACTTTATGCACTTCCTCTGTAATCCCTCCTGAAATGTAAGAACATTATTTTATGCACTTCCTCAGTAATCCCTCCTGGAAATGTAAGAACTCTACTTTGTGCACTTCCTCTGTAATCCCTCCTGGAAATGTAAGAACTTTACTTTATGCACTTCCTCTGTAAATCCTTCTGGAAATTAAAGAAATCTACTTTGTGCACTTCCTCTGTAATCCCTCCTGGAAATGTAAGAAATCTACTTTGTGCACTTCCTCTGTAATCCCTCCTGGAAATGTAAGAAATCTACTTCATGCACTTCCTCAGTAATCCCTCCTGGAAATGTAAGAACTCTACTTTGTGCACTTCCTCTGTAATCCCTCCTGGAAAAGTAAGAACTTTACTTTATGCACTTCCTATGTAATCCCTCCTGGAAATGTAAGAAATCTACCTTGTGCACTTCCTCTGTAATCCCTCCTGGAAATGTAAGAAATCTACTTTGTGCACTTCCTCTGTAATCCCTACTGGGAATGTAAGAATGTTGTGCATTTCCTCGGTAATTCCTCCTGGAAATGTAAGAACTTTACTTTCTGCACTTCCTCTTTAATCCCTCCTGGAAATGTAAGAACTTTACTTTCTGCACTTCCTCTTTAATCCCTCCTGGAAATGTAAAAACTCTACTTTGTGCACTTCCTCTGTAATCCGTCCTGGAAATGTAAGAACTTTGTGCACTTCCTCTGTAATTCCTCCTGGAAATGTAAGAACTCTACTTTATGCAATTCCTCTGTAATTCCTCCTGGAAATGTAAGAACTCTACTTTGTGCATTTCCTCTATAATTCCTCCTGGAAATGTAAGAACTTTACTTTATGCACTTCCTCAGTAATCCCTCCTGGAAATGTAAGAAATTTACTTTGTGCACTTCCTATGTAAATCTTCCTGGAAATGTAAGAACTTTACTTTATGCACTTCCTCTGTAATCCCTCCTGGAAATGTAAGAAATCTACTTTGTGCACTTCCTCTGTAATCCCTCCTGGAAATGTAAGAACGTTGTGCATTTCCTCTGTAATTGCTCCTGGAAATGTAACAACAATACTTTATGCACATCCCCTGTAATCCCTCCTGGAAATGTAAGAACTTTACTTTATGCACTTCCTCTGTAAATCCTCCTGGAAATGTAAGAACTTTACTTAGTGCACATCCCCTGTAATCCCGCCTGGAAATGTAAGAACTTTACTTTATGCACTTCCTCTGTAAATCCTCCTGGAAATGTAAGAACTTTACTTTATGCACTTCATCTGTAAATCCTCCTGGAAATGTAAGAACTTTACTTTATGCACTTCTTCTGTAATCCCTCCTGGAAATGTAAGAACTCTACTTTGTGCATTTCCTCTATAATTCCTCCTGGAAATGTAAGAACTTTATGCACTTCTTCTGTAATCCCACCTGGAAATGTAAGAACTCTACTTTGTGCACATCCTCTGTAAGTCATCCTGGAAATGTAAGAACTTTACTTTATGCACTTCCTCTGTAATACCTCCTGGAAATGTAAGAACTTTACTTTGTGCACTTCCTCTTTAATTCCTCATGGAAATGTAAGAACTTTACTTTATGTACTTCCTCTGCAATCCCTCCTGGAAATGTAAGAACTCTACTTTGTGCACATCCCCTGTAATCCCTCCTGGAAATGTAAGAACTTTACTTTATGCACTTCCTCTGTAAATCCTCCTGGAAATGTAAGAACTTTACTTTGTTCACATCCCCTGTAATCCCTCCTGGAAATGTAAGAACTTTACTTTATGCACTTCCTCTGTAAATCCTCCTGGAAATGTAAGAACTTTATTTTATGCACTTCATCTGTAAACCCTCCTGGAAATGTAAGAACTTTACTTTATGCACTTCCTCTGTAAATCCTCCTGGAAATGTAAGAACTCTACTTTGTGCACTTCCTCTGTAATCCCTCCTGGAAATGTAAGAACTTTACTTTATGCACTTCCTCTGTAAATCCTCCTGGAAATGTAAGAACTCTACTTTGTGCACTTCCTCTGTAATCCCTCCTGGAAATGTAAGAACTTTACTTTATGCACTTCCTATGTAATCCCTCCTGGAAATGTAAGAAATCTACTTTGTGCACTTCCTCTGTAATCCCTCCTGGAAAAGTAATAAATCTACTTTGTGCACTTCCTCTGTAATCCCTCCTGGGAATGTAAGAATGTTGTGCGTTTCCTCTGTAATTCCTCCTGGAAATGTAAGAACTTTACTTTCTGCACTTCCTCTTTAATCCCTCCTGGAAATGTAAGAACTTTACTTTCTGCACTTCCTCTTTAATCCCTCCTGGAAATGTAAAAACTCTACTTTGTGCACTTCCTCTGTAATCCGTCCTGGAAATGTAAGAACTTTGTGCACTTCCTCTGTAATTCCTCCTGGAAATGTAAGAACTCTACTTTATGCAATTCCTCTGTAATTCCTCCTGGAAATGTAAGAACTCTACTTTGTGCATTTCCTCTATAATTCCTCCTGGAAATGTAAGAACTTTACTTTATGCACTTCCTCAGTAATCCCTCCTGGAAATGTAAGAACTTTACTTTGTGCACTTTCTATGTAAATCCTCCTGGAAATGTAAGAACTTTACTTTATGCACTTACTCTGTAATCCCTCCTGGAAATGTAAGAACTTTACTTTATGCACTTCCTCTGTAATCCCTCCTGGAAATGTAAGAAATCTACTTTGTGCACTTCCTCTGTAATCCCTCCTGGAAATGTAAGAACGTTGTGCATTTCCTCTGTAATTGCTCCTGGAAATGTAAGAACATTACTTTATGCACATCCCCTGTAATCCCTCCTGGAAATGTAAGAACTTTACTTTATGCACTTCCTCTGTAAATCCTCCTGGAAATGTAAGAACTTTACTTTGTGCACATCCCCTGTAATCCCTCCTGGAAATGTAAGAACTTTACTTTATGCACTTCCTCTGTAAATCCTCCTGGAAATGTAAGAACTTTACTTTATGCACTTCATCTGTAAATCCTCCTGGAAATGTAAGAACTTTACTTTATGCACTTCTTCTGTAATCCCTCCTGGAAATGAAAGAACTCTACTTTGTGCATTTCCTCTATAATTCCTCCTGGAAATGTAAGAACTTTATGCACTTCTTCTGTAATCCCACCTGGAAATGTAAGAACTCTACTTTGTGCACATCCTCTGTAAGTCATCCTGGAAATGTAAGAACTCTACTTTGTGCACATCCCCTGTAATCCCTCCTGGAAATGTAAGGACTCTACTTTGTGCACTTCCTCTGTAATCCCTCCTGGAAATGTAAGGACTCTATTTTGTGCATTTCCTCTATAATTCCTCCTGGAAATGTGAGAACTTTACTTTATGCACTTCCTCTGTAATCCCTCCAGGAAATATAAGAACTTTACTTTATGCACTTACTCTGTAAATACTCCTGGAAATGTAAGAACTCTACTTTCTGCACTTCCTCTTTAATTCCTCATGGAAATGTAAGAACTTTACTTTATGCGCTTCCTCTGTAATCCCTCCTGAAAATGTAAGGACTCTATTTTGTGCACTTCCTCTGTAATCCCTCCTGGAAATGTAAGGACTCTACTTTCTGCACTTCCTCTTTAATTCCTCATGGAAATGTAAGAACTTTACTATATGCAATTCCTCTGTAATCCCTCCTGGAAATGTAAGAACTTTACTTTATGCACTTCCTCTGTAATCCCTCCTGGAAATGTAAGAACTTTACTTTATGCACTTCCTCTTTAATCCCTCCTGGAAATGTAAGAAATCTACTTCGTGCACTTCCTCTGTAATCCCTCCTGGAAATGTAAGAATGTTGTGCATTTCCTCTGTAATTCCTCCTGGAAATTTAAGAACTTTACTTTATGCACTTCCTCTGTAATCCCTCCTGGAAATGTAAGAACTTTACTTTATGCACTTCCTCTGTAATCCCTCCTGGAAATGTAAGAACTTTACTTTGTGCACTTCCTCTGTAAATCCTCCTGGAAACGTAAGAACTTTACTTTATGCACTTCCTCTGTAATCCCTTCTGGAAATGTAAGAACTATACTTTGTGCATTTCCACTATAATTCCTCCTGGAAATGTAAGAACTTTACTTTATGCAAGTCCACTGTAATCCCTCCTGGAAATGTAAGAACTTTACTTTATGCACTTCCTCTGTAATCCCTCCTGGAAATGTAAGAAATCTACTTTGTGCACTTCCTCTGTAAGTCCTCCTGGAAATGTAAGAACTTTACTTTATGCACTTCCTCTGTAATCCCTTCTGGAAATGTAAGAACTTTACTTTATGCACTTCCTCTGTAATCCCTCCTGGAAATGTAAGAACTTTACTTTGTGCACTTCCTCTGTAAGTCCTCCTGGAAATGTAAGAACTTTACTTTATGCACTTCCTCTGTAATCCCTCCTGGAAATGTAAGAACTTTACTTTATGCACTTCCTCTTTAATCCCTCCTGGAAATGTAAGAAATCTACTTCGTGCACTTCCTCTGTAATCCCTCCTGGAAATGTAAGAATGTTGTGCATTTCCTCTGTAATTCCTCCTGGAAATTTAAGAACTTTACTTTATGCACTTCCTCTGTAATCCCTCCTGGAAATGTAAGAACTTTACTTTATGCACTTCCTCTGTAATCCCTCCTGGAAATGTAAGAACTTTACTTTGTGCACTTCCTCTGTAAATCCTCCTGGAAACGTAAGAACTTTACTTTATGCACTTCCTCTGTAATTCCTTCTGGAAATGTAAGAACTATACTTTGTGCATTTCCACTATAATTCCTCCTGGAAATGTAAGAACTTTACTTTATGCAAGTCCACTGTAATCCCTCCTGGAAATGTAAGAACTTTACTTTATGCACTTCCTCTGTAATCCCTCCTGGAAATGTAAGAAATCTACTTTGTGCACTTCCTCTGTAAGTCCTCCTGGAAATGTAAGAACTTTACTTTATGCACTTCCTCTGTAATCCCTTCTGGAAATGTAAGAACTTTACTTTATGCACTTCCTCTGTAATCCCTCCTGGAAATGTAAGAACTTTACTTTGTGCACTTCCTCTGTAATCCCTCCTGGAATTGTAAGAACTTTACTTTATGCACTTCCTCTGTAATCCCTTCTGGAAATGTAAGAACTTTACTTTATGCACTTCCTCTGTAATCCCTCCTGGAAATGTAAGGACTCTACTTTGTGCATTTCCTCTATAATTCCTCCTGGAAATGTAAGAACTTTACTTTATGCACTTCCTCTGTAATCCCTCCCGGAAATGTAAGAAATCTTCTTTGTGCACCTCCTTTGTAATCCCTCCTGGAAATGTAAGAAATCTACTTTGTGCACTTCCTCTTTAATCCCTCCTGTATATGTAAGAATGTTGTGCATTTCCTCTGTAATTCCTCCTGGAAATGTAAGAACTTTACTTTATGCACTTCCTCTGTAATCCCTTCTGGAAATTTAAGAACTTTACTTTATGCACTTCCTGTGTAATCCCTCCTGGAAATGTAAGAACTTTACTTTATGCACTTCCTCTGTAAATCCTTCTGGAAATCTAAGAACTTTACTTTGTGCACATCCCCTGTAATCCCTCCTGGAAATGTAAGGACTCTACTTTGTGCACTTCCTCTGTAATCCCTCCTGGAAATGTAAGAACTTTACTTTCTGCACTTCCTCTTTAATCCCTCCTGGAAATGTAAAAACTCTACTTTGTGCACTTCCTTTGTAATCCCTCCTGGAAATGTAAGAACTTTACTTTATGCACTTCCTCTGTAATCCCTCCTGGAAATGTAAGAACTTTACTTTATGCACTTCCTCTGTAATCCCTCCTGGAAATGTAAGAAATCTTCTTTGTGCATTTCCTCTGTAATCCCTCCTGGAAATGTAAGAAATCTACTTTGTGCACTTCCTCTGTAATCCCTCCTGGAAATGTAAGAATGTTGTGCATTTCCTCTGTAATCCCTCCTGGAAATGTAAGAACTTTACTTTATGCACTTCCTCTGTAATCCCTCCTGGAAATGTAAGAACTTTACTTTATACACTTCCTCTGTAAATCCTTCTGGAAATGTAAGAACTTTACTTTGTGCACATCCCCTGTAATCCCTCCTGGAAATGTAAGGACTCTACTTTGTGCACTTCCTCTGTAATCCCTCCTGGAAATGTAAGGACTCTACTTTGTGCACTTCCTCTGTAATCCCTCCTGGAAATGTAAGAACTTTACTTTCTGCACTTCCTCTTTAATCCCTCCTGGAAATGTAAAAACTCTACTTTGTGCACTTCCTTTGTAATCCCTCCTGGAAATGTAAGAACTTTGTGTAGTTCCTCTGTAATTTCTCCTGGAAATGTAAGAACTCTACTTTATGCAGTTCCTCTGTAATTCCTCCTGGAAATGTAAGAACTCTACTTTGTGCATTTCCTCTATAATTCCTCCTGGAAATGTAAGCACTTTACTTTATGCACTTCCTCTGTAATCCCTCCTGGAAATGTAAGAATTTTACTTTATGCACTTCCTCTGTAATCCCTCCTGGAAATTTAAGAACTCTACTTTGCGCATTTCCTCTATAATTCCTCCTGGAAATGTAAGAACTTTACTTTATGCACTTCCTCTGTAATCCCTCCTGGAATTGTAAGAACTTTACTTTATGCCCTTCCTCTGTAAATACTCCTGGAAATGTAAGAACTCTACTTTCTGCACTTCCTCTTTAATTTCTCATGGAAATGTAAGAACTTTACTTTAGGCACTTCCTCTGTAATCCCTCCTGGAAATGTAAGAACTTTACTTTTTGCACTTCCTCTGTAAATACTCCTGGAAATGTAAGAACTTTGCTATATGCACTTCCTCTGTAATCCCTCCTGGAAATGTAAGAACGTTGTGCATTTCCTCTGCAATTGCTCCTAGAAATGTAATAAATTTACTTTATGCACTTCCTCTGTAAATCCTCCTGGAAATGTAAGAACTTTACTTTATGCACTTCCTCTATAATCCCTCCTGGAAATGTAAGAACTTTACTTTATGCACTTCCTCTGTAAATCCTCCTGGAAATGTAAGAACTTTACTTTATGCACTTCCTCTGTAAATCCTCCTGGAAATGTAAGAACTTTACTTTATGCACTTCCTCTGTAATCCCTCCTGGAAATGTAAGAACTTTACTTTATGCACTTCCTCTGTAAATCCTCCTGGAAATGTAAGAACTTTACTTTGTGCACATCCCCTGTAATCTCTCCTGGAAATGTAAGGACTCTACTTTATGCACTTCTTCTGTAATCCCTCCTGGAAATGTAAGAACTCTACTTTGTACACTTCCTCTGTAATCCCTCCTGGAAATGTAACAACTTTACGTTATGCACTTCCTCTGTAAATACTCCTGGAAATGTAAGAACTCTACTTTCTGCACTTCCTCTTTAATTCCTCATGGAAATGTAAGAACTTAACTTTATTCTCTTCCTCTGTAATCCCTCCTGGAAATGCAAGAACTTAACATTTTGCAATTCCTCTGTAAATACTCCTGGAAATGTAAGAACTTTACTTTATGCACTTCCTCTGTAATCCCTCCTGGAAATGTAAGAACTTTACTTTGTGCACTTCCTCTGTAATCCCTCCTGGAAATGTAAGGACTCTACTTTGTGCACTTCCTCTGTAATCCCTCCTGGAAATGTAAGAACTTTACTTTATGCACTTCCTCTGTAATCCCTCCTGGAAATTTAAGAAATCTACTTTGTGCACTTCCTCTGTAATCCCTCCTGGAAATGTAAGAACGTTGTGCATTTCCTCTGTAATTCCTCCTGGAAATGTAAGAACTTTACTTTATGCACATCCCCTGTAATCCCTCCTGTAAATGTAAGAACTTTACTACATGCACTTCCTCTGTAATCCCTCCTGGAAATGTAAGAACTTTACTTTATGCACTGCCTCTGTACATCCTCCTGGAAATGTAAGAACTTTACTTTATGCACTTCCTCTGTAATTCCTCCTGGAAATGTAAGAAATCTACTTTGTGCACTTCCTCTGTAATCCCTCCTGGAAATGTAAGAACGTTGTGCATTTCCTCTGTAATTCCTCCTGGAAAGGTAAGAACTTTACTTTATGCACTTCCTCTGTAATCCTTCCTGGAAATATAAAAAAAAAACATAAAAAATTGACAGCTCTCCTGACAGGTTTATTTTAGTCTATTCCTCAATGAAATACCAATTCAGAAACCTCATTTTTTAAGTAAGGTTTATGCAGTTCCTCTGTTATCCCTCCTGGAAATGTGTGATTAATTTGATTGTTGGTGTTTCCATTCTCCTTGTCAATGGGTTGTATCCATACATATACTGTCTTTCCTTAATGGGGAGGGTTACACCCAGCTTTCATTTATTCATACATTTCCAGGAGGGCTAACAAGAGGAACAGTACTGTATAAAGCAGAGTTAAATAAAAGATATTACAAAATTCAGCTATCCAGACATGTTTGTTTTTAATAAATTCCCATATTTCTCATGAAATACCTTTTCAGAAGCCTCATTTCTAAGAACTAAGCTCTATGCAGTTCCTCTGTTATCTCTCCTGGAAATGTGTGAATAAATTGACAGCCAAAGTCCCCATTCTGTTTGTCAATGGGATGTCTAATCAAGTGTGTCAATGGCAGACTGTGTAGAGACATCTCCATGGGGAAAGGCAAAGCCTAGCTGTCAATTAAAAAAAAAACATTTCCAGGAGGGGTAAAAGAGGAAAAGCACAAAACAGAGTTCAATAAAATATTTTATAGAATTATCCTTTCCAGACATATCTGTTTTAGTACACTCCCATATTCTGCATGAAATGACAATTTTAGATTATCTCTACTTTCACCCTCTGTTGTCCCTCCTGGGAATGAATGAGTAATCTGAAAACTGGGTGTTGCCATTCCCTTGTCCATACCCACTGTGCAATCAATGATAAAACTGTGTAGAATAACATCCCATGGAGCACGGTAATACTAAGCTGTCAATTTATTTCTACATTTCCAGGAGGGAGAGCAGAGAAACGGCACAACAGTGAGTTCTAAAATGCTCAGAAGTATCTACTAAAACAGATGGAATTAAGCCCATAGAGATCGTTTGTAAATTGCCGACTTCTCGGAGTCATTTCTCTACACCTAAAAATGCAAATTTTCCTTTCGTACAACAAATAAAAAAAAGATTATTATTCGTTTTATGCAGAACGGAGTGAAAGAAATAAGGGATTATTATTACCGATCTCCTCCTCCCTCCGCGTATATAGCAGGAGGAAAGATCCAAGGATTGTTTTTTAATATGGTTTCACATAAAAGGTTGGATGACAAACATCTTCAAGGAGTTCAACCCCTATTATGTGCGGCATAAAGCAGGATGGAACAGCCACTCGCTCAGTGAGCTCTGCTCGCTCTGCGGCTGCTGCCAGGGGATTATACACAGTGACATATTATTTTTTAGCCAATAGATTACTCATCTAAATGGCGGTAAATAAAGATTACCCAAAATAAGGTGCACGTAAGCCGTCCAGTATTGTTATGGGTGTTTTCTAAAAAATAGAGTGAGGAAGCACAGGAATGGTGGAGGAGTGAGGAAGCACAGGAATGGTGGTGGACTGAGGAAGCACAGGAATGGTGGAGGAGTGAGGAAGCACAGGAATGGTGGTGGACTGAGGAAGCACAGGAATGGTGGAGGAGTGAGGAAGCACAGGAATGGTGGAGGGGTGAGGAAGCACAGGAATGGTGGAGGAGTGAGGAAGCACAGGAATGGTGGTGGACTGAGGAAGCACAGGAATGGTGGGGGAGTAAGGAAGCACAGGAATGGTGGAGGACTGAGAAAGCACAGGAATGGTGGAGGAGTGAGGAAGCACAGGAATGGTGGAGGGGTGACGAAACACAGGAATGGTGGAGGAGTGAGGAAGCACAGGAATGGTGGAGGGGTGAGGAAGCACAGGAATGGTGGAGGGGTGAGGAAGCACAGGAATGGTGGAGGGGTGAGGAAGCACAGGAATGGTGGAGGAGTGAGGAAGCACAGGAATGGTGAAGGAGTGAGGAAGCACAGGAATGGTGAAGGAGTGAGGAAGCACAGGAATGGCAGAAGACTGAGGAAGCACAGGAATGGTGGAGGGGTCAGGAAGCACAGGAATGGTGGAGGGGTCAGGAAGCACAGGAATGGTGGAGGAGTGAGGAAGCACAGGAATGGCAGAAGACTGAGGAAGCACAGGAATGGCAGAAGACTGAGGAAGCACAGGAATGGCAGAAGACTGAGGAAGCACAGGAATGGCAGAGGACTGAGGAAGCACAGGAATGGCAGAGGGCTGAGGAAGCAGAGAAATGGGGGAGGACTGACTGAGGAAGCACAGGAATGGCAGAGGACTAAGGAAGCACAGGAATGGCAGAAGACTGAGGAAGCAGAGGAATGGTGGAGGACTGACTGAGGAAGCACAGGAATGGCAGAGGACTAAGGAAGCACAGGAATGGCAGAAGACTGAGGAAGCAGAGGAATGGTGGAGGACTGACTGAGGAAGCACAAGAATGGCGGAGGACTGACTGAAGAAGCACAGGATTGGCGGAGGACTAAGGAAGCACAGGGATGGCAGAAGACTGAGGAAGCACAGGAATGGCAGAAGACTGAGGAAGCACAGGAATGGTGGAGGAGTGAGGAAGCACAGGAATGGCAGAAGACTGAGGAAGCACAGGAATGGCAGAGGACTGAGGAAGCACAGGAATGGCAGAAGACTGTGGATGCCCAGGAATGGCAGAAGACTGAGGAAGCAAAGTTGTTAGCTAACCATTACTTACAAATTGCAGGGGATCCTTGCACTGGACGCCCCACCAAGAACCTGTCACCTCCTAAAAATTGGGCTCTGGGTCCTGGAAGCCAGACTCTCAGCCTAAAAGGAGCAGTAGGGCACATGCTTGACCTCAGCTCCATTCATACAGGACTGTTGGAAACGGTGGAGCGCTGTACTGGGCTTTCTCCAGCAGTAGCAGTCCTATAGACAATGATTCACATGGAGGTTGAGCATTCAAGATGGGACTGATCCTCAAGATCCATAACCGTCTTCCATGGGGAACCTCAAGTAGCGAGTAAACTACCCCCCCCCCCATCCTGTAATTTTGGGATTACTTTAAATTCTGGGAATCCTCTCTTCGTAGGGTCTGCAGTGGGATCTCTGAAGGTCAAGGAACCTATGGAGTACTCCCTTTTCTATGGCCCCTGCAATAAAACAATTGAAAGGGGAGAATGGTCCAACGATCAAGGAGGGGCCAGCACCCTTTTCTCTATGTACGCCCCTGAATATGTCACCGCATTTTTATGAAGAACCACAAATCCTGAAATCCTGTAGGCTCTTGAAATTTGCTGGTGGGTAATCGGAGCCCACTTTTACTCAGCTCCCAATTAACCCTTTGCATGCTACACCGTATATATATATATGTGTATATATATATATATATATCTGTAGCTTTGTCGCGATAAAAACATGGGGGCTCGGACACATTTCTTGCACTTGGGCCACAAGCTGTTAATGTCCACCCCAACTTTTTTCAACCTATGTAACTATGTAGAATGCACATAAGGAAAATGCTTGAAATGCAATTCCCAATAATATTATTGGTGTATGGCATTACATGTTAAGCAGTTGTCTTTGGTGTATGGCATTGTCTGTTAAGCAGTTGTCTTTAGTTTTTGGCATTGTCTGCTAAGCAGTTGTCTTTAGTTTATGGCTTTGCCTGTTAAGCAGTTGTCTTTGGTGGATGGCATTGCCTGTTAAGCAGTTGTCTTTGGTGTATGGCATTGTCTGTTAAGCAGTTGTCTTTGGTGTATGGCATTGTCTGCTAAGCAGTTGTCTTTAGTTTATGGCGTTTTCTGTTAAGCAGTTGTCTTTGGTGTATGGCATTGTCTGTTAAGCAGTTGTCTTTGGTGTATGGCATTGTCTGTTAAGCAGTTGTGTTTGGTGTATGGCATTGTCTGTTAAGCAGTTGTCTTTGGTGTATGGCATTGTCTGTTAAGCAGTTGTCTTTGGTGTATGGCATTGTCTGTTAAGCAGTTGTCTTTGGTGTATGGCATTGCCTGTTAAGCAGTAATCTTTGGTGTATGGCATTGTCTGTTAAGCAGTTGTCTTTAGTTTATGGCGTTGTCTGTTAAGCAGTTGTCTTTGGTGTATGGCATTGTCTGTTAAGCAGTTGTCTTTAGTTTATGGCGTTGTCTGTTAAGCAGTTGTCTTTGGTGTATGGCATTGTCTGTTAAGCAGTTGTCTTTGGTGTATGGCATTGTCTGTTAAGCAGTTGTCTTTAGTTTATGGCGTTGTCTGTTAAGCAGTTGTCTTTGGTGTATGGCATTGTCTGTTAAGCAGTTGTCTTTGGTGTATGGCATTGTCTGTTAAGCAGTTGTCTTTGGTGTATGGCATTGTCTGTTAAGCAGTTGTCTTTAGTTTATGGCGTTGTCTGTTAAGCAGTTGTCTTTGGTGTATGGCATTGTCTGATAAGCAGTTGTCTTTAGTGTATGGCATTGTCTGTTAAGCAGTTGTATTTGGTGTATGGCATTGTCTGTTAAGCAGTTGTCTTTGGTGTATGGCATTGTCTGTTAAGCAGTTGTCTTTGGTGTATGGCATTGTCTGTTAAGCAGTTGTCTTTGGTGTATGGCATTGTCTGTTAAGAAGTTGTCTTTGGTGTATGGCATTGTCTGTTAAGCAGTTGTCTTTAGATTATGGCGTTGTCTGTTAAGCATTTGTCTTTGGTGTATGGCATTGTCTGTTAAGCAGTTGTCTTTGGTGTATGGCATTGTCTGTTAAGCAGTTGTCTTTGGTGTATGGCATTGTCTGTTAAGCAGTTGTCTTTGGTGTATGGCATTGTCTGTTAAGCAGTTGTCTTTGGTGTATGGCATTGTCTGTTAAGCAGTTGTCTTTGGTGTATGGCAGTGTCTGTTAAGCAGTTGTCTTTGGTGTATGGCATTGTCTGTTAAGCAGTTGTCTTTGGTGTATGGCATTGTCTGTTAAGCAGTTGTCTTTGGTGTATGACATTGTCTGTTAAGCAGTTGTCTTTGGTGTATGGCATTGTCTGTTAAGTAGTTGTCTTTGGTGTATGGCATTGTCTGTTAAGCAGTTGTCTTTGGTGTATGGCAGTGTCTGTTAAGCAGTTGTCTTTAGTTTATGGCGTTGTCTGTTAAGCAGTTGTCTTTAGTTTATGGCGTTGTCTGTTAAGCAGTTGTCTTTGGTGTATGGCATTGTCTGCTAAGCAGTTGTCTTTAGTTTATGGCATTGTCTGTTAAGCAGTTGTCTTTGGTGTATGGCATTGTCTGCTAAGCAGTTGTCTTTAGTTTATGGCGTTGTCTGTTAAGCAGTTGCATTTAGTTTATGGCGTTGTCTGTTAAGCAGTTGTCTTTGGTGTATGGCATTGTCTGCTAAGCAGTTGTCTTTAGTTTATGGCATTGCCTGTTAAGCAGTTGTCTTTAGTGTATGGCATTGTCTGTTAAGCAGTTGTCTTTGGTGTATGGCATTGTCTGTTAAGCAGTTGTCTTTGGTGTATGGCTGTGTCTGTTAAGCAGTTGTATTTGGTGTATGGCATTGTCTGTTAAGCAGTTGTCTTTGGTGTATGGCATTGTCTGTTAAGCAGTTGTCTTTGGTGTATGGTGTTGTCTGTTAAGCAGTTGTCTTTGGTGTATGGCATTGTCTGCTAAGCAGTTGTCTTTAGTTTATGGTGTTGTCTGTTAAGCAGTTGTATTTAGTTTATGGCGTTGTCTGTTAAGCAGTTGTCTTTGGTGTATGGCATTGTCTGTTAAGCAGTTCTCTTCGGTGTATGGCATTGTCTGTTAAGCAGTTGTCTTTGGTGTATGGCATTGTCTGTTAAGCAGTTGTCTTTGGTGTATGGCATTGCCTGTTAAGCAGTTGTCTTTGGTGTATGGCGTTGTCTGCTAAGCAGTTGTCTTTAGTTTATGGCATTGTCTGTTAAGCAGTTGTCTTTGGTGTATGGCATTGTCTGTTAAACAGTTGTCTTTGGTGTATGGCATTGTCTGTTAAGCAGTTGTCTTTGGTGTATGGCATTGCCTGTTAAGCAGTTGTCTTTAGTTTTTAGCATTGTCTGCTAAGCAGTTGTCTTTAGTTTATGGCATTGCCTGTTAAGCAGTTGTCTTTAGTGTATGGCATTGTCTATTAAGCAGTTGTCTTTGGTGTATGGCATTGCTTGTTAAGCAGTTGTCTTTGGTGTATGGCATTGCCTGTTAAGCAGTTGTCTTTGGTGTATGTCATTGTCTGCTAAGCAGTTGTCTTTAGTTTATGGCGTTGTCTGTTATGCAGTTGTCTTTGGTGTATGGCATTGTCTGTTAAGCAGTTGTCTTTGGTGTATGGCATTGCCTGTTAAGCAGTTGTCTTTGGTGTATGTCATTGTCTGCTAAGCAGTTGTCTTTAGTTTATGGCGTTGTCTGTTATGCAGTTGTCTTTGGTGTATGGCATTGTCTGTTAAGCAGTTGTCTTTGGTGTATGGCATTGCCTGTTAAGCAGTTGTCTTTGGTGTATGGCAGTGTCTGCTAACCAGTTGTCTTTAGTTTATGGCATTGTCTGTTAAGCAGTTGTCTTTGGTGTATGGCATTGTCTGTTAAACAGTTGTCTTTGGTGTATGGCATTGTCTGTTAAGCAGTTGTCTTTGGTGTATGGCATTGCCTGTTAAGCAGTTGTCTTTAGTTTTTAGCATTGTCTGCTAAGCAGTTGTCTTTAGTTTATGGCATTGCCTGTTAAGCAGTTGTCTTTAGTGTATGGCATTGTCTATTAAGCAGTTGTCTTTGGTGTATGGCATTGCTTGTTAAGCAGTTGTCTTTGGTGTATGGCATTGTCTGTTAAGCAGTTGTCTTTGGTGTATGGCATTGCCTGTTAAGCAGTTGTCTTTGGTGTATGGCGTTGTCTGCTAAGCAGTTGTCTTTAGTTTATGGCATTGTCTGTTAAGCAGTTGTCTTTGGTGTATGGCATTGTCTGTTAAACAGTTGTCTTTGGTGTATGGCATTGTCTGTTAAGCAGTTGTCTTTGGTGTATGGCATTGCCTGTTAAGCAGTTGTCTTTAGTTTTTAGCATTGTCTGCTAAGCAGTTGTCTTTAGTTTATGGCATTGCCTGTTAAGCAGTTGTCTTTAGTGTATGGCATTGTCTATTAAGCAGTTGTCTTTGGTGTATGGCATTGCTTGTTAAGCAGTTGTCTTTGGTGTATGGCATTGCCTGTTAAGCAGTTGTCTTTGGTGTATGTCATTGTCTGCTAAGCAGTTGTCTTTAGTTTATGGCGTTGTCTGTTATGCAGTTGTCTTTGGTGTATGGCATTGTCTGTTAAGCAGTTGTCTTTGGTGTATGGCATTGCCTGTTAAGCAGTTGTCTTTGGTGTATGTCATTGTCTGCTAAGCAGTTGTCTTTAGTTTATGGCGTTGTCTGTTATGCAGTTGTCTTTGGTGTATGGCATTGTCTGTTAAGCAGTTGTCTTTGGTGTATGGCATTGCCTGTTAAGCAGTTGTCTTTGGTGTATGGCAGTGTCTGTTAAGCAGTTGTCTTTGGTGTATGGCATTGCCTGTTAAGCAGTTGTCTTTGGTGTATGTCATTGTCTGCTAAGCAGTTGTCTTTAGTTTATGGCGTTGTCTGTTATGCAGTTGTCTTTGGTGTATGGCATTGTCTGTTAAGCAGTTGTCTTTGGTGTATGGCATTGCCTGTTAAGCAGTTGTCTTTGGTGTATGGCAGTGTCTGTTAAGCAGTTGTCTTTGGTGTATGGCATTGCCTGTTAAGCAGTTGTCTTTGGTGTATGTCATTGTCTGCTAAGCAGTTGTCTTTAGTTTATGGCGTTGTCTGTTAAGCAGTTGTCTTTGGTGTATGGCATTGCCTGTTAAGCAGTTGTCTTTGGTGTATGGCAATGTCTGTTAAGCAGTTGTCTTTGGTGTATGGCATTGTCTGTTAAGCAGTTGTCTTTGGTGTATGGCATTGTCTGTTAAGCAGTTGTCTTTGGTGTATGGCATTGTCTGTTAAGCAGTTGTCTTTTGTGTATGGCATTGCCTGTTAAGCAGTTGTCTATAGTGTATGGCATTGTCTGTTAAGCAGTTGTCTTTGGTGTATGGCATTGTCTGTTAAGCAGTTGTCTTTAGTTTATGGCGTTGTCTGTTAAGCAGTTGTCTTTGGTGTATGTCATTGTCTGCTAAGCAGTTGTCTTTAGTTTATGGCGTTGTCTGTTAAGCAGTTGTATTTGGTGTATGGCATTGCCTGTTAAGCAGTTGTCTTTGGTGTATGGCATTGCCTGTTAAGCAGTTGTCTTCGGTGTATGTCATTGTCTGCTAAGCAGTTGTCTTTAGTTTATGGCGTTGTCTGTTAAGCAGTTGTCTTTGGTGTATGGCATTGCCTGTTAAGCAGTTGTCTTTGGTGTATGGCAGTGTCTGTTAAGCAGTTGTCTTTGGTGTATGGCATTGCCTGTTAAGCAGTTGTCTTTGGTGTATGGCATTGTCTGTTATGTAGTTGTCTTTGGTGTATGGCAGTGTCTGTTAAGCAGTTGTCTTTGGTGTATGGCATTGCCTGTTAAGCAGTTGTCTTTGGTGTATGGCATTGTCTGTTAAGCAGTTGTCTTTAGTTTTTGGCATTGTCTGCTAAGCAGTTGTCTTTAGTTTATGGCGTTGCCTGTTAAGCAGTTGTCTTTGGTGTATGGCATTGCCTGTTAAGCAGTTGTCTTTGGTGTATGGCATTGCCTGTTAAGCAGTTGTCTTTGGTGTATGGCATTGTCTGTTAAGCAGTTGTCTTTGGTGTATGGCATTGCCTGTTAAGCAGTTGTCTTTGATGTATGGCATTGTCTGTTAAGCAGTTGTCTTTGGTGTATGGCATTGCCTGTTAAGCAGTTGTATTTGGTGCATGGCAGTGTCTGTTAAGCAGTTGTCTTTGGTGTATGGCATTGCCTGTTAAGCAGTTGTCTTTGTTGTATGGCATTGTCTGTTAAGCAGTTGTCTTTGGTGTATGGCATTGCCTGTTAAGCAGTTGTCTTTAGTTTTTGGCATTGTCTGCTAAGCAGTTGTCTTTAGTTTATGGCGTTGCCTGTTAAGCAGTTGTCTTTGGTGTATGGCATTGCCTGTTAAGCAGTTGTCTTTGGTGTATGGCATTGTCTGTTAAGCAGTTGTCTTTGGTGTATGGCATTGTCTGTTAAGCAGTTGTCTTTGGTGTATGGCATTGTCTGTTAAGCAGTTGTCTTTGGTGTATGGCATTGCCTGTTAAGCAGTTGTCTTTAGTGTATGGCATTGTCTGTTAAGCAGTTGTATTTGGTGTATGGCATTGTCTGTTAAGCAGTTGTCTTTGGTGTATGGCATTGCCTGTTAAGCAGTAATCTTTGGTGTACGGTAGTGTCTGTTAAGCAGTTGTCTTTGGTGTATGGCATTGTCTGTTAAGCAGTTGTCTTTGGTGTATGGCATTGCCTGTTAACCAGTTGTCTTTGGTGTATGGCATTGTCTGTTAAGCAGTTGTCTTTGGTGTATGGCATTGTCTGTTAAGCAGTTGTCTTTGGTGTACGGCATTGCCTGTTAAGCAGTTGTCTATAGTGTATGGCATTGCCTGTTAAGCAGTTGTCTTTGGTGTATGGCATTGTCTGTTAAGCAGTTGTCTTTGGTGTATGGCATTGTCTGTTAAGCAGTTGTCTTTGGTGTATGGCATTGTCTATTAAGCAGTTGTCTTTGGTGTATGGCATTGTCTGTTAAGCAGTTGTCCTTGGTGTATGGCATTGCCTGTTAAGCAGTTGTCTTTGGTGTATGGCATTGCCTGTTGAGCAGCTGTCTTCAGTGTATGGCATTGCCTGTTAAGCAGTTGTCTTTAGTGTATGTCATTGCCTGTTAAGCAGTTGTCTTTGGTGTATGGGATTGCCTGTTTAGCAGTTGTCTTTGGTGTATGTCATTGTCTGCTAAGCAGTTGTCTTTAGTTTATGGCGTTGTCTGTTAAGCAGTTGTCTTTGGTGTATGGCGTTGTCTGTTAAGCAGTTGTCTTTGGTGTATGGCATTGTCTGTTAAGCAGTTGTCTTTGGTGTATGGCATTGTCTGTTAAGCAGTTGTCTTTGGTGTATGGCATTGTCTGTTAAGCAGTTGTCTTTGGTGTATGGCATTGTCTGTTAAGCAGTTGTCTTTGGTGTATGGCATTGCCTGTTAAGCAGTTGTCTTTGGTGTATGGCATTGCCTGTTAAGCAGTTGTCTTTAGTGTATGGCATTGTCTGTTAAGCAGTTGTATTTGGTGTATGGCATTGTCTGTTAAGCAGTTGTCTTTGGTGTATGGCATTGCCTGTTAAGCAGTCATCTTTGGTGTACGGTAGTGTCTGTTAAGCAGTTGTCTTTGGTGTATGGCATTGTCTGTTAAGCAGTTGTCTTTGGTGTATGGCATTGCCTGTTAAGCAGTTGTCTTTGGTGTATGGCAGTGTCTGTTAAGCAGTTGTATTTGCTGCATGGCATTGTCTGTTAAGCAGTTGTCTTTTGTGTATGGCATTGCCTGTTAAGCAGTTGTCTATAGTGTACGGCATTGCCTGTTAAGCAGTTGTCTTTGGTGTATGGCATTGTCTGCTAAGCAGTTGTCTTTGGTGTATGGCATTGTCTGTTAAGCAGTTGTCTTTGGTGTATGGCAGTGTCTGTTAAGCAGTTGTCTTTGGTGTATGGCATTGTCTGTTAAGCAGTTGTCTTTGGTGTATGGCATTGCCTGTTAAGCAGTTGTCTTTGGTGTATGGCATTGCCTGTTAAGCAGTTGTCTTTGGTGTATGGCATTGTCTGTTAAGCAGTTGTCTTTGGTGTATGGCATTGTCTGTTAAGCAGTTGTCTTTGGTGTATGGCAGTGTCTGTTAAGCAGTTGTCTTTGGTGTATGGCATTGCCTGTTAAGCAGTAATCTTTGGTGTATGGCAGTGTCTCTTAAGCAGTTGTCTTTGGTGTATGGCATTGTCTGTTAAGCACTTGTCTTTGGTGTATGGCGTTGTCTGTTAAGCAGTTGTCTTTGGTGTATGGCACTGTCTGTTAAGCAGTTGTCTTTGGTGTATGGCATTGTCTGTTAAGCTGTTGTCTTTGGTGTATGGCATTGTCTGTTAAGCAGTTGTCTTTGGTGTATGGCATTGCCTATTAAGCAGTTGTCTTTGGTGTATGGCACTGTCTGTTAAGCAGTTGTCTTTGGTGTATGGCATTGTCTGTTAAGCTGTTGTCTTTGGTGTATGGCATTGTCTGTTAAGCAGTTGTCTTTGGTGTATGGCATTGCCTATTAAGCAGTTGTCTTTGGTGTATGGCATTGTCTGCTAAGCAGTTGTCTTTAGTTTATGGCGTTGTCTGTTAAGCAGTTGTCTTTAGTTTATGGCGTTGTCTGTTAAGCAGTTGTCTTTGGTGTATAGCATTGTCTGTTAAGCAGTTGTCTTTGGTGTATGGCATTGTCTGTTAAGCAGTTGTCTTTGGTGTATGGCATTGTCTGTTAAGCAGTTGTCTTTGGTGTATGGCATTGCCTGTTAAGCAGTTGTCTTTGGTGTATGGCATTGCCAGTTAAGCAGTTGTCTTTGGTGTATGGCATTGCCTGTTAAGCAGTTGTCTTTGGTGTATGGCATTGTCTGTTAAGCAGTTGTCTTTGGTGTATGGCATTGTCTGTTAAGCAGTTGTCTTTGGTGTATGGCATTGCCTGTTAAGCAGTTGTCTTTGGTGTATGGCATTGCCTGTTAAGCAGTTGTCTTTGGTGTATGGCATTGCCTGTTAAGCAGTTGTCTTTGGTGTATGGCATTGCCTGTTAAGCAGTTGTCTTTGGTATATGGCATTGTCTGTTAAGCAGTTGTCTTTGGTATATGGCATTGTCTGTTAAGCAGTTGTCTTTTGTGTATGGCATTGCCTGTTAAGCAGTTGTCTATAGTGTATGGCATTGCCTGTTAAGCAGTTGTCTTTGGTGTATGGCAGTGTCTGTTAAGCAGTTGTCTTTGGTGTATGGCAGTGTCTGTTAAGCAGTTGTCTTTGGTGTATGGCATTGCCTGTTAAGCAGTAATCTTTGGTGTATGGCAGTGTCTGTTAAGCAGTTGTCTTTGGTGTATGGCATTGTCTGTTAAGAAGTTGTCTTTGGTGTATGGCAGTGTCTGTTAAGCAGTTGTCTTTGGTGTATGGCATTGTCTGTTAAGCAGTTGTCTTTGGTGTATGGCATTGCCTATTAAGCAGTTGTCTTTGGTGTATGGCATTGCCTGTTAAGCAGTTGTCTTTGGTGTATGGCATTGTCTGCTAAGCAGTTGTCTTTAGTTTATGGCGTTGTCTGTTAAGCAGTTGTCTTTAGTTTATGGCGTTGTCTGTTAAGCAGTTGTCTTTGGTGTATAGCATTGTGTGTTAAGCAGTTGTCTTTGGTGTGTGGCATTGTCTGTTAAGCAGTTGTCTTTGGTGTATGGCATTGTCTGTTAAGCAGTTGTCTTTGGTGTATGGCAGTGTCTGTTAAGCAGTTGTCTTTGGTGTATGGCATTGCCTGTTAAGCAGTAATCTTTGGTGTATGGCAGTGTCTGTTAAGCAGTTGTCTTTGGTGTATGGCATTGTCTGTTAAGCAGTTGTCTTTGGTGTATGGCATTGCCTGTTAAGCAGTTGTCTTTGGTGTATGGCATTGTCTGTTAAGCAGTTGTCTTTGGTGTATGGCATTGTCTGTTAAGCAGTTGTCTTTGGTGTATGGCATTGTCTGTTAAGCAGTTGTCTTTGGTGTATGGCATTGCCTGTTAAGCAGTTGTCTTTGGTGTATGGCATTGCCTGTTAAGCAGTTGTCTTTGGTGTATGGCATTGCCTGTTAAGCAGTTGTCTTTGGTGTAGGGCATTGTCTGTTAAACAGTTGTCTTTGGTGTATGGCATTGTCTGTTAAGCAGTTGTCTTTGGTGTATGGCATTGCCTGTTAAGCAGTTGTCTTTGGTGTATGGCATTGTCTGTTAAGCAGTTGTCTTTGGTGTATGGCATTGTCTGTTAAGCAGTTGTCTTTGGTGCATGGCATTGTCTGTTAAGCAGTTGTCTTTGGTGCATGGCTTTGTCTGTTAAGCAGTTGTCTTTGGTGTATGGCATTGTCTTAAGCAGTTGTCTTTGGTGTATGGCGTTGCCTGTTAAGCAGTTGTCTTTGGTGTATGGCGTTGCCTGTTAAGCAGTTGTCTTTGGTGTATGGCATTGTCTGTTAAGCAGTTGTCTTTGGTGTATGGCATTGTCTGTTAAGCAGTTGTCTTTGGTGCATGGCATTGCCTGTTAAGCAGTTGTCTTTGGTGTATGGCGTTGCCTGTTAAGCAGTTGTCTTTGGTGTATGGCGTTGCCTGTTAAGCAGTTGTCTTTGGTGTATGGCATTGTCTGTTAAGCAGTTGTCTTTGGTGTATGGCATTGACTGTTAAGCAGTTGTCTTTGGTGTATGGCATTGCCTGTTAAGCAGTTGTCTTTGGTGTATGGCATTGCCTGTTAAGCAGTTGTCTTTGGTGTATGGCATTGCCTGTTAAGCAGTTGTCTTTGGTATATGGCATTGTCTGTTAAGCAGTTGTCTTTGGTGTATGACATTGCCTGTTAAGCAGTTGTCTTTGGTGTATGGCTGTGTCTGTTAAGCAGTTGTCTTTGGTGTATGGCATTGTCTGTTAAGCAGTTGTCTTTGGTGTATGGCATTGCCTGTTAAGCAGTTGTCCTTGGTGTATGGCAGTGTCTGTTAAGCAGTTGTCTTTGGTGTATGGCATTGTCTGTTAAGCAGCTGTCTTTGGTGTATGGCATTGCCTGTTAAGCAGTTGTCTTTGGTGTATGGCATTGTCTGTTAAGCAGTTGTCTTTAGTTTTTGGCATTGTCTGCTAAGCAGTTGTCTTTAGTTTATGGCGTTGCCTGTTAAGCAGTTGTCTTTGGTGTATGGCATTGCCTGTTAAGCAGTTGTCTTTGGTGTATGGCATTGCCTGTTAAGCAGTTGTCTTTGGTGTATGGCATTGTCTGTTAAGCAGTTGTCTTTGGTGTATGGCATTGCCTGTTAAGCAGTTGTCTTTGATGTATGGCATTGTCTGTTAAGCAGTTGTCTTTGGTGTATGGCATTGCCTGTTAAGCAGTTGTATTTGGTGCATGGCAGTGTCTGTTAAGCAGTTGTCTTTGGTGTATGGCATTGCCTGTTAAGCAGTTGTCTTTGTTGTATGGCATTGTCTGTTAAGCAGTTGTCTTTGGTGTATGGCATTGCCTGTTAAGCAGTTGTCTTTAGTTTTTGGCATTGTCTGCTAAGCAGTTGTCTTTAGTTTATGGCGTTGCCTGTTAAGCAGTTGTCTTTGGTGTATGGCATTGCCTGTTAAGCAGTTGTCTTTGGTGTATGGCATTGTCTGTTAAGCAGTTGTCTTTGGTGTATGGCATTGCCTGTTAAGCAGTTGTCTTTAGTGTATGGCATTGTCTGTTAAGCAGTTGTATTTGGTGTATGGCATTGTCTGTTAAGCAGTTGTCTTTGGTGTATGGCATTGCCTGTTAAGCAGTAATCTTTGGTGTACGGTAGTGTCTGTTAAGCAGTTGTCTTTGGTGTATGGCATTGTCTGTTAAGCAGTTGTCTTTGGTGTATGGCATTGTCTGTTAAGCAGTTGTCTTTGGTGTATGGCATTGCCTGTTAACCAGTTGTCTTTGGTGTATGGCAGTGTCTGTTAAGCAGTTGTCTTTGGTGTATGGCATTGTCTTTTAAGCAGTTGTCTTTGGTGTATGGCATTGTCTGTTAAGCAGTTGTCTTTGGTGTATGGCATTGTCTGTTAAGCAGTTGTCTTTGGTGTATGGCATTGCCTGTTAAGCAGTTGTCTATAGTGTATGGCATTGCCTGTTAAGCAGTTGTCTTTGGTGTATGGCATTGTCTGTTAAGCAGTTGTCTTTGGTGTATGGCATTGTCTGTTAAGCAGTTGTCTTTGGTGTATGGCATTGTCTATTAAGCAGTTGTCTTTGGTGTATGGCATTGTCTGTTAAGCAGTTGTCTTTGGTGTATGGCATTGTCTATTAAGCAGTTGTCTTTGGTGTATGGCATTGTCTATTAAGCAGTTGTCTTTGGTGTATGGCATTGCCTGTTAAGCAGTTGTCTTTGGTGTATGGCATTGCCTGTTGAGCAGCTGTCTTCAGTGTATGGCATTGCCTGTTAAGCAGTTGTCTTTAGTGTATGTCATTGCCTGTTAAGCAGTTGTCTTTGGTGTATGGCATTGCCTGTTTAGCAGTTGTCTTTGGTGTATGTCATTGTCTGCTAAGCAGTTGTCTTTAGTTTATGGCGTTGTCTGTTAAGCAGTTGTCTTTGGTGTATGGCATTGTCTGTTAAGCAGTTGTCTTTGGTGTATGGCATTGTCTGTTAAGCAGTTGTCTTTGGTTTATGGCATTGTCTGTTAAGCAGTTGTCTTTGGTGTATGGCATTGTCTGTTAAGCAGTTGTCTTTGGTGTATGGCATTGTCTGTTAAGCAGTTGTCTTTGGTGTATGGCATTGCCTGTTAAGCAGTTGTCTTTGGTGTATGGCATTGCCTGTTAAGCAGTTGTCTTTAGTGTATGGCATTGTCTGTTAAGCAGTTGTATTTGGTGTATGGCATTGTCTGTTAAGCAGTTGTCTTTGGTGTATGGCATTGCCTGTTAAGCAGTCATCTTTGGTGTACGGTAGTGTCTGTTAAGCAGTTGTCTTTGGTGTATGGCATTGTCTGTTAAGCAGTTGTCTTTGGTGTATGGCATTGCCTGTTAAGCAGTTGTCTTTGGTGTATGGCAGTGTCTGTTAAGCAGTTGTATTTGCTGCATGGCATTGTCTGTTAAGCAGTTGTCTTTTGTGTATGGCATTGCCTGTTAAGCAGTTGTCTATAGTGTATGGCATTGCCTGTTAAGCAGTTGTCTTTGGTGTATGGCATTGTCTGCTAAGCAGTTGTCTTTGGTGTATGGCATTGTCTGTTAAGCAGTTGTCTTTGGTGTATGGCAGTGTCTGTTAAGCAGTTGTCTTTGGTGTATGGCATTGTCTGTTAAGCAGTTGTCTTTGGTGTATGGCATTGCCTGTTAAGCAGTTGTCTTTGGTGTATGGCATTGCCTGTTAAGCAGTTGTCTTTGGTGTATGGCATTGTCTGTTAAGCAGTTGTCTTTGGTGTATGGCATTGTCTGTTAAGCAGTTGTCTTTAGTGTATGGCAGTGTCTGTTAAGCAGTTGTCTTTGGTGTATGGCATTGCCTGTTAAGCAGTAATCTTTGGTGTATGGCAGTGTCTGTTAAGCAGTTGTCTTTGGTGTATGGCATTGTCTGTTAAGCACTTGTCTTTGGTGTATGGCGTTGTCTGTTAAGCAGTTGTCTTTGGTGTATGGCACTGTCTGTTAAGCAGTTGTCTTTGGTGTATGGCATTGTCTGTTAAGCTGTTGTCTTTGGTGTATGGCATTGTCTGTTAAGCAGTTGTCTTTGGTGTATGGCATTGCCTATTAAGCAGTTGTCTTTGGTGTATGGCACTGTCTGTTAAGCAGTTGTCTTTGGTGTATGGCATTGTCTGTTAAGCTGTTGTCTTTGGTGTATGGCATTGTCTGTTAAGCAGTTGTCTTTGGTGTATGGCATTGCCTATTAAGCAGTTGTCTTTGGTGTATGGCATTGTCTGCTAAGCAGTTGTCTTTAGTTTATGGCGTTGTCTGTTAAGCAGTTGTCTTTAGTTTATGGCGTTGTCTGTTAAGCAGTTGTCTTTGGTGTATAGCATTGTCTGTTAAGCAGTTGTCTTTGGTGTATGGCATTGTCTGTTAAGCAGTTGTCTTTGGTGTATGGCATTGTGTGTTAAGCAGTTGTCTTTGGTGTATGGCATTGCCTGTTAAGCAGTTGTCTTTGGTGTATGGCATTGCCTGTTAAGCAGTTGTCTTTGGTGTATGGCATTGCCTGTTAAGCAGTTGTCTTTGGTGTATGGCATTGTCTGTTAAGCAGTTGTCTTTGGTGTATGGCATTGTCTGTTAAGCAGTTGTCTTTGGTGTATGGCATTGCCTGTTAAGCAGTTGTCTTTGGTGTATGGCATTGCCTGTTAAGCAGTTGTCTTTGGTGTATGGCATTGCCTGTTAAGCAGTTGTCTTTGGTGTATGGCATTGCCTGTTAAGCAGTTGTCTTTGGTGTATGGCATTGCCTGTTAAGCAGTTGTCTTTGGTATATGGCATTGTCTGTTAAGCAGTTGTCTTTGGTATATGGCATTGTCTGTTAAGCAGTTGTCTTTTGTGTATGGCATTGCCTGTTAAGCAGTTGTCTATAGTGTATGGCATTGCCTGTTAAGCAGTTGTCTTTGGTGTATGGCAGTGTCTGTTAAGCAGTTGTCTTTGGTGTATGGCAGTGTCTGTTAAGCAGTTGTCTTTGGTGTATGGCATTGCCTGTTAAGCAGTAATCTTTGGTGTATGGCATTGCCTGTTAAGCAGTTGTCTTTAGTGTATGGCGTTGTCTGTTAAGCAGTTGTCTTTGGTGTATGGCATTGTCTGTTAAGAAGTTGTCTTTGGTGTATGGCAGTGTCTGTTAAGCAGTTGTCTTTGGTGTATGGCATTGTCTGTTAAGCAGTTGTCTTTGGTGTATGGCATTGCCTATTAAGCAGTTGTCTTTGGTGTATGGCATTGCCTGTTAAGCAGTTGTCTTTGGTGTATGGCATTGTCTGCTAAGCAGTTGTCTTTAGTTTATGGCGTTGTCTGTTAAGCAGTTGTCTTTAGTTTATGGCGTTGTCTGTTAAGCAGTTGTCTTTGGTGTATAGCATTGTGTGTTAAGCAGTTGTCTTTGGTGTGTGGCATTGTCTGTTAAGCAGTTGTCTTTGGTGTATGGCATTGTCTGTTAAGCAGTTGTCTTTGGTGTATGGCAGTGTCTGTTAAGCAGTTGTCTTTGGTGTATGGCATTGCCTGTTAAGCAGTAATCTTTGGTGTATGGCAGTGTCTGTTAAGCAGTTGTCTTTGGTGTATGGCATTGTCTGTTAAGCAGTTGTCTTTGGTGTATGGCATTGCCTGTTAAGCAGTTGTCTTTGGTGTATGGCATTGTCTGTTAAGCAGTTGTCTTTGGTGTATGGCATTGTCTGTTAAGCAGTTGTCTTTGGTGTATGGCATTGTCTGTTAAGCAGTTGTCTTTGGTGTATGGCATTGCCTGTTAAGCAGTTGTCTTTGGTGTATGGCATTGCCTGTTAAGCAGTTGTCTTTGGTGTATGGCATTGCCTGTTAAGCAGTTGTCTTTGGTGTAGGGCATTGTCTGTTAAACAGTTGTCTTTGGTGTATGGCATTGTCTGTTAAGCAGTTGTCTTTGGTGTATGGCATTGCCTGTTAAGCAGTTGTCTTTGGTGTATGGCATTGTCTGTTAAGCAGTTGTCTTTGGTGTATGGCATTGTCTGTTAAGCAGTTGTCTTTGGTGCATGGCATTGTCTGTTAAGCAGTTGTCTTTGGTGCATGGCTTTGTCTGTTAAGCAGTTGTCTTTGGTGTATGGCATTGTTTTAAGCAGTTGTCTTTGGTGTATGGCGTTGCCTGTTAAGCAGTTGTCTTTGGTGTATGGCGTTGCCTGTTAAGCAGTTGTCTTTGGTGTATGGCATTGTCTGTTAAGCAGTTGTCTTTGGTGTATGGCATTGTCTGTTAAGCAGTTGTCTTTGGTGCATGGCATTGCCTGTTAAGCAGTTGTCTTTGGTGTATGGCGTTGCCTGTTAAGCAGTTGTCTTTGGTGTATGGCGTTGCCTGTTAAGCAGTTGTCTTTGGTGTATGGCATTGTCTGTTAAGCAGTTGTCTTTGGTGTATGGCATTCACTGTTAAGCAGTTGTCTTTGGTGTATGGCATTGCCTGTTAAGCAGTTGTCTTTGGTGTATGGCATTGCCTGTTAAGCAGTTGTCTTTGGTGTATGGCATTGCCTGTTAAGCAGTTGTCTTTGGTATATGGCATTGTCTGTTAAGCAGTTGTCTTTGGTGTATGACATTGCCTGTTAAGCAGTTGTCTTTGGTGTATGGCTGTGTCTGTTAAGCAGTTGTCTTTGGTGTATGGCATTGTCTGTTAAGCAGTTGTCTTTGGTGTATGGCATTGCCTGTTAAGCAGTTGTCCTTGGTGTATGGCAGTGTCTGTTAAGCAGTTGTCTTTGGTGTATGGCATTGTCTGTTAAGCAGTTGTCTTTGGTGTATGGCATTGCCTGTTAAGCAGTTGTCCTTGGTGTATGGCAGTGTCTGTTAAGCAGTTGTCTTTGGTGTATGGCATTGTCTGTTAAGCAGTTGTCTTTGGTGTATGGCATTGACTGTTAAGCAGTTGTCTTTGGTGTATGGCATTGCCTGTTAAGCAGTTGTCCTTGGTGTATGGCAGTGTCTGTTAAGCAGTTGTCTTTGGTGTATGGCATTGCCTGTTAAGCAGTTGTCCTTGGTGTATGGCAGTGTCTGTTAAGCAGTTGTCTTTGGTGTATGGCATTGTCTGTTAAGCAGTTGTCTTTGGTGTATGGCATTGTCTGTTAAGCAGTTGTCTTTGGTGTATGGCATTCTCTGTTAAGCAGTTGTCTTTGGTGTATGGCATTGTCTGTTAAGCAGTTGTCTTTGGTGTATGGCATTGCCTGTTAAGCAGTTGTCCTTGGTGTATGGCAGTGTCTGTTAAGCAGTTGTCTTTGGTGTATGGCATTCTCTGTTAAGCAGTTGTCTTTGGTGTATGGCATTGCCTGTTAAGCAGTTGTCTTTGGTGTATGGCAGTGTCTGTTAAGCAGTTGTCTTTGGTGTATGGCAGTGTCTGTTAAGCAGTTGTCTTTAGTTTATGGCGTTGTCTCTTAAGCAGTTGTCTTTGGTGTATGGCATTGCCTGTTAAGCAGTTGTCTTTGGTGTATGGCATTGCCTGTTAAGCAGTTGTCTTTAGTGTATGGCATTGTCTCTTAAGCAGTTGTCTTTGGTATATGGCATTGCATGTTAAGCAGTTGTCTTTAGTGTATGGCATTGTCTCTTAAGCAGTTGTCTTTGGTATATGGCGTTGCCTGTTAAGCAGTTGTCTTTGGTGTATAGCAGTGTCTGTTAAGCAGTTGTCTTTGGTGTATGACATTACCTGTTAAGCAGTTGTCTTTGGTATATGGCATTGCATGTTAAGCAGTTGTCTTTGGTGTATGGCATTGTCTGTTAAGAAGTTGTCTTTGGTATATGGCATTGCCTGTTAAGCAGTTGTCTTTGGTGTATGGCAGTGTCTGTTAAGAAGTTGTCTTTGGTGTATGGCATTGCCTGTTAAGCAGTTGTCTTTGGTGTATGGCATTGCCTGTTAAGCAGTTGTCTTTGGTGTATGGCAGTGTCTGTTAATCAGTTGTCTTTGGTGTATGGAATTGTCTCTTAAGCAGTTGTCTTTGGTATATGGCATTGCCTGTTAAGCAGTTGTCTTTGGTGTATGGCATTGTCTGTTAAGCAGTTGTCTTTGGTGTATGGCATTGCCTGTTAAGCAGTTGTCTTTGGTGTATGGCATTGCCTGTTAAGCAGTTGTCTTTGGTGTATGGCATTGTCTGTTAAGCAGTTGTCTTTTGTGTATGGCATTGCCTGTTAAGCAGTTGTCTATAGTGTATGGCATTGCCTGTTAAGCAGTTGTCTTTGGTGTATGGCAGTGTCTGTTAAGCAGTTGTCTTTGGTGTATGGCAGTGTCTGTTAAGCAGTTGTCTTTGGTGTATGGCATTGCCTGTTAAGCAGTAATCTTTGGTGTATGGCAGTGTCTGTTAAGCAGTTGTCTTTGGTGTATGGCATTGTCTGTTAAGCAGTTGTCTTTGGTGTATGGCATTGTCTGTTAAGCAGTTGTCTTTGGTGTATGGCATTGTCTGTTAAGCAGTTGTCTTTGGTGTATGGCATTGCCTATTAAGCAGTTGTCTTTGGTGTATGGCATTGCCTGTTAAGGAGTTGTCTTTGGTGTATGGCATTGTCTGCTAAGCAGTTGTCTTTAGTTTATGGCATTGTCTGTTAAGCAGTTGTCTTTAGTTTATGGCGTTGTCTGTTAAGCAGTTGTCTTTGGTGTATAGCATTGTGTGTTAAGCAGTTGTCTTTGGTGTATGGCATTGTCTGTTAAGCAGTTGTCTTTGGTGTATGGCATTGCCTGTTAAGCAGTTGTCTTTGGTGTATGGCATTGCCTGTTAAGCAGTTGTCTTTGGTGTATGGCATTGTCTGTTAAGCAGTTGTCTTTGGTGTATGGCATTGTCTGTTAAGCAGTTGTCTTTGGTGTATGGCATTGCCTGTTAAGCAGTTGTCTTTGGTGTATGGCATTGCCTGTTAAGCAGTTGTCTTTGGTGTATGGCATTGCCTGTTAAGCAGTTGTCTTTGGTGTATGGCATTGTCTGTTAAGCAGTTGTCTTTGGTGTATGGCATTGTCTGTTAAGCAGTTGTCTTTGGTGTATGGAATTGCCTGTTAAGCAGTTGTCTTTGGTGTATGGCATTGTCTGTTAAGCAGTTGTCTTTGGTGTATGGCATTGTCTGTTAAGCAGTTGTCTTTGGTGTATGGCATTGTCTGTTAAGCAGTTGTCTTTGGTGCATGGCTTTGTCTGTTAAGCAGTTGTCTTTGGTGTATGGCATTGTCTGTTAAGCAGTTGTCTTTGGTGTATGGCATTGTCTGTTAAGCAGTTGTCTTTGGTGCATGGCATTGTCTGTTAAGCAGTTGTCTTTTGTGTATGGCATTGTCTGTTAAGCAGTTGTCTTTGGTGTATGGCATTGCCTGTTAAGCAGTTGTCTTTGGTGTATGGCATTGCCTGTTAAGCAGTTGTCTTTGGTGTATGGCATTGTCTGTTAAGCAGTTGTCTTTGGTGTATGGCATTGCCTGTTAAGCAGTTGTCTTTGGTGTATGGCATTGTCTGTTAAGCAGTTGTCTTTGGTGCATGGCATTGTCTGTTAAGCAGTTGTCTTTTGTGTATGGCATTGTCTGTTAAGCAGTTGTCTTTGGTGTATGGCATTGCCTGTTAAGCAGTTGTCTTTGGTGTATGGCATTGTTTGTTAAGCAGTTGTCTTTGGTGTATGGCAATGTCTCTTAAGCAGTTGTCTTTGGTGTATGGCGTTGCCTGTTAAGCAGTTGTCTTTGGTGTATGGCGTTGCCTGTTAAGCAGTTGTCTTTGGTGTATGGCATTGTCTGTTAAGCAGTTGTCTTTGGTGTATGGCATTTCCTGTTAAGCAGTTGTCTTTGGTGTATGGCAGTGTCTGTTAAGCAGTTGTCTTTGGTGTATGGCAGTGTCTGTTAAGCAGTTGTCTTTGGTGTATGGCATTGCCTGTTAAGCAGTTGTCTTTGGTGTATGGCAGTGTCTGTTAAGCAGTTGTCTTTGGTGTATGGCATTGTCTGTTAAGCAGTTGTCTTTAGTGTATGGCATTGTCTGCTAAGCAGTTGTCTTTAGTTTATGGCGTTGTCTGTTAAACAGTTGTCTTTGGTGTATGGCATTGTCTGTTAAGCAGTTGTCTTTGGTGTATGGCATTGTCTGTTAAGCAGTTGTCTTTGGTGTATGGCAGTGTCTGTTAAGCAGTTGTCTTTGGTGTATGACATTGTCTGTTAAGCAGTTGTCTTTAGTGTATGGCATTGTCTGCTAAGCAGTTGTCTTTAGTTTATGGCGTTGTCTGTTAAGCAGTTGTCTTTAGTTTATGGCGTTGTCTGTTAAGCAGTTGTCTTTGGTGTATGGCATTGTCTGTTAAGCAGTTGTCTTTGGTGTATGGCATTGTCTGTTAAGCAGTTGTCTTTGGTGTATGGCATTGCCTGTTAAGCAGTTGTCTTTGGTGTATGGCATTGCCTGTTAAGCAGTTGTCTTTGGTGTATGGCATTGCCTGTTAAGCAGTTGTCTTTGGTGTATGGCATTGCCTGTTAAGCAGTTGTCTTTGGTGTATGGCATTGCCTGTTAAGCAGTTGTCTTTGGTGTATGGCATTGCCTGTTAAGCAGTTGTCTTTGGTGTATGGCAGTGTCTGTTAAGCAGTTGTATTTGCTGCATGGCATTGTCTGTTAAGCAGTTGTCTTTTGTGTATGGCATTGCCTGTTAAGCAGTTGTCTATAGTGTATGGCATTGCCTGTTAAGCAGTTGTCTTTGGTGTATGGCAGTGTCTGTTAAGCAGTTGTCTTTGGTGTATGGCAGTGTCTGTTAAGCAGTTGTCTTTGGTGTATGACATTGCCTGTTAAGCAGTAATCTTTGGTGTATGGCAGTGTCTGTTAAGCAGTTGTCTTTGGTGTATGGCATTGTCTGTTAAGCAGTTGTCTTTGGTGTATGGCAGTGTCTGTTAAGCAGTTGTCTTTGGTGTATGGCATTGTCTGTTAAGCAGTTGTCTTTGGTGTATGGCATTGCCTATTAAGCAGTTGTCTTTGGTGTATGGCATTGCCTGTTAAGCAGTTGTCTTTGGTGTATGGCATTGTCTGCTAAGCAGTTGTCTTTAGTTTATGGCGTTGTCTGTTAAGCAGTTGTCTTTAGTTTATGGCGTTGTCTGTTAAGCAGTTGTCTTTGGTGTATAGCATTGTGTGTTAAGCAGTTGTCTTTAGTTTATGGCGTTGTCTGTTAAGCAGTTGTCTTTGGTGTATAGCATTGTGTGTTAAGCAGTTGTCTTTGGTGTATGGCATTGTCTGTTAAGCAGTTGTCTTTGGTGTATGGCATTGCCTGTTAAGCAGTTGTCTTTGGTGTATGGCATTGCCTGTTAAGCAGTTGTCTTTGGTGTATGACATTGTCTGTTAAGCAGTTGTCTTTGGTGTATGGCATTGTCTGTTAAGCAGTTGTCTTTGGTGTATGGCATTGCCTGTTAAGCAGTTGTCTTTGGTGTATGGCATTGCCTGTTAAGCAGTTGTCTTTGGTGTATGGCATTGCCTGTTAAGCAGTTGTCTTTGGTGTATGGCATTGTCTGCTAAGCAGTTGTCTTTAGTTTATGGCGTTGTCTGTTAAGCAGTTGTCTTTGGTGTATAGCATTGTGTGTTAAGCAGTTGTCTTTGGTGTATGGCATTGTCTGTTAAGCAGTTGTCTTTGGTGTATGGCATTGCCTGTTAAGCAGTTGTCTTTGGTGTATGGCATTGCCTGTTAAGCAGTTGTCTTTGGTGTATGGCATTGTCTGTTAAGCAGTTGTCTTTGGTGTATGGCATTGTCTGTTAAGCAGTTGTCTTTGGTGTATAGCATTGCCTGTTAAGCAGTTGTCTTTGGTGTATGGCATTGCCTGTTAAGCAGTTGTCTTTGGTGTATGGCATTGCCTGTTAAGCAGTTGTCTTTGGTGTATGGCATTGTCTGTTAAGCAGTTGTCTTTGGTGTATGGCATTGCCTGTTAAGCAGTTGTCTTTGGTGTATGGCATTGTCTGTTAAGCAGTTGTCTTTGGTGTATGGCATTGTCTGTTAAGCAGTTGTCTTTGGTGTATGGCATTGTCTGTTAAGCAGTTGTCTTTGGTGCATGGCTTTGTCTGTTAAGCAGTTGTCTTTGGTGTATGGCATTGTCTGTTAAGCAGTTGTCTTTGGTGTATGGCATTGTCTGTTAAGCAGTTGTCTTTGGTGTATGGCTTTGCCTGTTAAGCAGTTGTCTTTGGTGTATGGCATTGTCTGTTAAGCAGTTGTCTTTTGTGTATGGCATTGTCTGTTAAGCAGTTGTCTTTGGTGTATGGCATTGCCTGTTAAGCAGTTGTCTTTGGTGTATGGCATTGCCTGTTAAGCAGTTGTCTTTGGTGTATGGCATTGTCTGTTAAGCAGTTGTCTTTGGTGTATGGCATTGCCTGTTAAGCAGTTGTCTTTGGTGTATGGCATTGTCTGTTAAGCAGTTGTCTTTGGTGCATGGCATTGTCTGTTAAGCAGTTGTCTTTTGTGTATGGCATTGTCTGTTAAGCAGTTGTCTTTGGTGTATGGCATTGCCTGTTAAGCAGTTGTCTTTGGTGTATGGCATTGTTTGTTAAGCAGTTGTCTTTGGTGTATGGCAATGTCTCTTAAGCAGTTGTCTTTGGTGTATGGCGTTGCCTGTTAAGCAGTTGTCTTTGGTGTATGGCGTTGCCTGTTAAGCAGTTGTCTTTGGTGTATGGCATTGTCTGTTAAGCAGTTGTCTTTGGTGTATGGCATTGACTGTTAAGCAGTTGTCTTTGGTGTATGGCATTGCCTGTTAAGCAGTTGTCTTTAGTGTATGGCATTGCCTGTTAAGCAGTTGTCTTTGGTGTATGGCATTGCCTGTTAAGCAGTTGTCTTTGGTGTATGGCATTGTCTGTTAAGCAGTTGTCTTTGGTGTATGACATTGCCTGTTAAGCAGTTGTCTTTGGTGTATGGCTGTGTCTGTTAAGCAGTTGTCTTTGGTGTATGGCATTGTCTGTTAAGCAGTTGTCTTTGGTGTATGGCATTGCCTGTTAAGCAGTTGTCCTTGGTGTATGGCAGTGTCTGTTAAGCAGTTGTCTTTGGTGTATGGCATTGTCTGCTAAGCAGTTGTCTTTAGTTTATGGCGTTGTCTGTTAAGCAGTTGTCTTTAGTTTATGGCGTTGTCTGTTAAGCAGTTGTCTTTGGTGTATAGCATTGTGTGTTAAGCAGTTGTCTTTAGTTTATGGCGTTGTCTGTTAAGCAGTTGTCTTTGGTGTATAGCATTGTGTGTTAAGCAGTTGTCTTTGGTGTATGGCATTGTCTGTTAAGCAGTTGTCTTTGGTGTATGGCATTGCCTGTTAAGCAGTTGTCTTTGGTGTATGGCATTGCCTGTTAAGCAGTTGTCTTTGGTGTATGACATTGTCTGTTAAGCAGTTGTCTTTGGTGTATGGCATTGTCTGTTAAGCAGTTGTCTTTGGTGTATGGCATTGCCTGTTAAGCAGTTGTCTTTGGTGTATGGCATTGCCTGTTAAGCAGTTGTCTTTGGTGTATGGCATTGCCTGTTAAGCAGTTGTCTTTGGTGTATGGCATTGTCTGCTAAGCAGTTGTCTTTAGTTTATGGCGTTGTCTGTTAAGCAGTTGTCTTTGGTGTATAGCATTGTGTGTTAAGCAGTTGTCTTTGGTGTATGGCATTGTCTGTTAAGCAGTTGTCTTTGGTGTATGGCATTGCCTGTTAAGCAGTTGTCTTTGGTGTATGGCATTGCCTGTTAAGCAGTTGTCTTTGGTGTATGGCATTGTCTGTTAAGCAGTTGTCTTTGGTGTATGGCATTGTCTGTTAAGCAGTTGTCTTTGGTGTATAGCATTGCCTGTTAAGCAGTTGTCTTTGGTGTATGGCATTGCCTGTTAAGCAGTTGTCTTTGGTGTATGGCATTGCCTGTTAAGCAGTTGTCTTTGGTGTATGGCATTGTCTGTTAAGCAGTTGTCTTTGGTGTATGGCATTGCCTGTTAAGCAGTTGTCTTTGGTGTATGGCATTGTCTGTTAAGCAGTTGTCTTTGGTGTATGGCATTGTCTGTTAAGCAGTTGTCTTTGGTGTATGGCATTGTCTGTTAAGCAGTTGTCTTTGGTGCATGGCTTTGTCTGTTAAGCAGTTGTCTTTGGTGTATGGCATTGTCTGTTAAGCAGTTGTCTTTGGTGTATGGCATTGTCTGTTAAGCAGTTGTCTTTGGTGTATGGCTTTGCCTGTTAAGCAGTTGTCTTTGGTGTATGGCATTGTCTGTTAAGCAGTTGTCTTTTGTGTATGGCATTGTCTGTTAAGCAGTTGTCTTTGGTGTATGGCATTGCCTGTTAAGCAGTTGTCTTTGGTGTATGGCATTGCCTGTTAAGCAGTTGTCTTTGGTGTATGGCATTGTCTGTTAAGCAGTTGTCTTTGGTGTATGGCATTGCCTGTTAAGCAGTTGTCTTTGGTGTATGGCATTGTCTGTTAAGCAGTTGTCTTTGGTGCATGGCATTGTCTGTTAAGCAGTTGTCTTTTGTGTATGGCATTGTCTGTTAAGCAGTTGTCTTTGGTGTATGGCATTGCCTGTTAAGCAGTTGTCTTTGGTGTATGGCATTGTTTGTTAAGCAGTTGTCTTTGGTGTATGGCAATGTCTCTTAAGCAGTTGTCTTTGGTGTATGGCGTTGCCTGTTAAGCAGTTGTCTTTGGTGTATGGCGTTGCCTGTTAAGCAGTTGTCTTTGGTGTATGGCATTGTCTGTTAAGCAGTTGTCTTTGGTGTATGGCATTGACTGTTAAGCAGTTGTCTTTGGTGTATGGCATTGCCTGTTAAGCAGTTGTCTTTAGTGTATGGCATTGCCTGTTAAGCAGTTGTCTTTGGTGTATGGCATTGCCTGTTAAGCAGTTGTCTTTGGTGTATGGCATTGTCTGTTAAGCAGTTGTCTTTGGTGTATGACATTGCCTGTTAAGCAGTTGTCTTTGGTGTATGGCTGTGTCTGTTAAGCAGTTGTCTTTGGTGTATGGCATTGTCTGTTAAGCAGTTGTCTTTGGTGTATGGCATTGCCTGTTAAGCAGTTGTCCTTGGTGTATGGCAGTGTCTGTTAAGCAGTTGTCTTTGGTGTATGGCATTGTCTGTTAAGCAGTTGTCTTTGGTGTATGGCATTGCCTGTTAAGCAGTTGTCCTTGGTGTATGGCATTGCCTGTTAAGCAGTTGTCCTTGGTGTATGGCAGTGTCTGTTAAGCAGTTGTCTTTGGTGTATGGCATTGCCTGTTAAGCAGTTGTCCTTCGTGTATGGCAGTGTCTGTTAAGCAGTTGTCTTTGGTGTATGGCATTGTCTGTTAAGCAGTTGTCTTTGGTGTATGGCATTGTCTGTTAAGCAGTTGTCTTTGGTGTATGGCTGTGTCTGTTAAGCAGTTGTCTTTGGTGTATGGCATTGTCTGTTAAGCAGTTGTCTTTGGTGTATGGCTTTGCCTGTTAAGCAGTTGTCCTTGGTGTATGGCAGTGTCTGTTAAGCAGTTGTCTTTGGTGTATGGCATTGTCTGTTAAGCAGTTGTCTTTGTTGCATGGCGTTACGTGTTAAGCAGTTGTCTTTGGTGTATGGCGTTGCCTGTTAAGCAGTTGTCTTTGGTGTATGGCAGTGTCTGTTAAGCAGTTGTCTTTGGTGTATGGCATTGTCTCTTAAGCAGTTGTCTTTGGTGTATGGCATTGCCTGTTAAGCAGTTGTCTTTGGTTTATGGCATTGCCTGTTAAGCAGTTGTCTTTAGTGTATGGCATTGTCTCTTAAGCAGTTGTCTTTGGTATATGGCATTGCATGTTAAGCAGTTGTCTTTAGTGTATGGCATTGTCTCTTAAGCAGTTGTCTTTGGTATATGGCGTTGCCTGTTAAGCAGTTGTCTTTGGTGTATAGCAGTGTCTGTTAAGCAGTTGTCTTTGGTGTATGACATTACCTGTTAAGCAGTTGTCTTTGGTATATGGCATTGCATGTTAGGCAGTTCTCTTTGGTGTATGGCATTGTCTGTTAAGAAGTTGTCTTTGGTATATGGCATTGCCTGTTAAGCAGTTGTCTTTGGTGTATGGCATTGTCTGTTAAGCAGTTGTCTTTGGTGTATGGCAGTGTCTGTTAAGCAGTTGTCTTTGGTGTATGGCATTGTCTCTTAAGCAGTTGTCTTTGGTATATGGCATTGCCTGTTAAGCAGTTGTCTTTGGTGTATGGCATTGTCTGTTAAGCAGTTGTCTTTGGTGTATGGCATTGTCTGTTAAGCAGTTATCTTTGGTGTATGGCATTGCCTGTTAAGCAGTTGTCTTTGGTGTATGGCATTGCCTGTTAAGCAGTTGTCTTTGGTGTATGGCATTGTCTGTTAAGCAGTTGTCTTTGGTGTATGGCATTGCATGTTAAGCAGTTGTCTATAGTGTATGGCATTTCCTGTTAAGCAGTTGTCTTTGGTGTATGGCAGTGTCTGTTACGCAGTTGTCTTTGGTGTATGGCAGTGTCTGTTAAGCAGTTGTCTTTGGTGTATGGCATTGCCTGTTAAGCAGTAATCTTTGGTGTATGGCAGTTTCTGTTAAGCAGTTGTCTTTGGTGTATGGCATTGTCTGTTAAGCAGTTGTCTTTGGTGTATGGCAGTGTCTGTTAAGCAGTTGTCTTTGGTGTATGGCATTGTCTGTTAAGCAGTTGTCTTTGGTGTATGGCATTGCCTATTAAGCAGTTGTCTTTGGTGTATGGCATTGCCTGTTAAGCAGTTGTCTTTGGTGTATGGCATTGTCTGCTAAGCAGTTGTCTTTAGTTTATGGCGTTGTCTGTTAAGCAGTTGTCTTTAGTTTATGGCGTTGTCTGTTAAGCAGTTGTCTTTGGTGTATGGCATTGTCTGTTAAGCAGTTGTCTTTGGTGTATGGCATTGTCTGTTAAGCAGTGGTCTTTGGTGTATGGCATTGTCTGTTAAGCAGTTGTCTTTGGTGTATGGCATTGTCTGTTAAGCAGTTGTCTTTGGTGTATGGCATTGTCTGTTAAGCAGTTGTCTTTGGTGTATGGCATTATCTGTTAAGCAGTTGTCTTTGGTGTATGGCATTGCCTGTTAAGCAGTTGTCTTTAGTGTATAGCATTGTCTGTTAAGCAGTTGTCTTTGGTGTATGGCATTGTCTGTTAAGCAGTTGTCTTTGGTGTATGGCAATGTCTGTTAAGCAGTTGTCTTTGGTGTATGGCATTGCCTGTTAAGCAGTTTTCTTTGGTGTATGGCATTGCCTGTTAAGCAGTTGTCTTTGGTGTATGGCATTGTCTGTTAAGCAGTTGTCTTTGGTGTATGGCATTGTCTGTTAAGCAGTTGTCTTTGGTGTATAGCATTGTCTGTTAAGCAGTTGTCTTTGGTGTATGGCATTGTCTGTTAAGCAGTTGTCTTTGGTGTATGGCATTGTCTGTTAAGCAGTTGTCTTTGGTGTATGGCATTGCCTGTTAAGCAGTTGTCTTTGGTGTATGGCATTGCCTGTTAAGCAGTTGTCTTTGGTGTATGGCATTGCCTGTTAAGCAGTTGTCTTTGGTGTATGGCATTGTCTGTTAAGCAGTTGTCTTTGGTGTATGGCATTGTCTGTTAAGCAGTTGTCTTTGGTGTATGGCATTGCCTGTTAAGCAGTTGTCTTTGGTGTATGGCATTGCCTGTTAAGCAGTTGTCTTTGGTGTATGGCATTGCCTGTTAAGCAGTTGTCTTTGGTGTATGGCATTGCCTGTTAAGCAGTTGTCTTTGGTGTATGGCATTGCCTGTTAAGCAGTTGTCTTTGGTGTATGGCATTGCCTGTTAAGCAGTTGTCTTTGGTATTTGGCATTGTCTGTTAAGCAGTTGTCTTTGGTATATGGCATTGTCTGTTAAGCAGTTGTCTTTTGTGTATGGCATTGCCTGTTAAGCAGTTGTCTATAGTGTATGGCATTGCCTGTTAAGCAGTTGTCTTTGGTGTATGGCAGTGTCTGTTAAGCAGTTGTCTTTGGTGTATGGCAGTGTCTGTTAAGCAGTTGTCTTTGGTGTATGGCATTGCCTGTTAAGCAGTAATCTTTGGTGTATGGCAGTGTCTGTTAAGCAGTTGTCTTTGGTGTATGGCATTGTCTGTTAAGCAGTTGTCTTTGGTGTATGGCAGTGTCTGTTAAGCAGTTGTCTTTGGTGTATGGCATTGTCTGTTAAGCAGTTGTCTTTGGTGTATGGCATTGCCTATTAAGCAGTTGTCTTTGGTGTATGGCATTGCCTGTTAAGCAGTTGTCTTTGGTGTATGGCATTGTCTGCTAAGCAGTTGTCTTTAGTTTATGGCGTTGTCTGTTAAGCAGTTGTCTTTAGTTTATGGCGTTGTCTGTTAAGCAGTTGTCTTTGGTGTATAGCATTGTGTGTTAAGCAGTTGTCTTTGGTGTGTGGCATTGTCTGTTAAGCAGTTGTCTTTGGTGTATGGCATTGTCTGTTAAGCAGTGGTCTTTGGTGTATGGCATTGTCTGTTAAGCAGTTGTCTTTGGTGTATGGCATTGCCTGTTAAGCAGTTGTCTTTGGTGTATGGCATTGTCTGTTAAGCAGTTGTCTTTGGTGTATGGCATTGTCTGTTAAGCAGTTGTCTTTGGTGTATGGCATTGTCTGTTAAGCAGTTGTCTTTGGTGTATGGCATTGCCTGTTAAGCAGTTGTCTTTGGTGTATGGCATTGCCTGTTAAGCAGTTGTCTTTGGTGTATGGCATTGCCTGTTAAGCAGTTGTCTTTGGTGTAGGGCATTGTCTGTTAAGCAGTTGTCTTTGGTGTAGGGCATTGTCTGTTAAGCAGTTGTCTTTGGTGTATGGCATTGCCTGTTAAGCAGTTGTCTTTGGTGTATGGCATTGCCTGTTAAGCAGTTGTCTTTGGTGTATGGCATTGCCTGTTAAGCAGTTGTCTTTGGTGTATGGCATTGCCTGTTAAGCAGTTGTCTTTGGTGTAGGGCATTGTCTGTTAAGCAGTTGTCTTTGGTGTAGGGCATTGTCTGTTAAGCAGTTGTCTTTGGTGTATGGCATTGTCTGTTAAGCAGTTGTCTTTGGTGCATGGCATTGTCTGTTAAGCAGTTGTCTTTGGTGCATGGCATTGTCTGTTAAGCAGTTGTCTTTGGTGCATGGCTTTGTCTGTTAAGCAGTTGTCTTTGGTGTATGGCGTTGCCTGTTAAGCAGTTGTCTTTGGTGTATGGCGTTGCCTGTTAAGCAGTTGTCTTTGGTGTATGGCGTTGCCTGTTAAGCAGTTGTCTTTGGTGTATGGCATTGTCTGTTAAGCAGTTGTCTTTGGTGTATGGCATTGTCTGTTAAGCAGTTGTCTTTGGTGCATGGCATTGCCTGTTAAGCAGTTGTCTTTGGTGTATGGCGTTGCCTGTTAAGCAGTTGTCTTTGGTGTATGGCGTTGCCTGTTAAGCAGTTGTCTTTGGTGTATGGCATTGTCTGTTAAGCAGTTGTCTTTGGTGTATGGCATTGACTGTTAAGCAGTTGTCTTTGGTGTATGGCATTGCCTGTTAAGCAGTTGTCTTTGGTGTATGGCATTGCCTGTTAAGCAGTTGTCTTTGGTGTATGGCATTGCCTGTTAAGCAGTTGTCTTTGGTATATGGCATTGTCTGTTAAGCAGTTGTCTTTGGTGTATGACATTGCCTGTTAAGCAGTTGTCTTTGGTGTATGGCTGTGTCTGTTAAGCAGTTGTCTTTGGTGTATGGCATTGTCTGTTAAGCAGTTGTCTTTGGTGTATGGCATTGCCTGTTAAGCAGTTGTCCTTGGTGTATGGCAGTGTCTGTTAAGCAGTTGTCTTTGGTGTATGGCATTGTCTGTTAAGCAGTTGTCTTTGGTGTATGGCATTGCCTGTTAAGCAGTTGTCCTTGGTGTATGGCATTGCCTGTTAAGCAGTTGTCCTTGGTGTATGGCAGTGTCTGTTAAGCAGTTGTCTTTGGTGTATGGCATTGCCTGTTAAGCAGTTGTCCTTGGTGTATGGCAGTGTCTGTTAAGCAGTTGTCTTTGGTGTATGGCATTGTCTGTTAAGCAGTTGTCTTTGGTGTATGGCATTGTCTGTTAAGCAGTTGTCTTTGGTGTATGGCTGTGTCTGTTAAGCAGTTGTCTTTGGTGTATGGCATTGTCTGTTAAGCAGTTGTCTTTGGTGTATGGCATTGCCTGTTAAGCAGTTGTCCTTGGTGTATGGCAGTGTCTGTTAAGCAGTTGTCTTTGGTGTATGGCATTGTCTGTTAAGCAGTTGTCTTTGGTGTATGGCATTGCCTGTTAAGCAGTTGTCTTTGGTGTATGGCAGTGTCTGTTAAGCAGTTGTCTTTGGTGTATGGCAGTGTCTGTTAAGCAGTTGTCTTTAGTTTATGGCGTTGTCTCTTAAGCAGTTGTCTTTGGTGTATGGCATTGCCTGTTAAGCATTTGTCTTTGGTGTATGGCATTGCCTGTTAAGCAGTTGTCTTTAGTGTATGGCATTGTCTCTTAAGCAGTTGTCTTTGGTATATGGCATTGCATGTTAAGCAGTTGTCTTTAGTGTATGGCATTGTCTCTTAAGCAGTTGTCTTTGGTATATGGCGTTGCCTGTTAAGCAGTTGTCTTTGGTGTATAGCAGTGTCTGTTAAGCAGTTGTCTTTGGTGTATGACATTACCTGTTAAGCAGTTGTCTTTGGTATATGGCATTGCATGTTAAGCAGTTGTCCTTGGTGTATGGCAGTGTCTGTTAAGCAGTTGTCTTTGGTGTATGGCATTGTCTGTTAAGAAGTTGTCTTTGGTATATGGCATTGCCTGTTAAGCAGTTGTCTTTGGTGTATGGCAGTGTCTGTTAAGAAGTTGTCTTTGGTGTATGGCATTGCCTGTTAAGCAATTGTCTTTGGTGTATGGCATTGCCTGTTAAGCAGTTGTCTTTGGTGTATGGCAGTGTCTGTTAATCAGTTGTCTTTGGTGTATGGAATTGTCTGTTAAGCAGTTGTCTTTGGTATATGGCATTGCCTGTTAAGCAGTTGTCTTTGGTGTATGGCATTGCCTGTTAAGCAGTTGTCTTTGGTGTATGGCATTGCCTGTTAAGCAGTTGTCTTTGGTGTATGGCATTGCCTGTTAAGCAGTTGTCTTTGGTGTATGGCATTGTCTGTTAAGCAGTTGTCTTTGGTGTATGGCATTTCCTGTTAAGCAGTTGTCTTTGGTGTATGGCAGTGTCTGTTAAGCAGTTGTCTTTGGTGTATGGCAGTGTCTGTTAAGCAGTTGTCTTTGGTGTATGGCATTGCCTGTTAAGCAGTAATCTTTGTTGTATGGCAGTGTCTGTTAAGCAGTTGTCTTTGGTGTATGGCATTGTCTGTTAAGCAGTTGTCTTTGGTGTATGGCAGTGTCTGTTAAGCAGTTGTCTTTGGTGTATGGCATTGTCTGTTAAGCAGTTGTCTTTAGTGTATGGCATTGTCTGCTAAGCAGTTGTCTTTAGTTTATGGCGTTGTCTGTTAAGCAGTTGTCTTTAGTTTATGGCGTTGTCTGTTAAGCAGTTGTCTTTGGTGTATGGCATTGTCTGTTAAGCAGTGGTCTTTGGTGTATGGCATTGTCTGTTAAGCAGTTGTCTTTGGTGTATGGCATTGCCTGTTAAGCAGTTGTCTTTGGTGTATGGCATTGCCTGTTAAGCAGTTGTCTTTGGTGTATGGCATTGCCTGTTAAGCAGTTGTCTTTGGTGTATGGCATTGCCTGTTAAGCAGTTGTCTTTGGTGTATGGCATTGCCTGTTAAGCAGTTGTCTTTGGTGTATGGCATTGCCTGTTAAGCAGTTGTCTTTGGTGTATGGCATTGCCTGTTAAGCAGTAATCTTTGGTGTATGGCAGTGTCTGTTAAGCAGTTGTCTTTGGTGTATGGCATTGTCTGTTAAGCAGTTGTCTTTTGTGTATGGCATTGCCTGTTAAGCAGTTGTCTTTGGTGTATGGCAGTGTCTGTTAAGCAGTTGTCTTTGGTGTATGGCAGTGTCTTTTAAGCAGTTGTCTTTGGAGTATGGCATTGCCTGTTAAGCAGTTGTCTTTGGTGTATGGCAGTGTCTGTTACGCAGTTGTCTTTGGTGTATGGCATTGTCTGTTAAGCAGTTGTCTTTGGTGTATGGCATTGTCTGTTAAGCAGTTGTCTTTGGTGTATGGCATTGTCTGTTAAGCAGTTGTCTTTGGTGTATGGCATTGCCTGTTAAGCAGTTGTCTTTAGTGTATAGCATTGTCTGTTAAGCAGTTGTCTTTGGTGTATGGCATTGTCTGTTAAGCAGTTGTCTTTGGTGTATAGCATTGTGTGTTAAGCAGTTGTCTTTAGTTTATGGCGTTGTCTGTTAAGCAGTTGTCTTTGGTGTATAGCATTGTGTGTTAAGCAGTTGTCTTTGGTGTATGGCATTGTCTGTTAAGCAGTTGTCTTTGGTGTATGGCATTGCCTGTTAAGCAGTTGTCTTTGGTGTATGGCATTGCCTGTTAAGCAGTTGTCTTTGGTGTATGACATTGTCTGTTAAGCAGTTGTCTTTGGTGTATGGCATTGTCTGTTAAGCAGTTGTCTTTGGTGTATGGCATTGCCTGTTAAGCAGTTGTCTTTGGTGTATGGCATTGCCTGTTAAGCAGTTGTCTTTGGTGTATGGCATTGCCTGTTAAGCAGTTGTCTTTGGTGTATGGCATTGTCTGCTAAGCAGTTGTCTTTAGTTTATGGCGTTGTCTGTTAAGCAGTTGTCTTTGGTGTATAGCATTGTGTGTTAAGCAGTTGTCTTTGGTGTATGGCATTGTCTGTTAAGCAGTTGTCTTTGGTGTATGGCATTGCCTGTTAAGCAGTTGTCTTTGGTGTATGGCATTGCCTGTTAAGCAGTTGTCTTTGGTGTATGGCATTGTCTGTTAAGCAGTTGTCTTTGGTGTATGGCATTGTCTGTTAAGCAGTTGTCTTTGGTGTATAGCATTGCCTGTTAAGCAGTTGTCTTTGGTGTATGGCATTGCCTGTTAAGCAGTTGTCTTTGGTGTATGGCATTGCCTGTTAAGCAGTTGTCTTTGGTGTATGGCATTGTCTGTTAAGCAGTTGTCTTTGGTGTATGGCATTGCCTGTTAAGCAGTTGTCTTTGGTGTATGGCATTGTCTGTTAAGCAGTTGTCTTTGGTGTATGGCATTGTCTGTTAAGCAGTTGTCTTTGGTGTATGGCATTGTCTGTTAAGCAGTTGTCTTTGGTGCATGGCTTTGTCTGTTAAGCAGTTGTCTTTGGTGTATGGCATTGTCTGTTAAGCAGTTGTCTTTGGTGTATGGCATTGTCTGTTAAGCAGTTGTCTTTGGTGTATGGCTTTGCCTGTTAAGCAGTTGTCTTTGGTGTATGGCATTGTCTGTTAAGCAGTTGTCTTTTGTGTATGGCATTGTCTGTTAAGCAGTTGTCTTTGGTGTATGGCATTGCCTGTTAAGCAGTTGTCTTTGGTGTATGGCATTGCCTGTTAAGCAGTTGTCTTTGGTGTATGGCATTGTCTGTTAAGCAGTTGTCTTTGGTGTATGGCATTGCCTGTTAAGCAGTTGTCTTTGGTGTATGGCATTGTCTGTTAAGCAGTTGTCTTTGGTGCATGGCATTGTCTGTTAAGCAGTTGTCTTTTGTGTATGGCATTGTCTGTTAAGCAGTTGTCTTTGGTGTATGGCATTGCCTGTTAAGCAGTTGTCTTTGGTGTATGGCATTGTTTGTTAAGCAGTTGTCTTTGGTGTATGGCAATGTCTCTTAAGCAGTTGTCTTTGGTGTATGGCGTTGCCTGTTAAGCAGTTGTCTTTGGTGTATGGCGTTGCCTGTTAAGCAGTTGTCTTTGGTGTATGGCATTGTCTGTTAAGCAGTTGTCTTTGGTGTATGGCATTGACTGTTAAGCAGTTGTCTTTGGTGTATGGCATTGCCTGTTAAGCAGTTGTCTTTAGTGTATGGCATTGCCTGTTAAGCAGTTGTCTTTGGTGTATGGCATTGCCTGTTAAGCAGTTGTCTTTGGTGTATGGCATTGTCTGTTAAGCAGTTGTCTTTGGTGTATGACATTGCCTGTTAAGCAGTTGTCTTTGGTGTATGGCTGTGTCTGTTAAGCAGTTGTCTTTGGTGTATGGCATTGTCTGTTAAGCAGTTGTCTTTGGTGTATGGCATTGCCTGTTAAGCAGTTGTCCTTGGTGTATGGCAGTGTCTGTTAAGCAGTTGTCTTTGGTGTATGGCATTGTCTGTTAAGCAGTTGTCTTTGGTGTATGGCATTGCCTGTTAAGCAGTTGTCCTTGGTGTATGGCATTGCCTGTTAAGCAGTTGTCCTTGGTGTATGGCAGTGTCTGTTAAGCAGTTGTCTTTGGTGTATGGCATTGCCTGTTAAGCAGTTGTCCTTCGTGTATGGCAGTGTCTGTTAAGCAGTTGTCTTTGGTGTATGGCATTGTCTGTTAAGCAGTTGTCTTTGGTGTATGGCATTGTCTGTTAAGCAGTTGTCTTTGGTGTATGGCTGTGTCTGTTAAGCAGTTGTCTTTGGTGTATGGCATTGTCTGTTAAGCAGTTGTCTTTGGTGTATGGCTTTGCCTGTTAAGCAGTTGTCCTTGGTGTATGGCAGTGTCTGTTAAGCAGTTGTCTTTGGTGTATGGCATTGTCTGTTAAGCAGTTGTCTTTGTTGCATGGCGTTACGTGTTAAGCAGTTGTCTTTGGTGTATGGCGTTGCCTGTTAAGCAGTTGTCTTTGGTGTATGGCAGTGTCTGTTAAGCAGTTGTCTTTGGTGTATGGCATTGTCTCTTAAGCAGTTGTCTTTGGTGTATGGCATTGCCTGTTAAGCAGTTGTCTTTGGTTTATGGCATTGCCTGTTAAGCAGTTGTCTTTAGTGTATGGCATTGTCTCTTAAGCAGTTGTCTTTGGTATATGGCATTGCATGTTAAGCAGTTGTCTTTAGTGTATGGCATTGTCTCTTAAGCAGTTGTCTTTGGTATATGGCGTTGCCTGTTAAGCAGTTGTCTTTGGTGTATAGCAGTGTCTGTTAAGCAGTTGTCTTTGGTGTATGACATTACCTGTTAAGCAGTTGTCTTTGGTATATGGCATTGCATGTTAGGCAGTTCTCTTTGGTGTATGGCATTGTCTGTTAAGAAGTTGTCTTTGGTATATGGCATTGCCTGTTAAGCAGTTGTCTTTGGTGTATGGCATTGTCTGTTAAGCAGTTGTCTTTGGTGTATGGCAGTGTCTGTTAAGCAGTTGTCTTTGGTGTATGGCATTGTCTCTTAAGCAGTTGTCTTTGGTATATGGCATTGCCTGTTAAGCAGTTGTCTTTGGTGTATGGCATTGTCTGTTAAGCAGTTGTCTTTGGTGTATGGCATTGTCTGTTAAGCAGTTATCTTTGGTGTATGGCATTGCCTGTTAAGCAGTTGTCTTTGGTGTATGGCATTGCCTGTTAAGCAGTTGTCTTTGGTGTATGGCATTGTCTGTTAAGCAGTTGTCTTTGGTGTATGGCATTGCATGTTAAGCAGTTGTCTATAGTGTATGGCATTTCCTGTTAAGCAGTTGTCTTTGGTGTATGGCAGTGTCTGTTACGCAGTTGTCTTTGGTGTATGGCAGTGTCTGTTAAGCAGTTGTCTTTGGTGTATGGCATTGCCTGTTAAGCAGTAATCTTTGGTGTATGGCAGTTTCTGTTAAGCAGTTGTCTTTGGTGTATGGCAGTGTCTGTTAAGCAGTTGTCTTTGGTGTATGGCATTGTCTGTTAAGCAGTTGTCTTTGGTGTATGGCATTGCCTATTAAGCAGTTGTCTTTGGTGTATGGCATTGCCTGTTAAGCAGTTGTCTTTGGTGTATGGCATTGTCTGCTAAGCAGTTGTCTTTAGTTTATGGCGTTGTCTGTTAAGCAGTTGTCTTTAGTTTATGGCGTTGTCTGTTAAGCAGTTGTCTTTGGTGTATGGCATTGTCTGTTAAGCAGTTGTCTTTGGTGTATGGCATTGTCTGTTAAGCAGTGGTCTTTGGTGTATGGCATTGTCTGTTAAGCAGTTGTCTTTGGTGTATGGCATTGTCTGTTAAGCAGTTGTCTTTGGTGTATGGCATTGTCTGTTAAGCAGTTGTCTTTGGTGTATGGCATTATCTGTTAAGCAGTTGTCTTTGGTGTATGGCATTGCCTGTTAAGCAGTTGTCTTTAGTGTATAGCATTGTCTGTTAAGCAGTTGTCTTTGGTGTATGGCATTGTCTGTTAAGCAGTTGTCTTTGGTGTATGGCAATGTCTGTTAAGCAGTTGTCTTTGGTGTATGGCATTGCCTGTTAAGCAGTTTTCTTTGGTGTATGGCATTGCCTGTTAAGCAGTTGTCTTTGGTGTATGGCATTGTCTGTTAAGCAGTTGTCTTTGGTGTATGGCATTGTCTGTTAAGCAGTTGTCTTTGGTGTATAGCATTGTCTGTTAAGCAGTTGTCTTTGGTGTATGGCATTGTCTGTTAAGCAGTTGTCTTTGGTGTATGGCATTGTCTGTTAAGCAGTTGTCTTTGGTGTATGGCATTGCCTGTTAAGCAGTTGTCTTTGGTGTATGGCATTGCCTGTTAAGCAGTTGTCTTTGGTGTATGGCATTGCCTGTTAAGCAGTTGTCTTTGGTGTATGGCATTGTCTGTTAAGCAGTTGTCTTTGGTGTATGGCATTGTCTGTTAAGCAGTTGTCTTTGGTGTATGGCATTGCCTGTTAAGCAGTTGTCTTTGGTGTATGGCATTGCCTGTTAAGCAGTTGTCTTTGGTGTATGGCATTGCCTGTTAAGCAGTTGTCTTTGGTGTATGGCATTGCCTGTTAAGCAGTTGTCTTTGGTGTATGGCATTGCCTGTTAAGCAGTTGTCTTTGGTGTATGGCATTGCCTGTTAAGCAGTTGTCTTTGGTATTTGGCATTGTCTGTTAAGCAGTTGTCTTTGGTATATGGCATTGTCTGTTAAGCAGTTGTCTTTTGTGTATGGCATTGCCTGTTAAGCAGTTGTCTATAGTGTATGGCATTGCCTGTTAAGCAGTTGTCTTTGGTGTATGGCAGTGTCTGTTAAGCAGTTGTCTTTGGTGTATGGCAGTGTCTGTTAAGCAGTTGTCTTTGGTGTATGGCATTGCCTGTTAAGCAGTAATCTTTGGTGTATGGCAGTGTCTGTTAAGCAGTTGTCTTTGGTGTATGGCATTGTCTGTTAAGCAGTTGTCTTTGGTGTATGGCAGTGTCTGTTAAGCAGTTGTCTTTGGTGTATGGCATTGTCTGTTAAGCAGTTGTCTTTGGTGTATGGCATTGCCTATTAAGCAGTTGTCTTTGGTGTATGGCATTGCCTGTTAAGCAGTTGTCTTTGGTGTATGGCATTGTCTGCTAAGCAGTTGTCTTTAGTTTATGGCGTTGTCTGTTAAGCAGTTGTCTTTAGTTTATGGCGTTGTCTGTTAAGCAGTTGTCTTTGGTGTATAGCATTGTGTGTTAAGCAGTTGTCTTTGGTGTGTGGCATTGTCTGTTAAGCAGTTGTCTTTGGTGTATGGCATTGTCTGTTAAGCAGTGGTCTTTGGTGTATGGCATTGTCTGTTAAGCAGTTGTCTTTGGTGTATGGCATTGCCTGTTAAGCAGTTGTCTTTGGTGTATGGCATTGTCTGTTAAGCAGTTGTCTTTGGTGTATGGCATTGTCTGTTAAGCAGTTGTCTTTGGTGTATGGCATTGTCTGTTAAGCAGTTGTCTTTGGTGTATGGCATTGCCTGTTAAGCAGTTGTCTTTGGTGTATGGCATTGCCTGTTAAGCAGTTGTCTTTGGTGTATGGCATTGCCTGTTAAGCAGTTGTCTTTGGTGTAGGGCATTGTCTGTTAAGCAGTTGTCTTTGGTGTATGGCATTGCCTGTTAAGCAGTTGTCTTTGGTGTATGGCATTGCCTGTTAAGCAGTTGTCTTTGGTGTATGGCATTGCCTGTTAAGCAGTTGTCTTTGGTGTATGGCATTGCCTGTTAAGCAGTTGTCTTTGGTGTAGGGCATTGTCTGTTAAGCAGTTGTCTTTGGTGTAGGGCATTGTCTGTTAAGCAGTTGTCTTTGGTGTATGGCATTGTCTGTTAAGCAGTTGTCTTTGGTGTATGGCATTGTCTGTTAAGCAGTTGTCTTTGGTGCATGGCATTGTCTGTTAAGCAGTTGTCTTTGGTGCATGGCTTTGTCTGTTAAGCAGTTGTCTTTGGTGTATGGCGTTGCCTGTTAAGCAGTTGTCTTTGGTGTATGGCGTTGCCTGTTAAGCAGTTGTCTTTGGTGTATGGCGTTGCCTGTTAAGCAGTTGTCTTTGGTGTATGGCATTGTCTGTTAAGCAGTTGTCTTTGGTGTATGGCATTGTCTGTTAAGCAGTTGTCTTTGGTGCATGGCATTGCCTGTTAAGCAGTTGTCTTTGGTGTATGGCGTTGCCTGTTAAGCAGTTGTCTTTGGTGTATGGCGTTGCCTGTTAAGCAGTTGTCTTTGGTGTATGGCATTGTCTGTTAAGCAGTTGTCTTTGGTGTATGGCATTGACTGTTAAGCAGTTGTCTTTGGTGTATGGCATTGCCTGTTAAGCAGTTGTCTTTGGTGTATGGCATTGCCTGTTAAGCAGTTGTCTTTGGTGTATGGCATTGCCTGTTAAGCAGTTGTCTTTGGTATATGGCATTGTCTGTTAAGCAGTTGTCTTTGGTGTATGACATTGCCTGTTAAGCAGTTGTCTTTGGTGTATGGCTGTGTCTGTTAAGCAGTTGTCTTTGGTGTATGGCATTGTCTGTTAAGCAGTTGTCTTTGGTGTATGGCATTGCCTGTTAAGCAGTTGTCCTTGGTGTATGGCAGTGTCTGTTAAGCAGTTGTCTTTGGTGTATGGCATTGTCTGTTAAGCAGTTGTCTTTGGTGTATGGCATTGCCTGTTAAGCAGTTGTCCTTGGTGTATGGCATTGCCTGTTAAGCAGTTGTCCTTGGTGTATGGCAGTGTCTGTTAAGCAGTTGTCTTTGGTGTATGGCATTGCCTGTTAAGCAGTTGTCCTTGGTGTATGGCAGTGTCTGTTAAGCAGTTGTCTTTGGTGTATGGCATTGTCTGTTAAGCAGTTGTCTTTGGTGTATGGCATTGTCTGTTAAGCAGTTGTCTTTGGTGTATGGCTGTGTCTGTTAAGCAGTTGTCTTTGGTGTATGGCATTGTCTGTTAAGCAGTTGTCTTTGGTGTATGGCATTGCCTGTTAAGCAGTTGTCCTTGGTGTATGGCAGTGTCTGTTAAGCAGTTGTCTTTGGTGTATGGCATTGTCTGTTAAGCAGTTGTCTTTGGTGTATGGCATTGCCTGTTAAGCAGTTGTCTTTGGTGTATGGCAGTGTCTGTTAAGCAGTTGTCTTTGGTGTATGGCAGTGTCTGTTAAGCAGTTGTCTTTAGTTTATGGCGTTGTCTCTTAAGCAGTTGTCTTTGGTGTATGGCATTGCCTGTTAAGCATTTGTCTTTGGTGTATGGCATTGCCTGTTAAGCAGTTGTCTTTAGTGTATGGCATTGTCTCTTAAGCAGTTGTCTTTGGTATATGGCATTGCATGTTAAGCAGTTGTCTTTAGTGTATGGCATTGTCTCTTAAGCAGTTGTCTTTGGTATATGGCGTTGCCTGTTAAGCAGTTGTCTTTGGTGTATAGCAGTGTCTGTTAAGCAGTTGTCTTTGGTGTATGACATTACCTGTTAAGCAGTTGTCTTTGGTATATGGCATTGCATGTTAAGCAGTTGTCTTTGGTGTATGGCATTGTCTGTTAAGAAGTTGTCTTTGGTATATGGCATTGCCTGTTAAGCAGTTGTCTTTGGTGTATGGCAGTGTCTGTTAAGAAGTTGTCTTTGGTGTATGGCATTGCCTGTTAAGCAATTGTCTTTGGTGTATGGCATTGCCTGTTAAGCAGTTGTCTTTGGTGTATGGCAGTGTCTGTTAATCAGTTGTCTTTGGTGTATGGAATTGTCTGTTAAGCAGTTGTCTTTGGTATATGGCATTGCCTGTTAAGCAGTTGTCTTTGGTGTATGGCATTGTCTGTTAAGCAGTTGTCTTTGGTGTATGGCATTGCCTGTTAAGCAGTTGTCTTTGGTGTATGGCATTGCCTGTTAAGCAGTTGTCTTTGGTGTATGGCATTGTCTGTTAAGCAGTTGTCTTTGGTGTATGGCATTTCCTGTTAAGCAGTTGTCTTTGGTGTATGGCAGTGTCTGTTAAGCAGTTGTCTTTGGTGTATGGCAGTGTCTGTTAAGCAGTTGTCTTTGGTGTATGGCATTGCCTGTTAAGCAGTAATCTTTGTTGTATGGCAGTGTCTGTTAAGCAGTTGTCTTTGGTGTATGGCATTGTCTGTTAAGCAGTTGTCTTTGGTGTATGGCAGTGTCTGTTAAGCAGTTGTCTTTGGTGTATGGCATTGTCTGTTAAGCAGTTGTCTTTAGTGTATGGCATTGTCTGCTAAGCAGTTGTCTTTAGTTTATGGCGTTGTCTGTTAAGCAGTTGTCTTTAGTTTATGGCGTTGTCTGTTAAGCAGTTGTCTTTGGTGTATGGCATTGTCTGTTAAGCAGTGGTCTTTGGTGTATGGCATTGTCTGTTAAGCAGTTGTCTTTGGTGTATGGCATTGCCTGTTAAGCAGTTGTCTTTGGTGTATGGCATTGCCTGTTAAGCAGTTGTCTTTGGTGTATGGCATTGCCTGTTAAGCAGTTGTCTTTGGTGTATGGCATTGCCTGTTAAGCAGTTGTCTTTGGTGTATGGCATTGCCTGTTAAGCAGTTGTCTTTGGTGTATGGCATTGCCTGTTAAGCAGTTGTCTTTGGTGTATGGCATTGCCTGTTAAGCAGTAATCTTTGGTGTATGGCAGTGTCTGTTAAGCAGTTGTCTTTGGTGTATGGCATTGTCTGTTAAGCAGTTGTCTTTTGTGTATGGCATTGCCTGTTAAGCAGTTGTCTTTGGTGTATGGCAGTGTCTGTTAAGCAGTTGTCTTTGGTGTATGGCAGTGTCTTTTAAGCAGTTGTCTTTGGAGTATGGCATTGCCTGTTAAGCAGTTGTCTTTGGTGTATGGCAGTGTCTGTTACGCAGTTGTCTTTGGTGTATGGCATTGTCTGTTAAGCAGTTGTCTTTGGTGTATGGCATTGTCTGTTAAGCAGTTGTCTTTGGTGTATGGCATTGTCTGTTAAGCAGTTGTCTTTGGTGTATGGCATTGCCTGTTAAGCAGTTGTCTTTAGTGTATAGCATTGTCTGTTAAGCAGTTGTCTTTGGTGTATGGCATTGTCTGTTAAGCAGTTGTCTTTGGTGTATGGCATTGTCTGTTAAGCAGTTGTCTTTGGTGTATGGCATTGCCTGTTAAGCAGTTTTCTTTGGTGTATGGCATTGCCTGTTAAGCAGTTGTCTTTGGTGTATGGCATTGTCTGTTAAGCAGTTGTCTTTGGTGTATGGCATTGTCTGTTAAGCAGTTGTCTTTGGTGTATGGCATTGTCTGTTAAGCAGTTGTCTTTGGTGTATGGCATTGCGTGTTAAGCAGTTGTCTTTGGTGTATGGCATTGCCTGTTAAGCAGTTGTCTTTGGTGTATAGCAGTGTCTGTTAAGCAGTTGTATTTGCTGCATGGCATTGTCTGTTAAGCAGTTGTCTTTTGTGTATGGCATTGCCTGTTAAGCAGTTGTCTATAGTGTATGGCATTGCCTGTTAAGCAGTTGTCTTTGGTGTATGGCAGTGTCTGTTAAGCAGTTGTCTTTGGTGTATGGCAGTGTCTGTTAAGCAGTTGTCTTTGGTGTATGGCATTGCCTGTTAAGCAGTAATCTTTGGTGTATGGCAGTGTCTGTTAAGCAGTTGTCTTTGGTGTATGGCATTGTCTGTTAAGCAGTTGTCTTTGGTGTATGGCATTGCCTGTTAAGCAGTTGTCTTTGGTGTAGGGCATTGTCTGTTAAGCAGTTGTCTTTGGTGTAGGGCATTGTCTGTTAAGCAGTTGTCTTTGGTGTATGGCATTGTCTGTTAAGCAGTTGTCTTTGGTGTATGGCATTGTCTGTTAAGCAGTTGTCTTTGGTGCATGGCATTGTCTGTTAAGCAGTTGTCTTTGGTGCATGGCTTTGTCTGTTAAGCAGTTGTCTTTGGTGTATGGCGTTGCCTGTTAAGCAGTTGTCTTTGGTGTATGGCGTTGCCTGTTAAGCAGTTGTCTTTGGTGTATGGCGTTGCCTGTTAAGCAGTTGTCTTTGGTGTATGGCATTGTCTGTTAAGCAGTTGTCTTTGGTGTATGGCATTGTCTGTTAAGCAGTTGTCTTTGGTGCATGGCATTGCCTGTTAAGCAGTTGTCTTTGGTGTATGGCGTTGCCTGTTAAGCAGTTGTCTTTGGTGTATGGCGTTGCCTGTTAAGCAGTTGTCTTTGGTGTATGGCATTGTCTGTTAAGCAGTTGTCTTTGGTGTATGGCATTGACTGTTAAGCAGTTGTCTTTGGTGTATGGCATTGCCTGTTAAGCAGTTGTCTTTGGTGTATGGCATTGCCTGTTAAGCAGTTGTCTTTGGTGCATGGCATTGTCTGTTAAGCAGTTGTCTTTGGTGCATGGCTTTGTCTGTTAAGCAGTTGTCTTTGGTGTATGGCGTTGCCTGTTAAGCAGTTGTCTTTGGTGTATGGCGTTGCCTGTTAAGCAGTTGTCTTTGGTGTATGGCGTTGCCTGTTAAGCAGTTGTCTTTGGTGTATGGCATTGTCTGTTAAGCAGTTGTCTTTGGTGTATGGCATTGTCTGTTAAGCAGTTGTCTTTGGTGCATGGCATTGCCTGTTAAGCAGTTGTCTTTGGTGTATGGCGTTGCCTGTTAAGCAGTTGTCTTTGGTGTATGGCGTTGCCTGTTAAGCAGTTGTCTTTGGTGTATGGCATTGTCTGTTAAGCAGTTGTCTTTGGTGTATGGCATTGACTGTTAAGCAGTTGTCTTTGGTGTATGGCATTGCCTGTTAAGCAGTTGTCTTTGGTGTATGGCATTGCCTGTTAAGCAGTTGTCTTTGGTGTATGGCATTGCCTGTTAAGCAGTTGTCTTTGGTATATGGCATTGTCTGTTAAGCAGTTGTCTTTGGTGTATGACATTGCCTGTTAAGCAGTTGTCTTTGGTGTATGGCTGTGTCTGTTAAGCAGTTGTCTTTGGTGTATGGCATTGTCTGTTAAGCAGTTGTCTTTGGTGTATGGCATTGCCTGTTAAGCAGTTGTCCTTGGTGTATGGCAGTGTCTGTTAAGCAGTTGTCTTTGGTGTATGGCATTGTCTGTTAAGCAGTTGTCTTTGGTGTATGGCATTGCCTGTTAAGCAGTTGTCCTTGGTGTATGGCATTGCCTGTTAAGCAGTTGTCCTTGGTGTATGGCAGTGTCTGTTAAGCAGTTGTCTTTGGTGTATGGCATTGCCTGTTAAGCAGTTGTCCTTGGTGTATGGCAGTGTCTGTTAAGCAGTTGTCTTTGGTGTATGGCATTGTCTGTTAAGCAGTTGTCTTTGGTGTATGGCATTGTCTGTTAAGCAGTTGTCTTTGGTGTATGGCTGTGTCTGTTAAGCAGTTGTCTTTGGTGTATGGCATTGTCTGTTAAGCAGTTGTCTTTGGTGTATGGCATTGCCTGTTAAGCAGTTGTCCTTGGTGTATGGCAGTGTCTGTTAAGCAGTTGTCTTTGGTGTATGGCATTGTCTGTTAAGCAGTTGTCTTTGGTGTATGGCATTGCCTGTTAAGCAGTTGTCTTTGGTGTATGGCAGTGTCTGTTAAGCAGTTGTCTTTGGTGTATGGCAGTGTCTGTTAAGCAGTTGTCTTTAGTTTATGGCGTTGTCTCTTAAGCAGTTGTCTTTGGTGTATGGCATTGCCTGTTAAGCATTTGTCTTTGGTGTATGGCATTGCCTGTTAAGCAGTTGTCTTTAGTGTATGGCATTGTCTCTTAAGCAGTTGTCTTTGGTATATGGCATTGCATGTTAAGCAGTTGTCTTTAGTGTATGGCATTGTCTCTTAAGCAGTTGTCTTTGGTATATGGCGTTGCCTGTTAAGCAGTTGTCTTTGGTGTATAGCAGTGTCTGTTAAGCAGTTGTCTTTGGTGTATGACATTACCTGTTAAGCAGTTGTCTTTGGTATATGGCATTGCATGTTAAGCAGTTGTCTTTGGTGTATGGCATTGTCTGTTAAGAAGTTGTCTTTGGTATATGGCATTGCCTGTTAAGCAGTTGTCTTTGGTGTATGGCAGTGTCTGTTAAGAAGTTGTCTTTGGTGTATGGCATTGCCTGTTAAGCAATTGTCTTTGGTGTATGGCATTGCCTGTTAAGCAGTTGTCTTTGGTGTATGGCAGTGTCTGTTAATCAGTTGTCTTTGGTGTATGGAATTGTCTGTTAAGCAGTTGTCTTTGGTATATGGCATTGCCTGTTAAGCAGTTGTCTTTGGTGTATGGCATTGTCTGTTAAGCAGTTGTCTTTGGTGTATGGCATTGCCTGTTAAGCAGTTGTCTTTGGTGTATGGCATTGCCTGTTAAGCAGTTGTCTTTGGTGTATGGCATTGTCTGTTAAGCAGTTGTCTTTGGTGTATGGCATTTCCTGTTAAGCAGTTGTCTTTGGTGTATGGCAGTGTCTGTTAAGCAGTTGTCTTTGGTGTATGGCAGTGTCTGTTAAGCAGTTGTCTTTGGTGTATGGCATTGCCTGTTAAGCAGTAATCTTTGTTGTATGGCAGTGTCTGTTAAGCAGTTGTCTTTGGTGTATGGCATTGTCTGTTAAGCAGTTGTCTTTGGTGTATGGCAGTGTCTGTTAAGCAGTTGTCTTTGGTGTATGGCATTGTCTGTTAAGCAGTTGTCTTTAGTGTATGGCATTGTCTGCTAAGCAGTTGTCTTTAGTTTATGGCGTTGTCTGTTAAGCAGTTGTCTTTAGTTTATGGCGTTGTCTGTTAAGCAGTTGTCTTTGGTGTATGGCATTGTCTGTTAAGCAGTGGTCTTTGGTGTATGGCATTGTCTGTTAAGCAGTTGTCTTTGGTGTATGGCATTGCCTGTTAAGCAGTTGTCTTTGGTGTATGGCATTGCCTGTTAAGCAGTTGTCTTTGGTGTATGGCATTGCCTGTTAAGCAGTTGTCTTTGGTGTATGGCATTGCCTGTTAAGCAGTTGTCTTTGGTGTATGGCATTGCCTGTTAAGCAGTTGTCTTTGGTGTATGGCATTGCCTGTTAAGCAGTTGTCTTTGGTGTATGGCATTGCCTGTTAAGCAGTAATCTTTGGTGTATGGCAGTGTCTGTTAAGCAGTTGTCTTTGGTGTATGGCATTGTCTGTTAAGCAGTTGTCTTTTGTGTATGGCATTGCCTGTTAAGCAGTTGTCTTTGGTGTATGGCAGTGTCTGTTAAGCAGTTGTCTTTGGTGTATGGCAGTGTCTTTTAAGCAGTTGTCTTTGGAGTATGGCATTGCCTGTTAAGCAGTTGTCTTTGGTGTATGGCAGTGTCTGTTACGCAGTTGTCTTTGGTGTATGGCATTGTCTGTTAAGCAGTTGTCTTTGGTGTATGGCATTGTCTGTTAAGCAGTTGTCTTTGGTGTATGGCATTGTCTGTTAAGCAGTTGTCTTTGGTGTATGGCATTGCCTGTTAAGCAGTTGTCTTTAGTGTATAGCATTGTCTGTTAAGCAGTTGTCTTTGGTGTATGGCATTGTCTGTTAAGCAGTTGTCTTTGGTGTATGGCATTGTCTGTTAAGCAGTTGTCTTTGGTGTATGGCATTGCCTGTTAAGCAGTTTTCTTTGGTGTATGGCATTGCCTGTTAAGCAGTTGTCTTTGGTGTATGGCATTGTCTGTTAAGCAGTTGTCTTTGGTGTATGGCATTGTCTGTTAAGCAGTTGTCTTTGGTGTATGGCATTGTCTGTTAAGCAGTTGTCTTTGGTGTATGGCATTGCGTGTTAAGCAGTTGTCTTTGGTGTATGGCATTGCCTGTTAAGCAGTTGTCTTTGGTGTATGGCAGTGTCTGTTAAGCAGTTGTATTTGCTGCATGGCATTGTCTGTTAAGCAGTTGTCTTTTGTGTATGGCATTGCCTGTTAAGCAGTTGTCTATAGTGTATGGCATTGCCTGTTAAGCAGTTGTCTTTGGTGTATGGCAGTGTCTGTTAAGCAGTTGTCTTTGGTGTATGGCAGTGTCTGTTAAGCAGTTGTCTTTGGTGTATGGCATTGCCTGTTAAGCAGTAATCTTTGGTGTATGGCAGTGTCTGTTAAGCAGTTGTCTTTGGTGTATGGCATTGTCTGTTAAGCAGTTGTCTTTGGTGTATGGCAGTGTCTGTTAAGCAGTTGTCTTTGGTGTATGGCATTGTCTGTTAAGCAGTTGTCTTTGGTGTATGGCATTGGCTATAAAGCAGTTGTCTTTGGTGTATGGCATTGCCTGTTAAGCAGTTGTCTTTGGTGTATGGCATTGTCTGCTAAGCAGTTGTCTTTAGTTTATGGCGTTGTCTGTTAAGCAGTTGTCTTTGGTGTATGGCATTGTCTGTTAATCAGTTGTCTTTGGTGTATGGCATTGTCTGTTAAGCAGTGGTCTTTGGTGTATGGCATTGCCTGTTAAGCAGTTGTCTTTGGTGTATGGCATTGCCTGTTAAGCAGTTGTCTTTGGTGTATGGCATTGCCTGTTAAGCAGTTGTCTTTGGTGTATGGCATTGCCTGTTAAGCAGTTGTCTTTGGTGTAGGGCATTGTCTGTTAAGCAGTTGTCTTTGGTGTAGGGCATTGTCTGTTAAGCAGTTGTCTTTGGTGTATGGCATTGTCTGTTAAGCAGTTGTCTTTGGTGTATGGCATTGTCTGTTAAGCAGTTGTCTTTGGTGCATGGCATTGTCTGTTAAGCAGTTGTCTTTGGTGCATGGCTTTGTCTGTTAAGCAGTTGTCTTTGGTGTATGGCGTTGCCTGTTAAGCAGTTGTCTTTGGTGTATGGCGTTGCCTGTTAAGCAGTTGTCTTTGGTGTATGGCGTTGCCTGTTAAGCAGTTGTCTTTGGTGTATGGCATTGTCTGTTAAGCAGTTGTCTTTGGTGTATGGCATTGTCTGTTAAGCAGTTGTCTTTGGTGCATGGCATTGCCTGTTAAGCAGTTGTCTTTGGTGTATGGCGTTGCCTGTTAAGCAGTTGTCTTTGGTGTATGGCGTTGCCTGTTAAGCAGTTGTCTTTGGTGTATGGCATTGTCTGTTAAGCAGTTGTCTTTGGTGTATGGCATTGACTGTTAAGCAGTTGTCTTTGGTGTATGGCATTGCCTGTTAAGCAGTTGTCTTTGGTGTATGGCATTGCCTGTTAAGCAGTTGTCTTTGGTGTATGGCATTGCCTGTTAAGCAGTTGTCTTTGGTATATGGCATTGTCTGTTAAGCAGTTGTCTTTGGTGTATGACATTGCCTGTTAAGCAGTTGTCTTTGGTGTATGGCTGTGTCTGTTAAGCAGTTGTCTTTGGTGTATGGCATTGTCTGTTAAGCAGTTGTCTTTGGTGTATGGCATTGCCTGTTAAGCAGTTGTCCTTGGTGTATGGCAGTGTCTGTTAAGCAGTTGTCTTTGGTGTATGGCATTGTCTGTTAAGCAGTTGTCTTTGGTGTATGGCATTGCCTGTTAAGCAGTTGTCCTTGGTGTATGGCATTGCCTGTTAAGCAGTTGTCCTTGGTGTATGGCAGTGTCTGTTAAGCAGTTGTCTTTGGTGTATGGCATTGCCTGTTAAGCAGTTGTCCTTGGTGTATGGCAGTGTCTGTTAAGCAGTTGTCTTTGGTGTATGGCATTGTCTGTTAAGCAGTTGTCTTTGGTGTATGGCATTGTCTGTTAAGCAGTTGTCTTTGGTGTATGGCTGTGTCTGTTAAGCAGTTGTCTTTGGTGTATGGCATTGTCTGTTAAGCAGTTGTCTTTGGTGTATGGCATTGCCTGTTAAGCAGTTGTCCTTGGTGTATGGCATTGTCTGTTAAGCAGTTGTCTTTGGTGTATGGCATTGTCTGTTAAGCAGTTGTCTTTGGTGTATGGCTGTGTCTGTTAAGCAGTTGTCTTTGGTGTATGGCTGTGTCTGTTAAGCAGTTGTCTTTGGTGTATGGCATTGTCTGTTAAGCAGTTGTCTTTGGTGTATGGCGTTGCCTGTTAAGCAGTTGTCTTTGGTGTATGGCATTGTCTGTTAAGCAGTTGTCTTTGGTGTATGGCATTGCCTGTTAAGCAGTTGTCTTTGGTGTATGGCAGTGTCTGTTAAGCAGTTGTCTTTGGTGTATGGCAGTGTCTGTTAAGCAGTTGTCTTTAGTTTATGGCGTTGTCTCTTAAGCAGTTGTCTTTGGTGTATGGCATTGCCTGTTAAGCAGTTGTCTTTGGTGTATGGCATTGCCTGTTAAGCAGTTGTCTTTAGTGTATGGCATTGTCTCTTAAGCAGTTGTCTTTGGTATATGGCATTGCATGTTAAGCAGTTGTCTTTAGTGTATGGCATTGTCTCTTAAGCAGTTGTCTTTGGTATATGGCGTTGCCTGTTAAGCAGTTGTCTTTGGTGTATAGCAGTGTCTGTTAAGCAGTTGTCTTTGGTGTATAGCAGTGTCTGTTAAGCAGTTGTCTTTGGTATATGGCATTGCATGTTAAGCAGTTGTCTTTGGTGTATGGCATTGTCTGTTAAGAAGTTGTCTTTGGTATATGGCATTGCCTGTTAAGCAGTTGTCTTTGGTGTATGGCAGTGTCTGTTAAGAAGTTGTCTTTGGTGTATGGCATTGCCTGTTAAGCAATTGTCTTTGGTGTATGGCATTGCCTGTTAAGCAGTTGTCTTTGGTGTATGGCAGTGTCTGTTAATCAGTTGTCTTTGGTGTATGGAATTGTCTGTTAAGCAGTTGTCTTTGGTATATGGCATTGCCTGTTAAGCAGTTGTCTTTGGTGTATGGCATTGTCTGTTAAGCAGTTGTCTTTGGTGTATGGCATTGCCTGTTAAGCAGTTGTCTTTGGTGTATGGCATTGCCTGTTAAGCAGTTGTCTTTGGTGTATGGCATTGTCTGTTAAGCAGTTGTCTTTGGTGTATGGCATTTCCTGTTAAGCAGTTGTCTTTGGTGTATGGCAGTGTCTGTTAAGCAGTTGTCTTTGGTGTATGGCAGTGTCTGTTAAGCAGTTATCTTTGGTGTATGGCATTGCCTGTTAAGCAGTAATCTTTGTTGTATGGCAGTGTCTGTTAAGCAGTTGTCTTTGGTGTATGGCATTGTCTGTTAAGCAGTTGTCTTTGGTGTATGGCAGTGTCTGTTAAGCAGTTGTCTTTGGTGTATGGCATTGTCTGTTAAGCAGTTGTCTTTAGTGTATGGCATTGTCTGCTAAGCAGTTGTCTTTAGTTTATGGCGTTGTCTGTTAAGCAGTTGTCTTTAGTTTATGGCGTTGTCTGTTAAGCAGTTGTCTTTGGTGTATGGCATTGTCTGTTAAGCAGTGGTCTTTGGTGTATGGCATTGTCTGTTAAGCAGTTGTCTTTGGTGTATGGCATTGCCTGTTAAGCAGTTGTCTTTGGTGTATGGCATTGCCTGTTAAGCAGTTGTCTTTGGTGTATGGCATTGCCTGTTAAGCAGTTGTCTTTGGTGTATGGCATTGCCTGTTAAGCAGTTGTCTTTGGTGTATGGCATTGCCTGTTAAGCAGTTGTCTTTGGTGTATGGCATTGCCTGTTAAGCAGTTGTCTTTGGTGTATGGCATTGCCTGTTAAGCAGTAATCTTTGGTGTATGGCAGTGTCTGTTAAGCAGTTGTCTTTGGTGTATGGCATTGTCTGTTAAGCAGTTGTCTTTTGTGTATGGCATTGCCTGTTAAGCAGTTGTCTTTGGTGTATGGCAGTGTCTGTTAAGCAGTTGTCTTTGGTGTATGGCAGTGTCTTTTAAGCAGTTGTCTTTGGAGTATGGCATTGCCTGTTAAGCAGTTGTCTTTGGTGTATGGCAGTGTCTGTTACGCAGTTGTCTTTGGTGTATGGCATTGTCTGTTAAGCAGTTGTCTTTGGTGTATGGCATTGTCTGTTAAGCAGTTGTCTTTGGTGTATGGCATTGTCTGTTAAGCAGTTGTCTTTGGTGTATGGCATTGCCTGTTAAGCAGTTGTCTTTAGTGTATAGCATTGTCTGTTAAGCAGTTGTCTTTGGTGTATGGCATTGTCTGTTAAGCAGTTGTCTTTGGTGTATGGCATTGTCTGTTAAGCAGTTGTCTTTGGTGTATGGCATTGCCTGTTAAGCAGTTTTCTTTGGTGTATGGCATTGCCTGTTAAGCAGTTGTCTTTGGTGTATGGCATTGTCTGTTAAGCAGTTGTCTTTGGTGTATGGCATTGTCTGTTAAGCAGTTGTCTTTGGTGTATGGCATTGTCTGTTAAGCAGTTGTCTTTGGTGTATGGCATTGCGTGTTAAGCAGTTGTCTTTGGTGTATGGCATTGCCTGTTAAGCAGTTGTCTTTGGTGTATGGCAGTGTCTGTTAAGCAGTTGTATTTGCTGCATGGCATTGTCTGTTAAGCAGTTGTCTTTTGTGTATGGCATTGCCTGTTAAGCAGTTGTCTATAGTGTATGGCATTGCCTGTTAAGCAGTTGTCTTTGGTGTATGGCAGTGTCTGTTAAGCAGTTGTCTTTGGTGTATGGCAGTGTCTGTTAAGCAGTTGTCTTTGGTGTATGGCATTGCCTGTTAAGCAGTAATCTTTGGTGTATGGCAGTGTCTGTTAAGCAGTTGTCTTTGGTGTATGGCATTGTCTGTTAAGCAGTTGTCTTTGGTGTATGGCAGTGTCTGTTAAGCAGTTGTCTTTGGTGTATGGCATTGTCTGTTAAGCAGTTGTCTTTGGTGTATGGCATTGGCTATAAAGCAGTTGTCTTTGGTGTATGGCATTGCCTGTTAAGCAGTTGTCTTTGGTGTATGGCATTGTCTGCTAAGCAGTTGTCTTTAGTTTATGGCGTTGTCTGTTAAGCAGTTGTCTTTGGTGTATGGCATTGTCTGTTAATCAGTTGTCTTTGGTGTATGGCATTGTCTGTTAAGCAGTGGTCTTTGGTGTATGGCATTGTCTGTTAAGAAGTTGTCTTTGGTGTATGGCATTGCCTGTTAAGCAGTTGTCTTTGGTGTATGGCATTGCCTGTTAAGCAGTTGTCTTTGGTGTATGGCATTGTCTGTTAAGCAGTTGTCTTTGGTGTATGGCATTGTCTGTTAAGCAGTTGTCTTTGGTGTATGGCATTGCCTGTTAAGCAGTTGTCTTTGGTGTATGGCATTGCCTGTTAAGCAGTTGTCTTTGGTGTATGGCATTGCCTGTTAAGCAGTTGTCTTTGGTGTATGGCATTGCGTGTTAAGCAGTTGTCTTTGGTGTATGGCATTGCCTGTTAAGCAGTTGTCTTTGGTGTATGGCAGTGTCTGTTAAGCAGTTGTATTTGCTGCATGGCATTGTCTGTTAAGCAGTTGTCTTTTGTGTATGGCATTGCCTGTTAAGCAGTTGTCTATAGTGTATGGCATTGCCTGTTAAGCAGTTGTCTTTGGTGTATGGCAGTGTCTGTTAAGCAGTTGTCTTTGGTGTATGGCAGTGTCTGTTAAGCAGTTGTCTTTGGTGTATGGCATTGCCTGTTAAGCAGTAATCTTTGGTGTATGGCAGTGTCTGTTAAGCAGTTGTCTTTGGTGTATGGCATTGTCTGTTAAGCAGTTGTCTTTGGTGTATGGCAGTGTCTGTTAAGCAGTTGTCTTTGGTGTATGGCATTGTCTGTTAAGCAGTTGTCTTTGGTGTATGGCATTGGCTATAAAGCAGTTGTCTTTGGTGTATGGCATTGCCTGTTAAGCAGTTGTCTTTGGTGTATGGCATTGTCTGCTAAGCAGTTGTCTTTAGTTTATGGCGTTGTCTGTTAAGCAGTTGTCTTTGGTGTATGGCATTGTCTGTTAATCAGTTGTCTTTGGTGTATGGCATTGTCTGTTAAGCAGTGGTCTTTGGTGTATGGCATTGCCTGTTAAGCAGTTGTCTTTGGTGTATGGCATTGCCTGTTAAGCAGTTGTCTTTGGTGTATGGCATTGCCTGTTAAGCAGTTGTCTTTGGTGTATGGCATTGCCTGTTAAGCAGTTGTCTTTGGTGTAGGGCATTGTCTGTTAAGCAGTTGTCTTTGGTGTAGGGCATTGTCTGTTAAGCAGTTGTCTTTGGTGTATGGCATTGTCTGTTAAGCAGTTGTCTTTGGTGTATGGCATTGTCTGTTAAGCAGTTGTCTTTGGTGCATGGCATTGTCTGTTAAGCAGTTGTCTTTGGTGCATGGCTTTGTCTGTTAAGCAGTTGTCTTTGGTGTATGGCGTTGCCTGTTAAGCAGTTGTCTTTGGTGTATGGCGTTGCCTGTTAAGCAGTTGTCTTTGGTGTATGGCGTTGCCTGTTAAGCAGTTGTCTTTGGTGTATGGCATTGTCTGTTAAGCAGTTGTCTTTGGTGTATGGCATTGTCTGTTAAGCAGTTGTCTTTGGTGCATGGCATTGCCTGTTAAGCAGTTGTCTTTGGTGTATGGCGTTGCCTGTTAAGCAGTTGTCTTTGGTGTATGGCGTTGCCTGTTAAGCAGTTGTCTTTGGTGTATGGCATTGTCTGTTAAGCAGTTGTCTTTGGTGTATGGCATTGACTGTTAAGCAGTTGTCTTTGGTGTATGGCATTGCCTGTTAAGCAGTTGTCTTTGGTGTATGGCATTGCCTGTTAAGCAGTTGTCTTTGGTGTATGGCATTGCCTGTTAAGCAGTTGTCTTTGGTATATGGCATTGTCTGTTAAGCAGTTGTCTTTGGTGTATGACATTGCCTGTTAAGCAGTTGTCTTTGGTGTATGGCTGTGTCTGTTAAGCAGTTGTCTTTGGTGTATGGCATTGTCTGTTAAGCAGTTGTCTTTGGTGTATGGCATTGCCTGTTAAGCAGTTGTCCTTGGTGTATGGCAGTGTCTGTTAAGCAGTTGTCTTTGGTGTATGGCATTGTCTGTTAAGCAGTTGTCTTTGGTGTATGGCATTGCCTGTTAAGCAGTTGTCCTTGGTGTATGGCATTGCCTGTTAAGCAGTTGTCCTTGGTGTATGGCAGTGTCTGTTAAGCAGTTGTCTTTGGTGTATGGCATTGCCTGTTAAGCAGTTGTCCTTGGTGTATGGCAGTGTCTGTTAAGCAGTTGTCTTTGGTGTATGGCATTGTCTGTTAAGCAGTTGTCTTTGGTGTATGGCATTGTCTGTTAAGCAGTTGTCTTTGGTGTATGGCTGTGTCTGTTAAGCAGTTGTCTTTGGTGTATGGCATTGTCTGTTAAGCAGTTGTCTTTGGTGTATGGCATTGCCTGTTAAGCAGTTGTCCTTGGTGTATGGCATTGTCTGTTAAGCAGTTGTCTTTGGTGTATGGCATTGTCTGTTAAGCAGTTGTCTTTGGTGTATGGCTGTGTCTGTTAAGCAGTTGTCTTTGGTGTATGGCTGTGTCTGTTAAGCAGTTGTCTTTGGTGTATGGCATTGTCTGTTAAGCAGTTGTCTTTGGTGTATGGCGTTGCCTGTTAAGCAGTTGTCTTTGGTGTATGGCATTGTCTGTTAAGCAGTTGTCTTTGGTGTATGGCATTGCCTGTTAAGCAGTTGTCTTTGGTGTATGGCAGTGTCTGTTAAGCAGTTGTCTTTGGTGTATGGCAGTGTCTGTTAAGCAGTTGTCTTTAGTTTATGGCGTTGTCTCTTAAGCAGTTGTCTTTGGTGTATGGCATTGCCTGTTAAGCAGTTGTCTTTGGTGTATGGCATTGCCTGTTAAGCAGTTGTCTTTAGTGTATGGCATTGTCTCTTAAGCAGTTGTCTTTGGTATATGGCATTGCATGTTAAGCAGTTGTCTTTAGTGTATGGCATTGTCTCTTAAGCAGTTGTCTTTGGTATATGGCGTTGCCTGTTAAGCAGTTGTCTTTGGTGTATAGCAGTGTCTGTTAAGCAGTTGTCTTTGGTGTATAGCAGTGTCTGTTAAGCAGTTGTCTTTGGTATATGGCATTGCATGTTAAGCAGTTGTCTTTGGTGTATGGCATTGTCTGTTAAGAAGTTGTCTTTGGTATATGGCATTGCCTGTTAAGCAGTTGTCTTTGGTGTATGGCAGTGTCTGTTAAGAAGTTGTCTTTGGTGTATGGCATTGCCTGTTAAGCAATTGTCTTTGGTGTATGGCATTGCCTGTTAAGCAGTTGTCTTTGGTGTATGGCAGTGTCTGTTAATCAGTTGTCTTTGGTGTATGGAATTGTCTGTTAAGCAGTTGTCTTTGGTATATGGCATTGCCTGTTAAGCAGTTGTCTTTGGTGTATGGCATTGTCTGTTAAGCAGTTGTCTTTGGTGTATGGCATTGCCTGTTAAGCAGTTGTCTTTGGTGTATGGCATTGCCTGTTAAGCAGTTGTCTTTGGTGTATGGCATTGTCTGTTAAGCAGTTGTCTTTGGTGTATGGCATTTCCTGTTAAGCAGTTGTCTTTGGTGTATGGCAGTGTCTGTTAAGCAGTTGTCTTTGGTGTATGGCAGTGTCTGTTAAGCAGTTATCTTTGGTGTATGGCATTGCCTGTTAAGCAGTAATCTTTGTTGTATGGCAGTGTCTGTTAAGCAGTTGTCTTTGGTGTATGGCATTGTCTGTTAAGCAGTTGTCTTTGGTGTATGGCAGTGTCTGTTAAGCAGTTGTCTTTGGTGTATGGCATTGTCTGTTAAGCAGTTGTCTTTAGTGTATGGCATTGTCTGCTAAGCAGTTGTCTTTAGTTTATGGCGTTGTCTGTTAAGCAGTTGTCTTTAGTTTATGGCGTTGTCTGTTAAGCAGTTGTCTTTGGTGTATGGCATTGTCTGTTAAGCAGTGGTCTTTGGTGTATGGCATTGTCTGTTAAGCAGTTGTCTTTGGTGTATGGCATTGCCTGTTAAGCAGTTGTCTTTGGTGTATGGCATTGCCTGTTAAGCAGTTGTCTTTGGTGTATGGCATTGCCTGTTAAGCAGTTGTCTTTGGTGTATGGCATTGCCTGTTAAGCAGTTGTCTTTGGTGTATGGCATTGCCTGTTAAGCAGTTGTCTTTGGTGTATGGCATTGCCTGTTAAGCAGTTGTCTTTGGTGTATGGCATTGCCTGTTAAGCAGTAATCTTTGGTGTATGGCAGTGTCTGTTAAGCAGTTGTCTTTGGTGTATGGCATTGTCTGTTAAGCAGTTGTCTTTTGTGTATGGCATTGCCTGTTAAGCAGTTGTCTTTGGTGTATGGCAGTGTCTGTTAAGCAGTTGTCTTTGGTGTATGGCAGTGTCTTTTAAGCAGTTGTCTTTGGAGTATGGCATTGCCTGTTAAGCAGTTGTCTTTGGTGTATGGCAGTGTCTGTTACGCAGTTGTCTTTGGTGTATGGCATTGTCTGTTAAGCAGTTGTCTTTGGTGTATGGCATTGTCTGTTAAGCAGTTGTCTTTGGTGTATGGCATTGTCTGTTAAGCAGTTGTCTTTGGTGTATGGCATTGCCTGTTAAGCAGTTGTCTTTAGTGTATAGCATTGTCTGTTAAGCAGTTGTCTTTGGTGTATGGCATTGTCTGTTAAGCAGTTGTCTTTGGTGTATGGCATTGTCTGTTAAGCAGTTGTCTTTGGTGTATGGCATTGCCTGTTAAGCAGTTTTCTTTGGTGTATGGCATTGCCTGTTAAGCAGTTGTCTTTGGTGTATGGCATTGTCTGTTAAGCAGTTGTCTTTGGTGTATGGCATTGTCTGTTAAGCAGTTGTCTTTGGTGTATGGCATTGTCTGTTAAGCAGTTGTCTTTGGTGTATGGCATTGCGTGTTAAGCAGTTGTCTTTGGTGTATGGCATTGCCTGTTAAGCAGTTGTCTTTGGTGTATGGCAGTGTCTGTTAAGCAGTTGTATTTGCTGCATGGCATTGTCTGTTAAGCAGTTGTCTTTTGTGTATGGCATTGCCTGTTAAGCAGTTGTCTATAGTGTATGGCATTGCCTGTTAAGCAGTTGTCTTTGGTGTATGGCAGTGTCTGTTAAGCAGTTGTCTTTGGTGTATGGCAGTGTCTGTTAAGCAGTTGTCTTTGGTGTATGGCATTGCCTGTTAAGCAGTAATCTTTGGTGTATGGCAGTGTCTGTTAAGCAGTTGTCTTTGGTGTATGGCATTGTCTGTTAAGCAGTTGTCTTTGGTGTATGGCAGTGTCTGTTAAGCAGTTGTCTTTGGTGTATGGCATTGTCTGTTAAGCAGTTGTCTTTGGTGTATGGCATTGGCTATAAAGCAGTTGTCTTTGGTGTATGGCATTGCCTGTTAAGCAGTTGTCTTTGGTGTATGGCATTGTCTGCTAAGCAGTTGTCTTTAGTTTATGGCGTTGTCTGTTAAGCAGTTGTCTTTGGTGTATGGCATTGTCTGTTAATCAGTTGTCTTTGGTGTATGGCATTGTCTGTTAAGCAGTGGTCTTTGGTGTATGGCATTGTCTGTTAAGAAGTTGTCTTTGGTGTATGGCATTGCCTGTTAAGCAGTTGTCTTTGGTGTATGGCATTGCCTGTTAAGCAGTTGTCTTTGGTGTATGGCATTGTCTGTTAAGCAGTTGTCTTTGGTGTATGGCATTGTCTGTTAAGCAGTTGTCTTTGGTGTATGGCATTGCCTGTTAAGCAGTTGTCTTTGGTGTATGGCATTGCCTGTTAAGCAGTTGTCTTTGGTGTATGGCATTGCCTGTTAAGCAGTTGTCTTTGGTGTATGGCATTGTCTGTTAAGCAGTTGTCTTTGGTGTATGGCATTGTCTGTTAAGCAGTTGTCTTTGGTGTATGGCATTGCCTGTTAAGCAGTTGTCTTTGGTGTATGGCATTGTCTGTTAAGCAGTTGTCTTTGGTGTATGGCATTGTCTGTTAAGCAGTTGTCTTTGGTGTATGGCAGTGTCTGTTAAGCAGTTGTCTTTGGTGTATGGCATTGTCTGTTAAGCACTTGTCTTTGGTGTATGGCGTTGTCTGTTAAGCAGTTGTCTTTGGTGTATGGCACTGTCTGTTAAGCAGTTGTCTTTGGTGTATGGCATTGTCTGTTAAGCTGTTGTCTTTGGTGTATGGCATTGTCTGTTAAGCAGTTGTCTTTGGTGTATGGCATTGCCTATTAAGCAGTTGTCTTTGGTGTATGGCATTGCCTGTTAAGCAGTTGTCTTTAGTGTATGGCATTGTCTGCTAAGCAGTTGTCTTTAGTTTATGGCGTTGTCTGTTAAGCAGTTGTCTTTAGTTTATGGCGTTGTCTGTTAAGCAGTTGTCTTTGGTGTATAGCATTGTCTGTTAAGCAGTTGTCTTTGGTGTATGGCATTGTCTGTTAAGCAGTTGTCTTTGGTGTATGGCATTGTCTGTTAAGCAGTTGTCTTTGGTGTATGGCATTGCCTGTTAAGCAGTTGTCTTTGGTGTATGGCATTGCCTGTTAAGCAGTTGTCTTTGGTGTATGGCATTGCCTGTTAAGCAGTTGTCTTTGGTGTATGGCATTGTCTGTTAAGCAGTTGTCTTTGGTGTATGGCATTGTCTGTTAAGCAGTTGTCTTTGGTGTATGGCATTGCCTGTTAAGCAGTTGTCTTTGGTGTATGGCATTGCCTGTTAAGCAGTTGTCTTTGGTGTATGGCATTGCCTGTTAAGCAGTTGTCTTTGGTGTATGGCATTGCCTGTTAAGCAGTTGTCTTTGGTGTATGGCATTGCCTGTTAAGCAGTTGTCTTTGGTATATGGCATTGTCTGTTAAGCAGTTGTCTTTGGTATATGGCATTGTCTGTTAAGCAGTTGTCTTTTGTGTATGGCATTGCCTGTTAAGCAGTTGTCTATAGTGTATGGCATTGCCTGTTAAGCAGTTGTCTTTGGTGTATGGCAGTGTCTGTTAAGCAGTTGTCTTTGGTGTATGGCATTGCCTGTTAAGCAGTAATCTTTGGTGTATGGCAGTGTCTGTTAAGCAGTTGTCTTTGGTGTATGGCATTGTCTGTTAAGCAGTTGTCTTTGGTGTATGGCAGTGTCTGTTAAGCAGTTGTCTTTGGTGTATGGCATTGTCTGTTAAGCAGTTGTCTTTGGTGTATGGCATTGCCTATTAAGCAGTTGTCTTTGGTGTATGGCATTGCCTGTTAAGCAGTTGTCTTTGGTGTATGGCATTGTCTGCTAAGCAGTTGTCTTTAGTTTATGGCGTTGTCTGTTAAGCAGTTGTCTTTAGTTTATGGCGTTGTCTGTTAAGCAGTTGTCTTTGGTGTATAGCATTGTGTGTTAAGCAGTTGTCTTTGGTGTGTGGCATTGTCTGTTAAGCAGTTGTCTTTGGTGTATGGCATTGTCTGTTAAGCAGTGGTCTTTGGTGTATGGCATTGTCTGTTAAGCAGTTGTCTTTGGTGTATGGCATTGCCTGTTAAGCAGTTGTCTTTGGTGTATGGCATTGTCTGTTAAGCAGTTGTCTTTGGTGTATGGCATTGTCTGTTAAGCAGTTGTCTTTGGTGTATGGCATTGTCTGTTAAGCAGTTGTCTTTGGTGTATGGCATTGCCTGTTAAGCAGTTGTCTTTGGTGTATGGCATTGCCTGTTAAGCAGTTGTCTTTGGTGTATGGCATTGCCTGTTAAGCAGTTGTCTTTGGTGTAGGGCATTGTCTGTTAAGCAGATGTCTTTGGTGTATGGCATTGCCTGTTAAGCAGTTGTCTTTGGTGTATGGCATTGCCTGTTAAGCAGTTGTCTTTGGTGTATGGCATTGCCTGTTAAGCAGTTGTCTTTGGTGTATGGCATTGCCTGTTAAGCAGTTGTCTTTGGTGTAGGGCATTGTCTGTTAAGCAGTTGTCTTTGGTGTAGGGCATTGTCTGTTAAGCAGTTGTCTTTGGTGTATGGCATTGTCTGTTAAGCAGTTGTCTTTGGTGTATGGCATTGTCTGTTAAGCAGTTGTCTTTGGTGCATGGCATTGTCTGTTAAGCAGTTGTCTTTGGTGCATGGCTTTGTCTGTTAAGCAGTTGTCTTTGGTGTATGGCATTGTCTTAAGCAGTTGTCTTTGGTGTATGGCGTTGCCTGTTAAGCAGTTGTCTTTGGTGTATGGCGTTGCCTGTTAAGCAGTTGTCTTTGGTGTATGGCATTGTCTGTTAAGCAGTTGTCTTTGGTGTATGGCATTGTCTGTTAAGCAGTTGTCTTTGGTGCATGGCATTGCCTGTTAAGCAGTTGTCTTTGGTGTATGGCGTTGCCTGTTAAGCAGTTGTCTTTGGTGTATGGCGTTGCCTGTTAAGCAGTTGTCTTTGGTGTATGGCATTGTCTGTTAAGCAGTTGTCTTTGGTGTATGGCATTGACTGTTAAGCAGTTGTCTTTGGTGTATGGCATTGCCTGTTAAGCAGTTGTCTTTGGTGTATGGCATTGCCTGTTAAGCAGTTGTCTTTGGTGTATGGCATTGCCTGTTAAGCAGTTGTCTTTGGTATATGGCATTGTCTGTTAAGCAGTTGTCTTTGGTGTATGACATTGCCTGTTAAGCAGTTGTCTTTGGTGTATGGCTGTGTCTGTTAAGCAGTTGTCTTTGGTGTATGGCATTGTCTGTTAAGCAGTTGTCTTTGGTGTATGGCATTGCCTGTTAAGCAGTTGTCCTTGGTGTATGGCAGTGTCTGTTAAGCAGTTGTCTTTGGTGTATGGCATTGTCTGTTAAGCAGTTGTCTTTGGTGTATGGCATTGCCTGTTAAGCAGTTGTCCTTGGTGTATGGCATTGCCTGTTAAGCAGTTGTCCTTGGTGTATGGCAGTGTCTGTTAAGCAGTTGTCTTTGGTGTATGGCATTGCCTGTTAAGCAGTTGTCCTTGGTGTATGGCAGTGTCTGTTAAGCAGTTGTCTTTGGTGTATGGCATTGTCTGTTAAGAAGTTGTCTTTGGTATATGGCATTGCCTGTTAAGCAGTTGTCTTTGGTGTATGGCATTGTCTGTTAAGCAGTTGTCTTTGGTGTATGGCATTGCCTGTTAAGCAGTTGTCTTTGGTGTATGGCATTGCCTGTTAAGCAGTTGTCTTTGGTGTATGGCATTGTCTGTTAAGCAGTTGTCTTTTGTGTATGGCATTGCCTGTTAAGCAGTTGTCTATAGTGTATGGCATTGCCTGTTAAGCAGTTGTCTTTGGTGTATGGCAGTGTCTGTTAATCAGTTGTCTTTGGTGTATGGAATTGTCTGTTAAGCAGTTGTCTTTGGTATATGGCATTGCCTGTTAAGCAGTTGTCTTTGGTGTATGGCATTGTCTGTTAAGCAGTTGTCTTTGGTGTATGGCATTGCCTGTTAAGCAGTTGTCTTTGGTGTATGGCATTGCCTGTTAAGCAGTTGTCTTTGGTGTATGGCATTGTCTGTTAAGCAGTTGTCTTTGGTGTATGGCATTTCCTGTTAAGCAGTTGTCTTTGGTGTATGGCAGTGTCTGTTAAGCAGTTGTCTTTGGTGTATGGCAGTGTCTGTTAAGCAGTTGTCTTTGGTGTATGGCATTGCCTGTTAAGCAGTAATCTTTGTTGTATGGCAGTGTCTGTTAAGCAGTTGTCTTTGGTGTATGGCATTGTCTGTTAAGCAGTTGTCTTTGGTGTATGGCAGTGTCTGTTAAGCAGTTGTCTTTGGTGTATGGCATTGTCTGTTAAGCAGTTGTCTTTAGTGTATGGCATTGTCTGCTAAGCAGTTGTCTTTAGTTTATGGCGTTGTCTGTTAAGCAGTTGTCTTTAGTTTATGGCGTTGTCTGTTAAGCAGTTGTCTTTGGTGTATGGCATTGTCTGTTAAGCAGTGGTCTTTGGTGTATGGCATTGTCTGTTAAGCAGTTGTCTTTGGTGTATGGCATTGCCTGTTAAGCAGTTGTCTTTGGTGTATGGCATTGCCTGTTAAGCAGTTGTCTTTGGTGTATGGCATTGCCTGTTAAGCAGTTGTCTTTGGTGTATGGCATTGCCTGTTAAGCAGTTGTCTTTGGTGTATGGCATTGCCTGTTAAGCAGTTGTCTTTGGTGTATGGCATTGCCTGTTAAGCAGTTGTCTTTGGTGTATGGCATTGCCTGTTAAGCAGTTGTCTTTGGTGTATGGCAGTGTCTGTTAAGCAGTTGTCTTTTGTGTATGGCATTGCCTGTTAAGCAGTTGTCTTTGGTGTATGGCAGTGTCTGTTAAGCAGTTGTCTTTGGTGTATGGCAGTGTCTGTTAAGCAGTTGTCTTTGGTGTATGGCATTGCCTGTTAAGCAGTAATCTTTGGTGTATGGCAGTGTCTGTTAAGCAGTTGTCTTTGGTGTATGGCATTGTCTGTTAAGCAGTTGTCTTTTGTGTATGGCAGTGTCTGTTAAGCAGTTGTCTTTGGTGTATGGCAGTGTCTGTTAAGCAGTTGTCTTTGGTGTATGGCAGTGTCTTTTAAGCAGTTGTCTTTGGTGTATGGCATTGCCTGTTAAGCAGTTGTCTTTGGTGTATGGCAGTGTCTGTTACGCAGTTGTCTTTGGTGTATGGCATTGTCTGTTAAGCAGTTGTCTTTGGTGTATGGCATTGTCTGTTAAGCAGTTGTCTTTGGTGTATGGCATTGTCTGTTAAGCAGTTGTCTTTGGTGTATGGCATTGCCTGTTAAGCAGTTGTCTTTAGTGTATAGCATTGTCTGTTAAGCAGTTGTCTTTGGTGTATGGCATTGTCTGTTAAGCAGTTGTCTTTGGTGTATGGCATTGTCTGTTAAGCAGTTGTCTTTGGTGTATGGCATTGCCTGTTAAGCAGTTCTCTTTGGTGTATGGCATTGCCTGTTAAGCAGTTGTCTTTGGTGTATGGCATTGTCTGTTAAGCAGTTGTCTTTGGTGTATGGCATTGTCTGTTAAGCAGTTGTCTTTGGTGTATGGCATTATCTGTTAAGCAGTTGTCTTTGGTGTATGGCATTGCGTGTTAAGCAGTTGTCTTTGGTGTATGGCATTGCCTGTTAAGCAGTTGTCTTTGGTGTATGGCAGTGTCTGTTAAGCAGTTGTATTTGCTGCATGGCATTGTCTGTTAAGCAGTTGTCTTTTGTGTATGGCATTGCCTGTTAAGCAGTTGTCTATAGTGTATGGCATTGCCTGTTAAGCAGTTGTCTTTGGTGTATGGCAGTGTCTGTTAAGCAGTTGTCTTTGGTGTATGGCAGTGTCTGTTAAGCAGTTGTCTTTGGTGTATGGCATTGCCTGTTAAGCAGTAATCTTTGGTGTATGGCAGTGTCTGTTAAGCAGTTGTCTTTGGTGTATGGCATTGTCTGTTAAGCAGTTGTCTTTGGTGTATGGCAGTGTCTGTTAAGCAGTTGTCTTTGGTGTATGGCATTGTCTGTTAAGCAGTTGTCTTTGGTGTATGGCATTGGCTATAAAGCAGTTGTCTTTGGTGTATGGCATTGCCTGTTAAGCAGTTGTCTTTGGTGTATGGCATTGTCTGCTAAGCAGTTGTCTTTAGTTTATGGCGTTGTCTGTTAAGCAGTTGTCTTTGGTGTATGGCATTGTCTGTTAATCAGTTGTCTTTGGTGTATGGCATTGTCTGTTAAGCAGTGGTCTTTGGTGTATGGCATTGTCTGTTAAGAAGTTGTCTTTGGTGTATGGCATTGCCTGTTAAGCAGTTGTCTTTGGTGTATGGCATTGCCTGTTAAGCAGTTGTCTTTGGTGTATGGCATTGTCTGTTAAGCAGTTGTCTTTGGTGTATGGCATTGTCTGTTAAGCAGTTGTCTTTGGTGTATGGCATTGCCTGTTAAGCAGTTGTCTTTGGTGTATGGCATTGCCTGTTAAGCAGTTGTCTTTGGTGTATGGCATTGCCTGTTAAGCAGTTGTCTTTGGTGTATGGCATTGTCTGTTAAGCAGTTGTCTTTGGTGTATGGCATTGTCTGTAAAGCAGTTGTCTTTGGTGTATGGCATTGCCTGTTAAGCAGTTGTCTTTGGTGTATGGCATTGTCTGTTAAGCAGTTGTCTTTGGTGTATGGCATTGTCTGTTAAGCAGTTGTCTTTGGTGTATGGCAGTGTCTGTTAAGCAGTTGTCTTTGGTGTATGGCATTGTCTGTTAAGCACTTGTCTTTGGTGTATGGCGTTGTCTGTTAAGCAGTTGTCTTTGGTGTATGGCACTGTCTGTTAAGCAGTTGTCTTTGGTGTATGGCATTGTCTGTTAAGCTGTTGTCTTTGGTGTATGGCATTGTCTGTTAAGCAGTTGTCTTTGGTGTATGGCATTGCCTATTAAGCAGTTGTCTTTGGTGTATGGCATTGCCTGTTAAGCAGTTGTCTTTAGTGTATGGCATTGTCTGCTAAGCAGTTGTCTTTAGTTTATGGCGTTGTCTGTTAAGCAGTTGTCTTTAGTTTATGGCGTTGTCTGTTAAGCAGTTGTCTTTGGTGTATAGCATTGTCTGTTAAGCAGTTGTCTTTGGTGTATGGCATTGTCTGTTAAGCAGTTGTCTTTGGTGTATGGCATTGTCTGTTAAGCAGTTGTCTTTGGTGTATGGCATTGCCTGTTAAGCAGTTGTCTTTGGTGTATGGCATTGCCTGTTAAGCAGTTGTCTTTGGTGTATGGCATTGCCTGTTAAGCAGTTGTCTTTGGTGTATGGCATTGTCTGTTAAGCAGTTGTCTTTGGTGTATGGCATTGTCTGTTAAGCAGTTGTCTTTGGTGTATGGCATTGCCTGTTAAGCAGTTGTCTTTGGTGTATGGCATTGCCTGTTAAGCAGTTGTCTTTGGTGTATGGCATTGCCTGTTAAGCAGTTGTCTTTGGTGTATGGCATTGCCTGTTAAGCAGTTGTCTTTGGTGTATGGCATTGCCTGTTAAGCAGTTGTCTTTGGTATATGGCATTCTCTGTTAAGCAGTTGTCTTTGGTATATGGCATTGTCTGTTAAGCAGTTGTCTTTTGTGTATGGCATTGCCTGTTAAGCAGTTGTCTATAGTGTATGGCATTGCCTGTTAAGCAGTTGTCTTTGGTGTATGGCAGTGTCTGTTAAGCAGTTGTCTTTGGTGTATGGCATTGCCTGTTAAGCAGTAATCTTTGGTGTATGGCAGTGTCTGTTAAGCAGTTGTCTTTGGTGTATGGCATTGTCTGTTAAGCAGTTGTCTTTGGTGTATGGCAGTGTCTGTTAAGCAGTTGTCTTTGGTGTATGGCATTGTCTGTTAAGCAGTTGTCTTTGGTGTATGGCATTGCCTATTAAGCAGTTGTCTTTGGTGTATGGCATTGCCTGTTAAGCAGTTGTCTTTGGTGTATGGCATTGTCTGCTAAGCAGTTGTCTTTAGTTTATGGCGTTGTCTGTTAAGCAGTTGTCTTTAGTTTATGGCGTTGTCTGTTAAGCAGTTGTCTTTGGTGTATAGCATTGTGTGTTAAGCAGTTGTCTTTGGTGTGTGGCATTGTCTGTTAAGCAGTTGTCTTTGGTGTATGGCATTGTCTGTTAAGCAGTGGTCTTTGGTGTATGGCATTGTCTGTTAAGCAGTTGTCTTTGGTGTATGGCATTGCCTGTTAAGCAGTTGTCTTTGGTGTATGGCATTGTCTGTTAAGCAGTTGTCTTTGGTGTATGGCATTGTCTGTTAAGCAGTTGTCTTTGGTGTATGGCATTGTCTGTTAAGCAGTTGTCTTTGGTGTATGGCATTGCCTGTTAAGCAGTTGTCTTTGGTGTATGGCATTGCCTGTTAAGCAGTTGTCTTTGGTGTATGGCATTGCCTGTTAAGCAGTTGTCTTTGGTGTAGGGCATTGTCTGTTAAGCAGTTGTCTTTGGTGTATGGCATTGCCTGTTAAGCAGTTGTCTTTGGTGTATGGCATTGCCTGTTAAGCAGTTGTCTTTGGTGTATGGCATTGCCTGTTAAGCAGTTGTCTTTGGTGTAGGGCATTGTCTGTTAAGCAGTTGTCTTTGGTGTAGGGCATTGTCTGTTAAGCAGTTGTCTTTGGTGTATGGCATTGTCTGTTAAGCAGTTGTCTTTGGTGTATGGCATTGTCTGTTAAGCAGTTGTCTTTGGTGCATGGCATTGTCTGTTAAGCAGTTGTCTTTGGTGCATGGCTTTGTCTGTTAAGCAGTTGTCTTTGGTGTATGGCATTGTCTTAAGCAGTTGTCTTTGGTGTATGGCGTTGCCTGTTAAGCAGTTGTCTTTGGTGTATGGCGTTGCCTGTTAAGCAGTTGTCTTTGGTGTATGGCATTGTCTGTTAAGCAGTTGTCTTTGGTGTATGGCATTGTCTGTTAAGCAGTTGTCTTTGGTGCATGGCATTGCCTGTTAAGCAGTTGTCTTTGGTGTATGGCGTTGCCTGTTAAGCAGTTGTCTTTGGTGTATGGCGTTGCCTGTTAAGCAGTTGTCTTTGGTGTATGGCATTGTCTGTTAAGCAGTTGTCTTTGGTGTATGGCATTGACTGTTAAGCAGTTGTCTTTGGTGTATGGCATTGCCTGTTAAGCAGTTGTCTTTGGTGTATGGCATTGCCTGTTAAGCAGTTGTCTTTGGTGTATGGCATTGCCTGTTAAGCAGTTGTCTTTGGTATATGGCATTGTCTGTTAAGCAGTTGTCTTTGGTGTATGACATTGCCTGTTAAGCAGTTGTCTTTGGTGTATGGCTGTGTCTGTTAAGCAGTTGTCTTTGGTGTATGGCATTGTCTGTTAAGCAGTTGTCTTTGGTGTATGGCATTGCCTGTTAAGCAGTTGTCCTTGGTGTATGGCAGTGTCTGTTAAGCAGTTGTCTTTGGTGTATGGCATTGTCTGTTAAGCAGTTGTCTTTGGTGTATGGCATTGCCTGTTAAGCAGTTGTCCTTGGTGTATGGCATTGCCTGTTAAGCAGTTGTCCTTGGTGTATGGCAGTGTCTGTTAAGCAGTTGTCTTTGGTGTATGGCATTGCCTGTTAAGCAGTTGTCCTTGGTGTATGGCAGTGTCTGTTAAGCAGTTGTCTTTGGTGTATGGCATTATCTGTTAAGAAGTTGTCTTTGGTATATGGCATTGCCTGTTAAGCAGTTGTCTTTGGTGTATGGCATTGTCTGTTAAGCAGTTGTCTTTGGTGTATGGCATTGCCTGTTAAGCAGTTGTCTTTGGTGTATGGCATTGCCTGTTAAGCAGTTGTCTTTGGTGTATGGCATTGTCTGTTAAGCAGTTGTCTTTTGTGTATGGCATTGCCTGTTAAGCAGTTGTCTATAGTGTATGGCATTGCCTGTTAAGCAGTTGTCTTTGGTGTATGGCATTGCCTGTTAAGCAGTTGTCTTTGGTGTATGGCATTGCCTGTTAAGCAGTTGTCTTTGGTGTATGGCATTGCCTGTTAAGCAGTTGTCTTTGGTGTAGGGCATTGTCTGTTAAGCAGTTGTCTTTGGTGTATGGCATTGCCTGTTAAGCAGTTGTCTTTGGTGTATGGCATTGCCTGTTAAGCAGTTGTCTTTGGTGTATGGCATTGCCTGTTAAGCAGTTGTCTTTGGTGTAGGGCATTGTCTGTTAAGCAGTTGTCTTTGGTGTAGGGCATTGTCTGTTAAGCAGTTGTCTTTGGTGTATGGCATTGTCTGTTAAGCAGTTGTCTTTGGTGTATGGCATTGTCTGTTAAGCAGTTGTCTTTGGTGCATGGCATTGTCTGTTAAGCAGTTGTCTTTGGTGCATGGCTTTGTCTGTTAAGCAGTTGTCTTTGGTGTATGGCATTGTCTTAAGCAGTTGTCTTTGGTGTATGGCGTTGCCTGTTAAGCAGTTGTCTTTGGTGTATGGCGTTGCCTGTTAAGCAGTTGTCTTTGGTGTATGGCATTGTCTGTTAAGCAGTTGTCTTTGGTGTATGGCATTGTCTGTTAAGCAGTTGTCTTTGGTGCATGGCATTGCCTGTTAAGCAGTTGTCTTTGGTGTATGGCGTTGCCTGTTAAGCAGTTGTCTTTGGTGTATGGCGTTGCCTGTTAAGCAGTTGTCTTTGGTGTATGGCATTGTCTGTTAAGCAGTTGTCTTTGGTGTATGGCATTGACTGTTAAGCAGTTGTCTTTGGTGTATGGCATTGCCTGTTAAGCAGTTGTCTTTGGTGTATGGCATTGCCTGTTAAGCAGTTGTCTTTGGTGTATGGCATTGCCTGTTAAGCAGTTGTCTTTGGTATATGGCATTGTCTGTTAAGCAGTTGTCTTTGGTGTATGACATTGCCTGTTAAGCAGTTGTCTTTGGTGTATGGCTGTGTCTGTTAAGCAGTTGTCTTTGGTGTATGGCATTGTCTGTTAAGCAGTTGTCTTTGGTGTATGGCATTGCCTGTTAAGCAGTTGTCCTTGGTGTATGGCAGTGTCTGTTAAGCAGTTGTCTTTGGTGTATGGCATTGTCTGTTAAGCAGTTGTCTTTGGTGTATGGCATTGCCTGTTAAGCAGTTGTCCTTGGTGTATGGCATTGCCTGTTAAGCAGTTGTCCTTGGTGTATGGCAGTGTCTGTTAAGCAGTTGTCTTTGGTGTATGGCATTGCCTGTTAAGCAGTTGTCCTTGGTGTATGGCAGTGTCTGTTAAGCAGTTGTCTTTGGTGTATGGCATTATCTGTTAAGAAGTTGTCTTTGGTATATGGCATTGCCTGTTAAGCAGTTGTCTTTGGTGTATGGCATTGTCTGTTAAGCAGTTGTCTTTGGTGTATGGCATTGCCTGTTAAGCAGTTGTCTTTGGTGTATGGCATTGCCTGTTAAGCAGTTGTCTTTGGTGTATGGCATTGTCTGTTAAGCAGTTGTCTTTTGTGTATGGCATTGCCTGTTAAGCAGTTGTCTATAGTGTATGGCATTGCCTGTTAAGCAGTTGTCTTTGGTGTATGGCAGTGTCTGTTAAGCAGTTGTCTTTGGTGTATGGCAGTGTCTGTTAAGCAGTTGTCTTTGGTGTATGGCATTGCCTGTTAAGCAGTAATCTTTGGTGTATGGCAGTGTCTGTTAAGCAGTTGTCTTTGGTGTATGGCATTGTCTGTTAAGCAGTTGTCTTTGGTGTATGGCATTGTCTGTTAAGCAGTTGTCTTTGGTGTATGGCATTGTCTGTTAAGCAGTTGTCTTTGGTGTATGGCATTGCCTATTAAGCAGTTGTCTTTGGTGTATGGCATTGCCTGTTAACGAGTTGTCTTTGGTGTATGGCATTGTCTGCTAAGCAGTTGTCTTTAGTTTATGGCATTGTCTGTTAAGCAGTTGTCTTTAGTTTATGGCGTTGTCTGTTAAGCAGTTGTCTTTGGTGTATAGCATTGTGTGTTAAGCAGTTGTCTTTGGTGTATGGCATTGTCTGTTAAGCAGTTGTCTTTGGTGTATGGCATTGCCTGTTAAGCAGTTGTCTTTGGTGTATGGCATTGCCTGTTAAGCAGTTGTCTTTGGTGTATGGCATTGTCTGTTAAGCAGTTGTCTTTGGTGTATGGCATTGTCTGTTAAGCAGTTGTCTTTGGTGTATGGCATTGCCTGTTAAGCAGTTGTCTTTGGTGTATGGCATTGCCTGTTAAGCAGTTGTCTTTGGTGTATGGCATTGCCTGTTAAGCAGTTGTCTTTGGTGTATGGCATTGTCTGTTAAGCAGTTGTCTTTGGTGTATGGCATTGTCTGTTAAGCAGTTGTCTTTGGTGTATGGAATTGCCTGTTAAGCAGTTGTCTTTGGTGTATGGCATTGTCTGTTAAGCAGTTGTCTTTAGTTTATGGCGTTGTCTGTTAAGCAGTTGTCTTTGGTGTATAGCATTGTGTGTTAAGCAGTTGTCTTTAGTTTATGGCGTTGTCTGTTAAGCAGTTGTCTTTGGTGTATAGCATTGTGTGTTAAGCAGTTGTCTTTGGTGTATGGCATTGTCTGTTAAGCAGTTGTCTTTGGTGTATGGCATTGCCTGTTAAGCAGTTGTCTTTGGTGTATGGCATTGCCTGTTAAGCAGTTGTCTTTGGTGTATGGCATTGTCTGTTAAGCAGTTGTCTTTGGTGTATGGCATTGTCTGTTAAGCAGTTGTCTTTGGTGTATGGCATTGCCTGTTAAGCAGTTGTCTTTGGTGTATGGCATTGCCTGTTAAGCAGTTGTCTTTGGTGTATGGCATTGCCTGTTAAGCAGTTGTCTTTGGTGTATGGCATTGTCTGCTAAGCAGTTGTCTTTAGTTTATGGCGTTGTCTGTTAAGCAGTTGTCTTTGGTGTATAGCATTGTGTGTTAAGCAGTTGTCTTTGGTGTATGGCATTGTCTGTTAAGCAGTTGTCTTTGGTGTATGGCATTGCCTGTTAAGCAGTTGTCTTTGGTGTATGGCATTGCCTGTTAAGCAGTTGTCTTTGGTGTATGGCATTGTCTGTTAAGCAGTTGTCTTTGGTGTATGGCATTGTCTGTTAAGCAGTTGTCTTTGGTGTATGGCATTGCCTGTTAAGCAGTTGTCTTTGGTGTATGGCATTGCCTGTTAAGCAGTTGTCTTTGGTGTATGGCATTGCCTGTTAAGCAGTTGTCTTTGGTGTATGGCATTGTCTGTTAAGCAGTTGTCTTTGGTGTATGGCATTGTCTGTTAAGCAGTTGTCTTTGGTGTATGGCATTGCCTGTTAAGCAGTTGTCTTTGGTGTATGGCATTGTCTGTTAAGCAGTTGTCTTTGGTGTATGGCATTGTCTGTTAAGCAGTTGTCTTTGGTGTATGGCATTGTCTGTTAAGCAGTTGTCTTTGGTGCATGGCTTTGTCTGTTAAGCAGTTGTCTTTGGTGTATGGCATTGTCTGTTAAGCAGTTGTCTTTGGTGTATGGCATTGTCTGTTAAGCAGTTGTCTTTGGTGCATGGCATTGTCTGTTAAGCAGTTGTCTTTTGTGTATGGCATTGTCTGTTAAGCAGTTGTCTTTGGTGTATGGCATTGCCTGTTAAGCAGTTGTCTTTGGTGTATGGCATTGCCTGTTAAGCAGTTGTCTTTGGTGTATGGCATTGTCTGTTAAGCAGTTGTCTTTGGTGTATGGCATTGCCTGTTAAGCAGTTGTCTTTGGTGTATGGCATTGTCTGTTAAGCAGTTGTCTTTGGTGCATGGCATTGTCTGTTAAGCAGTTGTCTTTTGTGTATGGCATTGTCTGTTAAGCAGTTGTCTTTGGTGTATGGCATTGCCTGTTAAGCAGTTGTCTTTGGTGTATGGCATTGTTTGTTAAGCAGTTGTCTTTGGTGTATGGCAATGTCTCTTAAGCAGTTGTCTTTGGTGTATGGCGTTGCCTGTTAAGCAGTTGTCTTTGGTGTATGGCGTTGCCTGTTAAGCAGTTGTCTTTGGTGTATGGCATTGTCTGTTAAGCAGTTGTCTTTGGTGTATGGCATTTCCTGTTAAGCAGTTGTCTTTGGTGTATGGCAGTGTCTGTTAAGCAGTTGTCTTTGGTGTATGGCAGTGTCTGTTAAGCAGTTGTCTTTGGTGTATGGCATTGCCTGTTAAGCAGTTGTCTTTGGTGTATGGCAGTGTCTGTTAAGCAGTTGTCTTTGGTGTATGGCATTGTCTGTTAAGCAGTTGTCTTTAGTGTATGGCATTGTCTGCTAAGCAGTTGTCTTTAGTTTATGGCGTTGTCTGTTAAGCAGTTGTCTTTGGTGTATGGCATTGTCTGTTAAGCAGTTGTCTTTGGTGTATGGCATTGTCTGTTAAGCAGTTGTCTTTGGTGTATGGCAGTGTCTGTTAAGCAGTTGTCTTTGGTGTATGGCATTGTCTGTTAAGCAGTTGTCTTTAGTGTATGGCATTGTCTGCTAAGCAGTTGTCTTTAGTTTATGGCGTTGTCTGTTAAGCAGTTGTCTTTAGTTTATGGCGTTGTCTGTTAAGCAGTTGTCTTTGGTGTATGGCATTGTCTGTTAAGCAGTTGTCTTTGGTGTATGGCATTGTCTGTTAAGCAGTTGTCTTTGGTGTATGGCATTGCCTGTTAAGCAGTTGTCTTTGGTGTATGGCATTGCCTGTTAAGCAGTTGTCTTTGGTGTATGGCATTGCCTGTTAAGCAGTTGTCTTTGGTGTATGGCATTGCCTGTTAAGCAGTTGTCTTTGGTGTATGGCATTGCCTGTTAAGCAGTTGTCTTTGGTGTATGGCATTGCCTGTTAAGCAGTTGTCTTTGGTGTATGGCATTGCCTGTTAAGCAGTTGTCTTTGGTGTATGGCAGTGTCTGTTAAGCAGTTGTATTTGCTGCATGGCATTGTTTGTTAAGCAGTTGTCTTTTGTGTATGGCATTGCCTGTTAAGCAGTTGTCTATAGTGTATGGCATTGCCTGTTAAGCAGTTGTCTTTGGTGTATGGCAGTGTCTGTTAAGCAGTTGTCTTTGGTGTATGGCAGTGTCTGTTAAGCAGTTGTCTTTGGTGTATGACATTGCCTGTTAAGCAGTAATCTTTGGTGTATGGCAGTGTCTGTTAAGCAGTTGTCTTTGGTGTATGGCATTGTCTGTTAAGCAGTTGTCTTTGGTGTATGGCAGTGTCTGTTAAGCAGTTGTCTTTGGTGTATGGCATTGTCTGTTAAGCAGTTGTCTTTGGTGTATGGCAGTGTCTGTTAAGCAGTTGTCTTTGGTGTATGGCATTGTCTGTTAAGCAGTTGTCTTTGGTGTATGGCATTGCCTATTAAGCAGTTGTCTTTGGTGTATGGCATTGCCTGTTAAGCAGTTGTCTTTGGTGTATGGCATTGTCTGCTAAGCAGTTGTCTTTAGTTTATGGCGTTGTCTGTTAAGCAGTTGTCTTTAGTTTATGGCGTTGTCTGTTAAGCAGTTGTCTTTGGTGTATAGCATTGTGTGTTAAGCAGTTGTCTTTAGTTTATGGCGTTGTCTGTTAAGCAGTTGTCTTTGGTGTATAGCATTGTGTGTTAAGCAGTTGTCTTTGGTGTATGGCATTGTCTGTTAAGCAGTTGTCTTTGGTGTATGGCATTGCCTGTTAAGCAGTTGTCTTTGGTGTATGGCATTGCCTGTTAAGCAGTTGTCTTTGGTGTATGGCATTGTCTGTTAAGCAGTTGTCTTTGGTGTATGGCATTGTCTGTTAAGCAGTTGTCTTTGTTGTATGGCATTGCCTGTTAAGCAGTTGTCTTTGGTGTATGGCATTGCCTGTTAAGCAGTTGTCTTTGGTGTATGGCATTGCCTGTTAAGCAGTTGTCTTTGGTGTATGGCATTGCCTGTTAAGCAGTTGTCTTTGGTGTATGGCATTGCCTGTTAAGCAGTTGTCTTTGGTGTATGGCATTGCCTGTTAAGCAGTTGTCTTTGGTGTATGGCATTGCCTGTTAAGCAGTTGTCTTTGGTGTATGGCAGTGTCTGTTAAGCAGTTGTATTTGCTGCATGGCATTGTCTGTTAAGCAGTTGTCTTTTGTGTATGGCATTGCCTGTTAAGCAGTTGTCTATAGTGTATGGCATTGCCTGTTAAGCAGTTGTCTTTGGTGTATGGCAGTGTCTGTTAAGCAGTTGTCTTTGGTGTATGGCAGTGTCTGTTAAGCAGTTGTCTTTGGTGTATGACATTGCCTGTTAAGCAGTAATCTTTGGTGTATGGCAGTGTCTGTTAAGCAGTTGTCTTTGGTGTATGGCATTGTCTGTTAAGCAGTTGTCTTTGGTGTATGGCAGTGTCTGTTAAGCAGTTGTCTTTGGTGTATGGCATTGTCTGTTAAGCAGTTGTCTTTGGTGTATGGCATTGCCTATTAAGCAGTTGTCTTTGGTGTATGGCATTGCCTGTTAAGCAGTTGTCTTTGGTGTATGGCATTGTCTGCTAAGCAGTTGTCTTTAGTTTATGGCGTTGTCTGTTAAGCAGTTGTCTTTAGTTTATGGCGTTGTCTGTTAAGCAGTTGTCTTTGGTGTATAGCATTGTGTGTTAAGCAGTTGTCTTTAGTTTATGGCGTTGTCTGTTAAGCAGTTGTCTTTGGTGTATAGCATTGTGTGTTAAGCAGTTGTCTTTGGTGTATGGCATTGTCTGTTAAGCAGTTGTCTTTGGTGTATGGCATTGCCTGTTAAGCAGTTGTCTTTGGTGTATGGCATTGCCTGTTAAGCAGTTGTCTTTGGTGTATGGCATTGTCTGTTAAGCAGTTGTCTTTGGTGTATGGCATTGTCTGTTAAGCAGTTGTCTTTGGTGTATGGCATTGCCTGTTAAGCAGTTGTCTTTGGTGTATGGCATTGCCTGTTAAGCAGTTGTCTTTGGTGTATGGCATTGCCTGTTAAGCAGTTGTCTTTGGTGTATGGCATTGTCTGCTAAGCAGTTGTCTTTAGTTTATGGCGTTGTCTGTTAAGCAGTTGTCTTTGGTGTATAGCATTGTGTGTTAAGCAGTTGTCTTTGGTGTATGGCATTGTCTGTTAAGCAGTTGTCTTTGGTGTATGGCATTGCCTGTTAAGCAGTTGTCTTTGGTGTATGGCATTGCCTGTTAAGCAGTTGTCTTTGGTGTATGGCATTGTCTGTTAAGCAGTTGTCTTTGGTGTATGGCATTGTCTGTTAAGCAGTTGTCTTTGGTGTATGGCATTGCCTGTTAAGCAGTTGTCTTTGGTGTATGGCATTGCCTGTTAAGCAGTTGTCTTTGGTGTATGGCATTGCCTGTTAAGCAGTTGTCTTTGGTGTATGGCATTGTCTGTTAAGCAGTTGTCTTTGGTGTATGGCATTGTCTGTTAAGCAGTTGTCTTTGGTGTATGGCATTGCCTGTTAAGCAGTTGTCTTTGGTGTATGGCATTGTCTGTTAAGCAGTTGTCTTTGGTGTATGGCATTGTCTGTTAAGCAGTTGTCTTTGGTGTATGGCATTGTCTGTTAAGCAGTTGTCTTTGGTGCATGGCTTTGTCTGTTAAGCAGTTGTCTTTGGTGTATGGCATTGTCTGTTAAGCAGTTGTCTTTGGTGTATGGCATTGTCTGTTAAGCAGTTGTCTTTGGTGTATGGCTTTGCCTGTTAAGCAGTTGTCTTTGGTGTATGGCATTGTCTGTTAAGCAGTTGTCTTTTGTGTATGGCATTGTCTGTTAAGCAGTTGTCTTTGGTGTATGGCATTGCCTGTTAAGCAGTTGTCTTTGGTGTATGGCATTGCCTGTTAAGCAGTTGTCTTTGGTGTATGGCATTGTCTGTTAAGCAGTTGTCTTTGGTGTATGGCATTGCCTGTTAAGCAGTTGTCTTTGGTGTATGGCATTGTCTGTTAAGCAGTTGTCTTTGGTGCATGGCATTGTCTGTTAAGCAGTTGTCTTTTGTGTATGGCATTGTCTGTTAAGCAGTTGTCTTTGGTGTATGGCATTGCCTGTTAAGCAGTTGTCTTTGGTGTATGGCATTGTTTGTTAAGCAGTTGTCTTTGGTGTATGGCAATGTCTCTTAAGCAGTTGTCTTTGGTGTATGGCGTTGCCTGTTAAGCAGTTGTCTTTGGTGTATGGCGTTGCCTGTTAAGCAGTTGTCTTTGGTGTATGGCATTGTCTGTTAAGCAGTTGTCTTTGGTGTATGGCATTTCCTGTTAAGCAGTTGTCTTTGGTGTATGGCATTGCCTGTTAAGCAGTTGTCTTTGGTGCATGGCAGTGTCTGTTAAGCAGTTGTCTTTGGTGTATGGCATTGTCTGTTAAGCAGTTGTCTTTAGTGTATGGCATTGTCTGCTAAGCAGTTGTCTTTAGTTTATGGCGTTGTCTGTTAAGCAGTTGTCTTTGGTGTATGGCATTGTCTGTTAAGCAGTTGTCTTTGGTGTATGGCATTGTCTGTTAAGCAGTTGTCTTTGGTGTATGGCAGTGTCTGTTAAGCAGTTGTCTTTGGTGTATGGCATTGTCTGTTAAGCAGTTGTCTTTAGTGTATGGCATTGTCTGCTAAGCAGTTGTCTTTAGTTTATGGCGTTGTCTGTTAAGCAGTTGTCTTTAGTTTATGGCGTTGTCTGTTAAGCAGTTGTCTTTGGTGTATGGTATTGTCTGTTAAGCAGTTGTCTTTGGTGTATGGCATTGTCTGTTAAGCAGTTGTCTTTGGTGTATGGCATTGCCTGTTAAGCAGTTGTCTTTGGTGTATGGCATTGCCTGTTAAGCAGTTGTCTTTGGTGTATGGCATTGCCTGTTAAGCAGTTGTCTTTGGTGTATGGCATTGCCTGTTAAGCAGTTGTCTTTGGTGTATGGCATTGCCTGTTAAGCAGTTGTCTTTGGTGTATGGCATTGCCTGTTAAGCAGTTGTCTTTGGTGTATGGCAGTGTCTGTTAAGCAGTTGTATTTGCTGCATGGCATTGTCTGTTAAGCAGTTGTCTTTTGTGTATGGCATTGCCTGTTAAGCAGTTGTCTATAGTGTATGGCATTGCCTGTTAAGCAGTTGTCTTTGGTGTATGGCAGTGTCTGTTAAGCAGTTGTCTTTGGTGTATGGCAGTGTCTGTTAAGCAGTTGTCTTTGGTGTATGACATTGCCTGTTAAGCAGTAATCTTTGGTGTATGGCAGTGTCTGTTAAGCAGTTGTCTTTGGTGTATGGCATTGTCTGTTAAGCAGTTGTCTTTGGTGTATGGCATTGTCTGTTAAGCAGTTGTCTTTGGTGTATGGCATTGTCTGTTAAGCAGTTGTCTTTGGTGTATGGCATTGCCTATTAAGCAGTTGTCTTTGGTGTATGGCATTGCCTGTTAAGCAGTTGTCTTTGGTGTATGGCATTGTCTGCTAAGCAGTTGTCTTTAGTTTATGGCGTTGTCTGTTAAGCAGTTGTCTTTAGTTTATGGCGTTGTCTGTTAAGCAGTTGTCTTTGGTGTATAGCATTGTGTGTTAAGCAGTTGTCTTTAGTTTATGGCGTTGTCTGTTAAGCAGTTGTCTTTGGTGTATAGCATTGTGTGTTAAGCAGTTGTCTTTGGTGTATGGCATTGTCTGTTAAGCAGTTGTCTTTGGTGTATGGCATTGCCTGTTAAGCAGTTGTCTTTGGTGTATGGCATTGCCTGTTAAGCAGTTGTCTTTGGTGTATGGCATTGTCTGTTAAGCAGTTGTCTTTGGTGTATGGCATTGTCTGTTAAGCAGTTGTCTTTGGTGTATGGCATTGCCTGTTAAGCAGTTGTCTTTGGTGTATGGCATTGCCTGTTAAGCAGTTGTCTTTGGTGTATGGCATTGCCTGTTAAGCAGTTGTCTTTGGTGTATGGCATTGTCTGCTAAGCAGTTGTCTTTAGTTTATGGCGTTGTCTGTTAAGCAGTTGTCTTTGGTGTATAGCATTGTGTGTTAAGCAGTTGTCTTTGGTGTATGGCATTGTCTGTTAAGCAGTTGTCTTTGGTGTATGGCATTGCCTGTTAAGCAGTTGTCTTTGGTGTATGGCATTGCCTGTTAAGCAGTTGTCTTTGGTGTATGGCATTGTCTGTTAAGCAGTTGTCTTTGGTGTATGGCATTGTCTGTTAAGCAGTTGTCTTTGGTGTATGGCATTGCCTGTTAAGCAGTTGTCTTTGGTGTATGGCATTGCCTGTTAAGCAGTTGTCTTTGGTGTATGGCATTGCCTGTTAAGCAGTTGTCTTTGGTGTATGGCATTGTCTGTTAAGCAGTTGTCTTTGGTGTATGGCATTGTCTGTTAAGCAGTTGTCTTTGGTGTATGGCATTGCCTGTTAAGCAGTTGTCTTTGGTGTATGGCATTGTCTGTTAAGCAGTTGTCTTTGGTGTATGGCATTGTCTGTTAAGCAGTTGTCTTTGGTGTATGGCATTGTCTGTTAAGCAGTTGTCTTTGGTGCATGGCTTTGTCTGTTAAGCAGTTGTCTTTGGTGTATGGCATTGTCTGTTAAGCAGTTGTCTTTGGTGTATGGCATTGTCTGTTAAGCAGTTGTCTTTGGTGTATGGCTTTGCCTGTTAAGCAGTTGTCTTTGGTGTATGGCATTGTCTGTTAAGCAGTTGTCTTTTGTGTATGGCATTGTCTGTTAAGCAGTTGTCTTTGGTGTATGGCATTGCCTGTTAAGCAGTTGTCTTTGGTGTATGGCATTGCCTGTTAAGCAGTTGTCTTTGGTGTATGGCATTGTCTGTTAAGCAGTTGTCTTTGGTGTATGGCATTGCCTGTTAAGCAGTTGTCTTTGGTGTATGGCATTGTCTGTTAAGCAGTTGTCTTTGGTGCATGGCATTGTCTGTTAAGCAGTTGTCTTTTGTGTATGGCATTGTCTGTTAAGCAGTTGTCTTTGGTGTATGGCATTGCCTGTTAAGCAGTTGTCTTTGGTGTATGGCATTGTTTGTTAAGCAGTTGTCTTTGGTGTATGGCAATGTCTCTTAAGCAGTTGTCTTTGGTGTATGGCGTTGCCTGTTAAGCAGTTGTCTTTGGTGTATGGCGTTGCCTGTTAAGCAGTTGTCTTTGGTGTATGGCATTGTCTGTTAAGCAGTTGTCTTTGGTGTATGGCATTGACTGTTAAGCAGTTGTCTTTGGTGTATGGCATTGCCTGTTAAGCAGTTGTCTTTGGTGTATGGCATTGCCTGTTAAGCAGTTGTCTTTGGTGTATGGCATTGCCTGTTAAGCAGTTGTCTTTGGTATATGGCATTGTCTGTTAAGCAGTTGTCTTTGGTGTATGACATTGCCTGTTAAGCAGTTGTCTTTGGTGTATGGCTGTGTCTGTTAAGCAGTTGTCTTTGGTGTATGGCATTGTCTGTTAAACAGTTGTCTTTGGTGTATGGCATTGCCTGTTAAGCAGTTGTCCTTGGTGTATGGCAGTGTCTGTTAAGCAGTTGTCTTTGGTGTATGGCATTGTCTGTTAAGCAGTTGTCTTTGGTGTATGGCATTGCCTGTTAAGCAGTTGTCCTTGGTGTATGGCATTGCCTGTTAAGCAGTTGTCCTTGGTGTATGGCAGTGGCTGTTAAGCAGTTGTCTTTGGTGTATGGCATTGCCTGTTAAGCAGTTGTCCTTGGTGTATGGCAGTGTCTGTTAAGCAGTTGTCTTTGGTGTATGGCATTGTCTGTTAAGCAGTTGTCTTTGGTGTATGGCATTGTCTGCTAAGCAGTTGTCTTTGGTGTATGGCTGTGTCTGTTAAGCAGTTGTCTTTGGTGTATGGCATTGTCTGTTAAGCAGTTGTCTTTGGTGTATGGCTTTGCCTGTTAAGCAGTTGTCCTTGGTGTATGGCAGTGTCTGTTAAGCAGTTGTCTTTGGTGTATGGCATTGTCTGTTAAGCAGTTGTCTTTGTTGCATGGCGTTACGTGTTAAGCAGTTGTCTTTGGTGTATGGCGTTGCCTGTTAAGCAGTTGTCTTTGGTGTATGGCAGTGTCTGTTAAGCAGTTGTCTTTGGTGTATGGCATTGTCTCTTAAGCAGTTGTCTTTGGTGTATGGCATTGCCTGTTAAGCAGTTGTCTTTGGTGTATGGCATTGCCTGTTAAGCAGTTGTCTTTAGTGTATGGCATTGTCTCTTAAGCAGTTGTCTTTGGTATATGGCATTGCATGTTAAGCAGTTGTCTTTAGTGTATGGCATTGTCTCTTAAGCAGTTGTCTTTGGTATATGGCGTTGCCTGTTAAGCAGTTGTCTTTGGTGTATAGCAGTGTCTGTTAAGCAGTTGTCTTTGGTGTATGACATTACCTGTTAAGCAGTTGTCTTTGGTATATGGCATTGCATGTTAGGCAGTTGTCTTTGGTGTATGGCATTGTCTGTTAAGAAGTTGTCTTTGGTATATGGCATTGCCTGTTAAGCAGTTGTCTTTGGTGTATGGCATTGTCTGTTAAGCAGTTGTCTTTGGTGTATGGCAGTGTCTGTTAAGCAGTTGTCTTTGGTGTATGGCATTGTCTCTTAAGCAGTTGTCTTTGGTATATGGCATTGCCTGTTAAGCAGTTGTCTTTGGTGTATGGCATTGTCTGTTAAGCAGTTGTCTTTGGTGTATGGCATTGTCTGTTAAGCAGTTATCTTTGGTGTATGGCATTGCCTGTTAAGCAGTTGTCTTTGGTGTATGGCATTGCCTGTTAAGCAGTTGTCTTTGGTGTATGGCATTGTCTGTTAAGCAGTTGTCTTTGGTGTATGGCATTGCATGTTAAGCAGTTGTCTATAGTGTATGGCATTTCCTGTTAAGCAGTTGTCTTTGGTGTATGGCAGTGTCTGTTACGCAGTTATCTTTGGTGTATGGCAGTGTCTGTTAAGCAGTTGTCTTTGGTGTATGGCATTGCCTGTTAAGCAGTAATCTTTGGTGTATGGCAGTGTCTGTTAAGCAGTTGTCTTTGGTGTATGGCATTGTCTGTTAAGCAGTTGTCTTTGGTGTATGGCAGTGTCTGTTAAGCAGTTGTCTTTGGTGTATGGCATTGTCTGTTAAGCAGTTGTCTTTGGTGTATGGCATTGCCTATTAAGCAGTTGTCTTTGGTGTATGGCATTGCCTGTTAAGCAGTTGTCTTTGGTGTATGGCATTGTCTGCTAAGCAGTTGTCTTTAGTTTATGGCGTTGTCTGTTAAGCAGTTGTCTTTAGTTTATGGCGTTGTCTGTTAAGCAGTTGTCTTTGGTGTATGGCATTGTCTGTTAAGCAGTTGTCTTTGGTGTATGGCATTGTCTGTTAAGCAGTTGTCTTTGGTGTATGGCATTGTCTGTTAAGCAGTTGTCTTTGGTGTATGGCATTGCCTGTTAAGCAGTTGTCTTTAGTGTATAGCATTGTCTGTTAAGCAGTTGTCTTTGGTGTATGGCATTGTCTGTTAAGCAGTTGTCTTTGGTGTATGGCATTGTCTGTTAAGCAGTTGTCTTTGGTGTATGGCATTGCCTGTTAAGCAGTTTTCTTTGGTGTATGGCATTGCCTGTTAAGCAGTTGTCTTTGGTGTATGGCATTGTCTGTTAAGCAGTTGTCTTTGGTGTATGGCATTGTCTGTTAAGCAGTTGTCTTTGGTGTATAGCATTGTCTGTTAAGCAGTTGTCTTTGGTGTATGGCATTGTCTGTTAAGCAGTTGTCTTTGGTGTATGGCATTGTCTGTTAAGCAGTTGTCTTTGGTGTATGGCATTGCCTGTTAAGCAGTTGTCTTTGGTGTATGGCATTGCCTGTTAAGCAGTTGTCTTTGGTGTATGGCATTGCCTGTTAAGCAGTTGTCTTTGGTGTATGGCATTGTCTGTTAAGCAGTTGTCTTTGGTGTATGGCATTGTCTGTTAAGCAGTTGTCTTTGGTGTATGGCATTGCCTGTTAAGCAGTTGTCTTTGGTGTATGGCATTGCCTGTTAAGCAGTTGTCTTTGGTGTATGGCATTGCCTGTTAAGCAGTTGTCTTTGGTGTATGGCATTGCCTGTTAAGCAGTTGTCTTTGGTGTATGGCATTGCCTGTTAAGCAGTTGTCTTTGGTATATGGCATTGTCTGTTAAGCAGTTGTCTTTGGTATATGGCATTGTCTGTTAAGCAGTTGTCTTTTGTGTATGGCATTGCCTGTTAAGCAGTTGTCTATAGTGTATGGCATTGCCTGTTAAGCAGTTGTCTTTGGTGTATGGCAGTGTCTGTTAAGCAGTTGTCTTTGGTGTATGGCAGTGTCTGTTAAGCAGTTGTCTTTGGTGTATGGCATTGCCTGTTAAGCAGTAATCTTTGGTGTATGGCAGTGTCTGTTAAGCAGTTGTCTTTGGTGTATGGCATTGTCTGTTAAGCAGTTGTCTTTGGTGTATGGCAGTGTCTGTTAAGCAGTTGTCTTTGGTGTATGGCATTGTCTGTTAAGCAGTTGTCTTTGGTGTATGGCATTGCCTATTAAGCAGTTGTCTTTGGTGTATGGCATTGCCTGTTAAGCAGTTGTCTTTGGTGTATGGCATTGTCTGCTAAGCAGTTGTCTTTAGTTTATGGCGTTGTCTGTTAAGCAGTTGTCTTTAGTTTATGGCGTTGTCTGTTAAGCAGTTGTCTTTGGTGTATAGCATTGTGTGTTAAGCAGTTGTCTTTGGTGTGTGGCATTGTCTGTTAAGCAGTTGTCTTTGGTGTATGGCATTGTCTGTTAAGCAGTGGTCTTTGGTGTATGGCATTGTCTGTTAAGCAGTTGTCTTTGGTGTATGGCATTGCCTGTTAAGCAGTTGTCTTTGGTGTATGGCATTGTCTGTTAAGCAGTTGTCTTTGGTGTATGGCATTGTCTGTTAAGCAGTTGTCTTTGGTGTATGGCATTGTCTGTTAAGCAGTTGTCTTTGGTGTATGGCATTGCCTGTTAAGCAGTTGTCTTTGGTGTATGGCATTGCCTGTTAAGCAGTTGTCTTTGGTGTATGGCATTGCCTGTTAAGCAGTTGTCTTTGGTGTAGAGCATTGTCTGTTAAGCAGTTGTCTTTGGTGTATGGCATTGCCTGTTAAGCAGTTGTCTTTGGTGTATGGCATTGCCTGTTAAGCAGTTGTCTTTGGTGTATGGCATTGCCTGTTAAGCAGTTGTCTTTGGTGTATGGCATTGCCTGTTAAGCAGTTGTCTTTGGTGTAGGGCATTGTCTGTTAAGCAGTTGTCTTTGGTGTAGGGCATTGTCTGTTAAGCAGTTGTCTTTGGTGTATGGCATTGTCTGTTAAGCAGTTGTCTTTGGTGTATGGCATTGTCTGTTAAGCAGTTGTCTTTGGTGCATGGCATTGTCTGTTAAGCAGTTGTCTTTGGTGTATGGCTTTGTCTGTTAAGCAGTTGTCTTTGGTGTATGGCATTGTCTTAAGCAGTTGTCTTTGGTGTATGGCGTTGCCTGTTAAGCAGTTGTCTTTGGTGTATGGCGTTGCCTGTTAAGCAGTTGTCTTTGGTGTATGGCATTGTCTGTTAAGCAGTTGTCTTTGGTGTATGGCATTGTCTGTTAAGCAGTTGTCTTTGGTGCATGGCATTGCCTGTTAAGCAGTTGTCTTTGGTTTATGGCGTTGCCTGTTAAGCAGTTGTCTTTGGTGTATGGCGTTGCCTGTTAAGCAGTTGTCTTTGGTGTATGGCATTGTCTGTTAAGCAGTTGTCTTTGGTGTATGGCATTGACTGTTAAGCAGTTGTCTTTGGTGTATGGCATTGCCTGTTAAGCAGTTGTCTTTGGTGTATGGCATTGCCTGTTAAGCAGTTGTCTTTGGTGTATGGCATTGCCTGTTAAGCAGTTGTCTTTGGTATATGGCATTGTCTGTTAAGCAGTTGTCTTTGGTGTATGACATTGCCTGTTAAGCAGTTGTCTTTGGTGTATGGCTGTGTCTGTTAAGCAGTTGTCTTTGGTGTATGGCATTGTCTGTTAAGCAGTTGTCTTTGGTGTATGGCATTGCCTGTTAAGCAGTTGTCCTTGGTGTATGGCAGTGTCTGTTAAGCAGTTGTCTTTGGTGTATGGCATTGTCTGTTAAGCAGTTGTCTTTGGTGTATGGCATTGCCTGTTAAGCAGTTGTCCTTGGTGTATGGCATTGCCTGTTAAGCAGTTGTCCTTGGTGTATGGCAGTGTCTGTTAAGCAGTTGTCTTTGGTGTATGGCATTGCCTGTTAAGCAGTTGTCCTTGGTGTATGGCAGTGTCTGTTAAGCAGTTGTCTTTGGTGTATGGCATTGTCTGTTAAGCAGTTGTCTTTGGTGTATGGCATTGTCTGTTAAGCAGTTGTCTTTGGTGTATGGCTGTGTCTGTTAAGCAGTTGTCTTTGGTGTATGGCATTGTCTGTTAAGCAGTTGTCTTTGGTGTATGGCATTGCCTGTTAAGCAGTTGTCCTTGGTGTATGGCAGTGTCTGTTAAGCAGTTGTCTTTGGTGTATGGCATTGTCTGTTAAGCAGTTGTCTTTGGTGTATGGCATTGCCTGTTAAGCAGTTGTCTTTGGTGTATGGCAGTGTCTGTTAAGCAGTTGTCTTTGGTGTATGGCAGTGTCTGTTAAGCAGTTGTCTTTAGTTTATGGCGTTGTCTCTTAAGCAGTTGTCTTTGGTGTATGGCATTGCCTGTTAAGCAGTTGTCTTTGGTGTATGGCATTGCCTGTTAAGCAGTTGTCTTTAGTGTATGGCATTGTCTCTTAAGCAGTTGTCTTTGGTATATGGCATTGCATGTTAAGCAGTTGTCTTTAGTGTATGGCATTGTCTCTTAAGCAGTTGTCTTTGGTATATGGCGTTGCCTGTTAAGCAGTTGTCTTTGGTGTATAGCAGTGTCTGTTAAGCAGTTGTCTTTGGTGTATGACATTACCTGTTAAGCAGTTGTCTTTGGTATATGGCATTGCATGTTAAGCAGTTGTCTTTGGTGTATGGCATTGTCTGTTAAGAAGTTGTCTTTGGTATATGGCATTGCCTGTTAAGCAGTTGTCTTTGGTGTATGGCAGTGTCTGTTAAGAAGTTGTCTTTGGTGTATGGCATTGCCTGTTAAGCAATTGTCTTTGGTGTATGGCATTGCCTGTTAAGCAGTTGTCTTTGGTGTATGGCAGTGTCTGTTAATCAGTTGTCTTTGGTGTATGGAATTGTCTGTTAAGCAGTTGTCTTTGGTATATGGCATTGCCTGTTAAGCAGTTGTCTTTGGTGTATGGCATTGTCTGTTAAGCAGTTGTCTTTGGTGTATGGCATTGCCTGTTAAGCAGTTGTCTTTGGTGTATGGCATTGCCTGTTAAGCAGTTGTCTTTGGTGTATGGCATTGTCTGTTAAGCAGTTGTCTTTGGTGTATGGCATTTCCTGTTAAGCAGTTGTCTTTGGTGTATGGCAGTGTCTGTTAAGCAGTTGTCTTTGGTGTATGGCAGTGTCTGTTAAGCAGTTGTCTTTGGTGTATGGCATTGCCTGTTAAGCAGTAATCTTTGTTGTATGGCAGTGTCTGTTAAGCAGTTGTCTTTGGTGTATGGCATTGTCTGTTAAGCAGTTGTCTTTGGTGTATGGCATTGTCTGTTAAGCAGTTGTCTTTGGTGTATGGCAGTGTCTGTTAAGCAGTTGTCTTTGGTGTATGGCATTGTCTGTTAAGCAGTAGTCTTTAGTGTATGGCATTGTCTGCTAAGCAGTTGTCTTTAGTTTATGGCGTTGTCTGTTAAGCAGTTGTCTTTAGTTTATGGCGTTGTCTGTTAAGCAGTTGTCTTTGGTGTATGGCATTGTCTGTTAAGCAGTGGTCTTTGGTGTATGGCATTGTCTGTTAAGCAGTTGTCTTTGGTGTATGGCATTGCCTGTTAAGCAGTTGTCTTTGGTGTATGGCATTGCCTGTTAAGCAGTTGTCTTTGGTGTATGGCATTGCCTGTTAAGCAGTTGTCTTTGGTGTATGGCATTGCCTGTTAAGCAGTTGTCTTTGGTGTATGGCATTGCCTGTTAAGCAGTTGTCTTTGGTGTATGGCATTGCCTGTTAAGCAGTTGTCTTTGGTGTATGGCATTGCCTGTTAAGCAGTTGTCTTTGGTGTATGGCAGTGTCTGTTAAGCAGTTGTCTTTTGTGTATGGCATTGCCTGTTAAGCAGTTGTCTTTGGTGTATGGCAGTGTCTGTTAAGCAGTTGTCTTTGGTGTATGGCAGTGTCTGTTAAGCAGTTGTCTTTGGTGTATGGCATTGCCTGTTAAGCAGTAATCTTTGGTGTATGGCAGTGTCTGTTAAGCAGTTGTCTTTGGTGTATGGCATTGTCTGTTAAGCAGTTGTCTTTTGTGTATGGCATTGCCTGTTAAGCAGTTGTCTTTGGTGTATGGCAGTGTCTGTTAAGCAGTTGTCTTTGGTGTATGGCAGTGTCTTTTAAGCAGTTGTCTTTGGTGTATGGCATTGCCTGTTAAGCAGTTGTCTTTGGTGTATGGCAGTGTCTGTTACGCAGTTGTCTTTGGTGTATGGCATTGTCTGTTAAGCAGTTGTCTTTGGTGTATGGCATTGTCTGTTAAGCAGTTGTCTTTGGTGTATGGCATTGTCTGTTAAGCAGTTGTCTTTGGTGTATGGCATTGCCTGTTAAGCAGTTGTCTTTAGTGTATAGCATTGTCTGTTAAGCAGTTGTCTTTGGTGTATGGCATTGTCTGTTAAGCAGTTGTCTTTGGTGTATGGCATTGTCTGTTAAGCAGTTGTCTTTGGTGTATGGCATTGCCTGTTAAGCAGTTTTCTTTGGTGTATGGCATTGCCTGTTAAGCAGTTGTCTTTGGTGTATGGCATTGTCTGTTAAGCAGTTGTCTTTGGTGTATGGCATTGTCTGTTAAGCAGTTGTCTTTGGTGTATGGCATTGTCTGTTAAGCAGTTGTCTTTGGTGTATGGCATTGCGTGTTAAGCAGTTGTCTTTGGTGTATGGCATTGCCTGTTAAGCAGTTGTCTTTGGTGTATGGCAGTGTCTGTTAAGCAGTTGTATTTGCTGCATGGCATTGTCTGTTAAGCAGTTGTCTTTTGTGTATGGCATTGCCTGTTAAGCAGTTGTCTATAGTGTATGGCATTGCCTGTTAAGCAGTTGTCTTTGGTGTATGGCAGTGTCTGTTAAGCAGTTGTCTTTGGTGTATGGCAGTGTCTGTTAAGCAGTTGTCTTTGGTGTATGGCATTGCCTGTTAAGCAGTAATCTTTGGTGTATGGCAGTGTTTGTTAAGCAGTTGTCTTTGGTGTATGGCATTGTCTGTTAAGCAGTTGTCTTTGGTGTATGGCAGTGTCTGTTAAGCAGTTGTCTTTGGTGTATGGCATTGTCTGTTAAGCAGTTATTTTTGGTGTATGGCATTGGCTATAAAGCAGTTGTCTTTGGTGTATGGCATTGCCTGTTAAGCAGTTGTCTTTAGTGTATGGCATTGTCTGCTAAGCAGTTGTCTTTAGTTTATGGCGTTGTCTGTTAAGCAGTTGTCTTTAGTTTATGGCGTTGTCTGTTAAGCAGTTGTCTTTGGTGTATAGCATTGTCTGTTAAGCAGTTGTCTTTGGTGTATGGCATTGTCTGTTAAGCAGTTGTCTTTGGTGTATGGCATTGTCTGTTAAGCAGTTGTCTTTGGTGTATGGCATTGCCTGTTAAGCAGTTGTCTTTGGTGTATGGCATTGCCTGTTAAGCAGTTGTCTTTGGTGTATGGCATTGCCTGTTAAGCAGTTGTCTTTGGTGTATGGCATTGTCTGTTAAGCAGTTGTCTTTGGTGTATGGCATTGTCTGTTAAGCAGTTGTCTTTGGTGTATGGCATTGCCTGTTAAGCAGTTGTCTTTGGTGTATGGCATTGCCTGTTAAGCAGTTGTCTTTGGTGTATGGCATTGCCTGTTAAGCAGTTGTCTTTGGTGTATGGCATTGCCTGTTAAGCAGTTGTCTTTGGTGTATGGCATTGCCTGTTAAGCAGTTGTCTTTGGTATATGGCATTGTCTGTTAAGCAGTTGTCTTTGGTATATGGCATTGTCTGTTAAGCAGTTGTCTTTTGTGTATGGCATTGCCTGTTAAGCAGTTGTCTATAGTGTATGGCATTGCCTGTTAAGCAGTTGTCTTTGGTGTATGGCAGTGTCTGTTAAGCAGTTGTCTTTGGTGTATGGCAGTGTCTGTTAAGCAGTTGTCTTTGGTGTATGGCATTGCCTGTTAAGCAGTAATCTTTGGTGTATGGCAGTGTCTGTTAAGCAGTTGTCTTTGGTGTATGGCATTGTCTGTTAAGCAGTTGTCTTTGGTGTATGGCAGTGTCTGTTAAGCAGTTGTCTTTGGTGTATGGCATTGTCTGTTAAGCAGTTGTCTTTGGTGTATGGCATTGCCTATTAAGCAGTTGTCTTTGGTGTATGGCATTGCCTGTTAAGCAGTTGTCTTTGGTGTATGGCATTGTCTGCTAAGCAGTTGTCTTTAGTTTATGGCGTTGTCTGTTAAGCAGTTGTCTTTAGTTTATGGCGTTGTCTGTTAAGCAGTTGTCTTTGGTGTATAGCATTGTGTGTTAAGCAGTTGTCTTTGGTGTGTGGCATTGTCTGTTAAGCAGTTGTCTTTGGTGTATGGCATTGTCTGTTAAGCAGTGGTCTTTGGTGTATGGCATTGTCTGTTAAGCAGTTGTCTTTGGTGTATGGCATTGCCTGTTAAGCAGTTGTCTTTGGTGTATGGCATTGTCTGTTAAGCAGTTGTCTTTGGTGTATGGCATTGTCTGTTAAGCAGTTGTCTTTGGTGTATGGCATTGTCTGTTAAGCAGTTGTCTTTGGTGTATGGCATTGCCTGTTAAGCAGTTGTCTTTGGTGTATGGCATTGCCTGTTAAGCAGTTGTCTTTGGTGTATGGCATTGCCTGTTAAGCAGTTGTCTTTGGTGTAGGGCATTGTCTGTTAAGCAGTTGTCTTTGGTGTATGGCATTGCCTGTTAAGCAGTTGTCTTTGGTGTATGGCATTGCCTGTTAAGCAGTTGTCTTTGGTGTATGGCATTGCCTGTTAAGCAGTTGTCTTTGGTGTATGGCATTGCCTGTTAAGCAGTTGTCTTTGGTGTAGGGCATTGTCTGTTAAGCAGTTGTCTTTGGTGTAGGGCATTGTCTGTTAAGCAGTTGTCTTTGGTGTATGGCATTGTCTGTTAAGCAGTTGTCTTTGGTGTATGGCATTGTCTGTTAAGCAGTTGTCTTTGGTGCATGGCATTGTCTGTTAAGCAGTTGTCTTTGGTGCATGGCTTTGTCTGTTAAGCAGTTGTCTTTGGTGTATGGCATTGTGTTAAGCAGTTGTCTTTGGTGTATGGCGTTGCCTGTTAAGCAGTTGTCTTTGGTGTATGGCGTTGCCTGTTAAGCAGTTGTCTTTGGTGTATGGCATTGTCTGTTAAGCAGTTGTCTTTGGTGTATGGCATTGTCTGTTAAGCAGTTGTCTTTGGTGCATGGCATTGCCTGTTAAGCAGTTGTCTTTGGTGTATGGCGTTGCCTGTTAAGCAGTTGTCTTTGGTGTATGGCGTTGCCTGTTAAGCAGTTGTCTTTGGTGTATGGCATTGTCTGTTAAGCAGTTGTCTTTGGTGTATGGCATTGACTGTTAAGCAGTTGTCTTTGGTGTATGGCATTGCCTGTTAAGCAGTTGTCTTTGGTGTATGGCATTGCCTGTTAAGCAGTTGTCTTTGGTGTATGGCATTGCCTGTTAAGCAGTTGTCTTTGGTATATGGCATTGTCTGTTAAGCAGTTGTCTTTGGTGTATGACATTGCCTGTTAAGCAGTTGTCTTTGGTGTATGGCTGTGTCTGTTAAGCAGTTGTCTTTGGTGTATGGCATTGTCTGTTAAGCAGTTGTCTTTGGTGTATGGCATTGCCTGTTAAGCAGTTGTCCTTGGTGTATGGCAGTGTCTGTTAAGCAGTTGTCTTTGGTGTATGGCATTGTCTGTTAAGCAGTTGTCTTTGGTGTATGGCATTGCCTGTTAAGCAGTTGTCCTTGGTGTATGGCATTGCCTGTTAAGCAGTTGTCCTTGGTGTATGGCAGTGTCTGTTAAGCAGTTGTCTTTGGTGTATGGCATTACCTGTTAAGCAGTTGTCCTTGGTGTATGGCAGTGTCTGTTAAGCAGTTGTCTTTGGTGTATGGCATTGTCTGTTAAGAAGTTGTCTTTGGTATATGGCATTGCCTGTTAAGCAGTTGTCTTTGGTGTATGGCATTGTCTGTTAAGCAGTTGTCTTTGGTGTATGGCATTGCCTGTTAAGCAGTTGTCTTTGGTGTATGGCATTGCCTGTTAAGCAGTTGTCTTTGGTGTATGGCATTGTCTGTTAAGCAGTTGTCTTTTGTGTATGGCATTGCCTGTTAAGCAGTTGTCTATAGTGTATGGCATTGCCTGTTAAGCAGTTGTCTTTGGTGTATGGCAGTGTCTGTTAAGCAGTTGTCTTTGGTGTATGGCAGTGTCTGTTAAGCAGTTGTCTTTGGTGTATGGCATTGCCTGTTAAGCAGTAATCTTTGGTGTATGGCAGTGTCTGTTAAGCAGTTGTCTTTGGTGTATGGCATTGTCTGTTAAGCAGTTGTCTTTGGTGTATGGCATTGTCTGTTAAGCAGTTGTCTTTGGTGTATGGCATTGTCTGTTAAGCAGTTGTCTTTGGTGTATGGCATTGCCTATTAAGCAGTTGTCTTTGGTGTATGGCATTGCCTGTTAAGGAGTTGTCTTTGGTGTATGGCATTGTCTGCTAAGCAGTTGTCTTTAGTTTATGGCGTTGTCTGTTAAGCAGTTGTCTTTGGTGTATAGCATTGTGTGTTAAGCAGTTGTCTTTGGTGTATGGCATTGTCTGTTAAGCAGTTGTCTTTGGTGTATGGCATTGCCTGTTAAGCAGTTGTCTTTGGTGTATGGCATTGCCTGTTAAGCAGTTGTCTTTGGTGTATGGCATTGTCTGTTAAGCAGTTGTCTTTGGTGTATGGCATTGTCTGTTAAGCAGTTGTCTTTGGTGTATGGCATTGCCTGTTAAGCAGTTGTCTTTGGTGTATGGCATTGCCTGTTAAGCAGTTGTCTTTGGTGTATGGCATTGCCTGTTAAGCAGTTGTCTTTGGTGTATGGCATTGTCTGTTAAGCAGTTGTCTTTGGTGTATGGCATTGTCTGTTAAGCAGTTGTCTTTGGTGTATGGAATTGCCTGTTAAGCAGTTGTCTTTGGTGTATGGCATTGTCTGTTAAGCAGTTGTCTTTGGTGTATGGCATTGTCTGTTAAGCAGTTGTCTTTGGTGTATGGCATTGTCTGTTAAGCAGTTGTCTTTGGTGCATGGCTTTGTCTGTTAAGCAGTTGTCTTTGGTGTATGGCATTGTCTGTTAAGCAGTTGTCTTTGGTGTATGGCATTGTCTGTTAAGCAGTTGTCTTTGGTGCATGGCATTGTCTGTTAAGCAGTTGTCTTTTGTGTATGGCATTGTCTGTTAAGCAGTTGTCTTTGGTGTATGGCATTGCCTGTTAAGCAGTTGTCTTTGGTGTATGGCATTGCCTGTTAAGCAGTTGTCTTTGGTGTATGGCATTGTCTGTTAAGCAGTTGTCTTTGGTGTATGGCATTGCCTGTTAAGCAGTTGTCTTTGGTGTATGGCATTGTCTGTTAAGCAGTTGTCTTTGGTGCATGGCATTGTCTGTTAAGCAGTTGTCTTTTGTGTATGGCATTGTCTGTTAAGCAGTTGTCTTTGGTGTATGGCATTGCCTGTTAAGCAGTTGTCTTTGGTGTATGGCATTGTTTGTTAAGCAGTTGTCTTTGGTGTATGGCAATGTCTCTTAAGCAGTTGTCTTTGGTGTATGGCGTTGCCTGTTAAGCAGTTGTCTTTGGTGTATGGCGTTGCCTGTTAAGCAGTTGTCTTTGGTGTATGGCATTGTCTGTTAAGCAGTTGTCTTTGGTGTATGGCATTTCCTGTTAAGCAGTTGTCTTTGGTGTATGGCAGTGTCTGTTAAGCAGTTGTCTTTGGTGTATGGCAGTGTCTGTTAAGCAGTTGTCTTTGGTGTATGGCATTGCCTGTTAAGCAGTTGTCTTTGGTGTATGGCAGTGTCTGTTAAGCAGTTGTCTTTGGTGTATGGCATTGTCTGTTAAGCAGTTGTCTTTAGTGTATGGCATTGTCTGCTAAGCAGTTGTCTTTAGTTTATGGCGTTGTCTGTTAAGCAGTTGTCTTTGGTGTATGGCATTGTCTGTTAAGCAGTTGTCTTTGGTGTATGGCATTGTCTGTTAAGCAGTTGTCTTTGGTGTATGGCAGTGTCTGTTAAGCAGTTGTCTTTGGTGTATGGCATTGTCTGTTAAGCAGTTGTCTTTAGTGTATGGCATTGTCTGCTAAGCAGTTGTCTTTAGTTTATGGCGTTGTCTGTTAAGCAGTTGTCTTTAGTTTATGGCGTTGTCTGTTAAGCAGTTGTCTTTGGTGTATGGCATTGTCTGTTAAGCAGTTGTCTTTGGTGTATGGCATTGTCTGTTAAGAAGTTGTCTTTGGTATATGGCATTGCCTGTTAAGCAGTTGTCTTTGGTGTATGGCATTGTCTGTTAAGCAGTTGTCTTTGGTGTATGGCATTGCCTGTTAAGCAGTTGTCTTTGGTGTATGGCATTGCCTGTTAAGCAGTTGTCTTTGGTGTATGGCATTGTCTGTTAAGCAGTTGTCTTTTGTGTATGGCATTGCCTGTTAAGCAGTTGTCTATAGTGTATGGCATTGCCTGTTAAGCAGTTGTCTTTGGTGTATGGCAGTGTCTGTTAAGCAGTTGTCTTTGGTGTATGGCAGTGTCTGTTAAGCAGTTGTCTTTGGTGTATGGCATTGCCTGTTAAGCAGTAATCTTTGGTGTATGGCAGTGTCTGTTAAGCAGTTGTCTTTGGTGTATGGCATTGTCTGTTAAGCAGTTGTCTTTGGTGTATGGCATTGTCTGTTAAGCAGTTGTCTTTGGTGTATGGCATTGTCTGTTAAGCAGTTGTCTTTGGTGTATGGCATTGCCTATTAAGCAGTTGTCTTTGGTGTATGGCATTGCCTGTTAAGGAGTTGTCTTTGGTGTATGGCATTGTCTGCTAAGCAGTTGTCTTTAGTTTATGGCGTTGTCTGTTAAGCAGTTGTCTTTGGTGTATAGCATTGTGTGTTAAGCAGTTGTCTTTGGTGTATGGCATTGTCTGTTAAGCAGTTGTCTTTGGTGTATGGCATTGCCTGTTAAGCAGTTGTCTTTGGTGTATGGCATTGCCTGTTAAGCAGTTGTCTTTGGTGTATGGCATTGTCTGTTAAGCAGTTGTCTTTGGTGTATGGCATTGTCTGTTAAGCAGTTGTCTTTGGTGTATGGCATTGCCTGTTAAGCAGTTGTCTTTGGTGTATGGCATTGCCTGTTAAGCAGTTGTCTTTGGTGTATGGCATTGCCTGTTAAGCAGTTGTCTTTGGTGTATGGCATTGTCTGTTAAGCAGTTGTCTTTGGTGTATGGCATTGTCTGTTAAGCAGTTGTCTTTGGTGTATGGAATTGCCTGTTAAGCAGTTGTCTTTGGTGTATGGCATTGTCTGTTAAGCAGTTGTCTTTGGTGTATGGCATTGTCTGTTAAGCAGTTGTCTTTGGTGTATGGCATTGTCTGTTAAGCAGTTGTCTTTGGTGCATGGCTTTGTCTGTTAAGCAGTTGTCTTTGGTGTATGGCATTGTGTGTTAAGCAGTTGTCTTTGGTGTATGGCATTGTCTGTTAAGCAGTTGTCTTTGGTGCATGGCATTGTCTGTTAAGCAGTTGTCTTTTGTGTATGGCATTGTCTGTTAAGCAGTTGTCTTTGGTGTATGGCATTGCCTGTTAAGCAGTTGTCTTTGGTGTATGGCATTGCCTGTTAAGCAGTTGTCTTTGGTGTATGGCATTGTCTGTTAAGCAGTTGTCTTTGGTGTATGGCATTGCCTGTTAAGCAGTTGTCTTTGGTGTATGGCATTGTCTGTTAAGCAGTTGTCTTTGGTGCATGGCATTGTCTGTTAAGCAGTTGTCTTTTGTGTATGGCATTGTCTGTTAAGCAGTTGTCTTTGGTGTATGGCATTGCCTGTTAAGCAGTTGTCTTTGGTGTATGGCATTGTTTGTTAAGCAGTTGTCTTTGGTGTATGGCAATGTCTCTTAAGCAGTTGTCTTTGGTGTATGGCGTTGCCTGTTAAGCAGTTGTCTTTGGTGTATGGCGTTGCCTGTTAAGCAGTTGTCTTTGGTGTATGGCATTGTCTGTTAAGCAGTTGTCTTTGGTGTATGGCATTTCCTGTTAAGCAGTTGTCTTTGGTGTATGGCAGTGTCTGTTAAGCAGTTGTCTTTGGTGTATGGCAGTGTCTGTTAAGCAGTTGTCTTTGGTGTATGGCATTGCCTGTTAAGCAGTTGTCTTTGGTGTATGGCAGTGTCTGTTAAGCAGTTGTCTTTGGTGTATGGCATTGTCTGTTAAGCAGTTGTCTTTAGTGTATGGCATTGTCTGCTAAGCAGTTGTCTTTAGTTTATGGCGTTGTCTGTTAAGCAGTTGTCTTTGGTGTATGGCATTGTCTGTTAAGCAGTTGTCTTTGGTGTATGGCATTGTCTGTTAAGCAGTTGTCTTTGGTGTATGGCAGTGTCTGTTAAGCAGTTGTCTTTGGTGTATGGCATTGTCTGTTAAGCAGTTGTCTTTAGTGTATGGCATTGTCTGCTAAGCAGTTGTCTTTAGTTTATGGCGTTGTCTGTTAAGCAGTTGTCTTTAGTTTATGGCGTTGTCTGTTAAGCAGTTGTCTTTGGTGTATGGCATTGTCTGTTAAGCAGTTGTCTTTGGTGTATGGCATTGTCTGTTAAGCAGTTGTCTTTGGTGTATGGCATTGCCTGTTAAGCAGTTGTCTTTGGTGTATGGCATTGCCTGTTAAGCAGTTGTCTTTGGTGTATGGCATTGCCTGTTAAGCAGTTGTCTTTGGTGTATGGCATTGCCTGTTAAGCAGTTGTCTTTGGTGTATGGCATTGCCTGTTAAGCAGTTGTCTTTGGTGTATGGCATTGCCTGTTAAGCAGTTGTCTTTGGTGTATGGCATTGCCTGTTAAGCAGTTGTCTTTGGTGTATGGCAGTGTCTGTTAAGCAGTTGTATTTGCTGCATGGCATTGTCTGTTAAGCAGTTGTCTTTTGTGTATGGCATTGTCTGTTAAGCAGTTGTCTTTGGTGTATGGCGTTGCCTGTTAAGCAGTTGTCTTTGGTGTATGGCGTTGCCTGTTAAGCAGTTGTCTTTGGTGTATGGCATTGTCTGTTAAGCAGTTGTCTTTGGTGTATGGCATTGACTGTTAAGCAGTTGTCTTTGGTGTATGGCATTGCCTGTTAAGCAGTTGTCTTTGGTGTATGGCATTGCCTGTTAAGCAGTTGTGTTTGGTGTATGGCATTGCCTGTTAAGCAGTTGTCTTTGGTATATGGCATTGTCTGTTAAGCAGTTGTCTTTGGTGTATGACATTGCCTGTTAAGCAGTTGTCTTTGGTGTATGGCTGTGTCTGTTAAGCAGTTGTCTTTGGTGTATGGCATTGTCTGTTAAGCAGTTGTCTTTGGTGTATGGCATTGCCTGTTAAGCAGTTGTCCTTGGTGTATGGCAGTGTCTGTTAAGCAGTTGTCTTTGGTGTATGGCATTGTCTGTTAAGCAGTTGTCTTTGGTGTATGGCATTGCCTGTTAAGCAGCTGTCCTTGGTGTATGGCATTGCCTGTTAAGCAGTTGTGCTTGGTGTATGGCAGTGTCTGTTAAGCAGTTGTCTTTGGTGTATGGCATTGCCTGTTAAGCAGTTGTCCTTGGTGTATGGCAGTGTCTGTTAAGCAGTTGTCTTTGGTGTATGGCATTGTCTGTTAAGCAGTTGTCTTTGGTGTATGGCATTGTCTGTTAAGCAGTTGTCTTTGGTGTATGGCTGTGTCTGTTAAGCAGTTGTCTTTGGTGTATGGCATTGTCTGTTAAGCAGTTGTCTTTGGTGTATGGCTTTGCCTGTTAAGCAGTTGTCCTTGGTGTATGGCAGTGTCTGTTAAGCAGTTGTCTTTGGTGTATGGCATTGTCTGTTAAGCAGTTGTCTTTGTTGCATGGCGTTACGTGTTAAGCAGTTGTCTTTGGTGTATGGCGTTGCCTGTTAAGCAGTTGTCTTTGGTGTATGGCAGTGTCTGTTAAGCAGTTGTCTTTGGTGTATGGCATTGTCTCTTAAGCAGTTGTCTTTGGTGTATGGCATTGCCTGTTAAGCAGTTGTCTTTGGTGTATGGCATTGCCTGTTAAGCAGTTGTCTTTAGTGTATGGCATTGTCTCTTAAGCAGTTGTCTTTGGTATATGGCATTGCATGTTAAGCAGTTGTCTTTAGTGTATGGCATTGTCTCTTAAGCAGTTGTCTTTGGTATATGGCGTTGCCTGTTAAGCAGTTGTCTTTGGTGTATAGCAGTGTCTGTTAAGCAGTTGTCTTTGGTGTATGACATTACCTGTTAAGCAGTTGTCTTTGGTATATGGCATTGCATGTTAGGCAGTTGTCTTTGGTGTATGGCATTGTCTGTTAAGAAGTTGTCTTTGGTATATGGCATTGCCTGTTAAGCAGTTGTCTTTGGTGTATGGCATTGTCTGTTAAGCAGTTGTCTTTGGTGTATGGCAGTGTCTGTTAAGCAGTTGTCTTTGGTGTATGGCATTGTCTCTTAAGCAGTTGTCTTTGGTATATGGCATTGCCTGTTAAGCAGTTGTCTTTGGTGTATGGCATTGTCTGCTAAGCAGTTGTCTTTGGTGTATGGCATTGTCTGTTAAGCAGTTATCTTTGGTGTATGGCATTGCCTGTTAAGCAGTTGTCTTTGGTGTATGGCATTGCCTGTTAAGCAGTTGTCTTTGGTGTATGGCATTGTCTGTTAAGCAGTTGTCTTTGGTGTATGGCATTGCATGTTAAGCAGTTGTCTATAGTGTATGGCATTTCCTGTTAAGCAGTTGTCTTTGGTGTATGGCAGTGTCTGTTACGCAGTTGTCTTTGGTGTATGGCAGTGTCTGTTAAGCAGTTGTCTTTGGTGTATGGCATTGCCTGTTAAGCAGTAATCTTTGGTGTATGGCAGTGTCTGTTAAGCAGTTGTCTTTGGTGTATGGCATTGTCTGTTAAGCAGTTGTCTTTGGTGTATGGCAGTGTCTGTTAAGCAGTTGTCTTTGGTGTATGGCATTGTCTGTTAAGCAGTTGTCTTTGGTGTATGGCATTGCCTATTAAGCAGTTGTCTTTGGTGTATGGCATTGCCTGTTAAGCAGTTGTCTTTGGTGTATGGCATTGTCTGCTAAGCAGTTGTCTTTAGTTTATGGCGTTGTCTGTTAAGCAGTTGTCTTTAGTTTATGGCGTTGTCTGTTAAGCAGTTGTCTTTGGTGTATGGCATTGTCTGTTAAGCAGTTGTCTTTGGTGTATGGCATTGTCTGTTAAGCAGTGGTCTTTGGTGTATGGCATTGTCTGTTAAGCAGTTGTCTTTGGTGTATGGCATTGTCTGTTAAGCAGTTGTCTTTGGTGTATGGCATTGTCTGTTAAGCAGTTGTCTTTGGTGTATGGCATTGTCTGTTAAGCAGTTGTCTTTGGTGTATGGCATTGCCTGTTAAGCAGTTGTCTTTAGTGTATAGCATTGTCTGTTAAGCAGTTGTCTTTGGTGTATGGCATTGTCTGTTAAGCAGTTGTCTTTGGTGTATGGCATTGCCTGTTAAGCAGTTTTCTTTGGTGTATGGCATTGCCTGTTAAGCAGTTGTCTTTGGTGTATGGCATTGTCTGTTAAGCAGTTGTCTTTGGTGTATGGCATTGTCTGTTAAGCAGTTGTCTTTGGTGTATAGCATTGTCTGTTAAGCAGTTGTCTTTGGTGTATGGCATTGTCTGTTAAGCAGTTGTCTTTGGTGTATGGCATTGTCTGTTAAGCAGTTGTCTTTGGTGTATGGCATTGCCTGTTAAGCAGTTGTCTTTGGTGTATGGCATTGCCTGTTAAGCAGTTGTCTTTGGTGTATGGCATTGCCTGTTAAGCAGTTGTCTTTGGTGTATGGCATTGTCTGTTAAGCAGTTGTCTTTGGTGTATGGCATTGTCTGTTAAGCAGTTGTCTTTGGTGTATGGCATTGCCTGTTAAGCAGTTGTCTTTGGTGTATGGCATTGCCTGTTAAGCAGTTGTCTTTGGTGTATGGCATTGCCTGTTAAGCAGTTGTCTTTAGTGTATGGCATTGCCTGTTAAGCAGTTGTCTTTGGTGTATGGCATTGCCTGTTAAGCAGTTGTCTTTGGTATATGGCATTGTCTGTTAAGCAGTTGTCTTTGGTATATGGCATTGTCTGTTAAGCAGTTGTCTTTTGTGTATGGCATTGCCTGTTAAGCAGTTGTCTATAGTGTATGGCATTGCCTGTTAAGCAGTTGTCTTTGGTGTATGGCAGTGTCTGTTAAGCAGTTGTCTTTGGTGTATGGCAGTGTCTGTTAAGCAGTTGTCTTTGGTGTATGGCATTGCCTGTTAAGCAGTAATCTTTGGTGTATGGCAGTGTCTGTTAAGCAGTTGTCTTTGGTGTATGGCATTGTCTGTTAAGCAGTTGTCTTTGGTGTATGGCAGTGTCTGTTAAGCAGTTGTCTTTGGTGTATGGCATTGTCTGTTAAGCAGTTGTCTTTGGTGTATGGCATTGCCTATTAAGCAGTTGTCTTTGGTGTATGGCATTGCCTGTTAAGCAGTTGTCTTTGGTGTATGGCATTGTCTGCTAAGCAGTTGTCTTTAGTTTATGGCGTTGTCTGTTAAGCAGTTGTCTTTAGTTTATGGCGTTGTCTGTTAAGCAGTTGTCTTTGGTGTATAGCATTGTGTGTTAAGCAGTTGTCTTTGGTGTGTGGCATTGTCTGTTAAGCAGTTGTCTTTGGTGTATGGCATTGTCTGTTAAGCAGTGGTCTTTGGTGTATGGCATTGTCTGTTAAGCAGTTGTCTTTGGTGTATGGCATTGCCTGTTAAGCAGTTGTCTTTGGTGTATGGCATTGTCTGTTAAGCAGTTGTCTTTGGTGTATGGCATTGTCTGTTAAGCAGTTGTCTTTGGTGTATGGCATTGTCTGTTAAGCAGTTGTCTTTGGTGTATGGCATTGCCTGTTAAGCAGTTGTCTTTGGTGTATGGCATTGCCTGTTAAGCAGTTGTCTTTGGTGTATGGCATTGCCTGTTAAGCAGTTGTCTTTGGTGTAGGGCATTGTCTGTTAAGCAGTTGTCTTTGGTGTATGGCATTGCCTGTTAAGCAGTTGTCTTTGGTGTATGGCATTGCCTGTTAAGCAGTTGTCTTTGGTGTATGGCATTGCCTGTTAAGCAGTTGTCTTTGGTGTATGGCATTGCCTGTTAAGCAGTTGTCTTTGGTGTAGGGCATTGTCTGTTAAGCAGTTGTCTTTGGTGTAGGGCATTGTCTGTTAAGCAGTTGTCTTTGGTGTATGGCATTGCCTGTTAAGCAGTTGTCTTTGGTGTATGGCAGTGTCTGTTAAGCAGTTGTATTTGCTGCATGGCATTGTCTGTTAAGCAGTTGTCTTTTGTGTATGGCATTGCCTGTTAAGCAGTTGTCTATAGTGTATGGCATTGCCTGTTAAGCAGTTGTCTTTGGTGTATGGCAGTGTCTGTTAAGCAGTTGTCTTTGGTGTATGGCAGTGTCTGTTAAGCAGTTGTCTTTGGTGTATGGCATTGCCTGTTAAGCAGTAATCTTTGGTGTATGGCAGTGTTTGTTAAGCAGTTGTCTTTGGTGTATGGCATTGTCTGTTAAGCAGTTGTCTTTGGTGTATGGCAGTGTCTGTTAAGCAGTTGTCTTTGGTGTATGGCATTGTCTGTTAAGCAGTTATTTTTGGTGTATGGCATTGGCTATAAAGCAGTTGTCTTTGGTGTATGGCATTGCCTGTTAAGCAGTTGTCTTTAGTGTATGGCATTGTCTGCTAAGCAGTTGTCTTTAGTTTATGGCGTTGTCTGTTAAGCAGTTGTCTTTAGTTTATGGCGTTGTCTGTTAAGCAGTTGTCTTTGGTGTATAGCATTGTCTGTTAAGCAGTTGTCTTTGGTGTATGGCATTGTCTGTTAAGCAGTTGTCTTTGGTGTATGGCATTGTCTGTTAAGCAGTTGTCTTTGGTGTATGGCATTGCCTGTTAAGCAGTTGTCTTTGGTGTATGGCATTGCCTGTTAAGCAGTTGTCTTTGGTGTATGGCATTGCCTGTTAAGCAGTTGTCTTTGGTGTATGGCATTGTCTGTTAAGCAGTTGTCTTTGGTGTATGGCATTGTCTGTTAAGCAGTTGTCTTTGGTGTATGGCATTGCCTGTTAAGCAGTTGTCTTTGGTGTATGGCATTGCCTGTTAAGCAGTTGTCTTTGGTGTATGGCATTGCCTGTTAAGCAGTTGTCTTTGGTGTATGGCATTGCCTGTTAAGCAGTTGTCTTTGGTGTATGGCATTGCCTGTTAAGCAGTTGTCTTTGGTATATGGCATTGTCTGTTAAGCAGTTGTCTTTGGTATATGGCATTGTCTGTTAAGCAGTTGTCTTTTGTGTATGGCATTGCCTGTTAAGCAGTTGTCTATAGTGTATGGCATTGCCTGTTAAGCAGTTGTCTTTGGTGTATGGCAGTGTCTGTTAAGCAGTTGTCTTTGGTGTATGGCAGTGTCTGTTAAGCAGTTGTCTTTGGTGTATGGCATTGCCTGTTAAGCAGTAATCTTTGGTGTATGGCAGTGTCTGTTAAGCAGTTGTCTTTGGTGTATGGCATTGTCTGTTAAGCAGTTGTCTTTGGTGTATGGCAGTGTCTGTTAAGCAGTTGTCTTTGGTGTATGGCATTGTCTGTTAAGCAGTTGTCTTTGGTGTATGGCATTGCCTATTAAGCAGTTGTCTTTGGTGTATGGCATTGCCTGTTAAGCAGTTGTCTTTGGTGTATGGCATTGTCTGCTAAGCAGTTGTCTTTAGTTTATGGCGTTGTCTGTTAAGCAGTTGTCTTTAGTTTATGGCGTTGTCTGTTAAGCAGTTGTCTTTGGTGTATAGCATTGTGTGTTAAGCAGTTGTCTTTGGTGTGTGGCATTGTCTGTTAAGCAGTTGTCTTTGGTGTATGGCATTGTCTGTTAAGCAGTGGTCTTTGGTGTATGGCATTGTCTGTTAAGCAGTTGTCTTTGGTGTATGGCATTGCCTGTTAAGCAGTTGTCTTTGGTGTATGGCATTGTCTGTTAAGCAGTTGTCTTTGGTGTATGGCATTGTCTGTTAAGCAGTTGTCTTTGGTGTATGGCATTGTCTGTTAAGCAGTTGTCTTTGGTGTATGGCATTGCCTGTTAAGCAGTTGTCTTTGGTGTATGGCATTGCCTGTTAAGCAGTTGTCTTTGGTGTATGGCATTGCCTGTTAAGCAGTTGTCTTTGGTGTAGGGCATTGTCTGTTAAGCAGTTGTCTTTGGTGTATGGCATTGCCTGTTAAGCAGTTGTCTTTGGTGTATGGCATTGCCTGTTAAGCAGTTGTCTTTGGTGTATGGCATTGCCTGTTAAGCAGTTGTCTTTGGTGTATGGCATTGCCTGTTAAGCAGTTGTCTTTGGTGTAGGGCATTGTCTGTTAAGCAGTTGTCTTTGGTGTAGGGCATTGTCTGTTAAGCAGTTGTCTTTGGTGTATGGCATTGTCTGTTAAGCAGTTGTCTTTGGTGTATGGCATTGTCTGTTAAGCAGTTGTCTTTGGTGCATGGCATTGTCTGTTAAGCAGTTGTCTTTGGTGCATGGCTTTGTCTGTTAAGCAGTTGTCTTTGGTGTATGGCATTGTGTTAAGCAGTTGTCTTTGGTGTATGGCGTTGCCTGTTAAGCAGTTGTCTTTGGTGTATGGCGTTGCCTGTTAAGCAGTTGTCTTTGGTGTATGGCATTGTCTGTTAAGCAGTTGTCTTTGGTGTATGGCATTGTCTGTTAAGCAGTTGTCTTTGGTGCATGGCATTGCCTGTTAAGCAGTTGTCTTTGGTGTATGGCGTTGCCTGTTAAGCAGTTGTCTTTGGTGTATGGCGTTGCCTGTTAAGCAGTTGTCTTTGGTGTATGGCATTGTCTGTTAAGCAGTTGTCTTTGGTGTATGGCATTGACTGTTAAGCAGTTGTCTTTGGTGTATGGCATTGCCTGTTAAGCAGTTGTCTTTGGTGTATGGCATTGCCTGTTAAGCAGTTGTCTTTGGTGTATGGCATTGCCTGTTAAGCAGTTGTCTTTGGTATATGGCATTGTCTGTTAAGCAGTTGTCTTTGGTGTATGACATTGCCTGTTAAGCAGTTGTCTTTGGTGTATGGCTGTGTCTGTTAAGCAGTTGTCTTTGGTGTATGGCATTGTCTGTTAAGCAGTTGTCTTTGGTGTATGGCATTGCCTGTTAAGCAGTTGTCCTTGGTGTATGGCAGTGTCTGTTAAGCAGTTGTCTTTGGTGTATGGCATTGTCTGTTAAGCAGTTGTCTTTGGTGTATGGCATTGCCTGTTAAGCAGTTGTCCTTGGTGTATGGCATTGCCTGTTAAGCAGTTGTCCTTGGTGTATGGCAGTGTCTGTTAAGCAGTTGTCTTTGGTGTATGGCATTACCTGTTAAGCAGTTGTCCTTGGTGTATGGCAGTGTCTGTTAAGCAGTTGTCTTTGGTGTATGGCATTGTCTGTTAAGAAGTTGTCTTTGGTATATGGCATTGCCTGTTAAGCAGTTGTCTTTGGTGTATGGCATTGTCTGTTAAGCAGTTGTCTTTGGTGTATGGCATTGCCTGTTAAGCAGTTGTCTTTGGTGTATGGCATTGCCTGTTAAGCAGTTGTCTTTGGTGTATGGCATTGTCTGTTAAGCAGTTGTCTTTTGTGTATGGCATTGCCTGTTAAGCAGTTGTCTATAGTGTATGGCATTGCCTGTTAAGCAGTTGTCTTTGGTGTATGGCAGTGTCTGTTAAGCAGTTGTCTTTGGTGTATGGCAGTGTCTGTTAAGCAGTTGTCTTTGGTGTATGGCATTGCCTGTTAAGCAGTAATCTTTGGTGTATGGCAGTGTCTGTTAAGCAGTTGTCTTTGGTGTATGGCATTGTCTGTTAAGCAGTTGTCTTTGGTGTATGGCATTGTCTGTTAAGCAGTTGTCTTTGGTGTATGGCATTGTCTGTTAAGCAGTTGTCTTTGGTGTATGGCATTGCCTATTAAGCAGTTGTCTTTGGTGTATGGCATTGCCTGTTAAGGAGTTGTCTTTGGTGTATGGCATTGTCTGCTAAGCAGTTGTCTTTAGTTTATGGCGTTGTCTGTTAAGCAGTTGTCTTTGGTGTATAGCATTGTGTGTTAAGCAGTTGTCTTTGGTGTATGGCATTGTCTGTTAAGCAGTTGTCTTTGGTGTATGGCATTGCCTGTTAAGCAGTTGTCTTTGGTGTATGGCATTGCCTGTTAAGCAGTTGTCTTTGGTGTATGGCATTGTCTGTTAAGCAGTTGTCTTTGGTGTATGGCATTGTCTGTTAAGCAGTTGTCTTTGGTGTATGGCATTGCCTGTTAAGCAGTTGTCTTTGGTGTATGGCATTGCCTGTTAAGCAGTTGTCTTTGGTGTATGGCATTGCCTGTTAAGCAGTTGTCTTTGGTGTATGGCATTGTCTGTTAAGCAGTTGTCTTTGGTGTATGGCATTGTCTGTTAAGCAGTTGTCTTTGGTGTATGGAATTGCCTGTTAAGCAGTTGTCTTTGGTGTATGGCATTGTCTGTTAAGCAGTTGTCTTTGGTGTATGGCATTGTCTGTTAAGCAGTTGTCTTTGGTGTATGGCATTGTCTGTTAAGCAGTTGTCTTTGGTGCATGGCTTTGTCTGTTAAGCAGTTGTCTTTGGTGTATGGCATTGTCTGTTAAGCAGTTGTCTTTGGTGTATGGCATTGTCTGTTAAGCAGTTGTCTTTGGTGCATGGCATTGTCTGTTAAGCAGTTGTCTTTTGTGTATGGCATTGTCTGTTAAGCAGTTGTCTTTGGTGTATGGCATTGCCTGTTAAGCAGTTGTCTTTGGTGTATGGCATTGCCTGTTAAGCAGTTGTCTTTGGTGTATGGCATTGTCTGTTAAGCAGTTGTCTTTGGTGTATGGCATTGCCTGTTAAGCAGTTGTCTTTGGTGTATGGCATTGTCTGTTAAGCAGTTGTCTTTGGTGCATGGCATTGTCTGTTAAGCAGTTGTCTTTTGTGTATGGCATTGTCTGTTAAGCAGTTGTCTTTGGTGTATGGCATTGCCTGTTAAGCAGTTGTCTTTGGTGTATGGCATTGTTTGTTAAGCAGTTGTCTTTGGTGTATGGCAATGTCTCTTAAGCAGTTGTCTTTGGTGTATGGCGTTGCCTGTTAAGCAGTTGTCTTTGGTGTATGGCGTTGCCTGTTAAGCAGTTGTCTTTGGTGTATGGCATTGTCTGTTAAGCAGTTGTCTTTGGTGTATGGCATTTCCTGTTAAGCAGTTGTCTTTGGTGTATGGCAGTGTCTGTTAAGCAGTTGTCTTTGGTGTATGGCAGTGTCTGTTAAGCAGTTGTCTTTGGTGTATGGCATTGCCTGTTAAGCAGTTGTCTTTGGTGTATGGCAGTGTCTGTTAAGCAGTTGTCTTTGGTGTATGGCATTGTCTGTTAAGCAGTTGTCTTTAGTGTATGGCATTGTCTGCTAAGCAGTTGTCTTTAGTTTATGGCGTTGTCTGTTAAGCAGTTGTCTTTGGTGTATGGCATTGTCTGTTAAGCAGTTGTCTTTGGTGTATGGCATTGTCTGTTAAGCAGTTGTCTTTGGTGTATGGCAGTGTCTGTTAAGCAGTTGTCTTTGGTGTATGGCATTGTCTGTTAAGCAGTTGTCTTTAGTGTATGGCATTGTCTGCTAAGCAGTTGTCTTTAGTTTATGGCGTTGTCTGTTAAGCAGTTGTCTTTAGTTTATGGCGTTGTCTGTTAAGCAGTTGTCTTTGGTGTATGGCATTGTCTGTTAAGCAGTTGTCTTTGGTGTATGGCATTGTCTGTTAAGAAGTTGTCTTTGGTATATGGCATTGCCTGTTAAGCAGTTGTCTTTGGTGTATGGCATTGTCTGTTAAGCAGTTGTCTTTGGTGTATGGCATTGCCTGTTAAGCAGTTGTCTTTGGTGTATGGCATTGCCTGTTAAGCAGTTGTCTTTGGTGTATGGCATTGTCTGTTAAGCAGTTGTCTTTTGTGTATGGCATTGCCTGTTAAGCAGTTGTCTATAGTGTATGGCATTGCCTGTTAAGCAGTTGTCTTTGGTGTATGGCAGTGTCTGTTAAGCAGTTGTCTTTGGTGTATGGCAGTGTCTGTTAAGCAGTTGTCTTTGGTGTATGGCATTGCCTGTTAAGCAGTAATCTTTGGTGTATGGCAGTGTCTGTTAAGCAGTTGTCTTTGGTGTATGGCATTGTCTGTTAAGCAGTTGTCTTTGGTGTATGGCATTGTCTGTTAAGCAGTTGTCTTTGGTGTATGGCATTGTCTGTTAAGCAGTTGTCTTTGGTGTATGGCATTGCCTATTAAGCAGTTGTCTTTGGTGTATGGCATTGCCTGTTAAGGAGTTGTCTTTGGTGTATGGCATTGTCTGCTAAGCAGTTGTCTTTAGTTTATGGCGTTGTCTGTTAAGCAGTTGTCTTTGGTGTATAGCATTGTGTGTTAAGCAGTTGTCTTTGGTGTATGGCATTGTCTGTTAAGCAGTTGTCTTTGGTGTATGGCATTGCCTGTTAAGCAGTTGTCTTTGGTGTATGGCATTGCCTGTTAAGCAGTTGTCTTTGGTGTATGGCATTGTCTGTTAAGCAGTTGTCTTTGGTGTATGGCATTGTCTGTTAAGCAGTTGTCTTTGGTGTATGGCATTGCCTGTTAAGCAGTTGTCTTTGGTGTATGGCATTGCCTGTTAAGCAGTTGTCTTTGGTGTATGGCATTGCCTGTTAAGCAGTTGTCTTTGGTGTATGGCATTGTCTGTTAAGCAGTTGTCTTTGGTGTATGGCATTGTCTGTTAAGCAGTTGTCTTTGGTGTATGGAATTGCCTGTTAAGCAGTTGTCTTTGGTGTATGGCATTGTCTGTTAAGCAGTTGTCTTTGGTGTATGGCATTGTCTGTTAAGCAGTTGTCTTTGGTGTATGGCATTGTCTGTTAAGCAGTTGTCTTTGGTGCATGGCTTTGTCTGTTAAGCAGTTGTCTTTGGTGTATGGCATTGTCTGTTAAGCAGTTGTCTTTGGTGTATGGCATTGTCTGTTAAGCAGTTGTCTTTGGTGCATGGCATTGTCTGTTAAGCAGTTGTCTTTTGTGTATGGCATTGTCTGTTAAGCAGTTGTCTTTGGTGTATGGCATTGCCTGTTAAGCAGTTGTCTTTGGTGTATGGCATTGCCTGTTAAGCAGTTGTCTTTGGTGTATGGCATTGTCTGTTAAGCAGTTGTCTTTGGTGTATGGCATTGCCTGTTAAGCAGTTGTCTTTGGTGTATGGCATTGTCTGTTAAGCAGTTGTCTTTGGTGCATGGCATTGTCTGTTAAGCAGTTGTCTTTTGTGTATGGCATTGTCTGTTAAGCAGTTGTCTTTGGTGTATGGCATTGCCTGTTAAGCAGTTGTCTTTGGTGTATGGCATTGTTTGTTAAGCAGTTGTCTTTGGTGTATGGCAATGTCTCTTAAGCAGTTGTCTTTGGTGTATGGCGTTGCCTGTTAAGCAGTTGTCTTTGGTGTATGGCGTTGCCTGTTAAGCAGTTGTCTTTGGTGTATGGCATTGTCTGTTAAGCAGTTGTCTTTGGTGTATGGCATTTCCTGTTAAGCAGTTGTCTTTGGTGTATGGCAGTGTCTGTTAAGCAGTTGTCTTTGGTGTATGGCAGTGTCTGTTAAGCAGTTGTCTTTGGTGTATGGCATTGCCTGTTAAGCAGTTGTCTTTGGTGTATGGCAGTGTCTGTTAAGCAGTTGTCTTTGGTGTATGGCATTGTCTGTTAAGCAGTTGTCTTTAGTGTATGGCATTGTCTGCTAAGCAGTTGTCTTTAGTTTATGGCGTTGTCTGTTAAGCAGTTGTCTTTGGTGTATGGCATTGTCTGTTAAGCAGTTGTCTTTGGTGTATGGCATTGTCTGTTAAGCAGTTGTCTTTGGTGTATGGCAGTGTCTGTTAAGCAGTTGTCTTTGGTGTATGGCATTGTCTGTTAAGCAGTTGTCTTTAGTGTATGGCATTGTCTGCTAAGCAGTTGTCTTTAGTTTATGGCGTTGTCTGTTAAGCAGTTGTCTTTAGTTTATGGCGTTGTCTGTTAAGCAGTTGTCTTTGGTGTATGGCATTGTCTGTTAAGCAGTTGTCTTTGGTGTATGGCATTGTCTGTTAAGCAGTTGTCTTTGGTGTATGGCATTGCCTGTTAAGCAGTTGTCTTTGGTGTATGGCATTGCCTGTTAAGCAGTTGTCTTTGGTGTATGGCATTGCCTGTTAAGCAGTTGTCTTTGGTGTATGGCATTGCCTGTTAAGCAGTTGTCTTTGGTGTATGGCATTGCCTGTTAAGCAGTTGTCTTTGGTGTATGGCATTGCCTGTTAAGCAGTTGTCTTTGGTGTATGGCATTGCCTGTTAAGCAGTTGTCTTTGGTGTATGGCAGTGTCTGTTAAGCAGTTGTATTTGCTGCATGGCATTGTCTGTTAAGCAGTTGTCTTTTGTGTATGGCATTGTCTGTTAAGCAGTTGTCTTTGGTGTATGGCGTTGCCTGTTAAGCAGTTGTCTTTGGTGTATGGCGTTGCCTGTTAAGCAGTTGTCTTTGGTGTATGGCATTGTCTGTTAAGCAGTTGTCTTTGGTGTATGGCATTGACTGTTAAGCAGTTGTCTTTGGTGTATGGCATTGCCTGTTAAGCAGTTGTCTTTGGTGTATGGCATTGCCTGTTAAGCAGTTGTGTTTGGTGTATGGCATTGCCTGTTAAGCAGTTGTCTTTGGTATATGGCATTGTCTGTTAAGCAGTTGTCTTTGGTGTATGACATTGCCTGTTAAGCAGTTGTCTTTGGTGTATGGCTGTGTCTGTTAAGCAGTTGTCTTTGGTGTATGGCATTGTCTGTTAAGCAGTTGTCTTTGGTGTATGGCATTGCCTGTTAAGCAGTTGTCCTTGGTGTATGGCAGTGTCTGTTAAGCAGTTGTCTTTGGTGTATGGCATTGTCTGTTAAGCAGTTGTCTTTGGTGTATGGCATTGCCTGTTAAGCAGCTGTCCTTGGTGTATGGCATTGCCTGTTAAGCAGTTGTGCTTGGTGTATGGCAGTGTCTGTTAAGCAGTTGTCTTTGGTGTATGGCATTGCCTGTTAAGCAGTTGTCCTTGGTGTATGGCAGTGTCTGTTAAGCAGTTGTCTTTGGTGTATGGCATTGTCTGTTAAGCAGTTGTCTTTGGTGTATGGCATTGTCTGTTAAGCAGTTGTCTTTGGTGTATGGCTGTGTCTGTTAAGCAGTTGTCTTTGGTGTATGGCATTGTCTGTTAAGCAGTTGTCTTTGGTGTATGGCTTTGCCTGTTAAGCAGTTGTCCTTGGTGTATGGCAGTGTCTGTTAAGCAGTTGTCTTTGGTGTATGGCATTGTCTGTTAAGCAGTTGTCTTTGTTGCATGGCGTTACGTGTTAAGCAGTTGTCTTTGGTGTATGGCGTTGCCTGTTAAGCAGTTGTCTTTGGTGTATGGCAGTGTCTGTTAAGCAGTTGTCTTTGGTGTATGGCATTGTCTCTTAAGCAGTTGTCTTTGGTGTATGGCATTGCCTGTTAAGCAGTTGTCTTTGGTGTATGGCATTGCCTGTTAAGCAGTTGTCTTTAGTGTATGGCATTGTCTCTTAAGCAGTTGTCTTTGGTATATGGCATTGCATGTTAAGCAGTTGTCTTTAGTGTATGGCATTGTCTCTTAAGCAGTTGTCTTTGGTATATGGCGTTGCCTGTTAAGCAGTTGTCTTTGGTGTATAGCAGTGTCTGTTAAGCAGTTGTCTTTGGTGTATGACATTACCTGTTAAGCAGTTGTCTTTGGTATATGGCATTGCATGTTAGGCAGTTGTCTTTGGTGTATGGCATTGTCTGTTAAGAAGTTGTCTTTGGTATATGGCATTGCCTGTTAAGCAGTTGTCTTTGGTGTATGGCATTGTCTGTTAAGCAGTTGTCTTTGGTGTATGGCAGTGTCTGTTAAGCAGTTGTCTTTGGTGTATGGCATTGTCTCTTAAGCAGTTGTCTTTGGTATATGGCATTGCCTGTTAAGCAGTTGTCTTTGGTGTATGGCATTGTCTGCTAAGCAGTTGTCTTTGGTGTATGGCATTGTCTGTTAAGCAGTTATCTTTGGTGTATGGCATTGCCTGTTAAGCAGTTGTCTTTGGTGTATGGCATTGCCTGTTAAGCAGTTGTCTTTGGTGTATGGCATTGTCTGTTAAGCAGTTGTCTTTGGTGTATGGCATTGCATGTTAAGCAGTTGTCTATAGTGTATGGCATTTCCTGTTAAGCAGTTGTCTTTGGTGTATGGCAGTGTCTGTTACGCAGTTGTCTTTGGTGTATGGCAGTGTCTGTTAAGCAGTTGTCTTTGGTGTATGGCATTGCCTGTTAAGCAGTAATCTTTGGTGTATGGCAGTGTCTGTTAAGCAGTTGTCTTTGGTGTATGGCATTGTCTGTTAAGCAGTTGTCTTTGGTGTATGGCAGTGTCTGTTAAGCAGTTGTCTTTGGTGTATGGCATTGTCTGTTAAGCAGTTGTCTTTGGTGTATGGCATTGCCTATTAAGCAGTTGTCTTTGGTGTATGGCATTGCCTGTTAAGCAGTTGTCTTTGGTGTATGGCATTGTCTGCTAAGCAGTTGTCTTTAGTTTATGGCGTTGTCTGTTAAGCAGTTGTCTTTAGTTTATGGCGTTGTCTGTTAAGCAGTTGTCTTTGGTGTATGGCATTGTCTGTTAAGCAGTTGTCTTTGGTGTATGGCATTGTCTGTTAAGCAGTGGTCTTTGGTGTATGGCATTGTCTGTTAAGCAGTTGTCTTTGGTGTATGGCATTGTCTGTTAAGCAGTTGTCTTTGGTGTATGGCATTGTCTGTTAAGCAGTTGTCTTTGGTGTATGGCATTGTCTGTTAAGCAGTTGTCTTTGGTGTATGGCATTGCCTGTTAAGCAGTTGTCTTTAGTGTATAGCATTGTCTGTTAAGCAGTTGTCTTTGGTGTATGGCATTGTCTGTTAAGCAGTTGTCTTTGGTGTATGGCATTGCCTGTTAAGCAGTTTTCTTTGGTGTATGGCATTGCCTGTTAAGCAGTTGTCTTTGGTGTATGGCATTGTCTGTTAAGCAGTTGTCTTTGGTGTATGGCATTGTCTGTTAAGCAGTTGTCTTTGGTGTATAGCATTGTCTGTTAAGCAGTTGTCTTTGGTGTATGGCATTGTCTGTTAAGCAGTTGTCTTTGGTGTATGGCATTGTCTGTTAAGCAGTTGTCTTTGGTGTATGGCATTGCCTGTTAAGCAGTTGTCTTTGGTGTATGGCATTGCCTGTTAAGCAGTTGTCTTTGGTGTATGGCATTGCCTGTTAAGCAGTTGTCTTTGGTGTATGGCATTGTCTGTTAAGCAGTTGTCTTTGGTGTATGGCATTGTCTGTTAAGCAGTTGTCTTTGGTGTATGGCATTGCCTGTTAAGCAGTTGTCTTTGGTGTATGGCATTGCCTGTTAAGCAGTTGTCTTTGGTGTATGGCATTGCCTGTTAAGCAGTTGTCTTTAGTGTATGGCATTGCCTGTTAAGCAGTTGTCTTTGGTGTATGGCATTGCCTGTTAAGCAGTTGTCTTTGGTATATGGCATTGTCTGTTAAGCAGTTGTCTTTGGTATATGGCATTGTCTGTTAAGCAGTTGTCTTTTGTGTATGGCATTGCCTGTTAAGCAGTTGTCTATAGTGTATGGCATTGCCTGTTAAGCAGTTGTCTTTGGTGTATGGCAGTGTCTGTTAAGCAGTTGTCTTTGGTGTATGGCAGTGTCTGTTAAGCAGTTGTCTTTGGTGTATGGCATTGCCTGTTAAGCAGTAATCTTTGGTGTATGGCAGTGTCTGTTAAGCAGTTGTCTTTGGTGTATGGCATTGTCTGTTAAGCAGTTGTCTTTGGTGTATGGCAGTGTCTGTTAAGCAGTTGTCTTTGGTGTATGGCATTGTCTGTTAAGCAGTTGTCTTTGGTGTATGGCATTGCCTATTAAGCAGTTGTCTTTGGTGTATGGCATTGCCTGTTAAGCAGTTGTCTTTGGTGTATGGCATTGTCTGCTAAGCAGTTGTCTTTAGTTTATGGCGTTGTCTGTTAAGCAGTTGTCTTTAGTTTATGGCGTTGTCTGTTAAGCAGTTGTCTTTGGTGTATAGCATTGTGTGTTAAGCAGTTGTCTTTGGTGTGTGGCATTGTCTGTTAAGCAGTTGTCTTTGGTGTATGGCATTGTCTGTTAAGCAGTGGTCTTTGGTGTATGGCATTGTCTGTTAAGCAGTTGTCTTTGGTGTATGGCATTGCCTGTTAAGCAGTTGTCTTTGGTGTATGGCATTGTCTGTTAAGCAGTTGTCTTTGGTGTATGGCATTGTCTGTTAAGCAGTTGTCTTTGGTGTATGGCATTGTCTGTTAAGCAGTTGTCTTTGGTGTATGGCATTGCCTGTTAAGCAGTTGTCTTTGGTGTATGGCATTGCCTGTTAAGCAGTTGTCTTTGGTGTATGGCATTGCCTGTTAAGCAGTTGTCTTTGGTGTAGGGCATTGTCTGTTAAGCAGTTGTCTTTGGTGTATGGCATTGCCTGTTAAGCAGTTGTCTTTGGTGTATGGCATTGCCTGTTAAGCAGTTGTCTTTGGTGTATGGCATTGCCTGTTAAGCAGTTGTCTTTGGTGTATGGCATTGCCTGTTAAGCAGTTGTCTTTGGTGTAGGGCATTGTCTGTTAAGCAGTTGTCTTTGGTGTAGGGCATTGTCTGTTAAGCAGTTGTCTTTGGTGTATGGCATTGTCTGTTAAGCAGTTGTCTTTGGTGTATGGCATTGTCTGTTAAGCAGTTGTCTTTGGTGCATGGCATTGTCTGTTAAGCAGTTGTCTTTGGTGCATGGCTTTGTCTGTTAAGCAGTTGTATTTGGTGTATGGCATTGTCTTAAGCAGTTGTCTTTGGTGTATGGCGTTGCCTGTTAAGCAGTTGTCTTTGGTGTATGGCGTTGCCTGTTAAGCAGTTGTCTTTGGTGTATGGCATTGTCTGTTAAGCAGTTGTCTTTGGTGTATGGCATTGTCTGTTAAGCAGTTGTCTTTGGTGCATGGCATTGCCTGTTAAGCAGTTGTCTTTGGTGTATGGCGTTGCCTGTTAAGCAGTTGTCTTTGGTGTATGGCGTTGCCTGTTAAGCAGTTGTCTTTGGTGTATGGCATTGTCTGTTAAGCAGTTGTCTTTGGTGTATGGCATTGACTGTTAAGCAGTTGTCTTTGGTGTATGGCATTGCCTGTTAAGCAGTTGTCTTTGGTGTATGGCATTGCCTGTTAAGCAGTTGTCTTTGGTGTATGGCATTGCCTGTTAAGCAGTTGTCTTTGGTATATGGCATTGTCTGTTAAGCAGTTGTCTTTGGTGTATGACATTGCCTGTTAAGCAGTTGTCTTTGGTGTATGGCTGTGTCTGTTAAGCAGTTGTCTTTGGTGTATGGCATTGTCTGTTAAGCAGTTGTCTTTGGTGTATGGCATTGCCTGTTAAGCAGTTGTCCTTGGTGTTTGGCAGTGTCTGTTAAGCAGTTGTCTTTGGTGTATGGCATTGTCTGTTAAGCAGTTGTCTTTGGTGTATGGCATTGCCTGTTAAGCAGTTGTCCTTGGTGTATGGCATTGCCTGTTAAGCAGTTGTCCTTGGTGTATGGCAGTGTCTGTTAAGCAGTTGTCTTTGGTGTATGGCATTGCCTGTTAAGCAGTTGTCCTTGGTGTATGGCAGTGTCTGTTAAGCAGTTGTCTTTGGTGTATGGCATTGTCTGTTAAGCAGTTGTCTTTGGTGTATGGCATTGTCTGTTAAGCAGTTGTCTTTGGTGTATGGCTGTGTCTGTTAAGCAGTTGTCTTTGGTGTATGGCATTGTCTGTTAAGCAGTTGTCTTTGGTGTATGGCATTGCCTGTTAAGCAGTTGTCCTTGGTGTATGGCAGTGTCTGTTAAGCAGTTGTCTTTGGTGTATGGCATTGTCTGTTAAGCAGTTGTCTTTGGTGTATGGCATTGCCTGTTAAGCAGTTGTCTTTGGTGTATGGCAGTGTCTGTTAAGCAGTTGTCTTTGGTGTATGACAGTGTCTGTTAAGCAGTTGTCTTTAGTTTATGGCGTTGTCTCTTAAGCAGTTGTCTTTGGTGTATGGCATTGCCTGTTAAGCAGTTGTCTTTGGTGTATGGCATTGCCTGTTAAGCAGTTGTCTTTAGTGTATGGCATTGTCTCTTAAGCAGTTGTCTTTGGTATATGGCATTGCATGTTAAGCAGTTGTCTTTAGTGTATGGCATTGTCTCTTAAGCAGTTGTCTTTGGTATATGGCGTTGCCTGTTAAGCAGTTGTCTTTGGTGTATAGCAGTGTCTGTAAAGCAGTTGTCTTTGGTGTATGACATTACCTGTTAAGCAGTTGTCTTTGGTATATGGCATTGCATGTTAAGCAGTTGTCTTTGGTGTATGGCATTGTCTGTTAAGAAGTTGTCTTTGGTATATGGCATTGCCTGTTAAGCAGTTGTCTTTGGTGTATGGCAGTGTCTGTTAAGAAGTTGTCTTTGGTGTATGGCATTGCCTGTTAAGCAATTGTCTTTGGTGTATGGCATTGCCTGTTAAACAGTTGTCTTTGGTGTATGGCAGTGTCTGTTAATCAGTTGTCTTTGGTGTATGGAATTGTCTGTTAAGCAGTTGTCTTTGGTATATGGCATTGCCTGTTAAGCAGTTGTCTTTGGTGTATGGCATTGTCTGTTAAGCAGTTGTCTTTGGTGTATGGCATTGCCTGTTAAGCAGTTGTCTTTGGTGTATGGCATTGCCTGTTAAGCAGTTGTCTTTGGTGTATGGCATTGTCTGTTAAGCAGTTGTCTTTGGTGTATGGCATTTCCTGTTAAGCAGTTGTCTTTGGTGTATGGCAGTGTCTGTTAAGCAGTTGTCTTTGGTGTATGGCAGTGTCTGTTAAGCAGTTGTCTTTGGTGTATGGCATTGCCTGTTAAGCAGTAATCTTTGTTGTATGGCAGTGTCTGTTAAGCAGTTGTCTTTGGTGTATGGCATTGTCTGTTAAGCAGTTGTCTTTGGTGTATGGCAGTGTCTGTTAAGCAGTTGTCTTTGGTGTATGGCATTGTCTGTTAAGCAGTTGTCTTTAGTGTATGGCATTGTCTGCTAAGCAGTTGTCTTTAGTTTATGGCGTTGTCTGTTAAGCAGTTGTCTTTAGTTTATGGCGTTGTCTGTTAAGCAGTTGTCTTTGGTGTATGGCATTGTCTGTTAAGCAGTGGTCTTTGGTGTATGGCATTGTCTGTTAAGCAGTTGTCTTTGGTGTATGGCATTGCCTGTTAAGCAGTTGTCTTTGGTGTATGGCATTGCCTGTTAAGCAGTTGTCTTTGGTGTATGGCATTGCCTGTTAAGCAGTTGTCTTTGGTGTATGGCATTGCCTGTTAAGCAGTTGTCTTTGGTGTATGGCATTGCCTGTTAAGCAGTTGTCTTTGGTGTATGGCATTGCCTGTTAAGCAGTTGTCTTTGGTGTATGGCATTGCCTGTTAAGCAGTTGTCTTTGGTGTATGGCAGTGTCTGTTAAGCAGTTGTCTTTTGTGTATGGCATTGCCTGTTAAGCAGTTGTCTTTGGTGTATGGCAGTGTCTGTTAAGCAGTTGTCTTTGGTGTATGGCAGTGTCTGTTAAGCAGTTGTCTTTGGTGTATGGCATTGCCTGTTAAGCAGTAATCTTTGGTGTATGGCAGTGTCTGTTAAGCAGTTGTCTTTGGTGTATGGCATTGTCTGTTAAGCAGTTGTCTTTTGTGTATGGCATTGCCTGTTAAGCAGTTGTCTTTGGTGTATGGCAGTGTCTGTTAAGCAGTTGTCTTTGGTGTATGGCAGTGTCTTTTAAGCAGTTGTCTTTGGTGTATGGCATTGCCTGTTAAGCAGTTGTCTTTGGTGTATGGCAGTGTCTGTTACGCAGTTGTCTTTGGTGTATGGCATTGTCTGTTAAGCAGTTGTCTTTGGTGTATGGCATTGTCTGTTAAGCAGTTGTCTTTGGTGTATGGCATTGTCTGTTAAGCAGTTGTCTTTGGTGTATGGCATTGCCTGTTAAGCAGTTGTCTTTAGTGTATAGCATTGTCTGTTAAGCAGTTGTCTTTGGTGTATGGCATTGTCTGTTAAGCAGTTGTCTTTGGTGTATGGCATTGTCTGTTAAGCAGTTGTCTTTGGTGTATGGCATTGCCTGTTAAGCAGTTTTCTTTGGTGTATGGCATTGCCTGTTAAGCAGTTGTCTTTGGTGTATGGCATTGTCTGTTAAGCAGTTGTCTTTGGTGTATGGCATTGTCTGTTAAGCAGTTGTCTTTGGTGTATGGCATTGTCTGTTAAGCAGTTGTCTTTGGTGTATGGCATTGCGTGTTAAGCAGTTGTCTTTGGTGTATGGCATTGCCTGTTAAGCAGTTGTCTTTGGTGTATGGCAGTGTCTGTTAAGCAGTTGTATTTGCTGCATGGCATTGTCTGTTAAGCAGTTGTCTTTTGTGTATGGCATTGCCTGTTAAGCAGTTGTCTATAGTGTATGGCATTGCCTGTTAAGCAGTTGTCTTTGGTGTATGGCAGTGTCTGTTAAGCAGTTGTCTTTGGTGTATGGCAGTGTCTGTTAAGCAGTTGTCTTTGGTGTATGGCATTGCCTGTTAAGCAGTAATCTTTGGTGTATGGCAGTGTCTGTTAAGCAGTTGTCTTTGGTGTATGGCATTGTCTGTTAAGCAGTTGTCTTTGGTGTATGGCAGTGTCTGTTAAGCAGTTGTCTTTGGTGTATGGCATTGTCTGTTAAGCAGTTGTCTTTGGTGTATGGCATTGGCTATAAAGCAGTTGTCTTTGGTGTATGGCATTGCCTGTTAAGCAGTTGTCTTTGGTGTATGGCATTGTCTGCTAAGCAGTTGTCTTTAGTTTATGGCGTTGTCTGTTAAGCAGTTGTCTTTGGTGTATGGCATTGTCTGTTAATCAGTTGTCTTTGGTGTATGGCATTGTCTGTTAAGCAGTGGTCTTTGGTGTATGGCATTGTCTGTTAAGAAGTTGTCTTTGGTGTATGGCATTGCCTGTTAAGCAGTTGTCTTTGGTGTATGGCATTGCCTGTTAAGCAGTTGTCTTTGGTGTATGGCATTGTCTGTTAAGCAGTTGTCTTTGGTGTATGGCATTGTCTGTTAAGCAGTTGTCTTTGGTGTATGGCATTGTCTGTTAAGCAGTTGTCTTTGGTGTATGGCATTGCCTGTTAAGCAGTTGTCTTTGGTGTATGGCATTGTCTGTTAAGCAGTTGTCTTTGGTGTATGGCATTGCCTGTTAAGCAGTTGTCTTTGGTGTATGGCATTGCCTGTTAAGCAGTTGTCTTTGGTGTATGGCATTGCCTGTTAAGCAGTTGTCTTTGGTGTATGGCATTGTCTGTTAAGCAGTTGTCTTTGGTGTATGGCATTGTCTGTTAAGCAGTTGTCTTTGGTGTATGGCATTGCCTGTTAAGCAGTTGTCTTTGGTGTATGGCATTGCCTGTTAAGCAGTTGTCTTTGGTGTATGGCATTGCCTGTTAAGCAGTTGTCTTTGGTGTATGGCATTGCCTGTTAAGCAGTTGTCTTTGGTGTATGGCATTGCCTGTTAAGCAGTTGTCTTTGGTATATGGCATTGTCTGTTAAGCAGTTGTCTTTGGTATATGGCATTGTCTGTTAAGCAGTTGTCTTTTGTGTATGGCATTGCCTGTTAAGCAGTTGTCTATAGTGTATGGCATTGCCTGTTAAGCAGTTGTCTTTGGTGTATGGCAGTGTCTGTTAAGCAGTTGTCTTTGGTGTATGGCAGTGTCTGTTAAGCAGTTGTCTTTGGTGTATGGCATTGCCTGTTAAGCAGTAATCTTTGGTGTATGGCAGTGTCTGTTAAGCAGTTGTCTTTGGTGTATGGCATTGTCTGTTAAGCAGTTGTCTTTGGTGTATGGCAGTGTCTGTTAAGCAGTTGTCTTTGGTGTATGGCATTGTCTGTTAAGCAGTTGTCTTTGGTGTATGGCATTGCCTATTAAGCAGTTGTCTTTGGTGTATGGCATTGCCTGTTAAGCAGTTGTCTTTGGTGTATGGCATTGTCTGCTAAGCAGTTGTCTTTAGTTTATGGCGTTGTCTGTTAAGCAGTTGTCTTTAGTTTATGGCGTTGTCTGTTAAGCAGTTGTCTTTGGTGTATAGCATTGTGTGTTAAGCAGTTGTCTTTGGTGTGTGGCATTGTCTGTTAAGCAGTTGTCTTTGGTGTATGGCATTGTCTGTTAAGCAGTGGTCTTTGGTGTATGGCATTGTCTGTTAAGCAGTTGTCTTTGGTGTATGGCATTGCCTGTTAAGCAGTTGTCTTTGGTGTATGGCATTGTCTGTTAAGCAGTTGTCTTTGGTGTATGGCATTGTCTGTTAAGCAGTTGTCTTTGGTGTATGGCATTGTCTGTTAAGCAGTTGTCTTTGGTGTATGGCATTGCCTGTTAAGCAGTTGTCTTTGGTGTATGGCATTGCCTGTTAAGCAGTTGTCTTTGGTGTATGGCATTGCCTGTTAAGCAGTTGTCTTTGGTGTAGGGCATTGTCTGTTAAGCAGTTGTCTTTGGTGTATGGCATTGCCTTTTAAGCAGTTGTCTTTGGTGTATGGCATTGCCTGTTAAGCAGTTGTCTTTGGTGTATGGCATTGCCTGTTAAGCAGTTGTCTTTGGTGTATGGCATTGCCTGTTAAGCAGTTGTCTTTGGTGTAGGGCATTGTCTGTTAAGCAGTTGTCTTTGGTGTAGGGCATTGTCTGTTAAGCAGTTGTCTTTGGTGTATGGCATTGTCTGTTAAGCAGTTGTCTTTGGTGTATGGCATTGTCTGTTAAGCAGTTGTCTTTGGTGCATGGCATTGTCTGTTAAGCAGTTGTCTTTGGTGCATGGCTTTGTCTGTTAAGCAGTTGTCTTTGGTGTATGGCATTGTCTTAAGCAGTTGTCTTTGGTGTATGGCGTTGCCTGTTAAGCAGTTGTCTTTGGTGTATGGCGTTGCCTGTTAAGCAGTTGTCTTTGGTGTATGGCATTGTCTGTTAAGCAGTTGTCTTTGGTGTATGGCATTGTCTGTTAAGCAGTTGTCTTTGGTGCATGGCATTGCCTGTTAAGCAGTTGTCTTTGGTGTATGGCGTTGCCTGTTAAGCAGTTGTCTTTGGTGTATGGCGTTGCCTGTTAAGCAGTTGTCTTTGGTGTATGGCATTGTCTGTTAAGCAGTTGTCTTTGGTGTATGGCATTGACTGTTAAGCAGTTGTCTTTGGTGTATGGCATTGCCTGTTAAGCAGTTGTCTTTGGTGTATGGCATTGCCTGTTAAGCAGTTGTCTTTGGTGTATGGCATTGCCTGTTAAGCAGTTGTCTTTGGTATATGGCATTGTCTGTTAAGCAGTTGTCTTTGGTGTATGACATTGCCTGTTAAGCAGTTGTCTTTGGTGTATGGCTGTGTCTGTTAAGCAGTTGTCTTTGGTGTATGGCATTGTCTGTTAAGCAGTTGTCTTTGGTGTATGGCATTGCCTGTTAAGCAGTTGTCCTTGGTGTATGGCAGTGTCTGTTAAGCAGTTGTCTTTGGTGTATGGCATTGTCTGTTAAGCAGTTGTCTTTGGTGTATGGCATTGCCTGTTAAGCAGTTGTCCTTGGTGTATGGCATTGCCTGTTAAGCAGTTGTCCTTGGTGTATGGCAGTGTCTGTTAAGCAGTTGTCTTTGGTGTATGGCATTGCCTGTTAAGCAGTTGTCCTTGGTGTATGGCAGTGTCTGTTAAGCAGTTGTCTTTGGTGTATGGCATTGTCTGTTAAGCAGTTGTCTTTGGTGTATGGCATTGTCTGTTAAGCAGTTGTCTTTGGTGTATGGCTGTGTCTGTTAAGCAGTTGTCTTTGGTGTATGGCATTGTCTGTTAAGCAGTTGTCTTTGGTGTATGGCATTGCCTGTTAAGCAGTTGTCCTTGGTGTATGGCAGTGTCTGTTAAGCAGTTGTCTTTGGTGTATGGCATTGTCTGTTAAGCAGTTGTCTTTGGTGTATGGCATTGCCTGTTAAGCAGTTGTCTTTGGTGTATGGCAGTGTCTGTTAAGCAGTTGTCTTTGGTGTATGGCAGTGTCTGTTAAGCAGTTGTCTTTAGTTTATGGCGTTGTCTCTTAAGCAGTTGTCTTTGGTGTATGGCATTGCCTGTTAAGCAGTTGTCTTTGGTGTATGGCATTGCCTGTTAAGCAGTTGTCTTTAGTGTATGGCATTGTCTCTTAAGCAGTTGTCTTTGGTATATGGCATTGCATGTTAAGCAGTTGTCTTTAGTGTATGGCATTGTCTCTTAAGCAGTTGTCTTTGGTATATGGCGTTGCCTGTTAAGCAGTTGTCTTTGGTGTATAGCAGTGTCTGTTAAGCAGTTGTCTTTGGTGTATGACATTACCTGTTAAGCAGTTGTCTTTGGTATATGGCATTGCATGTTAAGCAGTTGTCTTTGGTGTATGGCATTGTCTGTTAAGAAGTTGTCTTTGGTATATGGCATTGCCTGTTAAGCAGTTGTCTTTGGTGTATGGCAGTGTCTGTTAAGAAGTTGTCTTTGGTGTATGGCATTGCCTGTTAAGCAATTGTCTTTGGTGTATGGCATTGCCTGTTAAGCAGTTGTCTTTGGTGTATGGCAGTGTCTGTTAATCAGTTGTCTTTGGTGTATGGAATTGTCTGTTAAGCAGTTGTCTTTGGTATATGGCATTGCCTGTTAAGCAGTTGTCTTTGGTGTATTGCATTGTCTGTTAAGCAGTTGTCTTTGGTGTATGGCATTGCCTGTTAAGCAGTTGTCTTTGGTGTATGGCATTGCCTGTTAAGCAGTTGTCTTTGGTGTATGGCATTGTCTGTTAAGCAGTTGTCTTTGGTGTATGGCATTGCCTGTTAAGCAGTTGTCTTTGGTGTATGGCAGTGTCTGTTAAGAAGTTGTCTTTGGTGTATGGCATTGCCTGTTAAGCAATTGTCTTTGGTGTATGGCATTGCCTGTTAAGCAGTTGTCTTTGGTGTATGGCAGTGTCTGTTAATCAGTTGTCTTTGGTGTATGGAATTGTCTGTTAAGCAGTTGTCTTTGGTATATGGCATTGCCTGTTAAGCAGTTGTCTTTGGTGTATGGCATTGTCTGTTAAGCAGTTGTCTTTGGTGTATGGCATTGCCTGTTAAGCAGTTGTCTTTGGTGTATGGCTTGCCTGTTAAGCAGTTGTCTTTGGTGTATGGCATTGTCTGTTAAGCAGTTGTCTTTGGTGTATGGCATTTCCTGTTAAGCAGTTGTCTTTGGTGTATGGCAGTGTCTGTTAAGCAGTTGTCTTTGGTGTATGGCATTGCCTGTTAAGCAGTAATCTTTGTTGTATGGCAGTGTCTGTTAAGCAGTTGTCTTTGGTGTATGGCATTGTCTGTTAAGCAGTTGTCTTTGGTGTATGGCAGTGTCTGTTAAGCAGTTGTCTTTGGTGTATGGCATTGTCTGTTAAGCAGTTGTCTTTAGTGTATGGCATTGTCTGCTAAGCAGTTGTCTTTAGTTTATGGCGTTGTCTGTTAAGCAGTTGTCTTTAGTTTATGGCGTTGTCTGTTAAGCAGTTGTCTTTGGTGTATGCCATTGTCTGTTAAGCAGTTGTCTTTGGTGTATGGCATTGTCTGTTAAGCAGTTGTCTTTGGTGTATGGCATTGCCTGTTAAGCAGTTGTCTTTGGTGTATGGCATTGCCTGTTAAGCAGTTGTCTTTGGTGTATGGCATTGCCTGTTAAGCAGTTGTCTTTGGTGTATGGCATTGCCTGTTAAGCAGTTGTCTTTGGTGTATGGCATTGCCTGTTAAGCAGTTGTCTTTGCTGTATGGCATTGCCTGTTAAGCAGTTGTCTTTGGTGTATGGCATTGCCTGTTAAGCAGTTGTCTTTGGTGTATGGCAGTGTCTGTTAAGCAGTTGTCTTTTGTGTATGGCATTGCCTGTTAAGCAGTTGTCTTTGGTGTATGGCAGTGTCTGTTAAGCAGTTGTCTTTGGTGTATGGCAGTGTCTGTTAAGCAGTTGTCTTTGGTGTATGGCATTGCCTGTTAAGCAGTAATCTTTGGTGTATGGCAGTGTCTGTTAAGCAGTTGTCTTTGGTGTATGGCATTGTCTGTTAAGCAGTTGTCTTTTGTGTATGGCATTGCCTGTTAAGCAGTTGTCTTTGGTGTATGGCAGTGTCTGTTAAGCAGTTGTCTTTGGTGTATGGCAGTGTCTTTTAAGCAGTTGTCTTTGGTGTATGGCATTGCCTGTTAAGCAGTAATCTTTGGTGTATGGCAGTGTCTGTTAAGCAGTTGTCTTTGGTGTATGGCATTGTCTGTTAAGCAGTTGTCTTTGGTGTATGGCAGTGTCTGTTAAGCAGTTGTCTTTGGTGTATGGCATTGTCTGTTAAGCAGTTGTCTTTGGTGTATGGCATTGCCTATTAAGCAGTTGTCTTTGGTGTATGGCATTGCCTGTTAAGCAGTTGTCTTTGGTGTATGGCATTGTCTGCTAAGCAGTTGTCTTTAGTTTATGGCGTTGTCTGTTAAGCAGTTGTCTTTAGTTTATGGCGTTGTCTGTTAAGCAGTTGTCTTTGGTGTATAGCATTGTGTGTTAAGCAGTTGTCTTTGGTGTATGGCATTGTCTGTTAAGCAGTTGTCTTTGGTGTATGGCATTGCCTGTTAAGCAGTTGTCTTTGGTGTATGGCATTGCCTGTTAAGCAGTTGTCTTTGGTGTATGGCATTGTCTGTTAAGCAGTTGTCTTTGGTGTATGGCATTGTCTGTTAAGCAGTTGTCTTTGGTGTATGGCATTGCCTGTTAAGCAGTTGTCTTTGGTGTATGGCATTGCCTGTTAAGCAGTTGTCTTTGGTGTATGGCATTGCCTGTTAAGCAGTTGTCTTTGGTGTATGGCATTGTCTGTTAAGCAGTTGTCTTTGGTGTATGGCATTGTCTGTTAAGCAGTTGTCTTTGGTGTATGGCATTGCCTGTTAAGCAGTTGTCTTTGGTGTATGGCATTGTCTGTTAAGCAGTTGTCTTTGGTGTATGGCATTGTCTGTTAAGCAGTTGTCTTTGGTGTATGGCATTGTCTGTTAAGCAGTTGTCTTTGGTGCATGGCTTTGTCTGTTAAGCAGTTGTCTTTGGTGTATGGCATTGTCTGTTAAGCAGTTGTCTTTGGTGTATGGCATTGTCTGTTAAGCAGTTGTCTTTGGTGCATGGCATTGTCTGTTAAGCAGTTGTCTTTTGTGTATGGCATTGTCTGTTAAGCAGTTGTCTTTGGTGTATGGCATTGCCTGTTAAGCAGTTGTCTTTGGTGTATGGCATTGCCTGTTAAGCAGTTGTCTTTGGTGTATGGCATTGTCTGTTAAGCAGTTGTCTTTGGTGTATGGCATTGCCTGTTAAGCAGTTGTCTTTGGTGTATGGCATTGTCTGTTAAGCAGTTGTCTTTGGTGCATGGCATTGTCTGTTAAGCAGTTGTCTTTTGTGTATGGCATTGTCTGTTAAGCAGTTGTCTTTGGTGTATGGCATTGCCTGTTAAGCAGTTGTCTTTGGTGTATGGCATTGTTTGTTAAGCAGTTGTCTTTGGTGTATGGCAGTGTCTGTTAAGCAGTTGTCTTTGGTGTATGGCATTGCATGTTAAGCAGTTGTCTTCGGTGTATGGCATTGTTTGTTAAGCAGTTGTCTTTTGTGTATGGCATTGTCTGTTAAGCAGTTGTCTTTGGTGTATGGCATTGCCTGTTAAGCAGTTGTCTTTGGTGTATGGCAATGTCTCTTAAGCAGTTGTCTTTGGTGTATGGCGTTGCCTGTTAAGCAGTTGTCTTTGGTGTATGGCGTAGCCTGTTAAGCAGTTGTCTTTGGTGTATGGCATTGTCTGTTAAGCAGTTGTCTTTGGTGTATGGCATTTCCTGTTAAGCAGTTGTCTTTGGTGTATGGCAGTGTCTGTTAAGCAGTTGTCTTTGGTGTATGGCAGTGTCTGTTAAGCAGTTGTCTTTGGTGTATGGCATTGTCTGTTAAGCAGTTGTCTTTGGTGTATGGCAGTGTCTGTTAAGCAGTTGTCTTTGGTGTATGGCATTGTCTGTTAAGCAGTTGTCTTTAGTGTATGGCATTGTCTGCTAAGCAGTTGTCTTTAGTTTATGGCGTTGTCTGTTAAGCAGTTGTCTTTAGTTTATGGCGTTGTCTGTTAAGCAGTTGTCTTTGGTGTATGGCATTGTCTGTTAAGCAGTTGTCTTTGGTGTATGGCATTGTCTGTTAAGCAGTTGTCTTTGGTGTATGGCATTGCCTGTTAAGCAGTTGTCTTTGGTGTATGGCATTGCCTGTTAAGCAGTTGTCTTTGGTGTATGGCATTGCCTGTTAAGCAGTTGTCTTTGGTGTATGGCATTGCCTGTTAAGCAGTTGTCTTTGGTGTATGGCATTGCCTGTTAAGGAGTTGTCTTTGGTGTATGGCATTGCCTGTTAAGCAGTTGTCTTTGGTGTATGGCATTGCCTGTTAAGCAGTTGTCTTTGGTGTATGGCATTGCCTGTTAAGCAGTTGTATTTGCTGCATGGCATTGTCTGTTAAGCAGTTGTCTTTTGTGTATGGCATTGCCTTTTAAGCAGTTGTCTATAGTGTATGGCATTGCCTGTTAAGCAGTTGTCTTTGGTGTATGGCAGTGTCTGTTAAGCAGTTGTCTTTGGTGTATGGCAGTGTCTGTTAAGCAGTTGTCTTTGGTGTATGGCATTGCCTGTTAAGCAGTAATCTTTGGTGTATGGCATTGTCTGTTAAGCAGTTGTCTTTGGTGTATGGCATTGCCTGTTAAGCAGTTGTCTTTGGTGTATGGCATTGTCTGCTAAGCAGTTGTCTTTAGTTTATGGCGTTGTCTGTTAAACAGTTGTCTTTAGTTTATGGCGTTGTCTGTTAAGCAGTTGTCTTTGGTGTATAGCATTGTGTGTTAAGCAGTTGTCTTTAGTTTATGGCTTTGTCTGTTAAGCAGTTGTCTTTGGTGTATAGCATTGTGTGTTAAGCAGTTGTCTTTGGTGTATGGCATTGTCTGTTAAGCAGTTGTCTTTGGTGTATGGCATTGCCTGTTAAGCAGTTGTCTTTGGTGTATGGCATTGCCTGTTAAGCAGTTGTCTTTGGTGTATGGCATTGTCTGTTAAGCAGTTGTCTTTGGTGTATGGCATTGTCTGTTAAGCAGTTGTCTTTGGTGTATGGCATTGCCTGTTAAGCAGTTGTCTTTGGTGTATGGCATTGCCTGTTAAGCAGTTGTCTTTGGTGTATGGCATTGCCTGTTAAGCAGTTGTCTTTGGTGTATGGCATTGTCTGCTAAGCAGTTGTCTTTAGTTTATGGCATTGTCTGTTAAGCAGTTGTCTTTGGTGTATAGCATTGTGTGTTAAGCAGTTGTCTTTGGTGTATGGCATTGTCTGTTAAGCAGTTGTCTTTGGTGTATGGCATTGCCTGTTAAGCAGTTGTCTTTGGTGTATGGCATTGCCTGTTAAGCAGTTGTCTTTGGTGTATGGCATTGTCTGTTAAGCAGTTGTCTTTGGTGTATGGCATTGTCTGTTAAGCAGTTGTCTTTGGTGTATGGCATTGCCTGTTAAGCAGTTGTCTTTGGTGTATGGCATTGCCTGTTAAGCAGTTGTCTTTGGTGTATGGCATTGCCTGTTAAGCAGTTGTCTTTGGTGTATGGCATTGTCTGTTAAGCAGTTGTCTTTGGTGTATGGCATTGTCTGTTAAGCAGTTGTCTTTGGTGTATGGCATTGCCTGTTAAGCAGTTGTCTTTGGTGTATGGCATTGTCTGTTAAGCAGTTGTCTTTGGTGTATGGCATTGTCTGTTAAGCAGTTGTCTTTGGTGTATGGCATTGTCTGTTAAGCAGTTGTCTTTGGTGCATGGCTTTGTCTGTTAAGCAGTTGTCTTTGGTGTATGGCATTGTCTGTTAAGCAGTTGTCTTTGGTGCATGGCATTGTCTGTTAAGCAGTTGTCTTTTGTGTATGGCATTGTCTGTTAAGCAGTTGTCTTTGGTGTATGGCATTGCCTGTTAAGCAGTTGTCTTTGGTGTATGGCATTGCCTGTTAAGCAGTTGTCTTTGGTGTATGGCATTGTCTGTTAAGCAGTTATCTTTGGTGTATGGCATTGCCTGTTAAGCAGTTGTCTTTGGTGTATGGCATTGTCTGTTAAGCAGTTGTCTTTGGTGCATGGCATTGTCTGTTAAGCAGTTGTCTTTTGTGTATGGCATTGTCTGTTAAGCAGTTGTCTTTGGTGTATGGCATTGCCTGTTAAGCAGTTGTCTTTGGTGTATGGCATTGTTTGTTAAGCAGTTGTCTTTGGTGTATGGCAATGTCTCTTAAGCAGTTGTCTTTGGTGTATGGCGTTGCCTGTTAAGCAGTTGTCTTTGGTGTATGGCATTGTCTGTTAAGCAGTTGTCTTTGGTGTATGGCATTGACTGTTAAGCAGTTGTCTTTGGTGTATGGCATTGCCTGTTAAGCAGTTGTCTTTGGTGTATGGCATTGCCTGTTAAGCAGTTGTCTTTGGTGTATGGCATTGCCTGTTAAGCAGTTGTCTTTGGTATATGGCATTGTCTGTTAAGCAGTTGTCTTTGGTGTATGACATTGCCTGTTAAGCAGTTGTCTTTGATGTATGGCTGTGTCTGTTAAGCAGTTGTCTTTGGTGTATGGCATTGTCTGTTAAGCAGTTGTCTTTGGTGTATGGCATTGCCTGTTAAGCAGTTGTCCTTGGTGTATGGCAGTGTCTGTTAAGCAGTTGTCTTTGGTGTATGGCATTGTCTGTTAAGCAGTTGTCTTTGGTGTATGGCATTGCCTGTTAAGCAGTTGTCCTTGGTGTATGGCAGTGTCTGTTAAGCAGTTGTCTTTGGTGTATGGCATTGTCTGTTAAGCAGTTGTCTTTGGTGTATGACATTGCCTGTTAAGCAGTTGTCTTTGGTGTATGGCTGTGTCTGTTAAGCAGTTGTCTTTGGTGTATGGCATTGTCTGTTAAGCAGTTGTCTTTGGTGTATGGCATTGCCTGTTAAGCAGTTGTCCTTGGTGTATGGCAGTGTCTGTTAAGCAGTTGTCTTTGGTGTATGGCATTGCCTGTTAAGCAGTTGTCCTTGGTGTATGGCAGTGTCTGTTAAGCAGTTGTCTTTGGTGTATGGCATTGTCTGTTAAGCAGTTGTCTTTGGTGTATGGCTTTGCCTGTTAAGCAGTTGTCCTTGGTGTATGGCAGTGTCTGTTAAGCAGTTGTCTTTGGTGTATGGCATTGTCTGTTAAGCAGTTGTCTTTGTTGCATGGCGTTACGTGTTAAGCAGTTGTCTTTGGTGTATGGCGTTGCCTGTTAAGCAGTTGTCTTTGGTGTATGGCAGTGTCTGTTAAGCAGTTGTCTTTGGTGTATGGCATTGTCTCTTAAGCAGTTGTCTTTGGTGTATGGCATTGCCTGTTAAGCAGTTGTCTTTGGTGTATGGCATTGCCTGTTAAGCAGTTGTCTTTAGTGTATGGCATTGTCTCTTAAGCAGTTGTCTTTGGTATATGGCATTGCATGTTAAGCAGTTGTCTTTAGTGTATGGCATTGTCTCTTAAGCAGTTGTCTTTGGTATATGGCGTTGCCTGTTAAGCAGTTGTCTTTGTTGTATAGCAGTGTCTGTTAAGCAGTTGTCTTTGGTGTATGACATTACCTGTTAAGCAGTTGTCTTTGGTATATGGCATTGTCTGTTAAGAAGTTGTCTTTGGTATATGGCATTGCCTGTTAAGCAGTTGTCTTTGGTGTATGGCATTGTCTGTTAAGCAGTTGTCTTTGGTGTATGGCAGTGTCTGTTAAGCAGTTGTCTTTGGTGTATGGCATTGTCTCTTAAGCAGTTGTCTTTGGTATATGGCATTGCCTGTTAAGCAGTTGTCTTTGGTGTATGGCATTGTCTGTTAAGCAGTTGTCTTTGGTGTATGGCATTGTCTGTTAAGCAGTTGTCTTTGGTGCATGGCTTTGTCTGTTAAGCAGTTGTCTTTGGTGTATGGCATTGTCTGTTAAGCAGTTGTCTTTGGTGTATGGCATTGTCTGTTAAGCAGTTGTCTTTGGTGCATGGCATTGTCTGTTAAGCAGTTGTCTTTTGTGTATGGCATTGTCTGTTAAGCAGTTGTCTTTGGTGTATGGCATTGCCTGTTAAGCAGTTGTCTTTGGTGTATGGCATTGCCTGTTAAGCAGTTGTCTTTGGTGTATGGCATTGTCTGTTAAGCAGTTGTCTTTGGTGTATGGCATTGCCTGTTAAGCAGTTGTCTTTGGTGTATGGCATTGTCTGTTAAGCAGTTGTCTTTGGTGCATGGCATTGTCTGTTAAGCAGTTGTCTTTTGTGTATGGCATTGTCTGTTAAGCAGTTGTCTTTGGTGTATGGCATTGCCTGTTAAGCAGTTGTCTTTGGTGTATGGCATTGTTTGTTAAGCAGTTGTCTTTGGTGTATGGCAGTGTCTGTTAAGCAGTTGTCTTTGGTGTATGGCATTGCATGTTAAGCAGTTGTCTTCGGTGTATGGCATTGTTTGTTAAGCAGTTGTCTTTTGTGTATGGCATTGTCTGTTAAGCAGTTGTCTTTGGTGTATGGCATTGCCTGTTAAGCAGTTGTCTTTGGTGTATGGCAATGTCTCTTAAGCAGTTGTCTTTGGTGTATGGCGTTGCCTGTTAAGCAGTTGTCTTTGGTGTATGGCGTAGCCTGTTAAGCAGTTGTCTTTGGTGTATGGCATTGTCTGTTAAGCAGTTGTCTTTGGTGTATGGCATTTCCTGTTAAGCAGTTGTCTTTGGTGTATGGCAGTGTCTGTTAAGCAGTTGTCTTTGGTGTATGGCAGTGTCTGTTAAGCAGTTGTCTTTGGTGTATGGCATTGTCTGTTAAGCAGTTGTCTTTGGTGTATGGCAGTGTCTGTTAAGCAGTTGTCTTTGGTGTATGGCATTGTCTGTTAAGCAGTTGTCTTTAGTGTATGGCATTGTCTGCTAAGCAGTTGTCTTTAGTTTATGGCGTTGTCTGTTAAGCAGTTGTCTTTAGTTTATGGCGTTGTCTGTTAAGCAGTTGTCTTTGGTGTATGGCATTGTCTGTTAAGCAGTTGTCTTTGGTGTATGGCATTGTCTGTTAAGCAGTTGTCTTTGGTGTATGGCATTGCCTGTTAAGCAGTTGTCTTTGGTGTATGGCATTGCCTGTTAAGCAGTTGTCTTTGGTGTATGGCATTGCCTGTTAAGCAGTTGTCTTTGGTGTATGGCATTGCCTGTTAAGCAGTTGTCTTTGGTGTATGGCATTGCCTGTTAAGGAGTTGTCTTTGGTGTATGGCATTGCCTGTTAAGCAGTTGTCTTTGGTGTATGGCATTGCCTGTTAAGCAGTTGTCTTTGGTGTATGGCATTGCCTGTTAAGCAGTTGTATTTGCTGCATGGCATTGTCTGTTAAGCAGTTGTCTTTTGTGTATGGCATTGCCTTTTAAGCAGTTGTCTATAGTGTATGGCATTGCCTGTTAAGCAGTTGTCTTTGGTGTATGGCAGTGTCTGTTAAGCAGTTGTCTTTGGTGTATGGCAGTGTCTGTTAAGCAGTTGTCTTTGGTGTATGGCATTGCCTGTTAAGCAGTAATCTTTGGTGTATGGCATTGTCTGTTAAGCAGTTGTCTTTGGTGTATGGCATTGCCTGTTAAGCAGTTGTCTTTGGTGTATGGCATTGTCTGCTAAGCAGTTGTCTTTAGTTTATGGCGTTGTCTGTTAAACAGTTGTCTTTAGTTTATGGCGTTGTCTGTTAAGCAGTTGTCTTTGGTGTATAGCATTGTGTGTTAAGCAGTTGTCTTTAGTTTATGGCTTTGTCTGTTAAGCAGTTGTCTTTGGTGTATAGCATTGTGTGTTAAGCAGTTGTCTTTGGTGTATGGCATTGTCTGTTAAGCAGTTGTCTTTGGTGTATGGCATTGCCTGTTAAGCAGTTGTCTTTGGTGTATGGCATTGCCTGTTAAGCAGTTGTCTTTGGTGTATGGCATTGTCTGTTAAGCAGTTGTCTTTGGTGTATGGCATTGTCTGTTAAGCAGTTGTCTTTGGTGTATGGCATTGCCTGTTAAGCAGTTGTCTTTGGTGTATGGCATTGCCTGTTAAGCAGTTGTCTTTGGTGTATGGCATTGCCTGTTAAGCAGTTGTCTTTGGTGTATGGCATTGTCTGCTAAGCAGTTGTCTTTAGTTTATGGCATTGTCTGTTAAGCAGTTGTCTTTGGTGTATAGCATTGTGTGTTAAGCAGTTGTCTTTGGTGTATGGCATTGTCTGTTAAGCAGTTGTCTTTGGTGTATGGCATTGCCTGTTAAGCAGTTGTCTTTGGTGTATGGCATTGCCTGTTAAGCAGTTGTCTTTGGTGTATGGCATTGTCTGTTAAGCAGTTGTCTTTGGTGTATGGCATTGTCTGTTAAGCAGTTGTCTTTGGTGTATGGCATTGCCTGTTAAGCAGTTGTCTTTGGTGTATGGCATTGCCTGTTAAGCAGTTGTCTTTGGTGTATGGCATTGCCTGTTAAGCAGTTGTCTTTGGTGTATGGCATTGTCTGTTAAGCAGTTGTCTTTGGTGTATGGCATTGTCTGTTAAGCAGTTGTCTTTGGTGTATGGCATTGCCTGTTAAGCAGTTGTCTTTGGTGTATGGCATTGTCTGTTAAGCAGTTGTCTTTGGTGTATGGCATTGTCTGTTAAGCAGTTGTCTTTGGTGTATGGCATTGTCTGTTAAGCAGTTGTCTTTGGTGCATGGCTTTGTCTGTTAAGCAGTTGTCTTTGGTGTATGGCATTGTCTGTTAAGCAGTTGTCTTTGGTGCATGGCATTGTCTGTTAAGCAGTTGTCTTTTGTGTATGGCATTGTCTGTTAAGCAGTTGTCTTTGGTGTATGGCATTGCCTGTTAAGCAGTTGTCTTTGGTGTATGGCATTGCCTGTTAAGCAGTTGTCTTTGGTGTATGGCATTGTCTGTTAAGCAGTTATCTTTGGTGTATGGCATTGCCTGTTAAGCAGTTGTCTTTGGTGTATGGCATTGTCTGTTAAGCAGTTGTCTTTGGTGCATGGCATTGTCTGTTAAGCAGTTGTCTTTTGTGTATGGCATTGTCTGTTAAGCAGTTGTCTTTGGTGTATGGCATTGCCTGTTAAGCAGTTGTCTTTGGTGTATGGCATTGTTTGTTAAGCAGTTGTCTTTGGTGTATGGCAATGTCTCTTAAGCAGTTGTCTTTGGTGTATGGCGTTGCCTGTTAAGCAGTTGTCTTTGGTGTATGGCATTGTCTGTTAAGCAGTTGTCTTTGGTGTATGGCATTGACTGTTAAGCAGTTGTCTTTGGTGTATGGCATTGCCTGTTAAGCAGTTGTCTTTGGTGTATGGCATTGCCTGTTAAGCAGTTGTCTTTGGTGTATGGCATTGCCTGTTAAGCAGTTGTCTTTGGTATATGGCATTGTCTGTTAAGCAGTTGTCTTTGGTGTATGACATTGCCTGTTAAGCAGTTGTCTTTGATGTATGGCTGTGTCTGTTAAGCAGTTGTCTTTGGTGTATGGCATTGTCTGTTAAGCAGTTGTCTTTGGTGTATGGCATTGCCTGTTAAGCAGTTGTCCTTGGTGTATGGCAGTGTCTGTTAAGCAGTTGTCTTTGGTGTATGGCATTGTCTGTTAAGCAGTTGTCTTTGGTGTATGGCATTGCCTGTTAAGCAGTTGTCCTTGGTGTATGGCAGTGTCTGTTAAGCAGTTGTCTTTGGTGTATGGCATTGTCTGTTAAGCAGTTGTCTTTGGTGTATGACATTGCCTGTTAAGCAGTTGTCTTTGGTGTATGGCTGTGTCTGTTAAGCAGTTGTCTTTGGTGTATGGCATTGTCTGTTAAGCAGTTGTCTTTGGTGTATGGCATTGCCTGTTAAGCAGTTGTCCTTGGTGTATGGCAGTGTCTGTTAAGCAGTTGTCTTTGGTGTATGGCATTGCCTGTTAAGCAGTTGTCCTTGGTGTATGGCAGTGTCTGTTAAGCAGTTGTCTTTGGTGTATGGCATTGTCTGTTAAGCAGTTGTCTTTGGTGTATGGCTTTGCCTGTTAAGCAGTTGTCCTTGGTGTATGGCAGTGTCTGTTAAGCAGTTGTCTTTGGTGTATGGCATTGTCTGTTAAGCAGTTGTCTTTGTTGCATGGCGTTACGTGTTAAGCAGTTGTCTTTGGTGTATGGCGTTGCCTGTTAAGCAGTTGTCTTTGGTGTATGGCAGTGTCTGTTAAGCAGTTGTCTTTGGTGTATGGCATTGTCTCTTAAGCAGTTGTCTTTGGTGTATGGCATTGCCTGTTAAGCAGTTGTCTTTGGTGTATGGCATTGCCTGTTAAGCAGTTGTCTTTAGTGTATGGCATTGTCTCTTAAGCAGTTGTCTTTGGTATATGGCATTGCATGTTAAGCAGTTGTCTTTAGTGTATGGCATTGTCTCTTAAGCAGTTGTCTTTGGTATATGGCGTTGCCTGTTAAGCAGTTGTCTTTGTTGTATAGCAGTGTCTGTTAAGCAGTTGTCTTTGGTGTATGACATTACCTGTTAAGCAGTTGTCTTTGGTATATGGCATTGTCTGTTAAGAAGTTGTCTTTGGTATATGGCATTGCCTGTTAAGCAGTTGTCTTTGGTGTATGGCATTGTCTGTTAAGCAGTTGTCTTTGGTGTATGGCAGTGTCTGTTAAGCAGTTGTCTTTGGTGTATGGCATTGTCTCTTAAGCAGTTGTCTTTGGTATATGGCATTGCCTGTTAAGCAGTTGTCTTTGGTGTATGGCATTGTCTGTTAAGCAGTTGTCTTTGGTGTATGGCATTGTCTGTTAAGCAGTTATCTTTGGTGTATGGCATTGCCTGTTAAGCAGTTGTCTTTGGTGTATGGCATTGCCTGTTAAGCAGTTGTCTTTGGTGTATGGCATTGTCTGTTAAGCAGTTGTCTTTGGTGTATGGCATTGCATGTTAAGCAGTTGTCTATAGTGTATGGCATTTCCTGTTAAGCAGTTGTCTTTGGTGTATGGCAGTGTCTGTTACGCAGTTGTCTTTGGTGTATGGCAGTGTCTGTTAAGCAGTTGTCTTTGGTGTATGGCATTGCCTGTTAAGCAGTAATCTTTGGTGTATGGCAGTGTCTGTTAAGCAGTTGTCTTTGGTGTATGGCATTGTCTGTTAAGCAGTTGTCTTTGGTGTATGGCAGTGTCTGTTAAGCAGTTGTCTTTGGTGTATGGCATTGTCTGTTAAGCAGTTGTCTTTGGTGTATGGCATTGCCTATTAAGCAGTTGTCTTTGGTGTATGGCATTGCCTGTTAAGCAGTTGTCTTTGGTGTATGGCATTGTCTGCTAAGCAGTTGTCTTTAGTTTATGGCGTTGTCTGTTAAGCAGTTGTCTTTAGTTTATGGCGTTGTCTGTTAAGCAGTTGTCTTTGGTGTATGGCATTGTCTGTTAAGCAGTTGTCTTTGGTGTATGGCATTGTCTGTTAAGCAGTGGTCTTTGGTGTATGGCATTGTCTGTTAAGCAGTTGTCTTTGGTGTATGGCATTGTCTGTTAAGCAGTTGTCTTTGGTGTATGGCATTGCCTGTTAAGCAGTTGTCTTTGGTGTATGGCATTGCCTGTTAAGCAGTTGTCTTTGGTGTATGGCATTGCCTGTTAAGCAGTTGTCTTTGGTGTATGGCATTGTCTGTTAAGCAGTTGTCTTTGGTGTATGGCATTGTCTGTTAAGCAGTTGTCTTTGGTGTATGGCATTGCCTGTTAAGCAGTTGTCTTTGGTGTATGGCATTGTCTGTTAAGCAGTTGTCTTTGGTGTATGGCAGTGTCTGTTAAGCAGTTGTCTTTGGTGTATGGCATTGTCTGTTAAGCACTTGTCTTTGGTGTATGGCGTTGTCTGTTAAGCAGTTGTCTTTGGTGTATGGCATTGCCTGTTAAGCAGTTGTCTTTGGTGTATGGCATTGTCTGTTAAGCAGTTGTCTTTGGTGTATGGCATTGTCTGTTAAGCAGTTGTCTTTGGTGTATGGCATTGTCTGTTAAGCTGTTGTCTTTGGTGTATGGCATTGTCTGTTAAGCAGTTGTCTTTGGTGTATGGCATTGCCTATTAAGCAGTTGTCTTTGGTGTATGGCATTGCCTGTTAAGCAGTTGTCTTTAGTGTATGGCATTGTCTGCTAAGCAGTTGTCTTTAGTTTATGGCGTTGTCTGTTAAGCAGTTGTCTTTAGTTTATGGCGTTGTCTGTTAAGCAGTTGTCTTTGGTGTATAGCATTGTCTGTTAAGCAGTTGTCTTTGGTGTATGGCATTGTCTGTTAAGCAGTTGTCTTTGGTGTATGGCGTTGTCTGTTAAGCAGTTGTCTTTAGTTTATGGCATTGTCTGTTAAGCAGTTGTCTTTGGTGTATGGCATTGCCTGTTAAGCAGTTGTCTTTGGTGTATGGCATTGCCTGTTAAGCAGTTGTCTTTGGTGTATGGCATTGCCTGTTAAGCAGTTGTCTTTGGTGTATGGCATTGTCTGTTAAGCAGTTGTCTTTGGTGTATGGCATTGCCTGTTAAGCAGTTGTCTTTGGTGTATGGCATTGCCTGTTAAGCAATTGTCTTTGGTGTATGGCATTGCCTGTTAAGCAGTTGTCTTTGGTGTATGGCATTGCCTGTTAAGCAGTTGTCTTTGGTATATGGCATTGTCTGTTAAGCAGTTGTCTTTGGTATATGGCATTGTCTGTTAAGCAGTTGTCTTTTGTGTATGGCATTGCCTGTTAAGCAGTTGTCTATAGTGTATGGCATTGCCTGTTAAGCAGTTGTCTTTGGTGTATGGCAGTGTCTGTTAAGCAGTTGTCTTTGGTGTATGGCAGTGTCTGTTAAGCAGTTGTCTTTGGTGTATGGCATTGCCTGTTAAGCAGTAATCTTTGGTGTATGGCAGTGTCTGTTAAGCAGTTGTCTTTGGTGTATGGCATTGTCAGTTAAGCAGTTGTCTTTGGTGTATGGCAGTGTCTGTTAAGCAGTTGTCTTTGGTGTATGGCATTGTCTGTTAAGCAGTTGTCTTTGGTGTATGGCATTGCCTATTAAGCAGTTGTCTTTGGTGTATGGCATTGCCTGTTAAGCAGTTGTCTTTGGTGTATGGCATTGTCTGCTAAGCAGTTGTCTTTAGTTTATGGCGTTGTCTGTTAAGCAGTTGTCTTTAGTTTATGGCGTTGTCTGTTAAGCAGTTGTCTTTGGTGTATAGCATTGTGTGTTAAGCAGTTGTCTTTGGTGTGTGGCATTGTCTGTTAAGCAGTTGTCTTTGGTGTATGGCATTGTCTGTTAAGCAGTGGTCTTTGGTGTATGTCATTGTCTGTTAAGCAGTTGTCTTTGGTGTATGGCATTGCCTGTTAAGCAGTTGTCTTTGGTGTATGGCATTGTCTGTTAAGCAGTTGTCTTTGGTGTATGGCATTGTCTGTTAAGCAGTTGTCTTTGGTGTATGGCATTGTCTGTTAAGCAGTTGTCTTTGGTGTATGTCATTGCCTGTTAAGCAGTTGTCTTTGGTGTATGGCATTGCCTGTTAAGCAGTTGTCTTTGGTGTATGGCATTGCCTGTTAAGCAGTTGTCTTTGGTGTAGGGCATTGTCTGTTAAGCAGTTGTCTTTGGTGTAGGGCATTGTCTGTTAAGCAGTTGTCTTTGGTGTATGGCATTGCCTGTTAAGCAGTTGTCTTTGGTGTATGGCATTGTCTGTTAAGCAGTTGTCTTTGGTGTATGGCATTGTCTGTTAAGCAGTTGTCTTTGGTGCATGGCATTGTCTGTTAAGCAGTTGTCTTTGGTGCATGGCTTTGTCTGTTAAGCAGTTGTCTTTGGTGTATGGCATTGTCTTAAGCAGTTGTCTTTGGTGTATGGCGTTGCCTGTTAAGCAGTTGTCTTTGGTGTATGGCGTTGCCTGTTAAGCAGTTGTCTTTGGTGTATGGCATTGTCTGTTAAGCAGTTGTCTTTGGTGTATGGCATTGTCTGTTAAGCAGTTGTCTTTGGTGCATGGCATTGCCTGTTAAGCAGTTGTCTTTGGTGTATGGCGTTGCCTGTTAAGCAGTTGTCTTTGGTGTATGGCGTTGCCTGTTAAGCAGTTGTCTTTGGTGTATGGCATTGTCTGTTAAGCAGTTGTCTTTGGTGTATGGCATTGACTGTTAAGCAGTTGTCTTTGGTGTATGGCATTGCCTGTTAAGCAGTTGTCTTTGGTGTATGGCATTGCCTGTTAAGCAGTTGTCTTTGGTGTATGGCATTGCCTGTTAAGCAGTTGTCTTTGGTATATGGCATTGTCTGTTAAGCAGTTGTCTTTGGTGTATGACATTGCCTGTTAAGCAGTTGTCTTTGGTGTATGGCTGTGTCTGTTAAGCAGTTGTCTTTGGTGTATGGCATTGTCTGTTAAGCAGTTGTCTTTGGTGTATGGCATTGCCTGTTAAGCAGTTGTCCTTGGTGTATGGCAGTGTCTGTTAAGCAGTTGTCTTTGGTGTATGGCATTGTCTGTTAAGCAGTTGTCTTTGGTGTATGGCATTGCCTGTTAAGCAGTTGTCCTTGGTGTATGGCATTGCCTGTTAAGCAGTTGTCCTTGGTGTATGGCAGTGACTGTTAAGCAGTTGTCTTTGGTGTATGGCATTGCCTGTTAAGCAGTTGTCCTTGGTGTATGGCAGTGTCTGTTAAGCAGTTGTCTTTGGTGTATGGCATTGTCTGTTAAGCAGTTGTCTTTGGTGTATGGCATTGTCTGTTAAGCAGTTGTCTTTGGTGTATGGCTGTGTCTGTTAAGCAGTTGTCTTTGGTGTATGGCATTGTCTGCTAAGCAGTTGTCTTTGGTGTATGGCATTGCCTGTTAAGCAGTTGTCCTTGGTGTATGGCAGTGTCTGTTAAGCAGTTGTCTTTGGTGTATGGCATTGTCTGTTAAGCAGTTGTCTTTGGTGTATGGCATTGCCTGTTAAGCAGTTGTCTTTGGTGTATGGCAGTGTCTGTTAAGCAGTTGTCTTTGGTGTATGGCAGTGTCTGTTAAGCAGTTGTCTTTAGTTTATGGCGTTGTCTCTTAAGCAGTTGTCTTTGGTGTATGGCATTGCCTGTTAAGCAGTTGTCTTTGGTGTATGGCATTGCCTGTTAAGCAGTTGTCTTTAGTGTATGGCATTGTCTCTTAAGCAGTTGTCTTTGGTATATGGCATTGCATGTTAAGCAGTTGTCTTTAGTGTATGGCATTGTCTCTTAAGCAGTTGTCTTTGGTATATGGCGTTGCCTGTTAAGCAGTTGTCTTTGGTGTATAGCAGTGTCTGTTAAGCAGTTGTCTTTGGTATATGGCATTGCATGTTAAGCAGTTGTCTTTGGTGTATGGCATTGTCTGTTAAGAAGTTGTCTTTGGTATATGGCATTGCCTGTTAAGCAGTTGTCTTTGGTGTATGGCAGTGTCTGTTAAGAAGTTGTCTTTGGTGTATGGCATTGCCTGTTAAGCAATTGTCTTTGGTGTATGGCATTGCCTGTTAAGCAGTTGTCTTTGGTGTATGGCAGTGACTGTTAATCAGTTGTCTTTGGTGTATGGAATTGTCTCTTAAGCAGTTGTCTTTGGTATATGGCATTGCCTGTTAAGCAGTTGTCTTTGGTGTATGGCATTGCCTGTTAAGCAGTTGTCTTTGGTGTATGGCATTGTCTGTTAAGCAGTTGTCTTTGGTGTATGGCATTTCCTGTTAAGCAGTTGTCTTTGGTGTATGGCAGTGTCTGTTAAGCAGTTGTCTTTGGTGTATGGCATTTCCTGTTAAGCAGTTGTCTTTGGTGTATGGCAGTGTCTGTTAAGCAGTTGTCTTTGGTGTACGGCGTTGTCTGTTAAGCAGTTGTCTTTGGTGTATGGCATTTCCTGTTAAGCAGTTGTCTTTGGTGTATGGCAGTGTCTGTTAAGCAGTTGTCTTTGGTGTACGGCGTTGTCTGTTAAGCAGTTGTCTTTGGTGTATGGCATTGCCTGTTAAGCAGTAATCTTTGTTGTATGGCAGTGTCTGTTAAGCAGTTGTCTTTGGTGTATGGCATTGTCTGTTAAGCAGTTGTCTTTGGTGTATGGCAGTGTCTGTTAAGCAGTTGTCTTTGGTGTATGGCATTGTCTGTTAAGCAGTTGTCTTTAGTGTATGGCATTGTCTGCTAAGCAGTTGTCTTTAGTTTATGGCGTTGTCTGTTAAGCAGTTGTCTTTAGTTTATGGCGTTGTCTGTTAAGCAGTTGTCTTTGGTGTATGGCATTGTCTGTTAAGCAGTTGTCTTTGGTGTATGGCATTGTCTGTTAAGCAGTTGTCTTTGGTGTATGGCATTGCCTGTTAAGCAGTTGTCTTTGGTGTATGGCATTGCCTGTTAAGCAGTTGTCTTTGGTGTATGGCATTGTCTGTTAAGCAGTTGTCTTTGGTGTATGGCATTGCCTGTTAAGCAGTTGTCTTTGGTGTATGGCATTGCCTGTTAAGCAGTTGTCTTTGGTGTATGGCATTGCCTGTTAAGCAGTTGTCTTTGGTGTATGGCATTGCCTGTTAAGCAGTTGTCTTTGGTGTATGGCAGTGTCTGTTAAGCAGTTATATTTGCTGCATGGCATTGTCTGTTAAGCAGTTGTCTTTTGTGTATGGCATTGCCTGTTAAGCAGTTGTCTATAGTGTATGGCATTGCCTGTTAAGCAGTTGTCTTTGGTGTATGGCAGTGTCTGTTAAGCAGTTGTCTTTGGTGTATGGCAGTGTCTGTTAAGCAGTTGTCTTTGGTGTATGGCATTGCCTGTTAAGCAGTAATCTTTGGTGTATGGCACTGTCTGTTAAGCAGTTGTCTTTGGTGTATGGCAGTGTCTGTTAAGCAGTTGTCTTTGGTGTATGGCATTGTCTGTTAAGCAGTTGTCTTTGGTGTATGGCATTGCCTATTAAGCAGTTGTCTTTGGTGTATGGCATTGCCTGTTAAGCAGTTGTCTTTGGTGTATGGCATTGTCTGCTAAGCAGTTGTCTTTAGTTTATGGCGTTGTCTGTTAAGCAGTTGTCTTTAGTTTATGGCGTTGTCTGTTAAGCAGTTGTCTTTGGTGTATGGCATTGCCTGTTAAGCAGTTGTCTTTGGTGTATGGCATTGCCTGTTAAGCAGTTGTCTTTGGTGTATGGCATTGTCTGTTAAGCAGTTGTCTTTGGTGTATGGCATTGTCTGTTAAGCAGTTGTCTTTGGTGTATGGCATTGCCTGTTAAGCAGTTGTCTTTGGTGTATGGCATTGCCTGTTAAGCAGTTGTCTTTGGTGTATGGCATTGCCTGTTAAGCAGTTGTCTTTGGTGTATGGCATTGTCTGTTAAGCAGTTGTCTTTGGTGTATGGCATTGTCTGTTAAGCAGTTGTCTTTGGTGTATGGCATTGCCTGTTAAGCAGTTGTCTTTGGTGTATGGCATTGTCTGTTAAGCAGTTGTCTTTGGTGTATGGCATTGTCTGTTAAGCAGTTGTCTTTGGTGTATGGCATTGTCTGTTAAGCAGTTGTCTTTGGTGCATGGCTTTGTCTGTTAAGCAGTTGTCTTTGGTGTATGGCATTGTCTGTTAAGCAGTTGTCTTTGGTGTATGGCATTGTCTGTTAAGCAGTTGTCTTTGGTGCATGGCATTGTCTGTTAAGCAGTTGTCTTTTGTGTATGGCATTGTCTGTTAAGCAGTTGTCTTTGGTGTATGGCATTGCCTGTTAAGCAGTTGTCTTTGGTGTATGGCATTGCCTGTTAAGCAGTTGTCTTTGGTGTATGGCATTGTCTGTTAAGCAGTTGTCTTTGGTGTATGGCATTGCCTGTTAAGCAGCTGTCTTTGGTGTATGGCATTGTCTGTTAAGCAGTTGTCTTTGGTGCATGGCATTGTCTGTTAAGCAATTGTCTTTTGTGTATGGCATTGTCTGTTAAGCAGTTGTCTTTGGTGTATGGCATTGCCTGTTAAGCAGTTGTCTTTGGTGTATGGCATTGTTTGTTAAGCAGTTGTCTTTGGTGTTCGGCAATGTCTCTTAAGCAGTTGTCTTTGGTGTATGGCGTTGCCTGTTAAGCAGTTGTCTTTGGTGTATGGCGTTGCCTGTTAAGCAGTTGTCTTTGGTGTATGGCATTGTCTGTTAAGCAGTTGTCTTTGGTGTATGGCATTTCCTGTTAAGCAGTTGTCTTTGGTGTATGGCAGTGTCTGTTAAGCAGTTGTCTTTGGTGTATGGCATTGTCTGTTAAGCAGTTGTCTTTGGTGTATGGCATTGTCTGTTAAGCAGTTGTCTTTGGTGTATGGCAGTGTCTGTTAAGCAGTTGTCTTTGGTGTATGGCATTGTCTGTTAAGCAGTTGTCTTTAGTGTATGGCATTGTCTGCTAAGCAGTTGTCTTTAGTTTATGGCGTTGTCTGTTAAGCAGTTGTCTTTAGTTTATGGCGTTGTCTGTTAAGCAGTTGTCTTTGGTGTATGGCATTGTCTGTTAAGCAGTTGTCTTTGGTGTATGGCATTGTCTGTTAAGCAGTTGTCTTTGGTGTATGGCATTGCCTGTTAAGCAGTTGTCTTTCGTGTATGGCATTGCCTGTTAAGCAGTTGTCTTTGGTGTATGGCATTGCCTGTTAAGCAGTTGTCTTTGGTGTATGGCATTGCCTGTTAAGCAGTTGTCTTTGGTGTATGGCATTGCCTGTTAAGCAGTTGTCTTTGGTGTATGGCATTGCCTGTTAAGCAGTTGTCTTTGGTGTAGGGCATTGTCTGTTAAGCAGTTGTCTTTGGTGTAGGGCATTGTCTGTTAAGCAGTTGTCTTTGGTGTATGGCATTGCCTGTTAAGCAGTTGTCTTTGGTGTATGGCATTGTCTGTTAAGCAGTTGTCTTTGGTGTATGGCATTGTCTGTTAAGCAGTTGTCTTTGGTGCATGGCATTGTCTGTTAAGCAGTTGTCTTTAGTGCATGGCTTTGTCTGTTAAGCAGTTGTCTTTGGTGTATGGCATTGTCTTAAGCAGTTGTCTTTGGTGTATGGCGTTGCCTGTTAAGCAGTTGTCTTTGGTGTATGGCGTTGCCTGTTAAGCAGTTGTCTTTGGTGTATGGCATTGTCTGTTAAGCAGTTGTCTTTGGTGAATGGCATTGTCTGTTAAGCAGTTGTCTTTGGTGCATGGCATTGCCTGTTAAGCAGTTGTCTTTGGTGTATGGCGTTGCCTGTTAAGCAGTTGTCTTTGGTGTATGGCGTTGCCTGTTAAGCAGTTGTCTTTGGTGTATGGCATTGTCTGTTAAGCAGTTGTCTTTGGTGTATGGCATTGACTGTTAAGCAGTTGTCTTTGGTGTATGGCATTGCCTGTTAAGCAGTTGTCTTTGGTGTATGGCATTGCCTGTTAAGCAGTTGTCTTTGGTGTATGGCATTGCCTGTTAAGCAGTTGTCTTTGGTATATGGCATTGTCTGTTAAGCAGTTGTCTTTGGTGTATGACATTGCCTGTTAAGCAGTTGTCTTTGGTGTATGGCTGTGTCTGTTAAGCAGTTGTCTTTGGTGTATGGCATTGTCTGTTAAGCAGTTGTCTTTGGTGTATGGCATTGCCTGTTAAGCAGTTGTCCTTGGTGTATGGCAGTGTCTGTTAAGCAGTTGTCTTTGGTGTATGGCATTGTCTGTTAAGCAGTTGTCTTTGGTGTATGGCATTGCCTGTTAAGCAGTTGTCCTTGGTGTATGGCATTGCCTGTTAAGCAGTTGTCCTTGGTGTATGGCAGTGACTGTTAAGCAGTTGTCTTTGGTGTATGGCATTGCCTGTTAAGCAGTTGTCTTTGGTGTATGGCAGTGTCTGTTAAGCAGTTGTCTTTGGTGTATGGCATTGTCTGTTAAGCAGTTGTCTTTGGTGTATGGCATTGTCTGTTAAGCAGTTGTCTTTGGTGTATGGCTGTGTCTGTTAAGCAGTTGTCTTTGGTGTATGGCATTGTCTGCTAAGCAGTTGTCTTTGGTGTATGGCATTGCCTGTTAAGCAGTTGTCCTTGGTGTATGGCAGTGTCTGTTAAGCAGTTGTCTTTGGTGTATGGCATTGTCTGTTAAGCAGTTGTCTTTGGTGTATGGCATTGCCTGTTAAGCAGTTGTCTTTGGTGTATGGCAGTGTCTGTTAAGCAGTTGTCTTTGGTGTATGGCAGTGTCTGTTAAGCAGTTGTCTTTAGTTTATGGCGTTGTCTCTTAAGCAGTTGTCTTTGGTGTATGGCATTGCCTGTTAAGCAGTTGTCTTTGGTGTATGGCATTGCCTGTTAAGCAGTTGTCTTTAGTGTATGGCATTGTCTCTTAAGCAGTTGTCTTTGGTATATGGCATTGCATGTTAAGCAGTTGTCTTTAGTGTATGGCATTGTCTCTTAAGCAGTTGTCTTTGGTATATGGCGTTGCCTGTTAAGCAGTTGTCTTTGGTGTATAGCAGTGTCTGTTAAGCAGTTGTCTTTGGTATATGGCATTGCATGTTAAGCAGTTGTCTTTGGTGTATGGCATTGTCTGTTAAGAAGTTGTCTTTGGTATATGGCATTGCCTGTTAAGCAGTTGTCTTTGGTGTATGGCAGTGTCTGTTAAGAAGTTGTCTTTGGTGTATGGCATTGCCTGTTAAGCAATTGTCTTTGGTGTATGGCATTGCCTGTTAAGCAGTTGTCTTTGGTGTATGGCAGTGTCTGTTAATCAGTTGTCTTTGGTGTATGGAATTGTCTCTTAAGCAGTTGTCTTTGGTATATGGCATTGCCTGTTAAGCAGTTGTCTTTGGTGTATGGCATTGCCTGTTAAGCAGTTGTCTTTGGTGTATGGCATTGTCTGTTAAGCAGTTGTCTTTGGTGTATGGCATTTCCTGTTAAGCAGTTGTCTTTGGTGTATGGCAGTGTCTGTTAAGCAGTTGTCTTTGGTGTATGGCATTTCCTGTTAAGCAGTTGTCTTTGGTGTATGGCAGTGTCTGTTAAGCAGTTGTCTTTGGTGTACGGCGTTGTCTGTTAAGCAGTTGTCTTTGGTGTATGGCATTTCCTGTTAAGCAGTTGTCTTTGGTGTATGGCAGTGTCTGTTAAGCAGTTGTCTTTGGTGTACGGCGTTGTCTGTTAAGCAGTTGTCTTTGGTGTATGGCATTGCCTGTTAAGCAGTAATCTTTGTTGTATGGCAGTGTCTGTTAAGCAGTTGTCTTTGGTGTATGGCATTGTCTGTTAAGCAGTTGTCTTTGGTGTATGGCAGTGTCTGTTAAGCAGTTGTCTTTGGTGTATGGCATTGTCTGTTAAGCAGTTGTCTTTAGTGTATGGCATTGTCTGCTAAGCAGTTGTCTTTAGTTTATGGCGTTGTCTGTTAAGCAGTTGTCTTTAGTTTATGGCGTTGTCTGTTAAGCAGTTGTCTTTGGTGTATGGTATTGTCTGTTAAGCAGTTGTCTTTGGTGTATGGCATTGTCTGTTAAGCAGTTGTCTTTGGTGTATGGCATTGCCTGTTAAGCAGTTGTCTTTGGTGTATGGCATTGCCTGTTAAGCAGTTGTCTTTGGTGTATGGCATTGTCTGTTAAGCAGTTGTCTTTGGTGTATGGCATTGCCTGTTAAGCAGTTGTCTTTGGTGTATGGCATTGCCTGTTAAGCAGTTGTCTTTGGTGTATGGCATTGCCTGTTAAGCAGTTGTCTTTGGTGTATGGCATTGCCTGTTAAGCAGTTGTCTTTGGTGTATGGCAGTGTCTGTTAAGCAGTTATATTTGCTGCATGGCATTGTCTGTTAAGCAGTTGTCTTTTGTGTATGGCATTGCCTGTTAAGCAGTTGTCTATAGTGTATGCATTGCCTGTTAAGCAGTTGTCTTTGGTGTATGGCAGTGTCTGTTAAGCAGTTGTCTTTGGTGTATGGCAGTGTCTGTTAAGCAGTTGTCTTTGGTGTATGGCATTGCCTGTTAAGCAGTAATCTTTGGTGTATGGCAGTGTCTGTTAAGCAGTTGTCTTTGGTGTATGGCATTGTCTGTTAAGCAGTTGTCTTTGGTGTATGGCAGTGTCTGTTAAGCAGTTGTCTTTGGTGTATGGCATTGTCTGTTAAGCAGTTGTCTTTGGTGTATGGCATTGCCTATTAAGCAGTTGTCTTTGGTGTATGGCATTGCCTGTTAAGCAGTTGTCTTTGGTGTATGGCATTGTCTGCTAAGCAGTTGTCTTTAGTTTATGGCGTTGTCTGTTAAGCAGTTGTCTTTAGTTTATGGCGTTGTCTGTTAAGCAGTTGTCTTTGGTGTATTGCATTGCCTGTTAAGCAGTTGTCTTTGGTGTATGGCATTGCCTGTTAAGCAGTTGTCTTTGGTGTATGGCATTGTCTGTTAAGCAGTTGTCTTTGGTGTATGGCATTGTCTGTTAAGCAGTTGTCTTTGGTGTATGGCATTGCCTGTTAAGCAGTTGTCTTTGGTGTATGGCATTGCCTGTTAAGCAGTTGTCTTTGGTGTATGGCATTGCCTGTTAAGCAGTTGTCTTTGGTGTATGGCATTGTCTGTTAAGCAGTTGTCTTTGGTGTATGGCATTGTCTGTTAAGCAGTTGTCTTTGGTGTATGGCATTGCCTGTTAAGCAGTTGTCTTTGGTGTATGGCATTGTCTGTTAAGCAGTTGTCTTTGGTGTATGGCATTGTCTGTTAAGCAGTTGTCTTTGGTGTATGGCATTGTCTGTTAAGCAGTTGTCTTTGGTGCATGGCTTTGTCTGTTAAGCAGTTGTCTTTGGTGTATGGCATTGTCTGTTAAGCAGTTGTCTTTGGTGTATGGCATTGTCTGTTAAGCAGTTGTCTTTGGTGCATGGCATTGTCTGTTAAGCAGTTGTCTTTTGTGTATGGCATTGTCTGTTAAGCAGTTGTCTTTGGTGTATGGCATTGCCTGTTAAGCAGTTGTCTTTGGTGTATGGCATTGCCTGTTAAGCAGTTGTCTTTGGTGTATGGCATTGTCTGTTAAGCAGTTGTCTTTGGTGTATGGCATTGCCTGTTAAGCAGCTGTCTTTGGTGTATGGCATTGTCTGTTAAGCAGTTGTCTTTGGTGCATGGCATTGTCTGTTAAGCAGTTGTCTTTTGTGTATGGCATTGTCTGTTAAGCAGTTGTCTTTGGTGTATGGCATTGCCTGTTAAGCAGTTGTCTTTGGTGTATGGCATTGTTTGTTAAGCAGTTGTCTTTGGTGTTCGGCAATGTCTCTTAAGCAGTTGTCTTTGGTGTATGGCGTTGCCTGTTAAGCAGTTGTCTTTGGTGTATGGCGTTGCCTGTTAAGCAGTTGTCTTTGGTGTATGGCATTGTCTGTTAAGCAGTTGTCTTTGGTGTATGGCATTTCCTGTTAAGCAGTTGTCTTTGGTGTATGGCAGTGTCTGTTAAGCAGTTGTCTTTGGTGTATGGCAGTGTCTGTTAAGCAGTTGTCTTTGGTGTATGGCATTGCCTGTTAAGCAGTAATCTTTGTTGTATGGCAGTGTCTGTTAAGCAGTTGTCTTTGGTGTATGGCATTGTCTGTTAAGCAGTTGTCTTTGGTGTATGGCAGTGTCTGTTAAGCAGTTGTCTTTGGTGTATGGCATTGCCTGTTAAGCAGTTGTCTTTGGTGTATGGCAGTGTCTGTTAAGCAGTTGTATTTGCTGCATGGCATTGTCTGTTAAGCAGTTGTCTTTTGTGTATGGCATTGCCTGTTAAGCAGTTGTCTATAGTGTATGGCATTGCCTGTTAAGCAGTTGTCTTTGGTGTATGGCAGTGTCTGTTAAGCAGTTGTCTTTGGTGTATGGCAGTGTCTGTTAATCAGTTGTCTTTGGTGTATGGCATTGCCTGTTAAGCAGTAATCTTTGGTGTATGGCAGTGTCTGTTAAGCAGTTGTCTTTGGTGTATGGCATTGTCTGTTAAGCAGTTGTCTTTGGTGTATGGCAGTGTCTGTTAAGCAGTTGTCTTTGCTGTATGGCATTGTCTGTTAAGCAGTTGTCTTTGGTGTATGGCATTGCCTATTAAGCAGTTGTCTTTGGTGTATGGCATTGCCTGTTAAGCAGTTGTCTTTGGTGTATGGCATTGTCTGCTAAGCAGTTGTCTTTAGTTTATGGCGTTGTCTGTTAAGCAGTTGTCTTTAGTTTATGGCGTTGTCTGTTAAGCAGTTGTCTTTGGTGTATAGCATTGTGTGTTAAGCAGTTGTCTTTGGTGTATGGCATTGTCTGTTAAGCAGTTGTCTTTGGTGTATGGCATTGCCTGTTAAGCAGTTGTCTTTGGTGTATGGCATTGCCTGTTAAGCAGTTGTCTTTGGTGTATGGCACTGTCTGTTAAGCAGTTGTCTTTGGTGTATGGCATTGTCTGTTAAGCAGTTGTCTTTGGTGTATGGCATTGCCTGTTAAGCAGTTGTCTTTGGTGTATGGCATTGCCTGTTAAGCAGTTGTCTTTGGTGTATGGCATTGCCTGTTAAGCAGTTGTCTTTGGTGTATGGCATTGTCTGTTAAGCAGTTGTCTTTGGTGTATGGCATTGTCTGTTAAGCAGTTGTCTTTGGTGTATGGCATTGCCTGTTAAGCAGTTGTCTTTGGTGTATGGCATTGTCTGTTAAGCAGTTGTCTTTGGTGTATGGCATTGTCTGTTAAGCAGTTGTCTTTGGTGTATGGCATTGTCTGTTAAGCAGTTGTCTTTGGTGCATGGCTTTGTCTGTTAAGCAGTTGTCTTTGGTGTATGGCATTGTCTGTTAAGCAGTTGTCTTTGGTGTATGGCATTGTCTGTTAAGCAGTTGTCTTTGGTGCATGGCATTGTCTGTTAAGCAGTTGTCTTTTGTGTATGGCATTGTCTGTTAAGCAGTTGTCTTTGGTGTATGGCATTGCCTGTTAAGCAGTTGTCTTTGGTGTATGGCATTGCCTGTTAAGCAGTTGTCTTTGGTGTATGGCATTGTCTGTTAAGCAGTTGTCTTTGGTGTATGGCATTGCCTGTTAAGCAGTTGTCTTTGGTGTATGGCATTGTCTGTTAAGCAGTTGTCTTTGGTGCATGGCATTGTCTGTTAAGCAGTTGTCTTTTGTGTATGGCATTGTCTGTTAAGCAGTTGTCTTTGGTGTATGGCATTGCCTGTTAAGCAGTTGTCTTTGGTGTATGGCATTGTTTGTTAAGCAGTTGTCTTTGGTGTATGGCAATGTCTCTTAAGCAGTTGTCTTTGGTGTATGGCGTTGCCTGTTAAGCAGTTGTCTTTGGTGTATGGCGTTGCCTGTTAAGCAGTTGTCTTTGGTGTATGGCATTGTCTGTTAAGCAGTTGTCTTTGGTGTATGGCATTGCCTGTTAAGCAGTTGTCTTTGGTGTATGGCATTGTCTGCTAAGCAGTTGTCTTTAGTTTATGGCGTTGTCTGTTAAGCAGTTGTCTTTAGTTTATGGCGTTGTCTGTTAAGCAGTTGTCTTTGGTGTATGGCATTGTCTGTTAAGCAGTTGTCTTTGGTGTATGGCATTGTCTGTTAAGCAGTGGTCTTTGGTGTATGGCATTGTCTGTTAAGCAGTTGTCTTTGGTGTATGGCATTGTCTGTTAAGCAGTTGTCTTTGGTGTATGGCATTGTCTGTTAAGCAGTTGTCTTTGGTGTATGGCATTGTCTGTTAAGCAGTTGTCTTTGGTGTATGGCATTGTCTGTTAAGCATTTGTCTATGGTGTATGGCATTGCCTATTAAGCAGTTGTCTTTGGTGTATGGCATTGCCTGTTAAGCAGTTGTCTTTAGTGTATAGCATTGTCTGTTAAGCAGTTGTCTTTGGTGTATGGCATTGTCTGTTAAGCAGTTGTCTTTGGTGTATGGCATTGTCTGTTAAGCAGTTGTCTTTGGTGTATGGCATTGCCTGTTAAGCAGTTTTCTTTGGTGTATGGCATTGCCTGTTAAGCAGTTGTCTTTGGTGTATGGCATTGTCTGTTAAGCAGTTGTCTTTGGTGTATGGCATTGTCTGTTAAGCAGTTGTCTTTGGTGTATGGCATTGTCTGTTAAGCAGTTGTCTTTGGTGTATGGCATTGCCTGTTAAGCAGTTGTCTTTGGTGTATGGCATTGCCTGTTAAGCAGTTGTCTTTGGTGTATGGCAGTGTCTGTTAAGCAGTTGTCTTTTGTGTATGGCATTGCCTGTTAAGCAGTTGTCTATAGTGTATGGCATTGCCTGTTAAGCAGTTGTCTTTGGTGTATGGCAGTGTCTGTTAAGCAGTTGTCTTTGGTGTATGGCAGTGTCTGTTAAGCAGTTGTCTTTGGTGTATGGCATTGCCTGTTAAGCAGTAATCTTTGGTGTATGGCAGTGTCTGTTAAGCAGTTGTCTTTGGTGTATGGCATTGTCTGTTAAGCAGTTGTCTTTGGTGTATGGCATTGGCTATAAAGCAGTTGTCTTTGGTGTATGGCATTGCCTGTTAAGCAGTTGTCTTTGGTGTATGGCATTGTCTGCTAAGCAGTTGTCTTTAGTTTATGGCGTTGTCTGTTAAGCAGTTGTCTTTGGTGTATGGCATTGTCTGTTAAGCAGTTGTCTTTGGTGTATGGCATTGTCTGTTAAGCAGTGGTCTTTGGTGTATGGCATTGTCTGTTAAGCAGTTGTCTTTGGTGTATGGCATTGCCTGTTAAGCAGTTGTCTTTGGTGTATGGCATTGCCTGTTAAGCAGTTGTCTTTGGTGTATGGCATTGTCTGTTAAGCAGTTGTCTTTGGTGTATGGCATTGTCTGTTAAGCAGTTGTCTTTGGTGTATGGCATTGCCTGTTAAGCAGTTGTCTTTGGTGTATGGCATTGCCTGTTAAGCAGTTGTCTTTGGTGTATGGCATTGCCTGTTAAGCAGTTGTCTTTGGTGTATGGCATTGTCTGTTAAGCAGTTGTCTTTGGTGTATGGCATTGCCTGTTAAGCAGTTGTCTTTGGTGTATGGCATTGTCTGTTAAGCAGTTGTCTTTGGTGTATGGCATTGTCTGTTAAGCAGTTGTCTTTAGTGTATGGCGTTGTCTGTTAAGCAGTTGTCTTTGGTGTATGCCATTGCCTGTTAAGCAGTTGTCTTTGGTGTATGGCATTGCCTGTTAAGCAGTTGTCTTTGGTGTATGGCATTGCCTGTTAAGCAGTTGTCTTTGGTGTATGGCATTGCCTGTTAAGCAGTTGTCTTTGGTGTATGGCATTGTCTGTTAAGCAGTTGTCTTTGGTGTATGGCATTGCCTGTTAAGCAGTTGTCTTTGGTGTATGGCATTGCCTGTTAAGCAATTGTCTTTGGTGTATGGCATTGCCTGTTAAGCAGTTGTCTTTGGTGTATGGCATTGCCTGTTAAGCAGTTGTCTTTGGTATATGGCATTGTCTGTTAAGCAGTTGTCTTTGGTATATGGCATTGTCTGTTAAGCAGTTGTCTTTTGTGTATGGCATTGCCTGTTAAGCAGTTGTCTATAGTGTATGGCATTGCCTGTTAAGCAGTTGTCTTTGGTGTATGGCAGTGTCTGTTAAGCAGTTGTCTTTGGTGTATGGCAGTGTCTGTTAAGCAGTTGTCTTTGGTGTATGGCATTGCCTGTTAAGCAGTAATCTTTGGTGTATGGCAGTGTCTGTTAAGCAGTTGTCTTTGGTGTATGGCATTGTCTGTTAAGCAGTTGTCTTTGGTGTATGGCAGTGTCTGTTAAGCAGTTGTCTTTGGTGTATGGCATTGTCTGTTAAGCAGTTGTCTTTGGTGTATGGCATTGCCTATTAAGCAGTTGTCTTTGGTGTATGGCATTGCCTGTTAAGCAGTTGTCTTTGGTGTATGGCATTGTCTGCTAAGCAGTTGTCTTTAGTTTATGGCGTTGTCTGTTAAGCAGTTGTCTTTGGTGTATAGCATTGTGTGTTAAGCAGTTGTCTTTGGTGTGTGGCATTGTCTGTTAAGCAGTTGTCTTTGGTGTATGGCATTGTCTGTTAAGCAGTGGTCTTTGGTGTATGGCATTGTCTGTTAAGCAGTTTTCTTTGGTGTATGGCATTGCCTGTTAAGCAGTTGTCTTTGGTGTATGGCATTGTCTGTTAAGCAGTTGTCTTTGGTGTATGGCATTGTCTGTTAAGCAGTTGTCTTTGGTGTATGGCATTGTCTGTTAAGCAGTTGTCTTTGGTGTATGTCATTGCCTGTTAAGCAGTTGTCTTTGGTGTATGGCATTGCCTGTTAAGCAGTTGTCTTTGGTGTATGGCATTGCCTGTTAAGCAGTTGTCTTTGGTGTAGGGCATTGTCTGTTAAGCAGTTGTCTTTGGTGTAGGGCATTGTCTGTTAAGCAGTTGTCTTTGGTGTATGGCATTGCCTGTTAAGCAGTTGTCTTTGGTGTATGGCATTGTCTGTTAAGCAGTTGTCTTTGGTGTATGGCATTGTCTGTTAAGCAGTTGTCTTTGGTGCATGGCATTGTCTGTTAAGCAGTTGTCTTTGGTGCATGGCTTTGTCTGTTAAGCAGTTGTCTTTGGTGTATGGCATTGTCTTAAGCAGTTGTCTTTGGTGTATGGCGTTGCCTGTTAAGCAGTTGTCTTTGGTGTATGGCGTTGCCTGTTAAGCAGTTGTCTTTGGTGCATGGCATTGCCTGTTAAGCAGTTGTCTTTGGTGTATGGCGTTGCCTGTTAAGCAGTTGTCTTTGGTGTATGGCGTTGCCTGTTAAGCAGTTGTCTTTGGTGTATGGCACTGTCTGTTAAGCAGTTGTCTTTGGTGTATGGCATTGACTGTTAAGCAGTTGTCTTTGGTGTATGGCATTGCCTGTTAAGCAGTTGTCTTTGGTGTATGGCATTGCCTGTTAAGCAGTTGTCTTTGGTGTATGGCATTGCCTGTTAAGCAGTTGTCTTTGGTATATGGCATTGTCTGTTAAGCAGTTGTCTTTGGTGTATGACATTGCCTGTTAAGCAGTTGTCTTTGGTGTATGGCTGTGTCTGTTAAGCAGTTGTCTTTGGTGTATGGCATTGTCTGTTAAGCAGTTGTCTTTGGTGTATGGCATTGCCTGTTAAGCAGTTGTCCTTGGTGTATGGCAGTGTCTGTTAAGCAGTTGTCTTTGGTGTATGGCATTGTCTGTTAAGCAGTTGTCTTTGGTGTATGGCATTGCCTGTTAAGCAGTTGTCCTTGGTGTATGGCATTGCCTGTTAAGCAGTTGTCCTTGGTGTATGGCAGTGACTGTTAAGCAGTTGTCTTTGGTGTATGGCATTGCCTGTTAAGCAGTTGTCCTTGGTGTATGGCAGTGTCTGTTAAGCAGTTGTCTTTGGTGTATGGCATTGTCTGTTAAGCAGTTGTCTTTGGTGTATGGCATTGTCTGTTAAGCAGTTGTCTTTGGTGTATGGCTGTGTCTGTTAAGCAGTTGTCTTTGGTGTATGGCATTGTCTGCTAAGCAGTTGTCTTTGGTGTATGGCATTGCCTGTTAAGCAGTTGTCCTTGGTGTATGGCAGTGTCTGTTAAGCAGTTGTCTTTGGTGTATGGCATTGTCTGTTAAGCAGTTGTCTTTGGTGTATGGCATTGCCTGTTAAGCAGTTGTCTTTGGTGTATGGCAGTGTCTGTTAAGCAGTTGTCTTTGGTGTATGGCAGTGTCTGTTAAGCAGTTGTCTTTAGTTTATGGCGTTGTCTCTTAAGCAGTTGTCTTTGGTGTATGGCATTGCCTGTTAAGCAGTTGTCTTTGGTGTATGGCATTGCCTGTTAAGCAGTTGTCTTTAGTGTATGGCATTGTCTCTTAAGCAGTTGTCTTTGGTATATGGCATTGCATGTTAAGCAGTTGTCTTTAGTGTATGGCATTGTCTCTTAAGCAGTTGTCTTTGGTATATGGCGTTGCCTGTTAAGCAGTTGTCTTTGGTGTATAGCAGTGTCTGTTAAGCAGTTGTCTTTGGTATATGGCATTGCATGTTAAGCAGTTGTCTTTGGTGTATGGCATTGTCTGTTAAGAAGTTGTCTTTGGTCTATGGCATTGCCTGTTAAGCAGTTGTCTTTGGTGTATGGCAGTGTCTGTTAAGAAGTTGTCTTTGGTGTATGGCATTGCCTGTTAAGCAATTGTCTTTGGTGTATGGCATTGCCTGTTAAGCAGTTGTCTTTGGTGTATGGCAGTGTCTGTTAATCAGTTGTCTTTGGTGTATGGAATTGTCTCTTAAGCAGTTGTCTTTGGTATATGGCATTGCCTGTTAAGCAGTTGTCTTTGGTGTATGGCATTGCCTGTTAAGCAGTTGTCTTTGGTGTATGGCATTGTCTTTTAAGCAGTTGTCTTTGGTGTATGGCATTTCCTGTTAAGCAGTTGTCTTTGGTGTATGGCAGTGTCTGTTAAGCAGTTGTCTTTGGTGTATGGCATTTCCTGTTAAGTAGTTGTCTTTGGTGTATGGCAGTGTCTGTTAAGCAGTTGTCTTTGGTGTACGGCGTTGTCTGTTAAGCAGTTGTCTTTGGTGTATGGCATTTCCTGTTAAGCAGTTGTCTTTGGTGTATGGCAGTGTCTGTTAAGCAGTTGTCTTTGGTGTACGGCGTTGTCTGTTAAGCAGTTGTCTTTGGTGTATGGCATTGCCTGTTAAGCAGTAATCTTTGTTGTATGGCAGTGTCTGTTAAGCAGTTGTCTTTGGTGTATGGCATTGTCTGTTAAGCAGTTGTCTTTGGTGTATGGCAGTGTCTGTTAAGCAGTTGTCTTTGGTGTATGGCATTGTCTGTTAAGCAGTTGTCTTTAGTGTATGGCATTGTCTGCTAAGCAGTTGTCTTTAGTTTATGGCGTTGTCTGTTAAGCAGTTGTCTTTAGTTTATGGCGTTGTCTGTTAAGCAGTTGTCTTTGGTGTATGGCATTGTCTGTTAAGCAGTTGTCTTTGGTGTATGGCATTGTCTGTTAAGCAGTTGTCTTTGGTGCATGGCATTGTCTGTTAAGCAGTTGTCTTTTGTGTATGGCATTGTCTGTTAAGCAGTTGTCTTTGGTGTATGGCATTGCCTGTTAAGCAGTTGTCTTTGGTGTATGGCATTGTTTGTTAAGCAGTTGTCTTTGGTGTTCGGCAATGTCTCTTAAGCAGTTGTCTTTGGTGTATGGCGTTGCCTGTTAAGCAGTTGTCTTTGGTGTATGGCGTTGCCTGTTAAGCAGTTGTCTTTGGTGTATGGCATTGTCTGTTAAGCAGTTGTCTTTGGTGTATGGCATTTCCTGTTAAGCAGTTGTCTTTGGTGTATGGCAGTGTCTGTTAAGCAGTTGTCTTTGGTGTATGGCAGTGTCTGTTAAGCAGTTGTCTTTGGTGTATGGCATTGCCTGTTAAGCAGTAATCTTTGTTGTATGGCAGTGTCTGTTAAGCAGTTGTCTTTGGTGTATGGCATTGTCTGTTAAGCAGTTGTCTTTGGTGTATGGCAGTGTCTGTTAAGCAGTTGTCTTTGGTGTATGGCATTGTCTGTTAAGCAGTTGTCTTTAGTGTATGGCATTGTCTGCTAAGCAGTTGTCTTTAGTTTATGGCGTTGTCTGTTAAGCAGTTGTCTTTAGTTTATGGCGTTGTCTGTTAAGCAGTTGTCTTTGGTGTATGGCATTGCCTGTTAAGCAGTTGTCTTTGGTGTATGGCATTGCCTGTTAAGCAGTTGTCTTTGGTGTATGGCATTGCCTGTTAAGCAGTTGTCTTTGGTGTATGGCATTGCCTGTTAAGCAGTTGTCTTTGGTGTATGGCATTGCCTGTTAAGCAGTTGTCTTTGGTGTATGGCATTGCCTGTTAAGCAGTTGTCTTTGGTGTATGGCATTGCCTGTTAAGCAGTTGTCTTTGGTGTATGGCAGTGTCTGTTAAGCAGTTGTATTTGCTGCATGGCATTGTCTGTTAAGCAGTTGTCTTTTGTGTATGGCATTGCCTGTTAAGCAGTTGTCTATAGTGTATGGCATTGCCTGTTAAGCAGTTGTCTTTGGTGTATGGCAGTGTCTGTTAAGCAGTTGTCTTTGGTGTATGGCAGTGTCTGTTAATCAGTTGTCTTTGGTGTATGGCATTGCCTGTTAAGCAGTAATCTTTGGTGTATGGCAGTGTCTGTTAAGCAGTTGTCTTTGGTGTATGGCATTGTCTGTTAAGCAGTTGTCTTTGGTGTATGGCAGTGTCTGTTAAGCAGTTGTCTTTGCTGTATGGCATTGTCTGTTAAGCAGTTGTCTTTGGTGTATGGCATTGCCTATTAAGCAGTTGTCTTTGGTGTATGGCATTGCCTGTTAAGCAGTTGTCTTTGGTGTATGGCATTGTCTGCTAAGCAGTTGTCTTTAGTTTATGGCATAGTCTGTTAAGCAGTTGTCTTTAGTTTATGGCGTTGTCTGTTAAGCAGTTGTCTTTGGTGTATAGCATTGTGTGTTAAGCAGTTGTCTTTGGTGTATGGCATTGTCTGTTAAGCAGTTGTCTTTGGTGTATGGCATTGCCTGTTAAGCAGTTGTCTTTGGTGTATGGCATTGCCTGTTAAGCAGTTGTCTTTGGTGTATGGCATTGTCTGTTAAGCAGTTGTCTTTGGTGTATGGCATTGTCTGTTAAGCAGTTGTCTTTGGTGTATGGCATTGCCTGTTAAGCAGTTGTCTTTGGTGTATGGCATTGCCTGTTAAGCAGTTGTCTTTGGTGTATGGCATTGCCTGTTAAGCAGTTGTCTTTGGTGTATGGCATTGTCTGTTAAGCAGTTGTCTTTGGTGTATGGCATTGTCTGTTAAGCAGTTGTCTTTGGTGTATGGCATTGCCTGTTAAGCAGTTGTCTTTGGTGTATGGCATTGTCTGTTAAGCAGTTGTCTTTGGTGTATGGCATTGTCTGTTAAGCAGTTGTCTTTGGTGTATGGCATTGTCTGTTAAGCAGTTGTCTTTGGTGCATGGCTTTGTCTGTTAAGCAGTTGTCTTTGGTGTATGGCATTGTCTGTTAAGCAGTTGTCTTTGGTGTATGGCATTGTCTGTTAAGCAGTTGTCTTTGGTGCATGGCATTGTCTGTTAAGCAGTTGTCTTTTGTGTATGGCATTGTCTGTTAAGCAGTTGTCTTTGGTGTATGGCATTGCCTGTTAAGCAGTTGTCTTTGGTGTATGGCATTGCCTGTTAAGCAGTTGTCTTTGGTGTATGGCATTGTCTGTTAAGCAGTTGTCTTTGGTGTATGGCATTGCCTGTTAAGCAGTTGTCTTTGGTGTATGGCATTGTCTGTTAAGCAGTTGTCTTTGGTGCATGGCATTGTCTGTTAAGCAGTTGTCTTTTGTGTATGGCATTGTCTGTTAAGCAGTTGTCTTTGGTGTATGGCATTGCCTGTTAAGCAGTTGTCTTTGGTGTATGGCATTGTTTGTTAAGCAGTTGTCTTTGGTGTATGGCAATGTCTCTTAAGCAGTTGTCTTTGGTGTATGGCGTTGCCTGTTAAGCAGTCGTCTTTGGTGTATGGCGTTGCCTGTTAAGCAGTTGTCTTTGGTGTATGGCATTGTCTGTTAAGCAGTTGTCTTTGGTGTATGGCATTGCCTGTTAAGCAGTTGTCTTTGGTGTATGGCATTGTCTGCTAAGCAGTTGTCTTTAGTTTATGGCGTTGTCTGTTAAGCAGTTGTCTTTAGTTTATGGCGTTGTCTGTTAAGCAGTTGTCTTTGGTGTATGGCATTGTCTGTTAAGCAGTTGTCTTTGGTGTATGGCATTGTCTGTTAAGCAGTGGTCTTTGGTGTATGGCATTGTCTGTTAAGCAGTTGTCTTTGGTGTATGGCATTGTCTGTTAAGCAGTTGTCTTTGGTGTATGGCATTGTCTGTTAAGCAGTTGTCTTTGGTGTATGGCATTGTCTGTTAAGCAGTTGTCTTTGGTGTATGGCATTGTCTGTTAAGCATTTGTCTATGGTGTATGGCATTGCCTATTAAGCAGTTGTCTTTGGTGTATGGCATTGCCTGTTAAGCAGTTGTCTTTAGTGTATAGCATTGTCTGTTAAGCAGTTGTCTTTGGTGTATGGCATTGTCTGTTAAGCAGTTGTCTTTGGTGTATGGCATTGTCTGTTAAGCAGTTGTCTTTGGTGTATGGCATTGCCTGTTAAGCAGTTGTCTTTGGTGTATGGCATTGCCTGTTAAGCAGTTTTCTTTGGTGTATGGCATTGCCTGTTAAGCAGTTGTCTTTGGTGTATGGCATTGTCTGTTAAGCAGTTGTCTTTGGTGTATGGCATTGTCTGTTAAGCAGTTGTCTTTGGTGTATGGCATTGTCTGTTAAGCAGTTGTCTTTGGTGTATGGCATTGCCTGTTAAGCAGTTGTCTTTGGTGTATGGCATTGCCTGTTAAGCAGTTGTCTTTGGTGTATGGCAGTGTCTGTTAAGCAGTTGTATTTGCTGCATGGCATTGTCTGTTAAGCAGTTGTCTTTTGTGTATGGCATTGCCTGTTAAGCAGTTGTCTATAGTGTATGGCATTGCCTGTTAAGCAGTTGTCTTTGGTGTATGGCAGTGTCTGTTAAGCAGTTGTCTTTGGTGTATGGCAGTGTCTGTTAAGCAGTTGTCTTTGGTGTATGGCATTGCCTGTTAAGCAGTAATCTTTGGTGTATGGCAGTGTCTGTTAAGCAGTTGTCTTTGGTGTATGGCATTGTCTGTTAAGCAGTTGTCTTTGGTGTATGGCATTGGCTATAAAGCAGTTGTCTTTGGTGTATGGCATTGCCTGTTAAGCAGTTGTCTTTGGTGTATGGCATTGTCTGCTAAGCAGTTGTCTTTAGTTTATGGCGTTGTCTGTTAAGCAGTTGTCTTTGGTGTATGGCATTGTCTGTTAAGCAGTTGTCTTTGGTGTATGGCATTGTCTGTTAAGCAGTGGTCTTTGGTGTATGGCATTGTCTGTTAAGCAGTTGTCTTTGGTGTATGGCATTGCCTGTTAAGCAGTTGTCTTTGGTGTATGGCATTGCCTGTTAAGCAGTTGTCTTTGGTGTATGGCATTGTCTGTTAAGCAGTTGTCTTTGGTGTATGGCATTGTCTGTTAAGCAGTTGTCTTTGGTGTATGGCATTGCCTGTTAAGCAGTTGTCTTTGGTGTATGGCATTGCCTGTTAAGCAGTTGTCTTTGGTGTATGGCATTGCCTGTTAAGCAGTTGTCTTTGGTGTATGGCATTGTCTGTTAAGCAGTTGTCTTTGGTGTATGGCATTGCCTGTTAAGCAGTTGTCTTTGGTGTATGGCATTGTCTGTTAAGCAGTTGTCTTTGGTGTATGGCATTGTCTGTTAAGCAGTTGTCTTTAGTGTATGGCGTTGTCTGTTAAGCAGTTGTCTTTGGTGTATGCCGTTGCCTGTTAAGCAGTTGTCTTTGGTGTATGGCATTGTCTGTTAAGCAGTTATCTTTGGTGTATGGCATTGTCTGTTAAGCAGTTGTCTTTGGTGCATGGCATTGTCTGTTAAGCAGTTTTCTTTTGTGTATGGCGTTGTCTTTTAAGCAGTTGTCTTTGGTGTATGGCATTGTCTGTTAAGCAGTTGTCTTTGGTGTATGGCAGTGTCTGTTAAGCAGTTGTCTTTGGTGTATGGCATTGTCTGTTAAGCAGTTGTCTTTGGTGTATGGCATTGCCTATTAAGCAGTTGTCTTTGGTGTATGGCATTGCCTGTTAAGCAGTTGTCTTTAGTTTATGGCGTTGTCTGTTAAGCAGTTGTCTTTAGTTTATGGCGTTGTCTGTTAAGCAGTTGTCTTTGGTGTATGGCATTGCCTGTTAAGCAGTAGTCTTTGGTGTATAGCATTGTCTACTAAGCAGTTGTCTTTGGTGTATGGCATTGTCTGTTAAGCAGTGGTCTTTGGTGTATGGCATTGTCTGTTAAGCAGTTTTCTTTGGTGTATGGCATTGCCTGTTAAGCAGTTGTCTTTGGTGTATGGCATTGCCTGTTAAGCAGTTGTCTTTGGTGTATGGCATTGTCTGTTAAGCAGTTGTCTATGGTGTATGGCATTGTCTGTTAAGCAGTTGTCTTTGGTGTATGGCATTGTCTGTTAAGCAGTTGTCTTTGGTGTATGGCATTGCCTGTTAAGCAGTTGTCTTTGGTGTATGGCATTGCCTGTTAAGCAGTTGTCTTTGGTGTATGGCATTGCCTGTTAAGCAGTTGTCTTTGGTGTATGGCATTGTCTGTTAAGCAGTTGTCTTTGGTGTATGGCATTGTCTGTTAAGCAGTTGTCTTTGGTGTATGGCATTGCCTGTTAAGCAGTTGTCTTTGGTGTATGGCATTGTCTGTTAAGCAGTTGTCTTTGGTGTATGGCATTGTCTGTTAAGCAGTTGTCTTTAGTGTATGGCGTTGTCTGTTAAGCAGTTGTCTTTGGTGTATGGCATTGTCTGTTAAGCAGTTGTCTTTAGTGTATGGCATTGTCTGTTAAGCAGTTGTCTTTGGTGCATGGCATTGTCTGTTAAGCAGTTGTCTTTTGTGTATGGCATTGTCTGTTAAGCAGTTGTCTTTGGTGTATGGCATTGTCTGTTAAGCAGTTGTCTTTGGTGCATGGCTTTGTCTGTTAAGCAGTTGTCTTTGGTGTATGGCATTGTCTGTTAAGCAGTTGTCTTTGGTGTATGGCGTTGCCTGTTAAGCATTTGTCTTTGGTGTATGGCATTGCCTATTAAGCAGTTGTCTTTGGTGTATGGCATTCCCTGTTAAGCAGTTGTCTTTGGTGTATGGCATTGTCTGCTAAGCAGTTGTCTTTAGTGTATGGCGTTGTCTGTTAAGCAGTTGTCTTTGGTGTATGGCATTGTCTGCTAAGCAGTTGTCTTTAGTGTATGGCGTTGTCTGTTAAGCAGTTGTCTTTGGTGCATGGCATTGTCTGTTAAGCAGTTGTCTTTGGTGTATGGCATTCCCTGTTAAGCAGTTGTCTTTGGTGTATGGCATTGTCTGTTAAGCAGTTGTCTTTGGTGTATGGCATTGTCTGTTAAGCAGTTGTCTTTGGTGTATGGCATTGCCTGTTAAGCAGTTGTCTTTGGTGTATGGCATTGTCTGCTAAGCAGTTGTCTTTAGTGTATGGCGTTGTCTGTTAAGCAGTTGTCTTTGGTGCATGGCATTGTCTGTTAAGCAGTTGTCTTTGGTGTATGGCATTCCCTGTTAAGCAGTTGTCTTTGGTGTATGGCATTGTCTGTTAAGCAGTTGTCTTTAGTTTATGGCGTTGTCTGTTAAGCAGTTGTCTTTGGTGTATAGCATTGTCTGTTAAGCAGTTGTCTTTGGTGTGAGGCATTGTCTGTTAAGCAGTTGTCTTTGGTGTATGGCATTGTCTGTTAAGCAGTTGTCTTTGGTGTATGGCATTGTCTGTTAAGCAGTTGTCTTTGGTGTATGGCATTGCCTGTTAAGCAGTTGTCTTTGGTGTATGGCATTGTCTGTTAAGCAGTTGTCTTTGGTGTATGGCATTGTCTGTTAAGCAGTTGTCTTTGGTGTATGGCATTGCCTGTTAAGCAGTTGTCTTTGGTGTATGGCATTGCCTGTTAAGCAGTTGTCTTTGGTGTATGGCATTGCCTGTTAAGCAGTTGTCTTTGGTGTATGGCATTGTCTGTTAAGCAGTTGTCTTTGGTGTATGGCATTGTCTGTTAAGCAGTTGTCTTTGGTGTATGGCATTGCCTGTTAAGCAGTTGTCTTTGGTGTATGGCATTGTCTGTTAAGCAGTTATCTTTGGTGTATGGCGTTGCCTGTTAAGCAGTTGTCTTTGGTGTATGGCATTGCCTATTAAGCAGTTGTCTTTGGTGTATGGCATTGTCTGTTAAGCAGTTGTCTTTGGTGTATGGCATTGTCTGTTAAGCAGTTGTCTTTGGTGTATGGCATTGTCTGTTAAGCAGTTGTCTTTGTTGTATGGCTTTGCCTGTTAAGCAGTTGTCTTTGGTGTATGGCATTGCCTATTAAGCAGTTGTCTTTGGTGTATGGCATTCCCTGTTAAGCAGTTGTCTTTGGTGTATGGCATTGTCTGCTAAGCAGTTGTCTTTAGTTTATGGCGTTGTCTGTTAAGCAGTTGTCTTTGGTGTATAGCATTGTCTGTTATGCAGTTGTCTTTGGTGTATGGCATTGTCTGTTAAGCAGTTGTCTTTGGTGTATGGCATTGTCTGTTAAGCAGTTGTCTTTGGTGTATGGCATTGTCTGTTAAGCAGTTGTCTTTGGTGTATGGCATTGCCTGTTAAGCAGTTGTCTTTGGTGTATGGCATTGTCTGTTAAGCAGTTGTCTTTGGTGTATGGCATTGCCTGTTAAGCAGTTGTGTTTGGTGTATGGCATTGCCTGTTAAGCAGTTGTCTTTGGTGTATGGCATTGCCTGTTAAGCAGTTGTCTTTGGTGTATGGCATTGTCTGTTAAGCAGTTGTCTTTGGTGTATGGCGTTGTCTGTTAAGCAGTTGTCTTTGGTGTATGGCATTGTCTGTTAAGCAGTTATCTTTGGTGTATGGCATTGTCTGTTAAGCAGTTGTCTTTGGTGCATGGCATTGTCTGTTAAGCAGTTGTCTTTTGTGTATGGCATTGTCTGTTAAGCAGTTGTCTTTGGTGTATGGCATTGTCTGTTAAGCAGTTGTCTTTGGTGTATGGCATTGTCTGTTAAGCAGTTGTCTTTGGTGCATGGCTTTGCCTGTTAAGCAGTTGTCTTTTGTGTATGGCATTGTCTGTTAAGCAGTTGTCTTTGGTGTATGGCATTGCCTGTTAAGCAGTTGTCTTTGGTGTATGGCATTGTCTGTTAAGCAGTTGTCTTTGGTGTATGGCATTGTCTGTTAAGCAGTTGTCTTTGGTGCATGGCATTGTCTGTTAAGCAGTTGTCTTTTGTGTATGGCATTGTCTGTTAAGCAGTTGTCTTTGGTGTATGGCATTGCCTGTTAAGCAGTTGTCTTTAGTGTATGGCATTATCTTAAGCAGTTGTCTTTGGTGTATGGCGTTGCCTGTTAAGCAGTTGTCTTTGGTGTATGGTGTTGCCTGTTAAGCAGTTGTCTTTGGTGTATGGCATTGTCTGTTAAGCAGTTGTCTTTGGTGTATGGCATTGTCTGTTAAGCAGTTGTCTTTGGTGCATGGCATTGCCTGTTAAGCAGTTGTCTTTGGTGTATGGCATTGCCTGTTAAGCAGTTGTCTTTGGTGCATGGCGTTGCCTGTTAAGCTGTTGTCTTTGGTGTATGGCTGTGTCTGTTAAGCAGTTGTCTTTGGTGTATGGCATTGTCTGTTAAGCAGTTGTCTTTGGTGTATGGCATTGCCTGTTAAGCAGTTGTCCTTGGTGTATGGCAGTGTCTGTTAAGCAGTTGTCTTTGGTGTATGGCATTGTCTGTTAAGCAGTTGTCTTTGTTGTATGGCGTTACGTGTTAAACAGTTGTCTTTGGTGTATGGCATTGCCTGTTAAGCAGTTGTCTTTGGTGTATGGCATTGCCTGTTAAGCAGTTGTCTTTGGTGTATGGCAGTGTCTGTTAAGCAGTTGTCTTTGGTGTATGGCATTGTCTCTTAAGCAGTTGTCTTTGGTGTATGGCATTGCCTGTTAAGCAGTTGTCTTTGGTGTATGGCATTGCCTGTTAAGCAGTTGTCTTTGGTGTATGGCAGTGTCTGTTAAGCAGTTGTCTTTGGTGTATGGCATTGTCTCTTAAGCAGTTGTCTTTGGTGTATGGCATTGCCTGTTAAGCAGATGTCTTTGGTGTATGGCATTGCCTGTTAAGCAGTTGTCTATAGTGTATGGCATTGCCTGTTAAGCAGTTGTCTTTGGTGTATGGCAGTGTCTGTTAAGCAGTTGTCTTTGGTGTATGGCATTGTCTGTTAAGCAGTTGTCTTTGGTGTATGGCATTGCCTATTAAGCAGTTGTCTTTGGTGTATGGCATTGCCTGTTAAGCAGTTGTCTTTGGTGTATGGCATTGTCTGCTAAGCAGTTGTCTTTAGTTTATGGCGTTGTCTGTTAAGCAGTTGTCTTTAGTTTATGGCGTTGTCTGTTAAGCAGTTGTCTTTGGTGTATGGCATTGTCTGTTAAGCAGTGGTCTTTGGTGTATGGCATTGTCTGTTAAGCAGTTGTCTTTGGTGTATGGCATTGCCTGTTAAGCAGTTGTCTTTGGTGTTTGGCATTCCCTGTTAAGCAGTTGTCTTTGGTGTATGGCATTGTCTGTTAAGCAGTTGTCTTTGGCGTATGGCATTGTCTGTTAAGCAGTGGTCTTTGGTGTATGGCATTGTCTGTTAAGCAGTTGTCTTTGGTGTATGGCATTGCCTGTTAAGCAGTTGTCTTTGGTGTTTGGCATTCCCTGTTAAGCAGTTGTCTTTGGTGCATGGCATTGTCTGTTAAGCAGTTGTCTATGGTGTATGGCATTGTCTGTTAAGCAGCTGTCTTTGGTGTATGGCATTGCCTGTTAAGCAGTTGTCTTTGGTGTATGGCATTGCCTGTTAAGCAGTTGTCTTTAGTGTATGGCATTGTCTTAAGCAGTTGTCTTTGGTGTATGGCGTTGCCTGTTAAGCAGTTGTCTTTGGTGTATGGCGTTGCCTGTTAAGCAGTTGTCTTTGGTGTATGGCATTGTCTGTTAAGCAGTTGTCTTTGGTGTATGGCATTGTCTGTTAAGCAGTTGTCTTTGGTGCATGGCATTGCCTGTTAAGCAGTTGTCTTTGGTGTATGGCATTGCCTGTTAAGCAGTTGTCTTTGGTGCATGGCGATGCCTGTTAAGCAGTTATCTTTGGTGTATGGCATTGCCTGTTAAGCAGTTGTCTTTGGTGTATGGCATTGCCTGTTAAGCAGTTGTCTTTGGTGTATGGCATTGTCTGTTATGCAATTGTCTTTGGTGTATGGCATTGCATGTTAAGCAGTTGTCTATAGTGTATGGCATTGCCTGTTAAGCAGTTGTCTTTGGTGTATGGCAGTGTCTGTTAAGCAGTTGTCTTTGGTGTATGGCAGTGTCTGTTAAGCAGTTGTCTTTGGTGTATGGCATTGTCTGTTAAGCAGTTGTCTTTGGTGTATGGCAGTGTCTGTTAAGCAGTTGTCTTTGGTATATGGCATTGCCTGTTAAGCAGTTGTCTTTGGTGTATGGCATTGCCTGTTAAGCAGTTGTCTTTGGTGTATGGCATTGTCTGTTAAGCAGTTTTCTTTGGTGTATGGCATTGTCTGTTAAGCAGTTGTCTTTGGTGTATGGCATTGTCTGTTAAGCTGTTGTCTTTGGTATATGGCATTGTCTGTTAAGCAGTTGTCTTTGGTGTATGGCATTGTCTGTTAAGCAGTTGTCTTTGGTATATGGCATTGCCTGTTAAGCAGTTGTCTTTGGTGTATGGCATTGCCTGTTAAGCAGTTGTCTTTGGTGTATGGCATTGTCTGTTAAGCAATTGTCTTTGGTGCATGGCATTGTCTGTTAAGCAGTTATCTTTGGTGTATGGCATTGCCTGTTAAGCAGTTGTCTTTGGTGTATGGCATTGCCTGTTAAGCAGTTGTCTTTGGTGTATGGCATTGTCTGTTAAGCAATTGTCTTTGGTGTATGGCATTGCATGTTAAGCAGTTGTCTATAGTGTATGGCAGTGTCTGTTAAGCAGTTGTCTTTGGTGTATGGCATTGTCTGTTAAGCAGTTGTCTTTGGTGTATGGCAGTGTCTGTTAAGCAGTTGTCTTTGGTGTATGGCATTGTCTGTTAAGCAGTTGTCTTTGGTGTATGGCATTGCCTATTAAGCAGTTGTCTTTGGTGTATGGCATTGCCTGTTAAGCAGTTGTCTTTGGTGTATGGCATTGTCTGCTAAGCAGTTGTCTTTAGTTTATGGCGTTGTCTGTTAAGCAGTTGTCTTTAGTTTATGGCGTTGTCTGTTAAGCAGTTGTCTTTGGTGTATGGCATTGTCTGTTAAGCAGTGGTCTTTGGTGTATGGCATTGTCTGTTAAGCAGTTGTCTTTGGTGTATGGCATTGCCTGTTAAGCAGTTGTCTTTGGTGTTTGGCATTCCCTGTTAAGCAGTTGTCTTTGGTGTATGGCATTGTCTGTTAAGCAATTGTCTTTGGCGTATGGCATTGTCTGTTAAGCAGTGGTCTTTGGTGTATGGCATTGTCTGTTAAGCAGTTGTCTTTGGTGTATGGCATTGCCTGTTAAGCAGTTGTCTTTGGTGTTTGGCATTCCCTGTTAAGCAGTTGTCTTTGGTGTATGGCAGTGTCTGTTAAGCAGTTGTCTATGGTGTATGGCATTGTCTGTTAAGCAGCTGTCTTTGGTGTATGGCATTGCCTGTTAAGCAGTTGTCTTTAGTGTATGGCATTGTCTTAAGCAGTTGTCTTTGGTGTATGGCGTTGCCTGTTAAGCAGTTGTCTTTGGTGTATGGCGTTGCCTGTTAAGCAGTTGTCTTTGGTGTATGGCATTGTCTGTTAATCAGTTGTCTTTGGTGTATGGCATTGTCTGTTAAGCAGTGGTCTTTGGTGTATGGCATTGCCTGTTAAGCAGTTGTCTTTGGTGTATGGCATTGCCTGTTAAGCAGTTGTCTTTGGTGTATGGCATTGCCTGTTAAGCAGTTGTCTTTGGTGTATGGCATTGCCTGTTAAGCAGTTGTCTTTGGTGTAGGGCATTGTCTGTTAAGCAGTTGTCTTTGGTGTAGGGCATTGTCTGTTAAGCAGTTGTCTTTGGTGTATGGCATTGTCTGTTAAGCAGTTGTCTTTGGTGTATGGCATTGTCTGTTAAGCAGTTGTCTTTGGTGCATGGCATTGTCTGTTAAGCAGTTGTCTTTGGTGCATGGCTTTGTCTGTTAAGCAGTTGTCTTTGGTGTATGGCGTTGCCTGTTAAGCAGTTGTCTTTGGTGTATGGCGTTGCCTGTTAAGCAGTTGTCTTTGGTGTATGGCGTTGCCTGTTAAGCAGTTGTCTTTGGTGTATGGCATTGTCTGTTAAGCAGTTGTCTTTGGTGTATGGCATTGTCTGTTAAGCAGTTGTCTTTGGTGCATGGCATTGCCTGTTAAGCAGTTGTCTTTGGTGTATGGCGTTGCCTGTTAAGCAGTTGTCTTTGGTGTATGGCGTTGCCTGTTAAGCAGTTGTCTTTGGTGTATGGCATTGTCTGTTAAGCAGTTGTCTTTGGTGTATGGCATTGACTGTTAAGCAGTTGTCTTTGGTGTATGGCATTGCCTGTTAAGCAGTTGTCTTTGGTGTATGGCATTGCCTGTTAAGCAGTTGTCTTTGGTGTATGGCATTGCCTGTTAAGCAGTTGTCTTTGGTATATGGCATTGTCTGTTAAGCAGTTGTCTTTGGTGTATGACATTGCCTGTTAAGCAGTTGTCTTTGGTGTATGGCTGTGTCTGTTAAGCAGTTGTCTTTGGTGTATGGCATTGTCTGTTAAGCAGTTGTCTTTGGTGTATGGCATTGCCTGTTAAGCAGTTGTCCTTGGTGTATGGCAGTGTCTGTTAAGCAGTTGTCTTTGGTGTATGGCATTGTCTGTTAAGCAGTTGTCTTTGGTGTATGGCATTGCCTGTTAAGCAGTTGTCCTTGGTGTATGGCATTGCCTGTTAAGCAGTTGTCCTTGGTGTATGGCAGTGTCTGTTAAGCAGTTGTCTTTGGTGTATGGCATTGCCTGTTAAGCAGTTGTCCTTGGTGTATGGCAGTGTCTGTTAAGCAGTTGTCTTTGGTGTATGGCATTGTCTGTTAAGCAGTTGTCTTTGGTGTATGGCATTGTCTGTTAAGCAGTTGTCTTTGGTGTATGGCTGTGTCTGTTAAGCAGTTGTCTTTGGTGTATGGCATTGTCTGTTAAGCAGTTGTCTTTGGTGTATGGCATTGCCTGTTAAGCAGTTGTCCTTGGTGTATGGCAGTGTCTGTTAAGCAGTTGTCTTTGGTGTATGGCATTGTCTGTTAAGCAGTTGTCTTTGGTGTATGGCATTGCCTGTTAAGCAGTTGTCTTTGGTGTATGGCAGTGTCTGTTAAGCAGTTGTCTTTGGTGTATGGCAGTGTCTGTTAAGCAGTTGTCTTTAGTTTATGGCGTTGTCTCTTAAGCAGTTGTCTTTGGTGTATGGCATTGCCTGTTAAGCATTTGTCTTTGGTGTATGGCATTGCCTGTTAAGCAGTTGTCTTTAGTGTATGGCATTGTCTCTTAAGCAGTTGTCTTTGGTATATGGCATTGCATGTTAAGCAGTTGTCTTTAGTGTATGGCATTGTCTCTTAAGCAGTTGTCTTTGGTATATGGCGTTGCCTGTTAAGCAGTTGTCTTTGGTGTATAGCAGTGTCTGTTAAGCAGTTGTCTTTGGTGTATGACATTACCTGTTAAGCAGTTGTCTTTGGTATATGGCATTGCATGTTAAGCAGTTGTCTTTGGTGTATGGCATTGTCTGTTAAGAAGTTGTCTTTGGTATATGGCATTGCCTGTTAAGCAGTTGTCTTTGGTGTATGGCAGTGTCTGTTAAGAAGTTGTCTTTGGTGTATGGCATTGCCTGTTAAGCAATTGTCTTTGGTGTATGGCATTGCCTGTTAAGCAGTTGTCTTTGGTGTATGGCAGTGTCTGTTAATCAGTTGTCTTTGGTGTATGGAATTGTCTGTTAAGCAGTTGTCTTTGGTATATGGCATTGCCTGTTAAGCAGTTGTCTTTGGTGTATGGCATTGTCTGTTAAGCAGTTGTCTTTGGTGTATGGCATTGCCTGTTAAGCAGTTGTCTTTGGTGTATGGCATTGCCTGTTAAGCAGTTGTCTTTGGTGTATGGCATTGTCTGTTAAGCAGTTGTCTTTTGTGTATGGCATTGCCTGTTAAGCAGTTGTCTATAGTGTATGGCATTGCCTGTTAAGCAGTTGTCTTTGGTGTATGGCAGTGTCTGTTAAGCAGTTGTCTTTGGTGTATGGCAGTGTCTGTTAAGCAGTTGTCTTTGGTGTATGGCATTGCCTGTTAAGCAGTAATCTTTGGTGTATGGCAGTGTCTGTTAAGCAGTTGTCTTTGGTGTATGGCATTGTCTGTTAAGCAGTTGTCTTTGGTGTATGGCAGTGTCTGTTAAGCAGTTGTCTTTGGTGTATGGCATTGTCTGTTAAGCAGTTGTCTTTGGTGTATGGCATTGGCTATAAAGCAGTTGTCTTTGGTGTATGGCATTGCCTGTTAAGCAGTTGTCTTTGGTGTATGGCATTGTCTGCTAAGCAGTTGTCTTTAGTTTATGGCGTTGTCTGTTAAGCAGTTGTCTTTGGTGTATGGCATTGTCTGTTAATCAGTTGTCTTTGGTGTATGGCATTGTCTGTTAAGCAGTGGTCTTTGGTGTATGGCATTGTCTGTTAAGAAGTTGTCTTTGGTGTATGGCATTGCCTGTTAAGCAGTTGTCTTTGGTGTATGGCATTGCCTGTTAAGCAGTTGTCTTTGGTGTATGGCATTGTCTGTTAAGCAGTTGTCTTTGGTGTATGGCATTGTCTGTTAAGCAGTTGTCTTTGGTGTATGGCATTGCCTGTTAAGCAGTTGTCTTTGGTGTATGGCATTGCCTGTTAAGCAGTTGTCTTTGGTGTATGGCATTGCCTGTTAAGCAGTTGTCTTTGGTGTATGGCATTGTCTGTTAAGCAGTTGTCTTTGGTGTATGGCATTGTCTGTTAAGCAGTTGTCTTTGGTGTATGGCATTGCCTGTTAAGCAGTTGTCTTTGGTGTATGGCATTGTCTGTTAAGCAGTTGTCTTTGGTGTATGGCATTGTCTGTTAAGCAGTTGTCTTTGCTGTATGGCAGTGTCTGTTAAGCAGTTGTCTTTGGTGTATGGCATTGTCTGTTAAGCACTTGTCTTTGGTGTATGGCGTTGTCTGTTAAGCAGTTGTCTTTGGTGTATGGCACTGTCTGTTAAGCAGTTGTCTTTGGTGTATGGCATTGTCTGTTAAGCTGTTGTCTTTGGTGTATGGCATTGTCTGTTAAGCAGTTGTCTTTGGTGTATGGCATTGCCTATTAAGCAGTTGTCTTTGGTGTATGGCATTGCCTGTTAAGCAGTTGTCTTTAGTGTATGGCATTGTCTGCTAAGCAGTTGTCTTTAGTTTATGGCGTTGTCTGTTAAGCAGTTGTCTTTAGTTTATGGCGTTGTCTGTTAAGCAGTTGTCTTTGGTGTATAGCATTGTCTGTTAAGCAGTTGTCTTTGGTGTATGGCATTGTCTGTTAAGCAGTTGTCTTTGGTGTATGGCATTGTCTGTTAAGCAGTTGTCTTTGGTGTATGGCATTGCCTGTTAAGCAGTTGTCTTTGGTGTATGGCATTGCCTGTTAAGCAGTTGTCTTTGGTGTATGGCATTGCCTGTTAAGCAGTTGTCTTTGGTGTATGGCATTGTCTGTTAAGCAGTTGTCTTTGGTGTATGGCATTGTCTGTTAAGCAGTTGTCTTTGGTGTATGGCATTGCCTGTTAAGCAGTTGTCTTTGGTGTATGGCATTGCCTGTTAAGCAGTTGTCTTTGGTGTATGGCATTGCCTGTTAAGCAGTTGTCTTTGGTGTATGGCATTGCCTGTTAAGCAGTTGTCTTTGGTGTATGGCATTGCCTGTTAAGCAGTTGTCTTTGGTATATGGCATTGTCTGTTAAGCAGTTGTCTTTGGTATATGGCATTGTCTGTTAAGCAGTTGTCTTTTGTGTATGGCATTGCCTGTTAAGCAGTTGTCTATAGTGTATGGCATTGCCTGTTAAGCAGTTGTCTTTGGTGTATGGCAGTGTCTGTTAAGCAGTTGTCTTTGGTGTATGGCATTGCCTGTTAAGCAGTAATCTTTGGTGTATGGCAGTGTCTGTTAAGCAGTTGTCTTTGGTGTATGGCATTGTCTGTTAAGCAGTTGTCTTTGGTGTATGGCAGTGTCTGTTAAGCAGTTGTCTTTGGTGTATGGCATTGTCTGTTAAGCAGTTGTCTTTGTTGTATGGCATTGCCTATTAAGCAGTTGTCTTTGGTGTATGGCATTGCCTGTTAAGCAGTTGTCTTTGGTGTATGGCATTGTCTGCTAAGCAGTTGTCTTTAGTTTATGGCGTTGTCTGTTAAGCAGTTGTCTTTAGTTTATGGCGTTGTCTGTTAAGCAGTTGTCTTTGGTGTATAGCATTGTGTGTTAAGCAGTTGTCTTTGGTGTGTGGCATTGTCTGTTAAGCAGTTGTCTTTGGTGTATGGCATTGTCTGTTAAGCAGTGGTCTTTGGTGTATGGCATTGTCTGTTAAGCAGTTGTCTTTGGTGTATGGCATTGCCTGTTAAGCAGTTGTCTTTGGTGTATGGCATTGTCTGTTAAGCAGTTGTCTTTGGTGTATGGCATTGTCTGTTAAGCAGTTGTCTTTGGTGTATGGCATTGTCTGTTAAGCAGTTGTCTTTGGTGTATGGCATTGCCTGTTAAGCAGTTGTCTTTGGTGTATGGCATTGGCTGTTAAGCAGTTGTCTTTGGTGTATGGCATTGCCTGTTAAGCAGTTGTCTTTGGTGTAGGGCATTGTCTGTTAAGCAGATGTCTTTGGTGTATGGCATTGCCTGTTAAGCAGTTGTCTTTGGTGTATGGCATTGCCTGTTAAGCAGTTGTCTTTGGTGTATGGCATTGCCTGTTAAGCAGTTGTCTTTGGTGTATGGCATTGCCTGTTAAGCAGTTGTCTTTGGTGTAGGGCATTGTCTGTTAAGCAGTTGTCTTTGGTGTAGGGCATTGTCTGTTAAGCAGTTGTCTTTGGTGTATGGCATTGTCTGTTAAGCAGTTGTCTTTGGTGTATGGCATTGTCTGTTAAGCAGTTGTCTTTGGTGCATGGCATTGTCTGTTAAGCAGTTGTCTTTGGTGCATGGCTTTGTCTGTTAAGCAGTTGTCTTTGGTGTATGGCATTGTCTTAAGCAGTTGTCTTTGGTGTATGGCGTTGCCTGTTAAGCAGTTGTCTTTGGTGTATGGCGTTGCCTGTTAAGCAGTTGTCTTTGGTGTATGGCATTGTCTGTTAAGCAGTTGTCTTTGGTGTATGGCATTGTCTGTTAAGCAGTTGTCTTTGGTGCATGGCATTGCCTGTTAAGCAGTTGTCTTTGGTGTATGGCGTTGCCTGTTAAGCAGTTGTCTTTGGTGTATGGCGTTGCCTGTTAAGCAGTTGTCTTTGGTGTATGGCATTGTCTGTTAAGCAGTTGTCTTTGGTGTATGGCATTGACTGTTAAGCAGTTGTCTTTGGTGTATGGCATTGCCTGTTAAGCAGTTGTCTTTGGTGTATGGCATTGCCTGTTAAGCAGTTGTCTTTGGTGTATGGCATTGCCTGTTAAGCAGTTGTCTTTGGTATATGGCATTGTCTGTTAAGCAGTTGTCTTTGGTGTATGACATTGCCTGTTAAGCAGTTGTCTTTGGTGTATGGCTGTGTCTGTTAAGCAGTTGTCTTTGGTGTATGGCATTGTCTGTTAAGCAGTTGTCTTTGGTGTATGGCATTGCCTGTTAAGCAGTTGTCCTTGGTGTATGGCAGTGTCTGTTAAGCAGTTGTCTTTGGTGTATGGCATTGTCTGTTAAGCAGTTGTCTTTGGTGTATGGCATTGCCTGTTAAGCAGTTGTCCTTGGTGTATGGCATTGCCTGTTAAGCAGTTGTCCTTGGTGTATGGCAGTGTCTGTTAAGCAGTTGTCTTTGGTGTATGGCATTGCCTGTTAAGCAGTTGTCCTTGGTGTATGGCAGTGTCTGTTAAGCAGTTGTCTTTGGTGTATGGCATTGTCTGTTAAGAAGTTGTCTTTGGTATATGGCATTGCCTGTTAAGCAGTTGTCTTTGGTGTATGGCATTGTCTGTTAAGCAGTTGTCTTTGGTGTATGGCATTGCCTGTTAAGCAGTTGTCTTTGGTGTATGGCATTGCCTGTTAAGCAGTTGTCTTTGGTGTATGGCATTGTCTGTTAAGCAGTTGTCTTTTGTGTATGGCATTGCCTGTTAAGCAGTTGTCTATAGTGTATGGCATTGCCTGTTAAGCAGTTGTCTTTGGTGTATGGCAGTGTCTGTTAATCAGTTGTCTTTGGTGTATGGAATTGTCTGTTAAGCAGTTGTCTTTGGTATATGGCATTGCCTGTTAAGCAGTTGTCTTTGGTGTATGGCATTGTCTGTTAAGCAGTTGTCTTTGGTGTATGGCATTGCCTGTTAAGCAGTTGTCTTTGGTGTATGGCATTGCCTGTTAAGCAGTTGTCTTTGGTGTATGGCATTGTCTGTTAAGCAGTTGTCTTTGGTGTATGGCATTTCCTGTTAAGCAGTTGTCTTTGGTGTATGGCAGTGTCTGTTAAGCAGTTGTCTTTGGTGTATGGCAGTGTCTGTTAAGCAGTTGTCTTTGGTGTATGGCATTGCCTGTTAAGCAGTAATCTTTGTTGTATGGCAGTGTCTGTTAAGCAGTTGTCTTTGGTGTATGGCATTGTCTGTTAAGCAGTTGTCTTTGGTGTATGGCAGTGTCTGTTAAGCAGTTGTCTTTGGTGTATGGCATTGTCTGTTAAGCAGTTGTCTTTAGTGTATGGCATTGTCTGCTAAGCAGTTGTCTTTAGTTTATGGCGTTGTCTGTTAAGCAGTTGTCTTTAGTTTATGGCGTTGTCTGTTAAGCAGTTGTCTTTGGTGTATGGCATTGTCTGTTAAGCAGTGGTCTTTGGTGTATGGCATTGTCTGTTAAGCAGTTGTCTTTGGTGTATGGCATTGCCTGTTAAGCAGTTGTCTTTGGTGTATGGCATTGCCTGTTAAGCAGTTGTCTTTGGTGTATGGCATTGCCTGTTAAGCAGTTGTCTTTGGTGTATGGCATTGCCTGTTAAGCAGTTGTCTTTGGAGTATGGCATTGCCTGTTAAGCAGTTGTCTTTGGTGTATGGCATTGCCTGTTAAGCAGTTGTCTTTGGTGTATGGCATTGCCTGTTAAGCAGTTGTCTTTGGTGTATGGCAGTGTCTGTTAAGCAGTTGTCTTTTGTGTATGGCATTGCCTGTTAAGCAGTTGTCTTTGGTGTATGGCAGTGTCTGTTAAGCAGTTGTCTTTGGTGTATGGCAGTGTCTGTTAAGCAGTTGTCTTTGGTGTATGGCATTGCCTGTTAAGCAGTAATCTTTGGTGTATGGCAGTGTCTGTTAAGCAGTTGTCTTTGGTGTATGGCATTGTCTGTTAAGCAGTTGTCTTTTGTGTATGGCATTGCCTGTTAAGCAGTTGTCTTTGGTGTATGGCAGTGTCTGTTAAGCAGTTGTCTTTGGTGTATGGCAGTGTCTTTTAAGCAGTTGTCTTTGGTGTATGGCATTGCCTGTTAAGCAGTTGTCTTTGGTGTATGGCAGTGTCTGTTACGCAGTTGTCTTTGGTGTATGGCATTGTCTGTTAAGCAGTTGTCTTTGGTGTATGGCATTGTCTGTTAAGCAGTTGTCTTTGGTGTATGGCATTGTCTGTTAAGCAGTTGTCTTTGGTGTATGGCATTGCCTGTTAAGCAGTTGTCTTTAGTGTATAGCATTGTCTGTTAAGCAGTTGTCTTTGGTGTATGGCATTGTCTGTTAAGCAGTTGTCTTTGGTGTATGGCATTGTCTGTTAAGCAGTTGTCTTTGGTGTATGGCATTGCCTGTTAAGCAGTTCTCTTTGGTGTATGGCATTGCCTGTTAAGCAGTTGTCTTTGGTGTATGGCATTGTCTGTTAAGCAGTTGTCTTTGGTGTATGGCATTGTCTGTTAAGCAGTTGTCTTTGGTGTATGGCATTGTCTGTTAAGCAGTTGTCTTTGGTGTATGGCATTGCGTGTTAAGCAGTTGTCTTTGGTGTATGGCATTGCCTGTTAAGCAGTTGTCTTTGGTGTATGGCAGTGTCTGTTAAGCAGTTGTATTTGCTGCATGGCATTGTCTGTTAAGCAGTTGTCTTTTGTGTATGGCATTGCCTGTTAAGCAGTTGTCTATAGTGTATGGCATTGCCTGTTAAGCAGTTGTCTTTGGTGTATGGCAGTGTCTGTTAAGCAGTTGTCTTTGGTGTATGGCAGTGTCTGTTAAGCAGTTGTCTTTGGTGTATGGCATTGCCTGTTAAGCAGTAATCTTTGGTGTATGGCAGTGTCTGTTAAGCAGTTGTCTTTGGTGTATGGCATTGTCTGTTAAGCAGTTGTCTTTGGTGTATGGCAGTGTCTGTTAAGCAGTTGTCTTTGGTGTATGGCATTGTCTGTTAAGCAGTTGTCTTTGGTGTATGGCATTGGCTATAAAGCAGTTGTCTTTGGTGTATGGCATTGCCTGTTAAGCAGTTGTCTTTGGTGTATGGCATTGTCTGCTAAGCAGTTGTCTTTAGTTTATGGCGTTGTCTGTTAAGCAGTTGTCTTTGGTGTATGGCATTGTCTGTTAAGCAGTTGTCTTTGGTGTATGGCAGTGTCTGTTAAGCAGTTGTCTTTGGTGTATGGCATTGTCTGTTAAGCAGTTGTCTTTAGTGTATGGCATTGTCTGCTAAGCAGTTGTCTTTAGTTTATGGCGTTGTCTGTTAAGCAGTTGTCTTTAGTTTATGGCGTTGTCTGTTAAGCAGTTGTCTTTGGTGTATGGCATTGTCTGTTAAGCAGTGGTCTTTGGTGTATGGCATTGTCTGTTAAGCAGTTGTCTTTGGTGTATGGCATTGCCTGTTAAGCAGTTGTCTTTGGTGTATGGCATTGCCTGTTAAGCAGTTGTCTTTGGTGTATGGCATTGCCTGTTAAGCAGTTGTCTTTGGTGTATGGCATTGCCTGTTAAGCAGTTGTCTTTGGTGTATGGCATTGCCTGTTAAGCAGTTGTCTTTGGTGTATGGCATTGCCTGTTAAGCAGTTGTCTTTGGTGTATGGCATTGCCTGTTAAGCAGTTGTCTTTGGTGTATGGCAGTGTCTGTTAAGCAGTTGTCTTTTGTGTATGGCATTGCCTGTTAAGCAGTTGTCTTTGGTGTATGGCAGTGTCTGTTAAGCAGTTGTCTTTGGTGTATGGCAGTGTCTGTTAAGCAGTTGTCTTTGGTGTATGGCATTGCCTGTTAAGCAGTAATCTTTGGTGTATGGCAGTGTCTGTTAAGCAGTTGTCTTTGGTGTATGGCATTGTCTGTTAAGCAGTTGTCTTTTGTGTATGGCATTGCCTGTTAAGCAGTTGTCTTTGGTGTATGGCAGTGTCTGTTAAGCAGTTGTCTTTGGTGTATGGCAGTGTCTTTTAAGCAGTTGTCTTTGGTGTATGGCATTGCCTGTTAAGCAGTTGTCTTTGGTGTATGGCAGTGTCTGTTACGCAGTTGTCTTTGGTGTATGGCATTGTCTGTTAAGCAGTTGTCTTTGGTGTATGGCATTGTCTGTTAAGCAGTTGTCTTTGGTGTATGGCATTGTCTGTTAAGCAGTTGTCTTTGGTGTATGGCATTGCCTGTTAAGCAGTTGTCTTTAGTGTATAGCATTGTCTGTTAAGCAGTTGTCTTTGGTGTATGGCATTGTCTGTTAAGCAGTTGTCTTTGGTGTATGGCATTGTCTGTTAAGCAGTTGTCTTTGGTGTATGGCATTGCCTGTTAAGCAGTTCTCTTTGGTGTATGGCATTGCCTGTTAAGCAGTTGTCTTTGGTGTATGGCATTGTCTGTTAAGCAGTTGTCTTTGGTGTATGGCATTGTCTGTTAAGCAGTTGTCTTTGGTGTATGGCATTGTCTGTTAAGCAGTTGTCTTTGGTGTATGGCATTGCGTGTTAAGCAGTTGTCTTTGGTGTATGGCATTGCCTGTTAAGCAGTTGTCTTTGGTGTATGGCAGTGTCTGTTAAGCAGTTGTATTTGCTGCATGGCATTGTCTGTTAAGCAGTTGTCTTTTGTGTATGGCATTGCCTGTTAAGCAGTTGTCTATAGTGTATGGCATTGCCTGTTAAGCAGTTGTCTTTGGTGTATGGCAGTGTCTGTTAAGCAGTTGTCTTTGGTGTATGGCAGTGTCTGTTAAGCAGTTGTCTTTGGTGTATGGCATTGCCTGTTAAGCAGTAATCTTTGGTGTATGGCAGTGTCTGTTAAGCAGTTGTCTTTGGTGTATGGCATTGTCTGTTAAGCAGTTGTCTTTGGTGTATGGCAGTGTCTGTTAAGCAGTTGTCTTTGGTGTATGGCATTGTCTGTTAAGCAGTTGTCTTTGGTGTATGGCATTGGCTATAAAGCAGTTGTCTTTGGTGTATGGCATTGCCTGTTAAGCAGTTGTCTTTGGTGTATGGCATTGTCTGCTAAGCAGTTGTCTTTAGTTTATGGCGTTGTCTGTTAAGCAGTTGTCTTTGGTGTATGGCATTGTCTGTTAATCAGTTGTCTTTGGTGTATGGCATTGTCTGTTAAGCAGTGGTCTTTGGTGTATGGCATTGTCTGTTAAGAAGTTGTCTTTGGTGTATGGCATTGCCTGTTAAGCAGTTGTCTTTGGTGTATGGCATTGCCTGTTAAGCAGTTGTCTTTGGTGTATGGCATTGTCTGTTAAGCAGTTGTCTTTGGTGTATGGCATTGTCTGTTAAGCAGTTGTCTTTGGTGTATGGCATTGCCTGTTAAGCAGTTGTCTTTGGTGTATGGCATTGCCTGTTAAGCAGTTGTCTTTGGTGTATGGCATTGCCTGTTAAGCAGTTGTCTTTGGTGTATGGCATTGTCTGTTAAGCAGTTGTCTTTGGTGTATGGCATTGTCTGTAAAGCAGTTGTCTTTGGTGTATGGCATTGCCTGTTAAGCAGTTGTCTTTGGTGTATGGCATTGTCTGTTAAGCAGTTGTCTTTGGTGTATGGCATTGTCTGTTAAGCAGTTGTCTTTGGTGTATGGCAGTGTCTGTTAAGCAGTTGTCTTTGGTGTATGGCATTGTCTGTTAAGCACTTGTCTTTGGTGTATGGCGTTGTCTGTTAAGCAGTTGTCTTTGGTGTATGGCACTGTCTGTTAAGCAGTTGTCTTTGGTGTATGGCATTGTCTGTTAAGCTGTTGTCTTTGGTGTATGGCATTGTCTGTTAAGCAGTTGTCTTTGGTGTATGGCATTGCCTATTAAGCAGTTGTCTTTGGTGTATGGCATTGCCTGTTAAGCAGTTGTCTTTAGTGTATGGCATTGTCTGCTAAGCAGTTGTCTTTAGTTTATGGCGTTGTCTGTTAAGCAGTTGTCTTTAGTTTATGGCGTTGTCTGTTAAGCAGTTGTCTTTGGTGTATAGCATTGTCTGTTAAGCAGTTGTCTTTGGTGTATGGCATTGTCTGTTAAGCAGTTGTCTTTGGTGTATGGCATTGTCTGTTAAGCAGTTGTCTTTGGTGTATGGCATTGCCTGTTAAGCAGTTGTCTTTGGTGTATGGCATTGCCTGTTAAGCAGTTGTCTTTGGTGTATGGCATTGCCTGTTAAGCAGTTGTCTTTGGTGTATGGCATTGTCTGTTAAGCAGTTGTCTTTGGTGTATGGCATTGTCTGTTAAGCAGTTGTCTTTGGTGTATGGCATTGCCTGTTAAGCAGTTGTCTTTGGTGTATGGCATTGCCTGTTAAGCAGTTGTCTTTGGTGTATGGCATTGCCTGTTAAGCAGTTGTCTTTGGTGTATGGCATTGCCTGTTAAGCAGTTGTCTTTGGTGTATGGCATTGCCTGTTAAGCAGTTGTCTTTGGTATATGGCATTCTCTGTTAAGCAGTTGTCTTTGGTATATGGCATTGTCTGTTAAGCAGTTGTCTTTTGTGTATGGCATTGCCTGTTAAGCAGTTGTCTATAGTGTATGGCATTGCCTGTTAAGCAGTTGTCTTTGGTGTATGGCAGTGTCTGTTAAGCAGTTGTCTTTGGTGTATGGCATTGCCTGTTAAGCAGTAATCTTTGGTGTATGGCAGTGTCTGTTAAGCAGTTGTCTTTGGTGTATGGCATTGTCTGTTAAGCAGTTGTCTTTGGTGTATGGCAGTGTCTGTTAAGCAGTTGTCTTTGGTGTATGGCATTGTCTGTTAAGCAGTTGTCTTTGGTGTATGGCATTGCCTATTAAGCAGTTGTCTTTGGTGTATGGCATTGCCTGTTAAGCAGTTGTCTTTGGTGTATGGCATTGTCTGCTAAGCAGTTGTCTTTAGTTTATGGCGTTGTCTGTTAAGCAGTTGTCTTTAGTTTATGGCGTTGTCTGTTAAGCAGTTGTCTTTGGTGTATAGCATTGTGTGTTAAGCAGTTGTCTTTGGTGTGTGGCATTGTCTGTTAAGCAGTTGTCTTTGGTGTATGGCATTGTCTGTTAAGCAGTGGTCTTTGGTGTATGGCATTGTCTGTTAAGCAGTTGTCTTTGGTGTATGGCATTGCCTATTAAGCAGTTGTCTTTGGTGTATGGCATTGTCTGTTAAGCAGTTGTCTTTGGTGTATGGCATTGTCTGTTAAGCAGTTGTCTTTGGTGTATGGCATTGTCTGTTAAGCAGTTGTCTTTGGTGTATGGCATTGCCTGTTAAGCAGTTGTCTTTGGTGTATGGCATTGCCTGTTAAGCAGTTGTCTTTGGTGTATGGCATTGCCTGTTAAGCAGTTGTCTTTGGTGTAGGGCATTGTCTGTTAAGCAGTTGTCTTTGGTGTATGGCATTGCCTGTTAAGCAGTTGTCTTTGGTGTATGGCATTGCCTGTTAAGCAGTTGTCTTTGGTGTATGGCATTGCCTGTTAAGCAGTTGTCTTTGGTGTATGGCATTGCCTGTTAAGCAGTTGTCTTTGGTGTAGGGCATTGTCTGTTAAGCAGTTGTCTTTGGTGTAGGGCATTGTCTGTTAAGCAGTTGTCTTTGGTGTATGGCATTGTCTGTTAAGCAGTTGTCTTTGGTGTATGGCATTGTCTGTTAAGCAGTTGTCTTTGGTGCATGGCATTGTCTGTTAAGCAGTTGTCTTTGGTGCATGGCTTTGTCTGTTAAGCAGTTGTCTTTGGTGTATGGCATTGTCTTAAGCAGTTGTCTTTGGTGTATGGCGTTGCCTGTTAAGCAGTTGTCTTTGGTGTATGGCGTTGCCTGTTAAGCAGTTGTCTTTGGTGTATGGCATTGTCTGTTAAGCAGTTGTCTTTGGTGTATGGCATTGTCTGTTAAGCAGTTGTCTTTGGTGCATGGCATTGCCTGTTAAGCAGTTGTCTTTGGTGTATGGCGTTGCCTGTTAAGCAGTTGTCTTTGGTGTATGGCGTTGCCTGTTAAGCAGTTGTCTTTGGTGTATGGCATTGTCTGTTAAGCAGTTGTCTTTGGTGTATGGCATTGACTGTTAAGCAGTTGTCTTTGGTGTATGGCATTGCCTGTTAAGCAGTTGTCTTTGGTGTATGGCATTGCCTGTTAAGCAGTTGTCTTTGGTGTATGGCATTGCCTGTTAAGCAGTTGTCTTTGGTATATGGCATTGTCTGTTAAGCAGTTGTCTTTGGTGTATGACATTGCCTGTTAAGCAGTTGTCTTTGGTGTATGGCTGTGTCTGTTAAGCAGTTGTCTTTGGTGTATGGCATTGTCTGTTAAGCAGTTGTCTTTGGTGTATGGCATTGCCTGTTAAGCAGTTGTCCTTGGTGTATGGCAGTGTCTGTTAAGCAGTTGTCTTTGGTGTATGGCATTGTCTGTTAAGCAGTTGTCTTTGGTGTATGGCATTGCCTGTTAAGCAGTTGTCCTTGGTGTATGGCATTGCCTGTTAAGCAGTTGTCCTTGGTGTATGGCAGTGTCTGTTAAGCAGTTGTCTTTGGTGTATGGCATTGCCTGTTAAGCAGTTGTCCTTGGTGTATGGCAGTGTCTGTTAAGCAGTTGTCTTTGGTGTATGGCATTATCTGTTAAGAAGTTGTCTTTGGTATATGGCATTGCCTGTTAAGCAGTTGTCTTTGGTGTATGGCATTGTCTGTTAAGCAGTTGTCTTTGGTGTATGGCATTGCCTGTTAAGCAGTTGTCTTTGGTGTATGGCATTGCCTGTTAAGCAGTTGTCTTTGGTGTATGGCATTGTCTGTTAAGCAGTTGTCTTTTGTGTATGGCATTGCCTGTTAAGCAGTTGTCTATAGTGTATGGCATTGCCTGTTAAGCAGTTGTCTTTGGTGTATGGCAGTGTCTGTTAAGCAGTTGTCTTTGGTGTATGGCAGTGTCTGTTAAGCAGTTGTCTTTGGTGTATGGCATTGCCTGTTAAGCAGTAATCTTTGGTGTATGGCAGTGTCTGTTAAGCAGTTGTCTTTGGTGTATGGCATTGTCTGTTAAGCAGTTGTCTTTGGTGTATGGCATTGTCTGTTAAGCAGTTGTCTTTGGTGTATGGCATTGTCTGTTAAGCAGTTGTCTTTGGTGTATGGCATTGCCTATTAAGCAGTTGTCTTTGGTGTATGGCATTGCCTGTTAAGGAGTTGTCTTTGGTGTATGGCATTGTCTGCTAAGCAGTTGTCTTTAGTTTATGGCATTGTCTGTTAAGCAGTTGTCTTTAGTTTATGGCGTTGTCTGTTAAGCAGTTGTCTTTGGTGTATAGCATTGTGTGTTAAGCAGTTGTCTTTGGTGTATGGCATTGTCTGTTAAGCAGTTGTCTTTGGTGTATGGCATTGCCTGTTAAGCAGTTGTCTTTGGTGTATGGCATTGCCTGTTAAGCAGTTGTCTTTGGTGTATGGCATTGTCTGTTAAGCAGTTGTCTTTGGTGTATGGCATTGTCTGTTAAGCAGTTGTCTTTGGTGTATGGCATTGCCTGTTAAGCAGTTGTCTTTGGTGTATGGCATTGCCTGTTAAGCAGTTGTCTTTGGTGTATGGCATTGCCTGTTAAGCAGTTGTCTTTGGTATATGGCATTGTCTGTTAAGCAGTTGTCTTTTGTGTATGGCATTGCCTGTTAAGCAGTTGTCTATAGTGTATGGCATTGCCTGTTAAGCAGTTGTCTTTGGTGTATGGCAGTGTCTGTTAAGCAGTTGTCTTTGGTGTATGGCATTGCCTGTTAAGCAGTAATCTTTGGTGTATGGCAGTGTCTGTTAAGCAGTTGTCTTTGGTGTATGGCATTGTCTGTTAAGCAGTTGTCTTTGGTGTATGGCAGTGTCTGTTAAGCAGTTGTCTTTGGTGTATGGCATTGTCTGTTAAGCAGTTGTCTTTGGTGTATGGCATTGCCTATTAAGCAGTTGTCTTTGGTGTATGGCATTGCCTGTTAAGCAGTTGTCTTTGGTGTATGGCATTGTCTGCTAAGCAGTTGTCTTTAGTTTATGGCGTTGTCTGTTAAGCAGTTGTCTTTAGTTTATGGCGTTGTCTGTTAAGCAGTTGTCTTTGGTGTATAGCATTGTGTGTTAAGCAGTTGTCTTTGGTGTGTGGCATTGTCTGTTAAGCAGTTGTCTTTGGTGTATGGCATTGTCTGTTAAGCAGTGGTCTTTGGTGTATGGCATTGTCTGTTAAGCAGTTGTCTTTGGTGTATGGCATTGCCTATTAAGCAGTTGTCTTTGGTGTATGGCATTGTCTGTTAAGCAGTTGTCTTTGGTGTATGGCATTGTCTGTTAAGCAGTTGTCTTTGGTGTATGGCATTGTCTGTTAAGCAGTTGTCTTTGGTGTATGGCATTGCCTGTTAAGCAGTTGTCTTTGGTGTATGGCATTGCCTGTTAAGCAGTTGTCTTTGGTGTATGGCATTGCCTGTTAAGCAGTTGTCTTTGGTGTAGGGCATTGTCTGTTAAGCAGTTGTCTTTGGTGTATGGCATTGCCTGTTAAGCAGTTGTCTTTGGTGTATGGCATTGCCTGTTAAGCAGTTGTCTTTGGTGTATGGCATTGCCTGTTAAGCAGTTGTCTTTGGTGTATGGCATTGCCTGTTAAGCAGTTGTCTTTGGTGTAGGGCATTGTCTGTTAAGCAGTTGTCTTTGGTGTAGGGCATTGTCTGTTAAGCAGTTGTCTTTGGTGTATGGCATTGTCTGTTAAGCAGTTGTCTTTGGTGTATGGCATTGTCTGTTAAGCAGTTGTCTTTGGTGCATGGCATTGTCTGTTAAGCAGTTGTCTTTGGTGCATGGCTTTGTCTGTTAAGCAGTTGTCTTTGGTGTATGGCATTGTCTTAAGCAGTTGTCTTTGGTGTATGGCGTTGCCTGTTAAGCAGTTGTCTTTGGTGTATGGCGTTGCCTGTTAAGCAGTTGTCTTTGGTGTATGGCATTGTCTGTTAAGCAGTTGTCTTTGGTGTATGGCATTGTCTGTTAAGCAGTTGTCTTTGGTGCATGGCATTGCCTGTTAAGCAGTTGTCTTTGGTGTATGGCGTTGCCTGTTAAGCAGTTGTCTTTGGTGTATGGCGTTGCCTGTTAAGCAGTTGTCTTTGGTGTATGGCATTGTCTGTTAAGCAGTTGTCTTTGGTGTATGGCATTGACTGTTAAGCAGTTGTCTTTGGTGTATGGCATTGCCTGTTAAGCAGTTGTCTTTGGTGTATGGCATTGCCTGTTAAGCAGTTGTCTTTGGTGTATGGCATTGCCTGTTAAGCAGTTGTCTTTGGTATATGGCATTGTCTGTTAAGCAGTTGTCTTTGGTGTATGACATTGCCTGTTAAGCAGTTGTCTTTGGTGTATGGCTGTGTCTGTTAAGCAGTTGTCTTTGGTGTATGGCATTGTCTGTTAAGCAGTTGTCTTTGGTGTATGGCATTGCCTGTTAAGCAGTTGTCCTTGGTGTATGGCAGTGTCTGTTAAGCAGTTGTCTTTGGTGTATGGCATTGTCTGTTAAGCAGTTGTCTTTGGTGTATGGCATTGCCTGTTAAGCAGTTGTCCTTGGTGTATGGCATTGCCTGTTAAGCAGTTGTCCTTGGTGTATGGCAGTGTCTGTTAAGCAGTTGTCTTTGGTGTATGGCATTGCCTGTTAAGCAGTTGTCCTTGGTGTATGGCAGTGTCTGTTAAGCAGTTGTCTTTGGTGTATGGCATTATCTGTTAAGAAGTTGTCTTTGGTATATGGCATTGCCTGTTAAGCAGTTGTCTTTGGTGTATGGCATTGTCTGTTAAGCAGTTGTCTTTGGTGTATGGCATTGCCTGTTAAGCAGTTGTCTTTGGTGTATGGCATTGCCTGTTAAGCAGTTGTCTTTGGTGTATGGCATTGTCTGTTAAGCAGTTGTCTTTTGTGTATGGCATTGCCTGTTAAGCAGTTGTCTATAGTGTATGGCATTGCCTGTTAAGCAGTTGTCTTTGGTGTATGGCAGTGTCTGTTAAGCAGTTGTCTTTGGTGTATGGCAGTGTCTGTTAAGCAGTTGTCTTTGGTGTATGGCATTGCCTGTTAAGCAGTAATCTTTGGTGTATGGCAGTGTCTGTTAAGCAGTTGTCTTTGGTGTATGGCATTGTCTGTTAAGCAGTTGTCTTTGGTGTATGGCATTGTCTGTTAAGCAGTTGTCTTTGGTGTATGGCATTGTCTGTTAAGCAGTTGTCTTTGGTGTATGGCATTGCCTATTAAGCAGTTGTCTTTGGTGTATGGCATTGCCTGTTAAGGAGTTGTCTTTGGTGTATGGCATTGTCTGCTAAGCAGTTGTCTTTAGTTTATGGCATTGTCTGTTAAGCAGTTGTCTTTAGTTTATGGCGTTGTCTGTTAAGCAGTTGTCTTTGGTGTATAGCATTGTGTGTTAAGCAGTTGTCTTTGGTGTATGGCATTGTCTGTTAAGCAGTTGTCTTTGGTGTATGGCATTGCCTGTTAAGCAGTTGTCTTTGGTGTATGGCATTGCCTGTTAAGCAGTTGTCTTTGGTGTATGGCATTGTCTGTTAAGCAGTTGTCTTTGGTGTATGGCATTGTCTGTTAAGCAGTTGTCTTTGGTGTATGGCATTGCCTGTTAAGCAGTTGTCTTTGGTGTATGGCATTGCCTGTTAAGCAGTTGTCTTTGGTGTATGGCATTGCCTGTTAAGCAGTTGTCTTTGGTGTATGGCATTGTCTGTTAAGCAGTTGTCTTTGGTGTATGGCATTGTCTGTTAAGCAGTTGTCTTTGGTGTATGGAATTGCCTGTTAAGCAGTTGTCTTTGGTGTATGGCATTGTCTGTTAAGCAGTTGTCTTTAGTTTATGGCGTTGTCTGTTAAGCAGTTGTCTTTGGTGTATAGCATTGTGTGTTAAGCAGTTGTCTTTAGTTTATGGCGTTGTCTGTTAAGCAGTTGTCTTTGGTGTATAGCATTGTGTGTTAAGCAGTTGTCTTTGGTGTATGGCATTGTCTGTTAAGCAGTTGTCTTTGGTGTATGGCATTGCCTGTTAAGCAGTTGTCTTTGGTGTATGGCATTGCCTGTTAAGCAGTTGTCTTTGGTGTATGGCATTGTCTGTTAAGCAGTTGTCTTTGGTGTATGGCATTGTCTGTTAAGCAGTTGTCTTTGGTGTATGGCATTGCCTGTTAAGCAGTTGTCTTTGGTGTATGGCATTGCCTGTTAAGCAGTTGTCTTTGGTGTATGGCATTGCCTGTTAAGCAGTTGTCTTTGGTGTATGGCATTGTCTGCTAAGCAGTTGTCTTTAGTTTATGGCGTTGTCTGTTAAGCAGTTGTCTTTGGTGTATAGCATTGTGTGTTAAGCAGTTGTCTTTGGTGTATGGCATTGTCTGTTAAGCAGTTGTCTTTGGTGTATGGCATTGCCTGTTAAGCAGTTGTCTTTGGTGTATGGCATTGCCTGTTAAGCAGTTGTCTTTGGTGTATGGCATTGTCTGTTAAGCAGTTGTCTTTGGTGTATGGCATTGTCTGTTAAGCAGTTGTCTTTGGTGTATGGCATTGCCTGTTAAGCAGTTGTCTTTGGTGTATGGCATTGCCTGTTAAGCAGTTGTCTTTGGTGTATGGCATTGCCTGTTAAGCAGTTGTCTTTGGTGTATGGCATTGTCTGTTAAGCAGTTGTCTTTGGTGTATGGCATTGTCTGTTAAGCAGTTGTCTTTGGTGTATGGCATTGCCTGTTAAGCAGTTGTCTTTGGTGTATGGCATTGTCTGTTAAGCAGTTGTCTTTGGTGTATGGCATTGTCTGTTAAGCAGTTGTCTTTGGTGTATGGCATTGTCTGTTAAGCAGTTGTCTTTGGTGCATGGCTTTGTCTGTTAAGCAGTTGTCTTTGGTGTATGGCATTGTCTGTTAAGCAGTTGTCTTTGGTGTATGGCATTGTCTGTTAAGCAGTTGTCTTTGGTGCATGGCATTGTCTGTTAAGCAGTTGTCTTTTGTGTATGGCATTGTCTGTTAAGCAGTTGTCTTTGGTGTATGGCATTGCCTGTTAAGCAGTTGTCTTTGGTGTATGGCATTGCCTGTTAAGCAGTTGTCTTTGGTGTATGGCATTGTCTGTTAAGCAGTTGTCTTTGGTGTATGGCATTGCCTGTTAAGCAGTTGTCTTTGGTGTATGGCATTGTCTGTTAAGCAGTTGTCTTTGGTGCATGGCATTGTCTGTTAAGCAGTTGTCTTTTGTGTATGGCATTGTCTGTTAAGCAGTTGTCTTTGGTGTATGGCATTGCCTGTTAAGCAGTTGTCTTTGGTGTATGGCATTGTTTGTTAAGCAGTTGTCTTTGGTGTATGGCAATGTCTCTTAAGCAGTTGTCTTTGGTGTATGGCGTTGCCTGTTAAGCAGTTGTCTTTGGTGTATGGCGTTGCCTGTTAAGCAGTTGTCTTTGGTGTATGGCATTGTCTGTTAAGCAGTTGTCTTTGGTGTATGGCATTTCCTGTTAAGCAGTTGTCTTTGGTGTATGGCAGTGTCTGTTAAGCAGTTGTCTTTGGTGTATGGCAGTGTCTGTTAAGCAGTTGTCTTTGGTGTATGGCATTGCCTGTTAAGCAGTTGTCTTTGGTGTATGGCAGTGTCTGTTAAGCAGTTGTCTTTGGTGTATGGCATTGTCTGTTAAGCAGTTGTCTTTAGTGTATGGCATTGTCTGCTAAGCAGTTGTCTTTAGTTTATGGCGTTGTCTGTTAAGCAGTTGTCTTTGGTGTATGGCATTGTCTGTTAAGCAGTTGTCTTTGGTGTATGGCATTGTCTGTTAAGCAGTTGTCTTTGGTGTATGGCAGTGTCTGTTAAGCAGTTGTCTTTGGTGTATGGCATTGTCTGTTAAGCAGTTGTCTTTAGTGTATGGCATTGTCTGCTAAGCAGTTGTCTTTAGTTTATGGCGTTGTCTGTTAAGCAGTTGTCTTTAGTTTATGGCGTTGTCTGTTAAGCAGTTGTCTTTGGTGTATGGCATTGTCTGTTAAGCAGTTGTCTTTGGTGTATGGCATTGTCTGTTAAGCAGTTGTCTTTGGTGTATGGCATTGCCTGTTAAGCAGTTGTCTTTGGTGTATGGCATTGCCTGTTAAGCAGTTGTCTTTGGTGTATGGCATTGCCTGTTAAGCAGTTGTCTTTGGTGTATGGCATTGCCTGTTAAGCAGTTGTCTTTGGTGTATGGCATTGCCTGTTAAGCAGTTGTCTTTGGTGTATGGCATTGCCTGTTAAGCAGTTGTCTTTGGTGTATGGCATTGCCTGTTAAGCAGTTGTCTTTGGTGTATGGCAGTGTCTGTTAAGCAGTTGTATTTGCTGCATGGCATTGTCTGTTAAGCAGTTGTCTTTTGTGTATGGCATTGCCTGTTAAGCAGTTGTCTATAGTGTATGGCATTGCCTGTTAAGCAGTTGTCTTTGGTGTATGGCAGTGTCTGTTAAGCAGTTGTCTTTGGTGTATGACATTGCCTGTTAAGCAGTAATCTTTGGTGTATGGCAGTGTCTGTTAAGCAGTTGTCTTTGGTGTATGGCATTGTCTGTTAAGCAGTTGTCTTTGGTGTATGGCAGTGTCTGTTAAGCAGTTGTCTTTGGTGTATGGCATTGTCTGTTAAGCAGTTGTCTTTGGTGTATGGCAGTGTCTGTTAAGCAGTTGTCTTTGGTGTATGGCATTGTCTGTTAAGCAGTTGTCTTTGGTGTATGGCATTGCCTATTAAGCAGTTGTCTTTGGTGTATGGCATTGCCTGTTAAGCAGTTGTCTTTGGTGTATGGCATTGTCTGCTAAGCAGTTGTCTTTAGTTTATGGCGTTGTCTGTTAAGCAGTTGTCTTTAGTTTATGGCGTTGTCTGTTAAGCAGTTGTCTTTGGTGTATAGCATTGTGTGTTAAGCAGTTGTCTTTAGTTTATGGCGTTGTCTGTTAAGCAGTTGTCTTTGGTGTATAGCATTGTGTGTTAAGCAGTTGTCTTTGGTGTATGGCATTGTCTGTTAAGCAGTTGTCTTTGGTGTATGGCATTGCCTGTTAAGCAGTTGTCTTTGGTGTATGGCATTGCCTGTTAAGCAGTTGTCTTTGGTGTATGGCATTGTCTGTTAAGCAGTTGTCTTTGGTGTATGGCATTGTCTGTTAAGCAGTTGTCTTTGTTGTATGGCATTGCCTGTTAAGCAGTTGTCTTTGGTGTATGGCATTGCCTGTTAAGCAGTTGTCTTTGGTGTATGGCATTGCCTGTTAAGCAGTTGTCTTTGGTGTATGGCATTGCCTGTTAAGCAGTTGTCTTTGGTGTATGGCATTGCCTGTTAAGCAGTTGTCTTTGGTGTATGGCATTGCCTGTTAAGCAGTTGTCTTTGGTGTATGGCATTGCCTGTTAAGCAGTTGTCTTTGGTGTATGGCAGTGTCTGTTAAGCAGTTGTATTTGCTGCATGGCATTGTCTGTTAAGCAGTTGTCTTTTGTGTATGGCATTGCCTGTTAAGCAGTTGTCTATAGTGTATGGCATTGCCTGTTAAGCAGTTGTCTTTGGTGTATGGCAGTGTCTGTTAAGCAGTTGTCTTTGGTGTATGGCAGTGTCTGTTAAGCAGTTGTCTTTGGTGTATGACATTGCCTGTTAAGCAGTAATCTTTGGTGTATGGCAGTGTCTGTTAAGCAGTTGTCTTTGGTGTATGGCATTGTCTGTTAAGCAGTTGTCTTTGGTGTATGGCAGTGTCTGTTAAGCAGTTGTCTTTGGTGTATGGCATTGTCTGTTAAGCAGTTGTCTTTGGTGTATGGCATTGCCTATTAAGCAGTTGTCTTTGGTGTATGGCATTGCCTGTTAAGCAGTTGTCTTTGGTGTATGGCATTGTCTGCTAAGCAGTTGTCTTTAGTTTATGGCGTTGTCTGTTAAGCAGTTGTCTTTAGTTTATGGCGTTGTCTGTTAAGCAGTTGTCTTTGGTGTATAGCATTGTGTGTTAAGCAGTTGTCTTTAGTTTATGGCGTTGTCTGTTAAGCAGTTGTCTTTGGTGTATAGCATTGTGTGTTAAGCAGTTGTCTTTGGTGTATGGCATTGTCTGTTAAGCAGTTGTCTTTGGTGTATGGCATTGCCTGTTAAGCAGTTGTCTTTGGTGTATGGCATTGCCTGTTAAGCAGTTGTCTTTGGTGTATGGCATTGTCTGTTAAGCAGTTGTCTTTGGTGTATGGCATTGTCTGTTAAGCAGTTGTCTTTGGTGTATGGCATTGCCTGTTAAGCAGTTGTCTTTGGTGTATGGCATTGCCTGTTAAGCAGTTGTCTTTGGTGTATGGCATTGCCTGTTAAGCAGTTGTCTTTGGTGTATGGCATTGTCTGCTAAGCAGTTGTCTTTAGTTTATGGCGTTGTCTGTTAAGCAGTTGTCTTTGGTGTATAGCATTGTGTGTTAAGCAGTTGTCTTTGGTGTATGGCATTGTCTGTTAAGCAGTTGTCTTTGGTGTATGGCATTGCCTGTTAAGCAGTTGTCTTTGGTGTATGGCATTGCCTGTTAAGCAGTTGTCTTTGGTGTATGGCATTGTCTGTTAAGCAGTTGTCTTTGGTGTATGGCATTGTCTGTTAAGCAGTTGTCTTTGGTGTATGGCATTGCCTGTTAAGCAGTTGTCTTTGGTGTATGGCATTGCCTGTTAAGCAGTTGTCTTTGGTGTATGGCATTGCCTGTTAAGCAGTTGTCTTTGGTGTATGGCATTGTCTGTTAAGCAGTTGTCTTTGGTGTATGGCATTGTCTGTTAAGCAGTTGTCTTTGGTGTATGGCATTGCCTGTTAAGCAGTTGTCTTTGGTGTATGGCATTGTCTGTTAAGCAGTTGTCTTTGGTGTATGGCATTGTCTGTTAAGCAGTTGTCTTTGGTGTATGGCATTGTCTGTTAAGCAGTTGTCTTTGGTGCATGGCTTTGTCTGTTAAGCAGTTGTCTTTGGTGTATGGCATTGTCTGTTAAGCAGTTGTCTTTGGTGTATGGCATTGTCTGTTAAGCAGTTGTCTTTGGTGTATGGCTTTGCCTGTTAAGCAGTTGTCTTTGGTGTATGGCATTGTCTGTTAAGCAGTTGTCTTTTGTGTATGGCATTGTCTGTTAAGCAGTTGTCTTTGGTGTATGGCATTGCCTGTTAAGCAGTTGTCTTTGGTGTATGGCATTGCCTGTTAAGCAGTTGTCTTTGGTGTATGGCATTGTCTGTTAAGCAGTTGTCTTTGGTGTATGGCATTGCCTGTTAAGCAGTTGTCTTTGGTGTATGGCATTGTCTGTTAAGCAGTTGTCTTTGGTGCATGGCATTGTCTGTTAAGCAGTTGTCTTTTGTGTATGGCATTGTCTGTTAAGCAGTTGTCTTTGGTGTATGGCATTGCCTGTTAAGCAGTTGTCTTTGGTGTATGGCATTGTTTGTTAAGCAGTTGTCTTTGGTGTATGGCAATGTCTCTTAAGCAGTTGTCTTTGGTGTATGGCGTTGCCTGTTAAGCAGTTGTCTTTGGTGTATGGCGTTGCCTGTTAAGCAGTTGTCTTTGGTGTATGGCATTGTCTGTTAAGCAGTTGTCTTTGGTGTATGGCATTTCCTGTTAAGCAGTTGTCTTTGGTGTATGGCATTGCCTGTTAAGCAGTTGTCTTTGGTGTATGGCAGTGTCTGTTAAGCAGTTGTCTTTGGTGTATGGCATTGTCTGTTAAGCAGTTGTCTTTAGTGTATGGCATTGTCTGCTAAGCAGTTGTCTTTAGTTTATGGCGTTGTCTGTTAAGCAGTTGTCTTTGGTGTATGGCATTGTCTGTTAAGCAGTTGTCTTTGGTGTATGGCATTGTCTGTTAAGCAGTTGTCTTTGGTGTATGGCAGTGTCTGTTAAGCAGTTGTCTTTGGTGTATGGCATTGTCTGTTAAGCAGTTGTCTTTAGTGTATGGCATTGTCTGCTAAGCAGTTGTCTTTAGTTTATGGCGTTGTCTGTTAAGCAGTTGTCTTTAGTTTATGGCGTTGTCTGTTAAGCAGTTGTCTTTGGTGTATGGTATTGTCTGTTAAGCAGTTGTCTTTGGTGTATGGCATTGTCTGTTAAGCAGTTGTCTTTGGTGTATGGCATTGCCTGTTAAGCAGTTGTCTTTGGTGTATGGCATTGCCTGTTAAGCAGTTGTCTTTGGTGTATGGCATTGCCTGTTAAGCAGTTGTCTTTGGTGTATGGCATTGCCTGTTAAGCAGTTGTCTTTGGTGTATGGCATTGCCTGTTAAGCAGTTGTCTTTGGTGTATGGCAGTGTCTGTTAAGCAGTTGTATTTGCTGCATGGCATTGTCTGTTAAGCAGTTGTCTTTTGTGTATGGCATTGCCTGTTAAGCAGTTGTCTATAGTGTATGGCATTGCCTGTTAAGCAGTTGTCTTTGGTGTATGGCAGTGTCTGTTAAGCAGTTGTCTTTGGTGTATGGCAGTGTCTGTTAAGCAGTTGTCTTTGGTGTATGACATTGCCTGTTAAGCAGTAATCTTTGGTGTATGGCAGTGTCTGTTAAGCAGTTGTCTTTGGTGTATGGCATTGTCTGTTAAGCAGTTGTCTTTGGTGTATGGCATTGTCTGTTAAGCAGTTGTCTTTGGTGTATGGCATTGTCTGTTAAGCAGTTGTCTTTGGTGTATGGCATTGCCTATTAAGCAGTTGTCTTTGGTGTATGGCATTGCCTGTTAAGCAGTTGTCTTTGGTGTATGGCATTGTCTGCTAAGCAGTTGTCTTTAGTTTATGGCGTTGTCTGTTAAGCAGTTGTCTTTAGTTTATGGCGTTGTCTGTTAAGCAGTTGTCTTTGGTGTATAGCATTGTGTGTTAAGCAGTTGTCTTTAGTTTATGGCGTTGTCTGTTAAGCAGTTGTCTTTGGTGTATAGCATTGTGTGTTAAGCAGTTGTCTTTGGTGTATGGCATTGTCTGTTAAGCAGTTGTCTTTGGTGTATGGCATTGCCTGTTAAGCAGTTGTCTTTGGTGTATGGCATTGCCTGTTAAGCAGTTGTCTTTGGTGTATGGCATTGTCTGTTAAGCAGTTGTCTTTGGTGTATGGCATTGTCTGTTAAGCAGTTGTCTTTGGTGTATGGCATTGCCTGTTAAGCAGTTGTCTTTGGTGTATGGCATTGCCTGTTAAGCAGTTGTCTTTGGTGTATGGCATTGCCTGTTAAGCAGTTGTCTTTGGTGTATGGCATTGTCTGCTAAGCAGTTGTCTTTAGTTTATGGCGTTGTCTGTTAAGCAGTTGTCTTTGGTGTATAGCATTGTGTGTTAAGCAGTTGTCTTTGGTGTATGGCATTGTCTGTTAAGCAGTTGTCTTTGGTGTATGGCATTGCCTGTTAAGCAGTTGTCTTTGGTGTATGGCATTGCCTGTTAAGCAGTTGTCTTTGGTGTATGGCATTGTCTGTTAAGCAGTTGTCTTTGGTGTATGGCATTGTCTGTTAAGCAGTTGTCTTTGGTGTATGGCATTGCCTGTTAAGCAGTTGTCTTTGGTGTATGGCATTGCCTGTTAAGCAGTTGTCTTTGGTGTATGGCATTGCCTGTTAAGCAGTTGTCTTTGGTGTATGGCATTGTCTGTTAAGCAGTTGTCTTTGGTGTATGGCATTGTCTGTTAAGCAGTTGTCTTTGGTGTATGGCATTGCCTGTTAAGCAGTTGTCTTTGGTGTATGGCATTGTCTGTTAAGCAGTTGTCTTTGGTGTATGGCATTGTCTGTTAAGCAGTTGTCTTTGGTGTATGGCATTGTCTGTTAAGCAGTTGTCTTTGGTGCATGGCTTTGTCTGTTAAGCAGTTGTCTTTGGTGTATGGCATTGTCTGTTAAGCAGTTGTCTTTGGTGTATGGCATTGTCTGTTAAGCAGTTGTCTTTGGTGTATGGCTTTGCCTGTTAAGCAGTTGTCTTTGGTGTATGGCATTGTCTGTTAAGCAGTTGTCTTTTGTGTATGGCATTGTCTGTTAAGCAGTTGTCTTTGGTGTATGGCATTGCCTGTTAAGCAGTTGTCTTTGGTGTATGGCATTGCCTGTTAAGCAGTTGTCTTTGGTGTATGGCATTGTCTGTTAAGCAGTTGTCTTTGGTGTATGGCATTGCCTGTTAAGCAGTTGTCTTTGGTGTATGGCATTGTCTGTTAAGCAGTTGTCTTTGGTGCATGGCATTGTCTGTTAAGCAGTTGTCTTTTGTGTATGGCATTGTCTGTTAAGCAGTTGTCTTTGGTGTATGGCATTGCCTGTTAAGCAGTTGTCTTTGGTGTATGGCATTGTTTGTTAAGCAGTTGTCTTTGGTGTATGGCAATGTCTCTTAAGCAGTTGTCTTTGGTGTATGGCGTTGCCTGTTAAGCAGTTGTCTTTGGTGTATGGCGTTGCCTGTTAAGCAGTTGTCTTTGGTGTATGGCATTGTCTGTTAAGCAGTTGTCTTTGGTGTATGGCATTGACTGTTAAGCAGTTGTCTTTGGTGTATGGCATTGCCTGTTAAGCAGTTGTCTTTGGTGTATGGCATTGCCTGTTAAGCAGTTGTCTTTGGTGTATGGCATTGCCTGTTAAGCAGTTGTCTTTGGTATATGGCATTGTCTGTTAAGCAGTTGTCTTTGGTGTATGACATTGCCTGTTAAGCAGTTGTCTTTGGTGTATGGCTGTGTCTGTTAAGCAGTTGTCTTTGGTGTATGGCATTGTCTGTTAAGCAGTTGTCTTTGGTGTATGGCATTGCCTGTTAAGCAGTTGTCCTTGGTGTATGGCAGTGTCTGTTAAGCAGTTGTCTTTGGTGTATGGCATTGTCTGTTAAGCAGTTGTCTTTGGTGTATGGCATTGCCTGTTAAGCAGTTGTCCTTGGTGTATGGCATTGCCTGTTAAGCAGTTGTCCTTGGTGTATGGCAGTGTCTGTTAAGCAGTTGTCTTTGGTGTATGGCATTGCCTGTTAAGCAGTTGTCCTTGGTGTATGGCAGTGTCTGTTAAGCAGTTGTCTTTGGTGTATGGCATTGTCTGTTAAGCAGTTGTCTTTGGTGTATGGCATTGTCTGCTAAGCAGTTGTCTTTGGTGTATGGCTGTGTCTGTTAAGCAGTTGTCTTTGGTGTATGGCATTGTCTGTTAAGCAGTTGTCTTTGGTGTATGGCTTTGCCTGTTAAGCAGTTGTCCTTGGTGTATGGCAGTGTCTGTTAAGCAGTTGTCTTTGGTGTATGGCATTGTCTGTTAAGCAGTTGTCTTTGTTGCATGGCGTTACGTGTTAAGCAGTTGTCTTTGGTGTATGGCGTTGCCTGTTAAGCAGTTGTCTTTGGTGTATGGCAGTGTCTGTTAAGCAGTTGTCTTTGGTGTATGGCATTGTCTCTTAAGCAGTTGTCTTTGGTGTATGGCATTGCCTGTTAAGCAGTTGTCTTTGGTGTATGGCATTGCCTGTTAAGCAGTTGTCTTTAGTGTATGGCATTGTCTCTTAAGCAGTTGTCTTTGGTATATGGCATTGCATGTTAAGCAGTTGTCTTTAGTGTATGGCATTGTCTCTTAAGCAGTTGTCTTTGGTATATGGCGTTGCCTGTTAAGCAGTTGTCTTTGGTGTATAGCAGTGTCTGTTAAGCAGTTGTCTTTGGTGTATGACATTACCTGTTAAGCAGTTGTCTTTGGTATATGGCATTGCATGTTAGGCAGTTGTCTTTGGTGTATGGCATTGTCTGTTAAGAAGTTGTCTTTGGTATATGGCATTGCCTGTTAAGCAGTTGTCTTTGGTGTATGGCATTGTCTGTTAAGCAGTTGTCTTTGGTGTATGGCAGTGTCTGTTAAGCAGTTGTCTTTGGTGTATGGCATTGTCTCTTAAGCAGTTGTCTTTGGTATATGGCATTGCCTGTTAAGCAGTTGTCTTTGGTGTATGGCATTGTCTGTTAAGCAGTTGTCTTTGGTGTATGGCATTGTCTGTTAAGCAGTTATCTTTGGTGTATGGCATTGCCTGTTAAGCAGTTGTCTTTGGTGTATGGCATTGCCTGTTAAGCAGTTGTCTTTGGTGTATGGCATTGTCTGTTAAGCAGTTGTCTTTGGTGTATGGCATTGCATGTTAAGCAGTTGTCTATAGTGTATGGCATTTCCTGTTAAGCAGTTGTCTTTGGTGTATGGCAGTGTCTGTTACGCAGTTGTCTTTGGTGTATGGCAGTGTCTGTTAAGCAGTTGTCTTTGGTGTATGGCATTGCCTGTTAAGCAGTAATCTTTGGTGTATGGCAGTGTCTGTTAAGCAGTTGTCTTTGGTGTATGGCATTGTCTGTTAAGCAGTTGTCTTTGGTGTATGGCAGTGTCTGTTAAGCAGTTGTCTTTGGTGTATGGCATTGTCTGTTAAGCAGTTGTCTTTGGTGTATGGCATTGCCTATTAAGCAGTTGTCTTTGGTGTATGGCATTGCCTGTTAAGCAGTTGTCTTTGGTGTATGGCATTGTCTGCTAAGCAGTTGTCTTTAGTTTATGGCGTTGTCTGTTAAGCAGTTGTCTTTAGTTTATGGCGTTGTCTGTTAAGCAGTTGTCTTTGGTGTATGGCATTGTCTGTTAAGCAGTTGTCTTTGGTGTATGGCATTGTCTGTTAAGCAGTTGTCTTTGGTGTATGGCATTGTCTGTTAAGCAGTTGTCTTTGGTGTATGGCATTGCCTGTTAAGCAGTTGTCTTTAGTGTATAGCATTGTCTGTTAAGCAGTTGTCTTTGGTGTATGGCATTGTCTGTTAAGCAGTTGTCTTTGGTGTATGGCATTGTCTGTTAAGCAGTTGTCTTTGGTGTATGGCATTGCCTGTTAAGCAGTTTTCTTTGGTGTATGGCATTGCCTGTTAAGCAGTTGTCTTTGGTGTATGGCATTGCCTGTTAAGCAGTTGTCTTTGGTGTATGGCATTGCCTGTTAAGCAGTTGTCTTTGGTATATGGCATTGTCTGTTAAGCAGTTGTCTTTGGTGTATGACATTGCCTGTTAAGCAGTTGTCTTTGGTGTATGGCTGTGTCTGTTAAGCAGTTGTCTTTGGTGTATGGCATTGTCTGTTAAGCAGTTGTCTTTGGTGTATGGCATTGCCTGTTAAGCAGTTGTCCTTGGTGTATGGCAGTGTCTGTTAAGCAGTTGTCTTTGGTGTATGGCATTGTCTGTTAAGCAGTTGTCTTTGGTGTATGGCATTGCCTGTTAAGCAGTTGTCCTTGGTGTATGGCATTGCCTGTTAAGCAGTTGTCCTTGGTGTATGGCAGTGTCTGTTAAGCAGTTGTCTTTGGTGTATGGCATTGCCTGTTAAGCAGTTGTCCTTGGTGTATGGCAGTGTCTGTTAAGCAGTTGTCTTTGGTGTATGGCATTGTCTGTTAAGCAGTTGTCTTTGGTGTATGGCATTGTCTGCTAAGCAGTTGTCTTTGGTGTATGGCTGTGTCTGTTAAGCAGTTGTCTTTGGTGTATGGCATTGTCTGTTAAGCAGTTGTCTTTGGTGTATGGCTTTGCCTGTTAAGCAGTTGTCCTTGGTGTATGGCAGTGTCTGTTAAGCAGTTGTCTTTGGTGTATGGCATTGTCTGTTAAGCAGTTGTCTTTGTTGCATGGCGTTACGTGTTAAGCAGTTGTCTTTGGTGTATGGCGTTGCCTGTTAAGCAGTTGTCTTTGGTGTATGGCAGTGTCTGTTAAGCAGTTGTCTTTGGTGTATGGCATTGTCTCTTAAGCAGTTGTCTTTGGTGTATGGCATTGCCTGTTAAGCAGTTGTCTTTGGTGTATGGCATTGCCTGTTAAGCAGTTGTCTTTAGTGTATGGCATTGTCTCTTAAGCAGTTGTCTTTGGTATATGGCATTGCATGTTAAGCAGTTGTCTTTAGTGTATGGCATTGTCTCTTAAGCAGTTGTCTTTGGTATATGGCGTTGCCTGTTAAGCAGTTGTCTTTGGTGTATAGCAGTGTCTGTTAAGCAGTTGTCTTTGGTGTATGACATTACCTGTTAAGCAGTTGTCTTTGGTATATGGCATTGCATGTTAGGCAGTTGTCTTTGGTGTATGGCATTGTCTGTTAAGAAGTTGTCTTTGGTATATGGCATTGCCTGTTAAGCAGTTGTCTTTGGTGTATGGCATTGTCTGTTAAGCAGTTGTCTTTGGTGTATGGCAGTGTCTGTTAAGCAGTTGTCTTTGGTGTATGGCATTGTCTCTTAAGCAGTTGTCTTTGGTATATGGCATTGCCTGTTAAGCAGTTGTCTTTGGTGTATGGCATTGTCTGTTAAGCAGTTGTCTTTGGTGTATGGCATTGTCTGTTAAGCAGTTATCTTTGGTGTATGGCATTGCCTGTTAAGCAGTTGTCTTTGGTGTATGGCATTGCCTGTTAAGCAGTTGTCTTTGGTGTATGGCATTGTCTGTTAAGCAGTTGTCTTTGGTGTATGGCATTGCATGTTAAGCAGTTGTCTATAGTGTATGGCATTTCCTGTTAAGCAGTTGTCTTTGGTGTATGGCAGTGTCTGTTACGCAGTTGTCTTTGGTGTATGGCAGTGTCTGTTAAGCAGTTGTCTTTGGTGTATGGCATTGCCTGTTAAGCAGTAATCTTTGGTGTATGGCAGTGTCTGTTAAGCAGTTGTCTTTGGTGTATGGCATTGTCTGTTAAGCAGTTGTCTTTGGTGTATGGCAGTGTCTGTTAAGCAGTTGTCTTTGGTGTATGGCATTGTCTGTTAAGCAGTTGTCTTTGGTGTATGGCATTGCCTATTAAGCAGTTGTCTTTGGTGTATGGCATTGCCTGTTAAGCAGTTGTCTTTGGTGTATGGCATTGTCTGCTAAGCAGTTGTCTTTAGTTTATGGCGTTGTCTGTTAAGCAGTTGTCTTTAGTTTATGGCGTTGTCTGTTAAGCAGTTGTCTTTGGTGTATGGCATTGTCTGTTAAGCAGTTGTCTTTGGTGTATGGCATTGTCTGTTAAGCAGTTGTCTTTGGTGTATGGCATTGTCTGTTAAGCAGTTGTCTTTGGTGTATGGCATTGCCTGTTAAGCAGTTGTCTTTAGTGTATAGCATTGTCTGTTAAGCAGTTGTCTTTGGTGTATGGCATTGTCTGTTAAGCAGTTGTCTTTGGTGTATGGCATTGTCTGTTAAGCAGTTGTCTTTGGTGTATGGCATTGCCTGTTAAGCAGTTTTCTTTGGTGTATGGCATTGCCTGTTAAGCAGTTGTCTTTGGTGTATGGCATTGTCTGTTAAGCAGTTGTCTTTGGTGTATGGCATTGTCTGTTAAGCAGTTGTCTTTGGTGTATAGCATTGTCTGTTAAGCAGTTGTCTTTGGTGTATGGCATTGTCTGTTAAGCAGTTGTCTTTGGTGTATGGCATTGTCTGTTAAGCAGTTGTCTTTGGTGTATGGCATTGCCTGTTAAGCAGTTGTCTTTGGTGTATGGCATTGCCTGTTAAGCAGTTGTCTTTGGTGTATGGCATTGCCTGTTAAGCAGTTGTCTTTGGTGTATGGCATTGTCTGTTAAGCAGTTGTCTTTGGTGTATGGCATTGTCTGTTAAGCAGTTGTCTTTGGTGTATGGCATTGCCTGTTAAGCAGTTGTCTTTGGTGTATGGCATTGCCTGTTAAGCAGTTGTCTTTGGTGTATGGCATTGCCTGTTAAGCAGTTGTCTTTGGTGTATGGCATTGCCTGTTAAGCAGTTGTCTTTGGTGTATGGCATTGCCTGTTAAGCAGTTGTCTTTGGTATATGGCATTGTCTGTTAAGCAGTTGTCTTTGGTATATGGCATTGTCTGTTAAGCAGTTGTCTTTTGTGTATGGCATTGCCTGTTAAGCAGTTGTCTATAGTGTATGGCATTGCCTGTTAAGCAGTTGTCTTTGGTGTATGGCAGTGTCTGTTAAGCAGTTGTCTTTGGTGTATGGCAGTGTCTGTTAAGCAGTTGTCTTTGGTGTATGGCATTGCCTGTTAAGCAGTAATCTTTGGTGTATGGCAGTGTCTGTTAAGCAGTTGTCTTTGGTGTATGGCATTGTCTGTTAAGCAGTTGTCTTTGGTGTATGGCAGTGTCTGTTAAGCAGTTGTCTTTGGTGTATGGCATTGTCTGTTAAGCAGTTGTCTTTGGTGTATGGCATTGCCTATTAAGCAGTTGTCTTTGGTGTATGGCATTGCCTGTTAAGCAGTTGTCTTTGGTGTATGGCATTGTCTGCTAAGCAGTTGTCTTTAGTTTATGGCGTTGTCTGTTAAGCAGTTGTCTTTAGTTTATGGCGTTGTCTGTTAAGCAGTTGTCTTTGGTGTATAGCATTGTGTGTTAAGCAGTTGTCTTTGGTGTGTGGCATTGTCTGTTAAGCAGTTGTCTTTGGTGTATGGCATTGTCTGTTAAGCAGTGGTCTTTGGTGTATGGCATTGTCTGTTAAGCAGTTGTCTTTGGTGTATGGCATTGCCTGTTAAGCAGTTGTCTTTGGTGTATGGCATTGTCTGTTAAGCAGTTGTCTTTGGTGTATGGCATTGTCTGTTAAGCAGTTGTCTTTGGTGTATGGCATTGTCTGTTAAGCAGTTGTCTTTGGTGTATGGCATTGCCTGTTAAGCAGTTGTCTTTGGTGTATGGCATTGCCTGTTAAGCAGTTGTCTTTGGTGTATGGCATTGCCTGTTAAGCAGTTGTCTTTGGTGTAGGGCATTGTCTGTTAAGCAGTTGTCTTTGGTGTATGGCATTGCCTGTTAAGCAGTTGTCTTTGGTGTATGGCATTGCCTGTTAAGCAGTTGTCTTTGGTGTATGGCATTGCCTGTTAAGCAGTTGTCTTTGGTGTATGGCATTGCCTGTTAAGCAGTTGTCTTTGGTGTAGGGCATTGTCTGTTAAGCAGTTGTCTTTGGTGTAGGGCATTGTCTGTTAAGCAGTTGTCTTTGGTGTATGGCATTGTCTGTTAAGCAGTTGTCTTTGGTGTATGGCATTGTCTGTTAAGCAGTTGTCTTTGGTGCATGGCATTGTCTGTTAAGCAGTTGTCTTTGGTGTATGGCTTTGTCTGTTAAGCAGTTGTCTTTGGTGTATGGCATTGTCTTAAGCAGTTGTCTTTGGTGTATGGCGTTGCCTGTTAAGCAGTTGTCTTTGGTGTATGGCGTTGCCTGTTAAGCAGTTGTCTTTGGTGTATGGCATTGTCTGTTAAGCAGTTGTCTTTGGTGTATGGCATTGTCTGTTAAGCAGTTGTCTTTGGTGCATGGCATTGCCTGTTAAGCAGTTGTCTTTGGTTTATGGCGTTGCCTGTTAAGCAGTTGTCTTTGGTGTATGGCGTTGCCTGTTAAGCAGTTGTCTTTGGTGTATGGCATTGTCTGTTAAGCAGTTGTCTTTGGTGTATGGCATTGACTGTTAAGCAGTTGTCTTTGGTGTATGGCATTGCCTGTTAAGCAGTTGTCTTTGGTGTATGGCATTGCCTGTTAAGCAGTTGTCTTTGGTGTATGGCATTGCCTGTTAAGCAGTTGTCTTTGGTATATGGCATTGTCTGTTAAGCAGTTGTCTTTGGTGTATGACATTGCCTGTTAAGCAGTTGTCTTTGGTGTATGGCTGTGTCTGTTAAGCAGTTGTCTTTGGTGTATGGCATTGTCTGTTAAGCAGTTGTCTTTGGTGTATGGCATTGCCTGTTAAGCAGTTGTCCTTGGTGTATGGCAGTGTCTGTTAAGCAGTTGTCTTTGGTGTATGGCATTGTCTGTTAAGCAGTTGTCTTTGGTGTATGGCATTGCCTGTTAAGCAGTTGTCCTTGGTGTATGGCATTGCCTGTTAAGCAGTTGTCCTTGGTGTATGGCAGTGTCTGTTAAGCAGTTGTCTTTGGTGTATGGCATTGCCTGTTAAGCAGTTGTCCTTGGTGTATGGCAGTGTCTGTTAAGCAGTTGTCTTTGGTGTATGGCATTGTCTGTTAAGCAGTTGTCTTTGGTGTATGGCATTGTCTGTTAAGCAGTTGTCTTTGGTGTATGGCTGTGTCTGTTAAGCAGTTGTCTTTGGTGTATGGCATTGTCTGTTAAGCAGTTGTCTTTGGTGTATGGCATTGCCTGTTAAGCAGTTGTCCTTGGTGTATGGCAGTGTCTGTTAAGCAGTTGTCTTTGGTGTATGGCATTGTCTGTTAAGCAGTTGTCTTTGGTGTATGGCATTGCCTGTTAAGCAGTTGTCTTTGGTGTATGGCAGTGTCTGTTAAGCAGTTGTCTTTGGTGTATGGCAGTGTCTGTTAAGCAGTTGTCTTTAGTTTATGGCGTTGTCTCTTAAGCAGTTGTCTTTGGTGTATGGCATTGCCTGTTAAGCAGTTGTCTTTGGTGTATGGCATTGCCTGTTAAGCAGTTGTCTTTAGTGTATGGCATTGTCTCTTAAGCAGTTGTCTTTGGTATATGGCATTGCATGTTAAGCAGTTGTCTTTAGTGTATGGCATTGTCTCTTAAGCAGTTGTCTTTGGTATATGGCGTTGCCTGTTAAGCAGTTGTCTTTGGTGTATAGCAGTGTCTGTTAAGCAGTTGTCTTTGGTGTATGACATTACCTGTTAAGCAGTTGTCTTTGGTATATGGCATTGCATGTTAAGCAGTTGTCTTTGGTGTATGGCATTGTCTGTTAAGAAGTTGTCTTTGGTATATGGCATTGCCTGTTAAGCAGTTGTCTTTGGTGTATGGCAGTGTCTGTTAAGAAGTTGTCTTTGGTGTATGGCATTGCCTGTTAAGCAATTGTCTTTGGTGTATGGCATTGCCTGTTAAGCAGTTGTCTTTGGTGTATGGCAGTGTCTGTTAATCAGTTGTCTTTGGTGTATGGAATTGTCTGTTAAGCAGTTGTCTTTGGTATATGGCATTGCCTGTTAAGCAGTTGTCTTTGGTGTATGGCATTGTCTGTTAAGCAGTTGTCTTTGGTGTATGGCATTGCCTGTTAAGCAGTTGTCTTTGGTGTATGGCATTGCCTGTTAAGCAGTTGTCTTTGGTGTATGGCATTGTCTGTTAAGCAGTTGTCTTTGGTGTATGGCATTTCCTGTTAAGCAGTTGTCTTTGGTGTATGGCAGTGTCTGTTAAGCAGTTGTCTTTGGTGTATGGCAGTGTCTGTTAAGCAGTTGTCTTTGGTGTATGGCATTGCCTGTTAAGCAGTAATCTTTGTTGTATGGCAGTGTCTGTTAAGCAGTTGTCTTTGGTGTATGGCATTGTCTGTTAAGCAGTTGTCTTTGGTGTATGGCATTGTCTGTTAAGCAGTTGTCTTTGGTGTATGGCAGTGTCTGTTAAGCAGTTGTCTTTGGTGTATGGCATTGTCTGTTAAGCAGTAGTCTTTAGTGTATGGCATTGTCTGCTAAGCAGTTGTCTTTAGTTTATGGCGTTGTCTGTTAAGCAGTTGTCTTTAGTTTATGGCGTTGTCTGTTAAGCAGTTGTCTTTGGTGTATGGCATTGTCTGTTAAGCAGTGGTCTTTGGTGTATGGCATTGTCTGTTAAGCAGTTGTCTTTGGTGTATGGCATTGCCTGTTAAGCAGTTGTCTTTGGTGTATGGCATTGCCTGTTAAGCAGTTGTCTTTGGTGTATGGCATTGCCTGTTAAGCAGTTGTCTTTGGTGTATGGCATTGCCTGTTAAGCAGTTGTCTTTGGTGTATGGCATTGCCTGTTAAGCAGTTGTCTTTGGTGTATGGCATTGCCTGTTAAGCAGTTGTCTTTGGTGTATGGCATTGCCTGTTAAGCAGTTGTCTTTGGTGTATGGCAGTGTCTGTTAAGCAGTTGTCTTTTGTGTATGGCATTGCCTGTTAAGCAGTTGTCTTTGGTGTATGGCAGTGTCTGTTAAGCAGTTGTCTTTGGTGTATGGCAGTGTCTGTTAAGCAGTTGTCTTTGGTGTATGGCATTGCCTGTTAAGCAGTAATCTTTGGTGTATGGCAGTGTCTGTTAAGCAGTTGTCTTTGGTGTATGGCATTGTCTGTTAAGCAGTTGTCTTTTGTGTATGGCATTGCCTGTTAAGCAGTTGTCTTTGGTGTATGGCAGTGTCTGTTAAGCAGTTGTCTTTGGTGTATGGCAGTGTCTTTTAAGCAGTTGTCTTTGGTGTATGGCATTGCCTGTTAAGCAGTTGTCTTTGGTGTATGGCAGTGTCTGTTACGCAGTTGTCTTTGGTGTATGGCATTGTCTGTTAAGCAGTTGTCTTTGGTGTATGGCATTGTCTGTTAAGCAGTTGTCTTTGGTGTATGGCATTGTCTGTTAAGCAGTTGTCTTTGGTGTATGGCATTGCCTGTTAAGCAGTTGTCTTTAGTGTATAGCATTGTCTGTTAAGCAGTTGTCTTTGGTGTATGGCATTGTCTGTTAAGCAGTTGTCTTTGGTGTATGGCATTGTCTGTTAAGCAGTTGTCTTTGGTGTATGGCATTGCCTGTTAAGCAGTTTTCTTTGGTGTATGGCATTGCCTGTTAAGCAGTTGTCTTTGGTGTATGGCATTGTCTGTTAAGCAGTTGTCTTTGGTGTATGGCATTGTCTGTTAAGCAGTTGTCTTTGGTGTATGGCATTGTCTGTTAAGCAGTTGTCTTTGGTGTATGGCATTGCGTGTTAAGCAGTTGTCTTTGGTGTATGGCATTGCCTGTTAAGCAGTTGTCTTTGGTGTATGGCAGTGTCTGTTAAGCAGTTGTATTTGCTGCATGGCATTGTCTGTTAAGCAGTTGTCTTTTGTGTATGGCATTGCCTGTTAAGCAGTTGTCTATAGTGTATGGCATTGCCTGTTAAGCAGTTGTCTTTGGTGTATGGCAGTGTCTGTTAAGCAGTTGTCTTTGGTGTATGGCAGTGTCTGTTAAGCAGTTGTCTTTGGTGTATGGCATTGCCTGTTAAGCAGTAATCTTTGGTGTATGGCAGTGTTTGTTAAGCAGTTGTCTTTGGTGTATGGCATTGTCTGTTAAGCAGTTGTCTTTGGTGTATGGCAGTGTCTGTTAAGCAGTTGTCTTTGGTGTATGGCATTGTCTGTTAAGCAGTTATCTTTGGTGTATGGCATTGGCTATAAAGCAGTTGTCTTTGGTGTATGGCATTGCCTGTTAAGCAGTTGTCTTTGGTGTATGGCATTGTCTGCTAAGCAGTTGTCTTTAGTTTATGGCGTTGTCTGTTAAGCAGTTGTCTTTGGTGTATGGCATTGTCTGTTAATCAGTTGTCTTTGGTGTATGGCATTGTCTGTTAAGCAGTGGTCTTTGGTGTATGGCATTGTCTGTTAAGAAGTTGTCTTTGGTGTATGGCATTGTCTGTTAAGCAGTTGTCTTTGGTGTATGGCATTGTCTGCTAAGCAGTTGTCTTTAGTTTATGGCATTGCCTGTTTAGCAGTTGTCTTTGGTGTATGGCATTGTCTGTTAAGCAGTTGTCTTTGGTGTATGGCATTGTCTGTTAAGCAGTTGTCTTTGGTGTATGGCATTGCCTGTTAAGCAGTTGTCTTTGGTGTATGGCATTGCCTGTTAAGCAGTTGTCTTTGGTGTATGGCATTGCCTGTTAAGCAGTTGTCTTTGGTGTATGGCATTGTCTGTTAAGCAGTTGTCTTTGGTGTATGGCATTGTCTGTTAAGCAGTTGTCTTTGGTGTATGGCATTGCCTGTTAAGCAGTTGTCTTTGGTGTATGGCATTGTCTGTTAAGCAGTTGTCTTTGGTGTATGGCATTGTCTGTTAAGCAGTTGTCTTTGGTGTATGGCAGTGTCTGTTAAGCAGTTGTCTTTGGTGTATGGCATTGTCTGTTAAGCACTTGTCTTTGGTGTATGGCGTTGTCTGTTAAGCAGTTGTCTTTGGTGTATGGCACTGTCTGTTAAGCAGTTGTCTTTGGTGTATGGCATTGTCTGTTAAGCTGTTGTCTTTGGTGTATGGCATTGTCTGTTAAGCAGTTGTCTTTGGTGTATGGCATTGCCTATTAAGCAGTTGTCTTTGGTGTATGGCATTGCCTGTTAAGCAGTTGTCTTTAGTGTATGGCATTGTCTGCTAAGCAGTTGTCTTTAGTTTATGGCGTTGTCTGTTAAGCAGTTGTCTTTAGTTTATGGCGTTGTCTGTTAAGCAGTTGTCTTTGGTGTATAGCATTGTCTGTTAAGCAGTTGTCTTTGGTGTATGGCATTGTCTGTTAAGCAGTTGTCTTTGGTGTATGGCATTGTCTGTTAAGCAGTTGTCTTTGGTGTATGGCATTGCCTGTTAAGCAGTTGTCTTTGGTGTATGGCATTGCCTGTTAAGCAGTTGTCTTTGGTGTATGGCATTGCCTGTTAAGCAGTTGTCTTTGGTGTATGGCATTGTCTGTTAAGCAGTTGTCTTTGGTGTATGGCATTGTCTGTTAAGCAGTTGTCTTTGGTGTATGGCATTGCCTGTTAAGCAGTTGTCTTTGGTGTATGGCATTGCCTGTTAAGCAGTTGTCTTTGGTGTATGGCATTGCCTGTTAAGCAGTTGTCTTTGGTGTATGGCATTGCCTGTTAAGCAGTTGTCTTTGGTGTATGGCATTGCCTGTTAAGCAGTTGTCTTTGGTATATGGCATTGTCTGTTAAGCAGTTGTCTTTGGTATATGGCATTGTCTGTTAAGCAGTTGTCTTTTGTGTATGGCATTGCCTGTTAAGCAGTTGTCTATAGTGTATGGCATTGCCTGTTAAGCAGTTGTCTTTGGTGTATGGCAGTGTCTGTTAAGCAGTTGTCTTTGGTGTATGGCATTGTCTGTTAAGCAGTTGTCTTTGGTGTATGGCATTGCCTGTTAAGCAGTAATCTTTGGTGTATGGCAGTGTCTGTTAAGCAGTTGTCTTTGGTGTATGGCATTGTCTGTTAAGCAGTTGTCTTTGGTGTATGGCAGTGTCTGTTAAGCAGTTGTCTTTGGTGTATGGCATTGTCTGTTAAGCAGTTGTCTTTGGTGTATGGCATTGCCTATTAAGCAGTTGTCTTTGGTGTATGGCATTGCCTGTTAAGCAGTTGTCTTTGGTGTATGGCATTGTCTGCTAAGCAGTTGTCTTTAGTTTATGGCGTTGTCTGTTAAGCAGTTGTCTTTAGTTTATGGCGTTGTCTGTTAAGCAGTTGTCTTTGGTGTATAGCATTGTGTGTTAAGCAGTTGTCTTTGGTGTGTGGCATTGTCTGTTAAGCAGTTGTCTTTGGTGTATGGCATTGTCTGTTAAGCAGTGGTCTTTGGTGTATGGCATTGTCTGTTAAGCAGTTGTCTTTGGTGTATGGCATTGCCTGTTAAGCAGTTGTCTTTGGTGTATGGCATTGTCTGTTAAGCAGTTGTCTTTGGTGTATGGCATTGTCTGTTAAGCAGTTGTCTTTGGTGTATGGCATTGTCTGTTAAGCAGTTGTCTTTGGTGTATGGCATTGCCTGTTAAGCAGTTGTCTTTGGTGTATGGCATTGCCTGTTAAGCAGTTGTCTTTGGTGTATGGCATTGCCTGTTAAGCAGTTGTCTTTGGTGTAGGGCATTGTCTGTTAAGCAGTTGTCTTTGGTGTATGGCATTGCCTGTTAAGCAGTTGTCTTTGGTGTATGGCATTGCCTGTTAAGCAGTTGTCTTTGGTGTATGGCATTGCCTGTTAAGCAGTTGTCTTTGGTGTATGGCATTGCCTGTTAAGCAGTTGTCTTTGGTGTAGGGCATTGTCTGTTAAGCAGTTGTCTTTGGTGTAGGGCATTGTCTGTTAAGCAGTTGTCTTTGGTGTAGGGCATTGTCTGTTAAGCAGTTGTCTTTGGTGTATGGCATTGTCTGTTAAGCAGTTGTCTTTGGTGCATGGCATTGTCTGTTAAGCAGTTGTCTTTGGTGCATGGCTTTGTCTGTTAAGCAGTTGTCTTTGGTGTATGGCATTGTGTTAAGCAGTTGTCTTTGGTGTATGGCGTTGCCTGTTAAGCAGTTGTCTTTGGTGTATGGCGTTGCCTGTTAAGCAGTTGTCTTTGGTGTATGGCATTGTCTGTTAAGCAGTTGTCTTTGGTGTATGGCATTGTCTGTTAAGCAGTTGTCTTTGGTGCATGGCATTGCCTGTTAAGCAGTTGTCTTTGGTGTATGGCGTTGCCTGTTAAGCAGTTGTCTTTGGTGTATGGCGTTGCCTGTTAAGCAGTTGTCTTTGGTGTATGGCATTGTCTGTTAAGCAGTTGTCTTTGGTGTATGGCATTGACTGTTAAGCAGTTGTCTTTGGTGTATGGCATTGCCTGTTAAGCAGTTGTCTTTGGTGTATGGCATTGCCTGTTAAGCAGTTGTCTTTGGTGTATGGCATTGCCTGTTAAGCAGTTGTCTTTGGTATATGGCATTGTCTGTTAAGCAGTTGTCTTTAGTGTATGGCATTGTCTGCTAAGCAGTTGTCTTTAGTTTATGGCGTTGTCTGTTAAGCAGTTGTCTTTGGTGTATGGCATTGTCTGTTAAGCAGTTGTCTTTGGTGTATGGCATTGTCTGTTAAGCAGTTGTCTTTGGTGTATGGCAGTGTCTGTTAAGCAGTTGTCTTTGGTGTATGGCATTGTCTGTTAAGCAGTTGTCTTTAGTGTATGGCATTGTCTGCTAAGCAGTTGTCTTTAGTTTATGGCGTTGTCTGTTAAGCAGTTGTCTTTAGTTTATGGCGTTGTCTGTTAAGCAGTTGTCTTTGGTGTATGGCATTGTCTGTTAAGCAGTTGTCTTTGGTGTATGGCATTGTCTGTTAAGAAGTTGTCTTTGGTATATGGCATTGCCTGTTAAGCAGTTGTCTTTGGTGTATGGCATTGTCTGTTAAGCAGTTGTCTTTGGTGTATGGCATTGCCTGTTAAGCAGTTGTCTTTGGTGTATGGCATTGCCTGTTAAGCAGTTGTCTTTGGTGTATGGCATTGTCTGTTAAGCAGTTGTCTTTTGTGTATGGCATTGCCTGTTAAGCAGTTGTCTATAGTGTATGGCATTGCCTGTTAAGCAGTTGTCTTTGGTGTATGGCAGTGTCTGTTAAGCAGTTGTCTTTGGTGTATGGCAGTGTCTGTTAAGCAGTTGTCTTTGGTGTATGGCATTGCCTGTTAAGCAGTAATCTTTGGTGTATGGCAGTGTCTGTTAAGCAGTTGTCTTTGGTGTATGGCATTGTCTGTTAAGCAGTTGTCTTTGGTGTATGGCATTGTCTGTTAAGCAGTTGTCTTTGGTGTATGGCATTGTCTGTTAAGCAGTTGTCTTTGGTGTATGGCATTGCCTATTAAGCAGTTGTCTTTGGTGTATGGCATTGCCTGTTAAGGAGTTGTCTTTGGTGTATGGCATTGTCTGCTAAGCAGTTGTCTTTAGTTTATGGCGTTGTCTGTTAAGCAGTTGTCTTTGGTGTATAGCATTGTGTGTTAAGCAGTTGTCTTTGGTGTATGGCATTGTCTGTTAAGCAGTTGTCTTTGGTGTATGGCATTGCCTGTTAAGCAGTTGTCTTTGGTGTATGGCATTGCCTGTTAAGCAGTTGTCTTTGGTGTATGGCATTGTCTGTTAAGCAGTTGTCTTTGGTGTATGGCATTGTCTGTTAAGCAGTTGTCTTTGGTGTATGGCATTGCCTGTTAAGCAGTTGTCTTTGGTGTATGGCATTGCCTGTTAAGCAGTTGTCTTTGGTGTATGGCATTGCCTGTTAAGCAGTTGTCTTTGGTGTATGGCATTGTCTGTTAAGCAGTTGTCTTTGGTGTATGGCATTGTCTGTTAAGCAGTTGTCTTTGGTGTATGGAATTGCCTGTTAAGCAGTTGTCTTTGGTGTATGGCATTGTCTGTTAAGCAGTTGTCTTTGGTGTATGGCATTGTCTGTTAAGCAGTTGTCTTTGGTGTATGGCATTGTCTGTTAAGCAGTTGTCTTTGGTGCATGGCTTTGTCTGTTAAGCAGTTGTCTTTGGTGTATGGCATTGTCTGTTAAGCAGTTGTCTTTGGTGTATGGCATTGTCTGTTAAGCAGTTGTCTTTGGTGCATGGCATTGTCTGTTAAGCAGTTGTCTTTTGTGTATGGCATTGTCTGTTAAGCAGTTGTCTTTGGTGTATGGCATTGCCTGTTAAGCAGTTGTCTTTGGTGTATGGCATTGCCTGTTAAGCAGTTGTCTTTGGTGTATGGCATTGTCTGTTAAGCAGTTGTCTTTGGTGTATGGCATTGCCTGTTAAGCAGTTGTCTTTGGTGTATGGCATTGTCTGTTAAGCAGTTGTCTTTGGTGCATGGCATTGTCTGTTAAGCAGTTGTCTTTTGTGTATGGCATTGTCTGTTAAGCAGTTGTCTTTGGTGTATGGCATTGCCTGTTAAGCAGTTGTCTTTGGTGTATGGCATTGTTTGTTAAGCAGTTGTCTTTGGTGTATGGCAATGTCTCTTAAGCAGTTGTCTTTGGTGTATGGCGTTGCCTGTTAAGCAGTTGTCTTTGGTGTATGGCGTTGCCTGTTAAGCAGTTGTCTTTGGTGTATGGCATTGTCTGTTAAGCAGTTGTCTTTGGTGTATGGCATTTCCTGTTAAGCAGTTGTCTTTGGTGTATGGCAGTGTCTGTTAAGCAGTTGTCTTTGGTGTATGGCAGTGTCTGTTAAGCAGTTGTCTTTGGTGTATGGCATTGCCTGTTAAGCAGTTGTCTTTGGTGTATGGCAGTGTCTGTTAAGCAGTTGTCTTTGGTGTATGGCATTGTCTGTTAAGCAGTTGTCTTTAGTGTATGGCATTGTCTGCTAAGCAGTTGTCTTTAGTTTATGGCGTTGTCTGTTAAGCAGTTGTCTTTGGTGTATGGCATTGTCTGTTAAGCAGTTGTCTTTGGTGTATGGCATTGTCTGTTAAGCAGTTGTCTTTGGTGTATGGCAGTGTCTGTTAAGCAGTTGTCTTTGGTGTATGGCATTGTCTGTTAAGCAGTTGTCTTTAGTGTATGGCATTGTCTGCTAAGCAGTTGTCTTTAGTTTATGGCGTTGTCTGTTAAGCAGTTGTCTTTAGTTTATGGCGTTGTCTGTTAAGCAGTTGTCTTTGGTGTATGGCATTGTCTGTTAAGCAGTTGTCTTTGGTGTATGGCATTGTCTGTTAAGCAGTTGTCTTTGGTGTATGGCATTGCCTGTTAAGCAGTTGTCTTTGGTGTATGGCATTGCCTGTTAAGCAGTTGTCTTTGGTGTATGGCATTGCCTGTTAAGCAGTTGTCTTTGGTGTATGGCATTGCCTGTTAAGCAGTTGTCTTTGGTGTATGGCATTGCCTGTTAAGCAGTTGTCTTTGGTGTATGGCAGTGTCTGTTAAGCAGTTGTATTTGCTGCATGGCATTGTCTGTTAAGCAGTTGTCTTTTGTGTATGGCATTGCCTGTTAAGCAGTTGTCTATAGTGTATGGCATTGCCTGTTAAGCAGTTGTCTTTGGTGTATGGCAGTGTCTGTTAAGCAGTTGTCTTTGGTGTATGGCAGTGTCTGTTAAGCAGTTGTCTTTGGTGTATGGCATTGCCTGTTAAGCAGTAATCTTTGGTGTATGGCAGTGTTTGTTAAGCAGTTGTCTTTGGTGTATGGCATTGTCTGTTAAGCAGTTGTCTTTGGTGTATGGCAGTGTCTGTTAAGCAGTTGTCTTTGGTGTATGGCATTGTCTGTTAAGCAGTTATCTTTGGTGTATGGCATTGGCTATAAAGCAGTTGTCTTTGGTGTATGGCATTGCCTGTTAAGCAGTTGTCTTTGGTGTATGGCATTGTCTGCTAAGCAGTTGTCTTTAGTTTATGGCGTTGTCTGTTAAGCAGTTGTCTTTGGTGTATGGCATTGTCTGTTAATCAGTTGTCTTTGGTGTATGGCATTGTCTGTTAAGCAGTGGTCTTTGGTGTATGGCATTGTCTGTTAAGAAGTTGTCTTTGGTGTATGGCATTGTCTGTTAAGCAGTTGTCTTTGGTGTATGGCATTGTCTGCTAAGCAGTTGTCTTTAGTTTATGGCATTGCCTGTTTAGCAGTTGTCTTTGGTGTATGGCATTGTCTGTTAAGCAGTTGTCTTTGGTGTATGGCATTGTCTGTTAAGCAGTTGTCTTTGGTGTATGGCATTGCCTGTTAAGCAGTTGTCTTTGGTGTATGGCATTGCCTGTTAAGCAGTTGTCTTTGGTGTATGGCATTGCCTGTTAAGCAGTTGTCTTTGGTGTATGGCATTGTCTGTTAAGCAGTTGTCTTTGGTGTATGGCATTGTCTGTTAAGCAGTTGTCTTTGGTGTATGGCATTGCCTGTTAAGCAGTTGTCTTTGGTGTATGGCATTGTCTGTTAAGCAGTTGTCTTTGGTGTATGGCATTGTCTGTTAAGCAGTTGTCTTTGGTGTATGGCAGTGTCTGTTAAGCAGTTGTCTTTGGTGTATGGCATTGTCTGTTAAGCACTTGTCTTTGGTGTATGGCGTTGTCTGTTAAGCAGTTGTCTTTGGTGTATGGCACTGTCTGTTAAGCAGTTGTCTTTGGTGTATGGCATTGTCTGTTAAGCTGTTGTCTTTGGTGTATGGCATTGTCTGTTAAGCAGTTGTCTTTGGTGTATGGCATTGCCTATTAAGCAGTTGTCTTTGGTGTATGGCATTGCCTGTTAAGCAGTTGTCTTTAGTGTATGGCATTGTCTGCTAAGCAGTTGTCTTTAGTTTATGGCGTTGTCTGTTAAGCAGTTGTCTTTAGTTTATGGCGTTGTCTGTTAAGCAGTTGTCTTTGGTGTATAGCATTGTCTGTTAAGCAGTTGTCTTTGGTGTATGGCATTGTCTGTTAAGCAGTTGTCTTTGGTGTATGGCATTGTCTGTTAAGCAGTTGTCTTTGGTGTATGGCATTGCCTGTTAAGCAGTTGTCTTTGGTGTATGGCATTGCCTGTTAAGCAGTTGTCTTTGGTGTATGGCATTGCCTGTTAAGCAGTTGTCTTTGGTGTATGGCATTGTCTGTTAAGCAGTTGTCTTTGGTGTATGGCATTGTCTGTTAAGCAGTTGTCTTTGGTGTATGGCATTGCCTGTTAAGCAGTTGTCTTTGGTGTATGGCATTGCCTGTTAAGCAGTTGTCTTTGGTGTATGGCATTGCCTGTTAAGCAGTTGTCTTTGGTGTATGGCATTGCCTGTTAAGCAGTTGTCTTTGGTGTATGGCATTGCCTGTTAAGCAGTTGTCTTTGGTATATGGCATTGTCTGTTAAGCAGTTGTCTTTGGTATATGGCATTGTCTGTTAAGCAGTTGTCTTTTGTGTATGGCATTGCCTGTTAAGCAGTTGTCTATAGTGTATGGCATTGCCTGTTAAGCAGTTGTCTTTGGTGTTTGGCAGTGTCTGTTAAGCAGTTGTCTTTGGTGTATGGCAGTGTCTGTTAAGCAGTTGTCTTTGGTGTATGGCATTGCCTGTTAAGCAGTAATCTTTGGTGTATGGCAGTGTCTGTTAAGCAGTTGTCTTTGGTGTATGGCATTGTCTGTTAAGCAGTTGTCTTTGGTGTATGGCATTGTCTGTTAAGCAGTTGTCTTTGGTGTATGGCATTGTCTGTTAAGCAGTTGTCTTTGGTGTATGGCATTGCCTGTTAAGCAGTTGTCTTTGGTGTATGGCATTGCCTGTTAAGCAGTTGTCTTTGGTGTATGGCATTGCCTGTTAAGCAGTTGTCTTTGGTGTAGGGCATTGTCTGTTAAGCAGTTGTCTTTGGTGTATGGCATTGCCTGTTAAGCAGTTGTCTTTGGTGTATGGCATTGCCTGTTAAGCAGTTGTCTTTGGTGTATGGCATTGCCTGTTAAGCAGTTGTCTTTGGTGTATGGCATTGCCTGTTAAGCAGTTGTCTTTGGTGTAGGGCATTGTCTGTTAAGCAGTTGTCTTTGGTGTAGGGCATTGTCTGTTAAGCAGTTGTCTTTGGTGTAGGGCATTGTCTGTTAAGCAGTTGTCTTTGGTGTATGGCATTGTCTGTTAAGCAGTTGTCTTTGGTGCATGGCATTGTCTGTTAAGCAGTTGTCTTTGGTGCATGGCTTTGTCTGTTAAGCAGTTGTCTTTGGTGTATGGCATTGTGTTAAGCAGTTGTCTTTGGTGTATGGCGTTGCCTGTTAAGCAGTTGTCTTTGGTGTATGGCGTTGCCTGTTAAGCAGTTGTCTTTGGTGTATGGCATTGTCTGTTAAGCAGTTGTCTTTGGTGTATGGCATTGTCTGTTAAGCAGTTGTCTTTGGTGCATGGCATTGCCTGTTAAGCAGTTGTCTTTGGTGTATGGCGTTGCCTGTTAAGCAGTTGTCTTTGGTGTATGGCGTTGCCTGTTAAGCAGTTGTCTTTGGTGTATGGCATTGTCTGTTAAGCAGTTGTCTTTGGTGTATGGCATTGACTGTTAAGCAGTTGTCTTTGGTGTATGGCATTGCCTGTTAAGCAGTTGTCTTTGGTGTATGGCATTGCCTGTTAAGCAGTTGTCTTTGGTGTATGGCATTGCCTGTTAAGCAGTTGTCTTTGGTATATGGCATTGTCTGTTAAGCAGTTGTCTTTAGTGTATGGCATTGTCTGCTAAGCAGTTGTCTTTAGTTTATGGCGTTGTCTGTTAAGCAGTTGTCTTTGGTGTATGGCATTGTCTGTTAAGCAGTTGTCTTTGGTGTATGGCATTGTCTGTTAAGCAGTTGTCTTTGGTGTATGGCAGTGTCTGTTAAGCAGTTGTCTTTGGTGTATGGCATTGTCTGTTAAGCAGTTGTCTTTAGTGTATGGCATTGTCTGCTAAGCAGTTGTCTTTAGTTTATGGCATTGTCTGTTAAGCAGTTGTCTTTAGTTTATGGCGTTGTCTGTTAAGCAGTTGTCTTTGGTGTATGGCATTGTCTGTTAAGCAGTTGTCTTTGGTGTATGGCATTGTCTGTTAAGAAGTTGTCTTTGGTATATGGCATTGCCTGTTAAGCAGTTGTCTTTGGTGTATGGCATTGTCTGTTAAGCAGTTGTCTTTGGTGTATGGCATTGCCTGTTAAGCAGTTGTCTTTGGTGTATGGCATTGCCTGTTAAGCAGTTGTCTTTGGTGTATGGCATTGTCTGTTAAGCAGTTGTCTTTTGTGTATGGCATTGCCTGTTAAGCAGTTGTCTATAGTGTATGGCATTGCCTGTTAAGCAGTTGTCTTTGGTGTATGGCAGTGTCTGTTAAGCAGTTGTCTTTGGTGTATGGCAGTGTCTGTTAAGCAGTTGTCTTTGGTGTATGGCATTGCCTGTTAAGCAGTAATCTTTGGTGTATGGCAGTGTCTGTTAAGCAGTTGTCTTTGGTGTATGGCATTGTCTGTTAAGCAGTTGTCTTTGGTGTATGGCATTGTCTGTTAAGCAGTTGTCTTTGGTGTATGGCATTGTCTGTTAAGCAGTTGTCTTTGGTGTATGGCATTGCCTATTAAGCAGTTGTCTTTGGTGTATGGCATTGCCTGTTAAGGAGTTGTCTTTGGTGTATGGCATTGTCTGCTAAGCAGTTGTCTTTAGTTTATGGCGTTGTCTGTTAAGCAGTTGTCTTTGGTGTATAGCATTGTGTGTTAAGCAGTTGTCTTTGGTGTATGGCATTGTCTGTTAAGCAGTTGTCTTTGGTGTATGGCATTGCCTGTTAAGCAGTTGTCTTTGGTGTATGGCATTGCCTGTTAAGCAGTTGTCTTTGGTGTATGGCATTGTCTGTTAAGCAGTTGTCTTTGGTGTATGGCATTGTCTGTTAAGCAGTTGTCTTTGGTGTATGGCATTGCCTGTTAAGCAGTTGTCTTTGGTGTATGGCATTGCCTGTTAAGCAGTTGTCTTTGGTGTATGGCATTGCCTGTTAAGCAGTTGTCTTTGGTGTATGGCATTGTCTGTTAAGCAGTTGTCTTTGGTGTATGGCATTGTCTGTTAAGCAGTTGTCTTTGGTGTATGGAATTGCCTGTTAAGCAGTTGTCTTTGGTGTATGGCATTGTCTGTTAAGCAGTTGTCTTTGGTGTATGGCATTGTCTGTTAAGCAGTTGTCTTTGGTGTATGGCATTGTCTGTTAAGCAGTTGTCTTTGGTGCATGGCTTTGTCTGTTAAGCAGTTGTCTTTGGTGTATGGCATTGTCTGTTAAGCAGTTGTCTTTGGTGTATGGCATTGTCTGTTAAGCAGTTGTCTTTGGTGCATGGCATTGTCTGTTAAGCAGTTGTCTTTTGTGTATGGCATTGTCTGTTAAGCAGTTGTCTTTGGTGTATGGCATTGCCTGTTAAGCAGTTGTCTTTGGTGTATGGCATTGCCTGTTAAGCAGTTGTCTTTGGTGTATGGCATTGTCTGTTAAGCAGTTGTCTTTGGTGTATGGCATTGCCTGTTAAGCAGTTGTCTTTGGTGTATGGCATTGTCTGTTAAGCAGTTGTCTTTGGTGCATGGCATTGTCTGTTAAGCAGTTGTCTTTTGTGTATGGCATTGTCTGTTAAGCAGTTGTCTTTGGTGTATGGCATTGCCTGTTAAGCAGTTGTCTTTGGTGTATGGCATTGTTTGTTAAGCAGTTGTCTTTGGTGTATGGCAATGTCTCTTAAGCAGTTGTCTTTGGTGTATGGCGTTGCCTGTTAAGCAGTTGTCTTTGGTGTATGGCGTTGCCTGTTAAGCAGTTGTCTTTGGTGTATGGCATTGTCTGTTAAGCAGTTGTCTTTGGTGTATGGCATTTCCTGTTAAGCAGTTGTCTTTGGTGTATGGCAGTGTCTGTTAAGCAGTTGTCTTTGGTGTATGGCAGTGTCTGTTAAGCAGTTGTCTTTGGTGTATGGCATTGCCTGTTAAGCAGTTGTCTTTGGTGTATGGCAGTGTCTGTTAAGCAGTTGTCTTTGGTGTATGGCATTGTCTGTTAAGCAGTTGTCTTTAGTGTATGGCATTGTCTGCTAAGCAGTTGTCTTTAGTTTATGGCGTTGTCTGTTAAGCAGTTGTCTTTGGTGTATGGCATTGTCTGTTAAGCAGTTGTCTTTGGTGTATGGCATTGTCTGTTAAGCAGTTGTCTTTGGTGTATGGCAGTGTCTGTTAAGCAGTTGTCTTTGGTGTATGGCATTGTCTGTTAAGCAGTTGTCTTTAGTGTATGGCATTGTCTGCTAAGCAGTTGTCTTTAGTTTATGGCGTTGTCTGTTAAGCAGTTGTCTTTAGTTTATGGCGTTGTCTGTTAAGCAGTTGTCTTTGGTGTATGGCATTGTCTGTTAAGCAGTTGTCTTTGGTGTATGGCATTGTCTGTTAAGCAGTTGTCTTTGGTGTATGGCATTGCCTGTTAAGCAGTTGTCTTTGGTGTATGGCATTGCCTGTTAAGCAGTTGTCTTTGGTGTATGGCATTGCCTGTTAAGCAGTTGTCTTTGGTGTATGGCATTGCCTGTTAAGCAGTTGTCTTTGGTGTATGGCATTGCCTGTTAAGCAGTTGTCTTTGGTGTATGGCATTGCCTGTTAAGCAGTTGTCTTTGGTGTATGGCATTGCCTGTTAAGCAGTTGTCTTTGGTGTATGGCAGTGTCTGTTAAGCAGTTGTATTTGCTGCATGGCATTGTCTGTTAAGCAGTTGTCTTTTGTGTATGGCATTGCCTGTTAAGCAGTTGTCTATAGTGTATGGCATTGCCTGTTAAGCAGTTGTCTTTGGTGTATGGCAGTGTCTGTTAAGCAGTTGTCTTTGGTGTATGGCAGTGTCTGTTAAGCAGTTGTCTTTGGTGTATGACATTGCCTGTTAAGCAGTAATCTTTGGTGTATGGCAGTGTCTGTTAAGCAGTTGTCTTTGGTGTATGGCATTGTCTGTTAAGCAGTTGTCTTTGGTGTATGGCAGTGTCTGTTAAGCAGTTGTCTTTGGTGTATGGCATTGTCTGTTAAGCAGTTGTCTTTGGTGTATGGCATTGCCTATTAAGCAGTTGTCTTTGGTGTATGGCATTGCCTGTTAAGCAGTTGTCTTTGGTGTATGGCATTGTCTGCTAAGCAGTTGTCTTTAGTTTATGGCGTTGTCTGTTAAGCAGTTGTCTTTAGTTTATGGCGTTGTCTGTTAAGCAGTTGTCTTTGGTGTATAGCATTGTGTGTTAAGCAGTTGTCTTTAGTTTATGGCGTTGTCTGTTAAGCAGTTGTCTTTGGTGTATAGCATTGTGTGTTAAGCAGTTGTCTTTGGTGTATGGCATTGTCTGTTAAGCAGTTGTCTTTGGTGTATGGCATTGCCTGTTAAGCAGTTGTCTTTGGTGTATGGCATTGCCTGTTAAGCAGTTGTCTTTGGTGTATGGCATTGTCTGTTAAGCAGTTGTCTTTGGTGTATGGCATTGTCTGTTAAGCAGTTGTCTTTGGTGTATGGCATTGCCTGTTAAGCAGTTGTCTTTGGTGTATGGCATTGCCTGTTAAGCAGTTGTCTTTGGTGTATGGCATTGCCTGTTAAGCAGTTGTCTTTGGTGTATGGCATTGTCTGCTAAGCAGTTGTCTTTAGTTTATGGCGTTGTCTGTTAAGCAGTTGTCTTTGGTGTATAGCATTGTGTGTTAAGCAGTTGTCTTTGGTGTATGGCATTGTCTGTTAAGCAGTTGTCTTTGGTGTATGGCATTGCCTGTTAAGCAGTTGTCTTTGGTGTATGGCATTGCCTGTTAAGCAGTTGTCTTTGGTGTATGGCATTGTCTGTTAAGCAGTTGTCTTTGGTGTATGGCATTGTCTGTTAAGCAGTTGTCTTTGGTGTATGGCATTGCCTGTTAAGCAGTTGTCTTTGGTGTATGGCATTGCCTGTTAAGCAGTTGTCTTTGGTGTATGGCATTGCCTGTTAAGCAGTTGTCTTTGGTGTATGGCATTGTCTGTTAAGCAGTTGTCTTTGGTGTATGGCATTGTCTGTTAAGCAGTTGTCTTTGGTGTATGGCATTGCCTGTTAAGCAGTTGTCTTTGGTGTATGGCATTGTCTGTTAAGCAGTTGTCTTTGGTGTATGGCATTGTCTGTTAAGCAGTTGTCTTTGGTGTATGGCATTGTCTGTTAAGCAGTTGTCTTTGGTGCATGGCTTTGTCTGTTAAGCAGTTGTCTTTGGTGTATGGCATTGTCTGTTAAGCAGTTGTCTTTGGTGTATGGCATTGTCTGTTAAGCAGTTGTCTTTGGTGTATGGCTTTGCCTGTTAAGCAGTTGTCTTTGGTGTATGGCATTGTCTGTTAAGCAGTTGTCTTTTGTGTATGGCATTGTCTGTTAAGCAGTTGTCTTTGGTGTATGGCATTGCCTGTTAAGCAGTTGTCTTTGGTGTATGGCATTGCCTGTTAAGCAGTTGTCTTTGGTGTATGGCATTGTCTGTTAAGCAGTTGTCTTTGGTGTATGGCATTGCCTGTTAAGCAGTTGTCTTTGGTGTATGGCATTGTCTGTTAAGCAGTTGTCTTTGGTGCATGGCATTGTCTGTTAAGCAGTTGTCTTTTGTGTATGGCATTGTCTGTTAAGCAGTTGTCTTTGGTGTATGGCATTGCCTGTTAAACAGTTGTCTTTGGTGTATGGCATTGTTTGTTAAGCAGTTGTCTTTGGTGTATGGCAATGTCTCTTAAGCAGTTGTCTTTGGTGTATGGCGCTGCCTGTTAAGCAGTTGTCTTTGGTGTATGGCGTTGCCTGTTAAGCAGTTGTCTTTGGTGTATGGCATTGTCTGTTAAGCAGTTGTCTTTGGTGTATGGCATTGACTGTTAAGCAGTTGTCTTTGGTGTATGGCATTGCCTGTTAAGCAGTTGTCTTTGGTGTATGGCATTGCCTGTTAAGCAGTTGTGTTTGGTGTATGGCATTGCCTGTTAAGCAGTTGTCTTTGGTATATGGCATTGTCTGTTAAGCAGTTGTCTTTGGTGTATGACATTGCCTGTTAAGCAGTTGTCTTTGGTGTATGGCTGTGTCTGTTAAGCAGTTGTCTTTGGTGTATGGCATTGTCTGTTAAGCAGTTGTCTTTGGTGTATGGCATTGCCTGTTAAGCAGTTGTCCTTGGTGTATGGCAGTGTCTGTTAAGCAGTTGTCTTTGGTGTATGGCATTGTCTGTTAAGCAGTTGTCTTTGGTGTATGGCATTGCCTGTTAAGCAGTTGTCCTTGGTGTATGGCATTGCCTGTTAAGCAGTTGTGCTTGGTGTATGGCAGTGTCTGTTAAGCAGTTGTCTTTGGTGTATGGCATTGCCTGTTAAGCAGTTGTCCTTGGTGTATGGCAGTGTCTGTTAAGCAGTTGTCTTTGGTGTATGGCATTGTCTGTTAAGCAGTTGTCTTTGGTGTATGGCATTGTCTGTTAAGCAGTTGTCTTTGGTGTATGGCTGTGTCTGTTAAGCAGTTGTCTTTGGTGTATGGCATTGTCTGTTAAGCAGTTGTCTTTGGTGTATGGCTTTGCCTGTTAAGCAGTTGTCCTTGGTGTATGGCAGTGTCTGTTAAGCAGTTGTCTTTGGTGTATGGCATTGTCTGTTAAGCAGTTGTCTTTGTTGCATGGCGTTACGTGTTAAGCAGTTGTCTTTGGTGTATGGCGTTGCCTGTTAAGCAGTTGTCTTTGGTGTATGGCAGTGTCTGTTAAGCAGTTGTCTTTGGTGTATGGCATTGTCTCTTAAGCAGTTGTCTTTGGTGTATGGCATTGCCTGTTAAGCAGTTGTCTTTGGTGTATGGCATTGCCTGTTAAGCAGTTGTCTTTAGTGTATGGCATTGTCTCTTAAGCAGTTGTCTTTGGTATATGGCATTGCATGTTAAGCAGTTGTCTTTAGTGTATGGCATTGTCTCTTAAGCAGTTGTCTTTGGTATATGGCGTTGCCTGTTAAGCAGTTGTCTTTGGTGTATAGCAGTGTCTGTTAAGCAGTTGTCTTTGGTGTATGACATTACCTGTTAAGCAGTTGTCTTTGGTATATGGCATTGCATGTTAGGCAGTTGTCTTTGGTGTATGGCATTGTCTGTTAAGAAGTTGTCTTTGGTATATGGCATTGCCTGTTAAGCAGTTGTCTTTGGTGTATGGCATTGTCTGTTAAGCAGTTGTCTTTGGTGTATGGCAGTGTCTGTTAAGCAGTTGTCTTTGGTGTATGGCATTGTCTCTTAAGCAGTTGTCTTTGGTATATGGCATTGCCTGTTAAGCAGTTGTCTTTGGTGTATGGCATTGTCTGCTAAGCAGTTGTCTTTGGTGTATGGCATTGTCTGTTAAGCAGTTATCTTTGGTGTATGGCATTGCCTGTTAAGCAGTTGTCTTTGGTGTATGGCATTGCCTGTTAAGCAGTTGTCTTTGGTGTATGGCATTGTCTGTTAAGCAGTTGTCTTTGGTGTATGGCATTGCATGTTAAGCAGTTGTCTATAGTGTATGGCATTTCCTGTTAAGCAGTTGTCTTTGGTGTATGGCAGTGTCTGTTACGCAGTTGTCTTTGGTGTATGGCAGTGTCTGTTAAGCAGTTGTCTTTGGTGTATGGCATTGCCTGTTAAGCAGTAATCTTTGGTGTATGGCAGTGTCTGTTAAGCAGTTGTCTTTGGTGTATGGCATTGTCTGTTAAGCAGTTGTCTTTGGTGTATGGCAGTGTCTGTTAAGCAGTTGTCTTTGGTGTATGGCATTGTCTGTTAAGCAGTTGTCTTTGGTGTATGGCATTGCCTATTAAGCAGTTGTCTTTGGTGTATGGCATTGCCTGTTAAGCAGTTGTCTTTGGTGTATGGCATTGTCTGCTAAGCAGTTGTCTTTAGTTTATGGCGTTGTCTGTTAAGCAGTTGTCTTTAGTTTATGGCGTTGTCTGTTAAGCAGTTGTCTTTGGTGTATGGCATTGTCTGTTAAGCAGTTGTCTTTGGTGTATGGCATTGTCTGTTAAGCAGTGGTCTTTGGTGTATGGCATTGTCTGTTAAGCAGTTGTCTTTGGTGTATGGCATTGTCTGTTAAGCAGTTGTCTTTGGTGTATGGCATTGTCTGTTAAGCAGTTGTCTTTGGTGTATGGCATTGTCTGTTAAGCAGTTGTCTTTGGTGTATGGCATTGCCTGTTAAGCAGTTGTCTTTAGTGTATAGCATTGTCTGTTAAGCAGTTGTCTTTGGTGTATGGCATTGTCTGTTAAGCAGTTGTCTTTGGTGTATGGCATTGTCTGTTAAGCAGTTGTCTTTGGTGTATGGCATTGCCTGTTAAGCAGTTTTCTTTGGTGTATGGCATTGCCTGTTAAGCAGTTGTCTTTGGTGTATGGCATTGTCTGTTAAGCAGTTGTCTTTGGTGTATGGCATTGTCTGTTAAGCAGTTGTCTTTGGTGTATAGCATTGTCTGTTAAGCAGTTGTCTTTGGTGTATGGCATTGTCTGTTAAGCAGTTGTCTTTGGTGTATGGCATTGTCTGTTAAGCAGTTGTCTTTGGTGTATGGCATTGCCTGTTAAGCAGTTGTCTTTGGTGTATGGCATTGCCTGTTAAGCAGTTGTCTTTGGTGTATGGCATTGCCTGTTAAGCAGTTGTCTTTGGTGTATGGCATTGTCTGTTAAGCAGTTGTCTTTGGTGTATGGCATTGTCTGTTAAGCAGTTGTCTTTGGTGTATGGCATTGCCTGTTAAGCAGTTGTCTTTGGTGTATGGCATTGCCTGTTAAGCAGTTGTCTTTGGTGTATGGCATTGCCTGTTAAGCAGTTGTCTTTGGTGTATGGCATTGCCTGTTAAGCAGTTGTCTTTGGTGTATGGCATTGCCTGTTAAGCAGTTGTCTTTGGTATATGGCATTGTCTGTTAAGCAGTTGTCTTTGGTATATGGCATTGTCTGTTAAGCAGTTGTCTTTTGTGTATGGCATTGCCTGTTAAGCAGTTGTCTATAGTGTATGGCATTGCCTGTTAAGCAGTTGTCTTTGGTGTATGGCAGTGTCTGTTAAGCAGTTGTCTTTGGTGTATGGCAGTGTCTGTTAAGCAGTTGTCTTTGGTGTATGGCATTGCCTGTTAAGCAGTAATCTTTGGTGTATGGCAGTGTCTGTTAAGCAGTTGTCTTTGGTGTATGGCATTGTCTGTTAAGCAGTTGTCTTTGGTGTATGGCAGTGTCTGTTAAGCAGTTGTCTTTGGTGTATGGCATTGTCTGTTAAGCAGTTGTCTTTGGTGTATGGCATTGCCTATTAAGCAGTTGTCTTTGGTGTATGGCATTGCCTGTTAAGCAGTTGTCTTTGGTGTATGGCATTGTCTGCTAAGCAGTTGTCTTTAGTTTATGGCGTTGTCTGTTAAGCAGTTGTCTTTAGTTTATGGCGTTGTCTGTTAAGCAGTTGTCTTTGGTGTATAGCATTGTGTGTTAAGCAGTTGTCTTTGGTGTGTGGCATTGTCTGTTAAGCAGTTGTCTTTGGTGTATGGCATTGTCTGTTAAGCAGTGGTCTTTGGTGTATGGCATTGTCTGTTAAGCAGTTGTCTTTGGTGTATGGCATTGCCTGTTAAGCAGTTGTCTTTGGTGTATGGCATTGTCTGTTAAGCAGTTGTCTTTGGTGTATGGCATTGTCTGTTAAGCAGTTGTCTTTGGTGTATGGCATTGTCTGTTAAGCAGTTGTCTTTGGTGTATGGCATTGCCTGTTAAGCAGTTGTCTTTGGTGTATGGCATTGCCTGTTAAGCAGTTGTCTTTGGTGTATGGCATTGCCTGTTAAGCAGTTGTCTTTGGTGTAGGGCATTGTCTGTTAAGCAGTTGTCTTTGGTGTATGGCATTGCCTGTTAAGCAGTTGTCTTTGGTGTATGGCATTGCCTGTTAAGCAGTTGTCTTTGGTGTATGGCATTGCCTGTTAAGCAGTTGTCTTTGGTGTATGGCATTGCCTGTTAAGCAGTTGTCTTTGGTGTAGGGCATTGTCTGTTAAGCAGTTGTCTTTGGTGTAGGGCATTGTCTGTTAAGCAGTTGTCTTTGGTGTATGGCATTGTCTGTTAAGCAGTTGTCTTTGGTGTATGGCATTGTCTGTTAAGCAGTTGTCTTTGGTGCATGGCATTGTCTGTTAAGCAGTTGTCTTTGGTGCATGGCTTTGTCTGTTAAGCAGTTGTATTTGGTGTATGGCATTGTCTTAAGCAGTTGTCTTTGGTGTATGGCGTTGCCTGTTAAGCAGTTGTCTTTGGTGTATGGCGTTGCCTGTTAAGCAGTTGTCTTTGGTGTATGGCATTGTCTGTTAAGCAGTTGTCTTTGGTGTATGGCATTGTCTGTTAAGCAGTTGTCTTTGGTGCATGGCATTGCCTGTTAAGCAGTTGTCTTTGGTGTATGGCGTTGCCTGTTAAGCAGTTGTCTTTGGTGTATGGCGTTGCCTGTTAAGCAGTTGTCTTTGGTGTATGGCATTGTCTGTTAAGCAGTTGTCTTTGGTGTATGGCATTGACTGTTAAGCAGTTGTCTTTGGTGTATGGCATTGCCTGTTAAGCAGTTGTCTTTGGTGTATGGCATTGCCTGATAAGCAGTTGTCTTTGGTGTATGGCATTGCCTGTTAAGCAGTTGTCTTTGGTATATGGCATTGTCTGTTAAGCAGTTGTCTTTGGTGTATGACATTGCCTGTTAAGCAGTTGTCTTTGGTGTATGGCTGTGTCTGTTAAGCAGTTGTCTTTGGTGTATGGCATTGTCTGTTAAGCAGTTGTCTTTGGTGTATGGCATTGCCTGTTAAGCAGTTGTCCTTGGTGTATGGCAGTGTCTGTTAAGCAGTTGTCTTTGGTGTATGGCATTGTCTGTTAAGCAGTTGTCTTTGGTGTATGGCATTGCCTGTTAAGCAGTTGTCCTTGGTGTATGGCATTGCCTGTTAAGCAGTTGTCCTTGGTGTATGGCAGTGTCTGTTAAGCAGTTGTCTTTGGTGTATGGCATTGCCTGTTAAGCAGTTGTCCTTGGTGTATGGCAGTGTCTGTTAAGCAGTTGTCTTTGGTGTATGGCATTGTCTGTTAAGCAGTTGTCTTTGGTGTATGGCATTGTCTGTTAAGCAGTTGTCTTTGGTGTATGGCTGTGTCTGTTAAGCAGTTGTCTTTGGTGTATGGCATTGTCTGTTAAGCAGTTGTCTTTGGTGTATGGCATTGCCTGTTAAGCAGTTGTCCTTGGTGTATGGCAGTGTCTGTTAAGCAGTTGTCTTTGGTGTATGGCATTGTCTGTTAAGCAGTTGTCTTTGGTGTATGGCATTGCCTGTTAAGCAGTTGTCTTTGGTGTATGGCAGTGTCTGTTAAGCAGTTGTCTTTGGTGTATGACAGTGTCTGTTAAGCAGTTGTCTTTAGTTTATGGCGTTGTCTCTTAAGCAGTTGTCTTTGGTGTATGGCATTGCCTGTTAAGCAGTTGTCTTTGGTGTATGGCATTGCCTGTTAAGCAGTTGTCTTTAGTGTATGGCATTGTCTCTTAAGCAGTTGTCTTTGGTATATGGCATTGCATGTTAAGCAGTTGTCTTTAGTGTATGGCATTGTCTCTTAAGCAGTTGTCTTTGGTATATGGCGTTGCCTGTTAAGCAGTTGTCTTTGGTGTATAGCAGTGTCTGTTAAGCAGTTGTCTTTGGTGTATGACATTACCTGTTAAGCAGTTGTCTTTGGTATATGGCATTGCATGTTAAGCAGTTGTCTTTGGTGTATGGCATTGTCTGTTAAGAAGTTGTCTTTGGTATATGGCATTGCCTGTTAAGCAGTTGTCTTTGGTGTATGGCAGTGTCTGTTAAGAAGTTGTCTTTGGTGTATGGCATTGCCTGTTAAGCAATTGTCTTTGGTGTATGGCATTGCCTGTTAAGCAGTTGTCTTTGGTGTATGGCAGTGTCTGTTAATCAGTTGTCTTTGGTGTATGGAATTGTCTGTTAAGCAGTTGTCTTTGGTATATGGCATTGCCTGTTAAGCAGTTGTCTTTGGTGTATGGCATTGTCTGTTAAGCAGTTGTCTTTGGTGTATGGCATTGCCTGTTAAGCAGTTGTCTTTGGTGTATGGCATTGCCTGTTAAGCAGTTGTCTTTGGTGTATGGCATTGTCTGTTAAGCAGTTGTCTTTGGTGTATGGCATTTCCTGTTAAGCAGTTGTCTTTGGTGTATGGCAGTGTCTGTTAAGCAGTTGTCTTTGGTGTATGGCAGTGTCTGTTAAGCAGTTGTCTTTGGTGTATGGCATTGCCTGTTAAGCAGTAATCTTTGTTGTATGGCAGTGTCTGTTAAGCAGTTGTCTTTGGTGTATGGCATTGTCTGTTAAGCAGTTGTCTTTGGTGTATGGCAGTGTCTGTTAAGCAGTTGTCTTTGGTGTATGGCATTGTCTGTTAAGCAGTTGTCTTTAGTGTATGGCATTGTCTGCTAAGCAGTTGTCTTTAGTTTATGGCGTTGTCTGTTAAGCAGTTGTCTTTAGTTTATGGCGTTGTCTGTTAAGCAGTTGTCTTTGGTGTATGGCATTGTCTGTTAAGCAGTGGTCTTTGGTGTATGGCATTGTCTGTTAAGCAGTTGTCTTTGGTGTATGGCATTGCCTGTTAAGCAGTTGTCTTTGGTGTATGGCATTGCCTGTTAAGCAGTTGTCTTTGGTGTATGGCATTGCCTGTTAAGCAGTTGTCTTTGGTGTATGGCATTGCCTGTTAAGCAGTTGTCTTTGGTGTATGGCATTGCCTGTTAAGCAGTTGTCTTTGGTGTATGGCATTGCCTGTTAAGCAGTTGTCTTTGGTGTATGGCATTGCCTGTTAAGCAGTTGTCTTTGGTGTATGGCAGTGTCTGTTAAGCAGTTGTCTTTTGTGTATGGCATTGCCTGTTAAGCAGTTGTCTTTGGTGTATGGCAGTGTCTGTTAAGCAGTTGTCTTTGGTGTATGGCAGTGTCTGTTAAGCAGTTGTCTTTGGTGTATGGCATTGCCTGTTAAGCAGTAATCTTTGGTGTATGGCAGTGTCTGTTAAGCAGTTGTCTTTGGTGTATGGCATTGTCTGTTAAGCAGTTGTCTTTTGTGTATGGCATTGCCTGTTAAGCAGTTGTCTTTGGTGTATGGCAGTGTCTGTTCAGCAGTTGTCTTTGGTGTATGGCAGTGTCTTTTAAGCAGTTGTCTTTGGTGTATGGCATTGCCTGTTAAGCAGTTGTCTTTGGTGTATGGCAGTGTCTGTTACGCAGTTGTCTTTGGTGTATGGCATTGTCTGTTAAGCAGTTGTCTTTGGTGTATGGCATTGTCTGTTAAGCAGTTGTCTTTGGTGTATGGCATTGTCTGTTAAGCAGTTGTCTTTGGTGTATGGCATTGCCTGTTAAGCAGTTGTCTTTAGTGTATAGCATTGTCTGTTAAGCAGTTGTCTTTGGTGTATGGCATTGTCTGTTAAGCAGTTGTCTTTGGTGTATGGCATTGTCTGTTAAGCAGTTGTCTTTGGTGTATGGCATTGCCTGTTAAGCAGTTTTCTTTGGTGTATGGCATTGCCTGTTAAGCAGTTGTCTTTGGTGTATGGCATTGTCTGTTAAGCAGTTGTCTTTGGTGTATGGCATTGTCTGTTAAGCAGTTGTCTTTGGTGTATGGCATTGTCTGTTAAGCAGTTGTCTTTGGTGTATGGCATTGCGTGTTAAGCAGTTGTCTTTGGTGTATGGCATTGCCTGTTAAGCAGTTGTCTTTGGTGTATGGCAGTGTCTGTTAAGCAGTTGTATTTGCTGCATGGCATTGTCTGTTAAGCAGTTGTCTTTTGTGTATGGCATTGCCTGTTAAGCAGTTGTCTATAGTGTATGGCATTGCCTGTTAAGCAGTTGTCTTTGGTGTATGGCAGTGTCTGTTAAGCAGTTGTCTTTGGTGTATGGCAGTGTCTGTTAAGCAGTTGTCTTTGGTGTATGGCATTGCCTGTTAAGCAGTAATCTTTGGTGTATGGCAGTGTCTGTTAAGCAGTTGTCTTTGGTGTATGGCATTGTCTGTTAAGCAGTTGTCTTTGGTGTATGGCAGTGTCTGTTAAGCAGTTGTCTTTGGTGTATGGCATTGTCTGTTAAGCAGTTGTCTTTGGTGTATGGCATTGGCTATAAAGCAGTTGTCTTTGGTGTATGGCATTGCCTGTTAAGCAGTTGTCTTTGGTGTATGGCATTGTCTGCTAAGCAGTTGTCTTTAGTTTATGGCGTTGTCTGTTAAGCAGTTGTCTTTGGTGTATGGCATTGTCTGTTAATCAGTTGTCTTTGGTGTATGGCATTGTCTGTTAAGCAGTGGTCTTTGGTGTATGGCATTGTCTGTTAAGAAGTTGTCTTTGGTGTATGGCATTGCCTGTTAAGCAGTTGTCTTTGGTGTATGGCATTGCCTGTTAAGCAGTTGTCTTTGGTGTATGGCATTGTCTGTTAAGCAGTTGTCTTTGGTGTATGGCATTGTCTGTTAAGCAGTTGTCTTTGGTGTATGGCATTGTCTGTTAAGCAGTTGTCTTTGGTGTATGGCATTGCCTGTTAAGCAGTTGTCTTTGGTGTATGGCATTGTCTGTTAAGCAGTTGTCTTTGGTGTATGGCATTGCCTGTTAAGCAGTTGTCTTTGGTGTATGGCATTGCCTGTTAAGCAGTTGTCTTTGGTGTATGGCATTGCCTGTTAAGCAGTTGTCTTTGGTGTATGGCATTGTCTGTTAAGCAGTTGTCTTTGGTGTATGGCATTGTCTGTTAAGCAGTTGTCTTTGGTGTATGGCATTGCCTGTTAAGCAGTTGTCTTTGGTGTATGGCATTGCCTGTTAAGCAGTTGTCTTTGGTGTATGGCATTGCCTGTTAAGCAGTTGTCTTTGGTGTATGGCATTGCCTGTTAAGCAGTTGTCTTTGGTGTATGGCATTGCCTGTTAAGCAGTTGTCTTTGGTATATGGCATTGTCTGTTAAGCAGTTGTCTTTGGTATATGGCATTGTCTGTTAAGCAGTTGTCTTTTGTGTATGGCATTGCCTGTTAAGCAGTTGTCTATAGTGTATGGCATTGCCTGTTAAGCAGTTGTCTTTGGTGTATGGCAGTGTCTGTTAAGCAGTTGTCTTTGGTGTATGGCAGTGTCTGTTAAGCAGTTGTCTTTGGTGTATGGCATTGCCTGTTAAGCAGTAATCTTTGGTGTATGGCAGTGTCTGTTAAGCAGTTGTCTTTGGTGTATGGCATTGTCTGTTAAGCAGTTGTCTTTGGTGTATGGCAGTGTCTGTTAAGCAGTTGTCTTTGGTGTATGGCATTGTCTGTTAAGCAGTTGTCTTTGGTGTATGGCATTGCCTATTAAGCAGTTGTCTTTGGTGTATGGCATTGCCTGTTAAGCAGTTGTCTTTGGTGTATGGCATTGTCTGCTAAGCAGTTGTCTTTAGTTTATGGCGTTGTCTGTTAAGCAGTTGTCTTTAGTTTATGGCGTTGTCTGTTAAGCAGTTGTCTTTGGTGTATAGCATTGTGTGTTAAGCAGTTGTCTTTGGTGTGTGGCATTGTCTGTTAAGCAGTTGTCTTTGGTGTATGGCATTGTCTGTTAAGCAGTGGTCTTTGGTGTATGGCATTGTCTGTTAAGCAGTTGTCTTTGGTGTATGGCATTGTCTGTTAAGCAGTGGTCTTTGGTGTATGGCATTGTCTGTTAAGCAGTTGTCTTTGGTGTATGGCATTGTCTGTTAAGCAGTTGTCTTTGGTGTATGGCATTGTCTGTTAAGCAGTTGTCTTTGGTGTATGGCATTGTCTGTTAAGCAGTTGTCTTTGGTGTATGGCATTGCCTGTTAAGCAGTTGTCTTTGGTGTATGGCATTGCCTGTTAAGCAGTTGTCTTTGGTGTATGGCATTGCCTGTTAAGCAGTTGTCTTTGGTGTAGGGCATTGTCTGTTAAGCAGTTGTCTTTGGTGTATGGCATTGCCTTTTAAGCAGTTGTCTTTGGTGTATGGCATTGCCTGTTAAGCAGTTGTCTTTGGTGTATGGCATTGCCTGTTAAGCAGTTGTCTTTGGTGTATGGCATTGCCTGTTAAGCAGTTGTCTTTGGTGTAGGGCATTGTCTGTTAAGCAGTTGTCTTTGGTGTAGGGCATTGTCTGTTAAGCAGTTGTCTTTGGTGTATGGCATTGTCTGTTAAGCAGTTGTCTTTGGTGTATGGCATTGTCTGTTAAGCAGTTGTCTTTGGTGCATGGCATTGTCTGTTAAGCAGTTGTCTTTGGTGCATGGCTTTGTCTGTTAAGCAGTTGTCTTTGGTGTATGGCATTGTCTTAAGCAGTTGTCTTTGGTGTATGGCGTTGCCTGTTAAGCAGTTGTCTTTGGTGTATGGCGTTGCCTGTTAAGCAGTTGTCTTTGGTGTATGGCATTGTCTGTTAAGCAGTTGTCTTTGGTGTATGGCATTGTCTGTTAAGCAGTTGTCTTTGGTGCATGGCATTGCCTGTTAAGCAGTTGTCTTTGGTGTATGGCGTTGCCTGTTAAGCAGTTGTCTTTGGTGTATGGCGTTGCCTGTTAAGCAGTTGTCTTTGGTGTATGGCATTGTCTGTTAAGCAGTTGTCTTTGGTGTATGGCATTGACTGTTAAGCAGTTGTCTTTGGTGTATGGCATTGCCTGTTAAGCAGTTGTCTTTGGTGTATGGCATTGCCTGTTAAGCAGTTGTCTTTGGTGTATGGCATTGCCTGTTAAGCAGTTGTCTTTGGTATATGGCATTGTCTGTTAAGCAGTTGTCTTTGGTGTATGACATTGCCTGTTAAGCAGTTGTCTTTGGTGTATGGCTGTGTCTGTTAAGCAGTTGTCTTTGGTGTATGGCATTGTCTGTTAAGCAGTTGTCTTTGGTGTATGGCATTGCCTGTTAAGCAGTTGTCCTTGGTGTATGGCAGTGTCTGTTAAGCAGTTGTCTTTGGTGTATGGCATTGTCTGTTAAGCAGTTGTCTTTGGTGTATGGCATTGCCTGTTAAGCAGTTGTCCTTGGTGTATGGCATTGCCTGTTAAGCAGTTGTCCTTGGTGTATGGCAGTGTCTGTTAAGCAGTTGTCTTTGGTGTATGGCATTGCCTGTTAAGCAGTTGTCCTTGGTGTATGGCAGTGTCTGTTAAGCAGTTGTCTTTGGTGTATGGCATTGTCTGTTAAGCAGTTGTCTTTGGTGTATGGCATTGTCTGTTAAGCAGTTGTCTTTGGTGTATGGCTGTGTCTGTTAAGCAGTTGTCTTTGGTGTATGGCATTGTCTGTTAAGCAGTTGTCTTTGGTGTATGGCATTGCCTGTTAAGCAGTTGTCCTTGGTGTATGGCAGTGTCTGTTAAGCAGTTGTCTTTGGTGTATGGCATTGTCTGTTAAGCAGTTGTCTTTGGTGTATGGCATTGCCTGTTAAGCAGTTGTCTTTGGTGTATGGCAGTGTCTGTTAAGCAGTTGTCTTTGGTGTATGGCAGTGTCTGTTAAGCAGTTGTCTTTAGTTTATGGCGTTGTCTCTTAAGCAGTTGTCTTTGGTGTATGGCATTGCCTGTTAAGCAGTTGTCTTTGGTGTATGGCATTGCCTGTTAAGCAGTTGTCTTTAGTGTATGGCATTGTCTCTTAAGCAGTTGTCTTTGGTATATGGCATTGCATGTTAAGCAGTTGTCTTTAGTGTATGGCATTGTCTCTTAAGCAGTTGTCTTTGGTATATGGCGTTGCCTGTTAAGCAGTTGTCTTTGGTGTATAGCAGTGTCTGTTAAGCAGTTGTCTTTGGTGTATGACATTACCTGTTAAGCAGTTGTCTTTGGTATATGGCATTGCATGTTAAGCAGTTGTCTTTGGTGTATGGCATTGTCTGTTAAGAAGTTGTCTTTGGTATATGGCATTGCCTGTTAAGCAGTTGTCTTTGGTGTATGGCAGTGTCTGTTAAGAAGTTGTCTTTGGTGTATGGCATTGCCTGTTAAGCAATTGTCTTTGGTGTATGGCATTGCCTGTTAAGCAGTTGTCTTTGGTGTATGGCAGTGTCTGTTAATCAGTTGTCTTTGGTGTATGGAATTGTCTGTTAAGCAGTTGTCTTTGGTATATGGCATTGCCTGTTAAGCAGTTGTCTTTGGTGTATTGCATTGTCTGTTAAGCAGTTGTCTTTGGTGTATGGCATTGCCTGTTAAGCAGTTGTCTTTGGTGTATGGCATTGCCTGTTAAGCAGTTGTCTTTGGTGTATGGCATTGTCTGTTAAGCAGTTGTCTTTGGTGTATGGCATTGCCTGTTAAGCAGTTGTCTTTGGTGTATGGCAGTGTCTGTTAAGAAGTTGTCTTTGGTGTATGGCATTGCCTGTTAAGCAATTGTCTTTGGTGTATGGCATTGCCTGTTAAGCAGTTGTCTTTGGTGTATGGCAGTGTCTGTTAATCAGTTGTCTTTGGTGTATGGAATTGTCTGTTAAGCAGTTGTCTTTGGTATATGGCATTGCCTGTTAAGCAGTTGTCTTTGGTGTATGGCATTGTCTGTTAAGCAGTTGTCTTTGGTGTATGGCATTGCCTGTTAAGCAGTTGTCTTTGGTGTATGGCTTGCCTGTTAAGCAGTTGTCTTTGGTGTATGGCATTGTCTGTTAAGCAGTTGTCTTTGGTGTATGGCATTTCCTGTTAAGCAGTTGTCTTTGGTGTATGGCAGTGTCTGTTAAGCAGTTGTCTTTGGTGTATGGCATTGCCTGTTAAGCAGTAATCTTTGTTGTATGGCAGTGTCTGTTAAGCAGTTGTCTTTGGTGTATGGCATTGTCTGTTAAGCAGTTGTCTTTGGTGTATGGCAGTGTCTGTTAAGCAGTTGTCTTTGGTGTATGGCATTGTCTGTTAAGCAGTTGTCTTTAGTGTATGGCATTGTCTGCTAAGCAGTTGTCTTTAGTTTATGGCGTTGTCTGTTAAGCAGTTGTCTTTAGTTTATGGCGTTGTCTATTAAGCAGTTGTCTTTGGTGTATGCCATTGTCTGTTAAGCAGTTGTCTTTGGTGTATGGCATTGTCTGTTAAGCAGTTGTCTTTGGTGTATGGCATTGCCTGTTAAGCAGTTGTCTTTGGTGTATGGCATTGCCTGTTAAGCAGTTGTCTTTGGTGTATGGCATTGCCTGTTAAGCAGTTGTCTTTGGTGTATGGCATTGCCTGTTAAGCAGTTGTCTTTGCTGTATGGCATTGCCTGTTAAGCAGTTGTCTTTGGTGTATGGCATTGCCTGTTAAGCAGTTGTCTTTGGTGTATGGCAGTGTCTGTTAAGCAGTTGTCTTTTGTGTATGGCATTGCCTGTTAAGCAGTTGTCTTTGGTGTATGGCAGTGTCTGTTAAGCAGTTGTCTTTGGTGTATGGCAGTGTCTGTTAAGCAGTTGTCTTTGGTGTATGGCATTGCCTGTTAAGCAGTAATCTTTGGTGTATGGCAGTGTCTGTTAAGCAGTTGTCTTTGGTGTATGGCATTGTCTGTTAAGCAGTTGTCTTTTGTGTATGGCATTGCCTGTTAAGCAGTTGTCTTTGGTGTATGGCAGTGTCTGTTAAGCAGTTGTCTTTGGTGTATGGCAGTGTCTTTTAAGCAGTTGTCTTTGGTGTATGGCATTGCCTGTTAAGCAGTAATCTTTGGTGTATGGCAGTGTCTGTTAAGCAGTTGTCTTTGGTGTATGGCATTGTCTGTTAAGCAGTTGTCTTTGGTGTATGGCAGTGTCTGTTAAGCAGTTGTCTTTGGTGTATGGCATTGTCTGTTAAGCAGTTGTCTTTGGTGTATGGCATTGCCTATTAAGCAGTTGTCTTTGGTGTATGGCATTGCCTGTTAAGCAGTTGTCTTTGGTGTATGGCATTGTCTGCTAAGCAGTTGTCTTTAGTTTATGGCGTTGTCTGTTAAGCAGTTGTCTTTAGTTTATGGCGTTGTCTGTTAAGCAGTTGTCTTTGGTGTATAGCATTGTGTGTTAAGCAGTTGTCTTTGGTGTATGGCATTGTCTGTTAAGCAGTTGTCTTTGGTGTATGGCATTGCCTGTTAAGCAGTTGTCTTTGGTGTATGGCATTGCCTGTTAAGCAGTTGTCTTTGGTGTATGGCATTGTCTGTTAAGCAGTTGTCTTTGGTGTATGGCATTGTCTGTTAAGCAGTTGTCTTTGGTGTATGGCATTGCCTGTTAAGCAGTTGTCTTTGGTGTATGGCATTGCCTGTTAAGCAGTTGTCTTTGGTGTATGGCATTGCCTGTTAAGCAGTTGTCTTTGGTGTATGGCATTGTCTGTTAAGCAGTTGTCTTTGGTGTATGGCATTGTCTGTTAAGCAGTTGTCTTTGGTGTATGGCATTGTCTGTTAAGCAGTTGTCTTTGGTGCATGGCTTTGTCTGTTAAGCAGTTGTCTTTGGTGTATGGCATTGTCTGTTAAGCAGTTGTCTTTGGTGTATGGCATTGTCTGTTAAGCAGTTGTCTTTGGTGCATGGCATTGTCTGTTAAGCAGTTGTCTTTTGTGTATGGCATTGTCTGTTAAGCAGTTGTCTTTGGTGTATGGCATTGCCTGTTAAGCAGTTGTCTTTGGTGTATGGCATTGCCTGTTAAGCAGTTGTCTTTGGTGTATGGCATTGTCTGTTAAGCAGTTGTCTTTGGTGTATGGCATTGCCTGTTAAGCAGTTGTCTTTGGTGTATGGCATTGTCTGTTAAGCAGTTGTCTTTGGTGCATGGCATTGTCTGTTAAGCAGTTGTCTTTTGTGTATGGCATTGTCTGTTAAGCAGTTGTCTTTGGTGTATGGCATTGCCTGTTAAGCAGTTGTCTTTGGTGTATGGCATTGTTTGTTAAGCAGTTGTCTTTGGTGTATGGCAGTGTCTGTTAAGCAGTTGTCTTTGGTGTATGGCATTGCATGTTAAGCAGTTGTCTTCGGTGTATGGCATTGTTTGTTAAGCAGTTGTCTTTTGTGTATGGCATTGTCTGTTAAGCAGTTGTCTTTGGTGTATGGCATTGCCTGTTAAGCAGTTGTCTTTGGTGTATGGCAATGTCTCTTAAGCAGTTGTCTTTGGTGTATGGCGTTGCCTGTTAAGCAGTTGTCTTTGGTGTATGGCGTAGCCTGTTAAGCAGTTGTCTTTGGTGTATGGCATTGTCTGTTAAGCAGTTGTCTTTGGTGTATGGCATTTCCTGTTAAGCAGTTGTCTTTGGTGTATGGCAGTGTCTGTTAAGCAGTTGTCTTTGGTGTATGGCAGTGTCTGTTAAGCAGTTGTCTTTGGTGTATGGTATTGTCTGTTAAGCAGTTGTCTTTGGTGTATGGCAGTGTCTGTTAAGCAGTTGTCTTTGGTGTATGGCATTGTCTGTTAAGCAGTTGTCTTTAGTGTATGGCATTGTCTGCTAAGCAGTTGTCTTTAGTTTATGGCGTTGTCTGTTAAGCAGTTGTCTTTAGTTTATGGCGTTGTCTGTTAAGCAGTTGTCTTTGGTGTATGGCATTGTCTGTTAAGCAGTTGTCTTTGGTGTATGGCATTGTCTGTTAAGCAGTTGTCTTTGGTGTATGGCATTGCCTGTTAAGCAGTTGTCTTTGGTGTATGGCATTGCCTGTTAAGCAGTTGTCTTTGGTGTATGGCATTGCCTGTTAAGCAGTTGTCTTTGGTGTATGGCATTGCCTGTTAAGCAGTTGTCTTTGGTGTATGGCATTGCCTGTTAAGGAGTTGTCTTTGGTGTATGGCATTGCCTGTTAAGCAGTTGTCTTTGGTGTATGGCATTGCCTGTTAAGCAGTTGTCTTTGGTGTATGGCATTGCCTGTTAAGCAGTTGTATTTGCTGCATGGCATTGTCTGTTAAGCAGTTGTCTTTTGTGTATGGCATTGCCTTTTAAGCAGTTGTCTATAGTGTATGGCATTGCCTGTTAAGCAGTTGTCTTTGGTGTATGGCAGTGTCTGTTAAGCAGTTGTCTTTGGTGTATGGCAGTGTCTGTTAAGCAGTTGTCTTTGGTGTATGGCATTGCCTGTTAAGCAGTAATCTTTGGTGTATGGCATTGTCTGTTAAGCAGTTGTCTTTGGTGTATGGCATTGCCTGTTAAGCAGTTGTCTTTGGTGTATGGCATTGTCTGCTAAGCAGTTGTCTTTAGTTTATGGCGTTGTCTGTTAAACAGTTGTCTTTAGTTTATGGCGTTGTCTGTTAAGCAGTTGTCTTTGGTGTATAGCATTGTGTGTTAAGCAGTTGTCTTTAGTTTATGGCTTTGTCTGTTAAGCAGTTGTCTTTGGTGTATAGCATTGTGTGTTAAGCAGTTGTCTTTGGTGTATGGCATTGTCTGTTAAGCAGTTGTCTTTGGTGTATGGCATTGCCTGTTAAGCAGTTGTCTTTGGTGTATGGCATTGCCTGTTAAGCAGTTGTCTTTGGTGTATGGCATTGTCTGTTAAGCAGTTGTCTTTGGTGTATGGCATTGTCTGTTAAGCAGTTGTCTTTGGTGTATGGCATTGCCTGTTAAGCAGTTGTCTTTGGTGTATGGCATTGCCTGTTAAGCAGTTGTCTTTGGTGTATGGCATTGCCTGTTAAGCAGTTGTCTTTGGTGTATGGCATTGTCTGCTAAGCAGTTGTCTTTAGTTTATGGCATTGTCTGTTAAGCAGTTGTCTTTGGTGTATAGCATTGTGTGTTAAGCAGTTGTCTTTGGTGTATGGCATTGTCTGTTAAGCAGTTGTCTTTGGTGTATGGCATTGCCTGTTAAGCAGTTGTCTTTGGTGTATGGCATTGCCTGTTAAGCAGTTGTCTTTGGTGTATGGCATTGTCTGTTAAGCAGTTGTCTTTGGTGTATGGCATTGTCTGTTAAGCAGTTGTCTTTGGTGTATGGCATTGCCTGTTAAGCAGTTGTCTTTGGTGTATGGCATTGCCTGTTAAGCAGTTGTCTTTGGTGTATGGCATTGCCTGTTAAGCAGTTGTCTTTGGTGTATGGCATTGTCTGTTAAGCAGTTGTCTTTGGTGTATGGCATTGTCTGTTAAGCAGTTGTCTTTGGTGTATGGCATTGCCTGTTAAGCAGTTGTCTTTGGTGTATGGCATTGTCTGTTAAGCAGTTGTCTTTGGTGTATGGCATTGTCTGTTAAGCAGTTGTCTTTGGTGTATGGCATTGTCTGTTAAGCAGTTGTCTTTGGTGCATGGCTTTGTCTGTTAAGCAGTTGTCTTTGGTGTATGGCATTGTCTGTTAAGCAGTTGTCTTTGGTGCATGGCATTGTCTGTTAAGCAGTTGTCTTTTGTGTATGGCATTGTCTGTTAAGCAGTTGTCTTTGGTGTATGGCATTGCCTGTTAAGCAGTTGTCTTTGGTGTATGGCATTGCCTGTTAAGCAGTTGTCTTTGGTGTATGGCATTGTCTGTTAAGCAGTTATCTTTGGTGTATGGCATTGCCTGTTAAGCAGTTGTCTTTGGTGTATGGCATTGTCTGTTAAGCAGTTGTCTTTGGTGCATGGCATTGTCTGTTAAGCAGTTGTCTTTTGTGTATGGCATTGTCTGTTAAGCAGTTGTCTTTGGTGTATGGCATTGCCTGTTAAGCAGTTGTCTTTGGTGTATGGCATTGTTTGTTAAGCAGTTGTCTTTGGTGTATGGCAATGTCTCTTAAGCAGTTGTCTTTGGTGTATGGCGTTGCCTGTTAAGCAGTTGTCTTTGGTGTATGGCATTGTCTGTTAAGCAGTTGTCTTTGGTGTATGGCATTGACTGTTAAGCAGTTGTCTTTGGTGTATGGCATTGCCTGTTAAGCAGTTGTCTTTGGTGTATGGCATTGCCTGTTAAGCAGTTGTCTTTGGTGTATGGCATTGCCTGTTAAGCAGTTGTCTTTGGTATATGGCATTGTCTGTTAAGCAGTTGTCTTTGGTGTATGACATTGCCTGTTAAGCAGTTGTCTTTGGTGTATGGCTGTGTCTGTTAAGCAGTTGTCTTTGGTGTATGGCATTGTCTGTTAAGCAGTTGTCTTTGGTGTATGGCATTGCCTGTTAAGCAGTTGTCCTTGGTGTATGGCAGTGTCTGTTAAGCAGTTGTCTTTGGTGTATGGCATTGTCTGTTAAGCAGTTGTCTTTGGTGTATGGCATTGCCTGTTAAGCAGTTGTCCTTGGTGTATGGCAGTGTCTGTTAAGCAGTTGTCTTTGGTGTATGGCATTGTCTGTTAAGCAGTTGTCTTTGGTGTATGACATTGCCTGTTAAGCAGTTGTCTTTGGTGTATGGCTGTGTCTGTTAAGCAGTTGTCTTTGGTGTATGGCATTGTCTGTTAAGCAGTTGTCTTTGGTGTATGGCATTGCCTGTTAAGCAGTTGTCCTTGGTGTATGGCAGTGTCTGTTAAGCAGTTGTCTTTGGTGTATGGCATTGCCTGTTAAGCAGTTGTCCTTGGTGTATGGCAGTGTCTGTTAAGCAGTTGTCTTTGGTGTATGGCATTGTCTGTTAAGCAGTTGTCTTTGGTGTATGGCTTTGCCTGTTAAGCAGTTGTCCTTGGTGTATGGCAGTGTCTGTTAAGCAGTTGTCTTTGGTGTATGGCATTGTCTGTTAAGCAGTTGTCTTTGTTGCATGGCGTTACGTGTTAAGCAGTTGTCTTTGGTGTATGGCGTTGCCTGTTAAGCAGTTGTCTTTGGTGTATGGCAGTGTCTGTTAAGCAGTTGTCTTTGGTGTATGGCATTGTCTCTTAAGCAGTTGTCTTTGGTGTATGGCATTGCCTGTTAAGCAGTTGTCTTTGGTGTATGGCATTGCCTGTTAAGCAGTTGTCTTTAGTGTATGGCATTGTCTCTTAAGCAGTTGTCTTTGGTATATGGCATTGCATGTTAAGCAGTTGTCTTTAGTGTATGGCATTGTCTCTTAAGCAGTTGTCTTTGGTATATGGCGTTGCCTGTTAAGCAGTTGTCTTTGTTGTATAGCAGTGTCTGTTAAGCAGTTGTCTTTGGTGTATGACATTACCTGTTAAGCAGTTGTCTTTGGTATATGGCATTGTCTGTTAAGAAGTTGTCTTTGGTATATGGCATTGCCTGTTAAGCAGTTGTCTTTGGTGTATGGCATTGTCTGTTAAGCAGTTGTCTTTGGTGTATGGCAGTGTCTGTTAAGCAGTTGTCTTTGGTGTATGGCATTGTCTCTTAAGCAGTTGTCTTTGGTATATGGCATTGCCTGTTAAGCAGTTGTCTTTGGTGTATGGCATTGTCTGTTAAGCAGTTGTCTTTGGTGTATGGCATTGTCTGTTAAGCAGTTATCTTTGGTGTATGGCATTGCCTGTTAAGCAGTTGTCTTTGGTGTATGGCATTGCCTGTTAAGCAGTTGTCTTTGGTGTATGGCATTGTCTGTTAAGCAGTTGTCTTTGGTGTATGGCATTGCATGTTAAGCAGTTGTCTATAGTGTATGGCATTTCCTGTTAAGCAGTTGTCTTTGGTGTATGGCAGTGTCTGTTACGCAGTTGTCTTTGGTGTATGGCAGTGTCTGTTAAGCAGTTGTCTTTGGTGTATGGCATTGCCTGTTAAGCAGTAATCTTTGGTGTATGGCAGTGTCTGTTAAGCAGTTGTCTTTGGTGTATGGCATTGTCTGTTAAGCAGTTGTCTTTGGTGTATGGCAGTGTCTGTTAAGCAGTTGTCTTTGGTGTATGGCATTGTCTGTTAAGCAGTTGTCTTTGGTGTATGGCATTGCCTATTAAGCAGTTGTCTTTGGTGTATGGCATTGCCTGTTAAGCAGTTGTCTTTGGTGTATGGCATTGTCTGCTAAGCAGTTGTCTTTAGTTTATGGCGTTGTCTGTTAAGCAGTTGTCTTTAGTTTATGGCGTTGTCTGTTAAGCAGTTGTCTTTGGTGTATGGCATTGTCTGTTAAGCAGTTGTCTTTGGTGTATGGCATTGTCTGTTAAGCAGTGGTCTTTGGTGTATGGCATTGTCTGTTAAGCAGTTGTCTTTGGTGTATGGCATTGTCTGTTAAGCAGTTGTCTTTGGTGTATGGCATTGCCTGTTAAGCAGTTGTCTTTGGTGTATGGCATTGCCTGTTAAGCAGTTGTCTTTGGTGTATGGCATTGCCTGTTAAGCAGTTGTCTTTGGTGTATGGCATTGTCTGTTAAGCAGTTGTCTTTGGTGTATGGCATTGTCTGTTAAGCAGTTGTCTTTGGTGTATGGCATTGCCTGTTAAGCAGTTGTCTTTGGTGTATGGCATTGTCTGTTAAGCAGTTGTCTTTGGTGTATGGCAGTGTCTGTTAAGCAGTTGTCTTTGGTGTATGGCATTGTCTGTTAAGCACTTGTCTTTGGTGTATGGCGTTGTCTGTTAAGCAGTTGTCTTTGGTGTATGGCATTGCCTGTTAAGCAGTTGTCTTTGGTGTATGGCATTGTCTGTTAAGCAGTTGTCTTTGGTGTATGGCATTGTCTGTTAAGCAGTTGTCTTTGGTGTATGGCATTGTCTGTTAAGCTGTTGTCTTTGGTGTATGGCATTGTCTGTTAAGCAGTTGTCTTTGGTGTATGGCATTGCCTATTAAGCAGTTGTCTTTGGTGTATGGCATTGCCTGTTAAGCAGTTGTCTTTAGTGTATGGCATTGTCTGCTAAGCAGTTGTCTTTAGTTTATGGCGTTGTCTGTTAAGCAGTTGTCTTTAGTTTATGGCGTTGTCTGTTAAGCAGTTGTCTTTGGTGTATAGCATTGTCTGTTAAGCAGTTGTCTTTGGTGTATGGCATTGTCTGTTAAGCAGTTGTCTTTGGTGTATGGCGTTGTCTGTTAAGCAGTTGTCTTTAGTTTATGGCATTGTCTGTTAAGCAGTTGTCTTTGGTGTATGGCATTGCCTGTTAAGCAGTTGTCTTTGGTTTATGGCATTGCCTGTTAAGCAGTTGTCTTTGGTGTATGGCATTGCCTGTTAAGCAGTTGTCTTTGGTGTATGGCATTGTCTGTTAAGCAGTTGTCTTTGGTGTATGGCATTGCCTGTTAAGCAGTTGTCTTTGGTGTATGGCATTGCCTGTTAAGCAATTGTCTTTGGTGTATGGCATTGCCTGTTAAGCAGTTGTCTTTGGTGTATGGCATTGCCTGTTAAGCAGTTGTCTTTGGTATATGGCATTGTCTGTTAAGCAGTTGTCTTTGGTATATGGCATTGTCTGTTAAGCAGTTGTCTTTTGTGTATGGCATTGCCTGTTAAGCAGTTGTCTATAGTGTATGGCATTGCCTGTTAAGCAGTTGTCTTTGGTGTATGGCAGTGTCTGTTAAGCAGTTGTCTTTGGTGTATGGCAGTGTCTGTTAAGCAGTTGTCTTTGGTGTATGGCATTGCCTGTTAAGCAGTAATCTTTGGTGTATGGCAGTGTCTGTTAAGCAGTTGTCTTTGGTGTATGGCATTGTCAGTTAAGCAGTTGTCTTTGGTGTATGGCAGTGTCTGTTAAGCAGTTGTCTTTGGTGTATGGCATTGTCTGTTAAGCAGTTGTCTTTGGTGTATGGCATTGCCTATTAAGCAGTTGTCTTTGGTGTATGGCATTGCCTGTTAAGCAGTTGTCTTTGGTGTATGGCATTGTCTGCTAAGCAGTTGTCTTTAGTTTATGGCGTTGTCTGTTAAGCAGTTGTCTTTAGTTTATGGCGTTGTCTGTTAAGCAGTTGTCTTTGGTGTATAGCATTGTGTGTTAAGCAGTTGTCTTTGGTGTGTGGCATTGTCTGTTAAGCAGTTGTCTTTGGTGTATGGCATTGTCTGTTAAGCAGTGGTCTTTGGTGTATGTCATTGTCTGTTAAGCAGTTGTCTTTGGTGTATGGCATTGCCTGTTAAGCAGTTGTCTTTGGTGTATGGCATTGTCTGTTAAGCAGTTGTCTTTGGTGTATGGCATTGTCTGTTAAGCAGTTGTCTTTGGTGTATGGCATTGTCTGTTAAGCAGTTGTCTTTGGTGTATGTCATTGCCTGTTAAGCAGTTGTCTTTGGTGTATGGCATTGCCTGTTAAGCAGTTGTCTTTGGTGTATGGCATTGCCTGTTAAGCAGTTGTCTTTGGTGTAGGGCATTGTCTGTTAAGCAGTTGTCTTTGGTGTAGGGCATTGTCTGTTAAGCAGTTGTCTTTGGTGTATGGCATTGCCTGTTAAGCAGTTGTCTTTGGTGTATGGCATTGTCTGTTAAGCAGTTGTCTTTGGTGTATGGCATTGTCTGTTAAGCAGTTGTCTTTGGTGCATGGCATTGTCTGTTAAGCAGTTGTCTTTGGTGCATGGCTTTGTCTGTTAAGCAGTTGTCTTTGGTGTATGGCATTGTCTTAAGCAGTTGTCTTTGGTGTATGGCGTTGCCTGTTAAGCAGTTGTCTTTGGTGTATGGCGTTGCCTGTTAAGCAGTTGTCTTTGGTGTATGGCATTGTCTGTTAAGCAGTTGTCTTTGGTGTATGGCATTGTCTGTTAAGCAGTTGTCTTTGGTGCATGGCATTGCCTGTTAAGCAGTTGTCTTTGGTGTATGGCGTTGCCTGTTAAGCAGTTGTCTTTGGTGTATGGCGTTGCCTGTTAAGCAGTTGTCTTTGGTGTATGGCATTGTCTGTTAAGCAGTTGTCTTTGGTGTATGGCATTGACTGTTAAGCAGTTGTCTTTGGTGTATGGCATTTCCTGTTAAGCAGTTGTCTTTGGTGTATGGCATTGCCTGTTAAGCAGTTGTCTTTGGTGTATGGCATTGCCTGTTAAGCAGTTGTCTTTGGTATATGGCATTGTCTGTTAAGCAGTTGTCTTTGGTGTATGACATTGCCTGTTAAGCAGTTGTCTTTGGTGTATGGCTGTGTCTGTTAAGCAGTTGTCTTTGGTGTATGGCATTGTCTGTTAAGCAGTTGTCTTTGGTGTATGGCATTGCCTGTTAAGCAGTTGTCCTTGGTGTATGGCAGTGTCTGTTAAGCAGTTGTCTTTGGTGTATGGCATTGTCTGTTAAGCAGTTGTCTTTGGTGTATGGCATTGCCTGTTAAGCAGTTGTCCTTGGTGTATGGCATTGCCTGTTAAGCAGTTGTCCTTGGTGTATGGCAGTGACTGTTAAGCAGTTGTCTTTGGTGTATGGCATTGCCTGTTAAGCAGTTGTCCTTGGTGTATGGCAGTGTCTGTTAAGCAGTTGTCTTTGGTGTATGGCATTGTCTGTTAAGCAGTTGTCTTTGGTGTATGGCATTGTCTGTTAAGCAGTTGTCTTTGGTGTATGGCTGTGTCTGTTAAGCAGTTGTCTTTGGTGTATGGCATTGTCTGCTAAGCAGTTGTCTTTGGTGTATGGCATTGCCTGTTAAGCAGTTGTCCTTGGTGTATGGCAGTGTCTGTTAAGCAGTTGTCTTTGGTGTATGGCATTGTCTGTTAAGCAGTTGTCTTTGGTGTATGGCATTGCCTGTTAAGCAGTTGTCTTTGGTGTATGGCAGTGTCTGTTAAGCAGTTGTCTTTGGTGTATGGCAGTGTCTGTTAAGCAGTTGTCTTTAGTTTATGGCGTTGTCTCTTAAGCAGTTGTCTTTGGTGTATGGCATTGCCTGTTAAGCAGTTGTCTTTGGTGTATGGCATTGCCTGTTAAGCAGTTGTCTTTAGTGTATGGCATTGTCTCTTAAGCAGTTGTCTTTGGTATATGGCATTGCATGTTAAGCAGTTGTCTTTAGTGTATGGCATTGTCTCTTAAGCAGTTGTCTTTGGTATATGGCGTTGCCTGTTAAGCAGTTGTCTTTGGTGTATAGCAGTGTCTGTTAAGCAGTTGTCTTTGGTATATGGCATTGCATGTTAAGCAGTTGTCTTTGGTGTATGGCATTGTCTGTTAAGAAGTTGTCTTTGGTATATGGCATTGCCTGTTAAGCAGTTGTCTTTGGTGTATGGCAGTGTCTGTTAAGAAGTTGTCTTTGGTGTATGGCATTGCCTGTTAAGCAATTGTCTTTGGTGTATGGCATTGCCTGTTAAGCAGTTGTCTTTGGTGTATGGCAGTGACTGTTAATCAGTTGTCTTTGGTGTATGGAATTGTCTCTTAAGCAGTTGTCTTTGGTATATGGCATTGCCTGTTAAGCAGTTGTCTTTGGTGTATGGCATTGCCTGTTAAGCAGTTGTCTTTGGTGTATGGCATTGTCTGTTAAGCAGTTGTCTTTGGTGTATGGCATTTCCTGTTAAGCAGTTGTCTTTGGTGTATGGCAGTGTCTGTTAAGCAGTTGTCTTTGGTGTATGGCATTTCCTGTTAAGCAGTTGTCTTTGGTGTATGGCAGTGTCTGTTAAGCAGTTGTCTTTGGTGTACGGCGTTGTCTGTTAAGCAGTTGTCTTTGGTGTATGGCATTTCCTGTTAAGCAGTTGTCTTTGGTGTATGGCAGTGTCTGTTAAGCAGTTGTCTTTGGTGTACGGCGTTGTCTGTTAAGCAGTTGTCTTTGGTGTATGGCATTGCCTGTTAAGCAGTAATCTTTGTTGTATGGCAGTGTCTGTTAAGCAGTTGTCTTTGGTGTATGGCATTGTCTGTTAAGCAGTTGTCTTTGGTGTATGGCAGTGTCTGTTAAGCAGTTGTCTTTGGTGTATGGCATTGTCTGTTAAGCAGTTGTCTTTAGTGTATGGCATTGTCTGCTAAGCAGTTGTCTTTAGTTTATGGCGTTGTCTGTTAAGCAGTTGTCTTTAGTTTATGGCGTTGTCTGTTAAGCAGTTGTCTTTGGTGTACGGCATTGTCTGTTAAGCAGTTGTCTTTGGTGTATGGCATTGTCTGTTAAGCAGTTGTCTTTGGTGTATGGCATTGCCTGTTAAGCAGTTGTCTTTGGTGTATGGCATTGCCTGTTAAGCAGTTGTCTTTGGTGTATGGCATTGTCTGTTAAGCAGTTGTCTTTGGTGTATGGCATTGCCTGTTAAGCAGTTGTCTTTGGTGTATGGCATTGCCTGTTAAGCAGTTGTCTTTGGTGTATGGCATTGCCTGTTAAGCAGTTGTCTTTGGTGTATGGCATTGCCTGTTAAGCAGTTGTCTTTGGTGTATGGCAGTGTCTGTTAAGCAGTTATATTTGCTGCATGGCATTGTCTGTTAAGCAGTTGTCTTTTGTGTATGGCATTGCCTGTTAAGCAGTTGTCTATAGTGTATGGCATTGCCTGTTAAGCAGTTGTCTTTGGTGTATGGCAGTGTCTGTTAAGCAGTTGTCTTTGGTGTATGGCAGTGTCTGTTAAGCAGTTGTCTTTGGTGTATGGCATTGCCTGTTAAGCAGTAATCTTTGGTGTATGGCACTGTCTGTTAAGCAGTTGTCTTTGGTGTATGGCAGTGTCTGTTAAGCAGTTGTCTTTGGTGTATGGCATTGTCTGTTAAGCAGTTGTCTTTGGTGTATGGCATTGCCTATTAAGCAGTTGTCTTTGGTGTATGGCATTGCCTGTTAAGCAGTTGTCTTTGGTGTATGGCATTGTCTGCTAAGCAGTTGTCTTTAGTTTATGGCGTTGTCTGTTAAGCAGTTGTCTTTAGTTTATGGCGTTGTCTGTTAAGCAGTTGTCTTTGGTGTATGGCATTGCCTGTTAAGCAGTTGTCTTTGGTGTATGGCATTGCCTGTTAAGCAGTTGTCTTTGGTGTATGGCACTGTCTGTTAAGCAGTTGTCTTTGGTGTATGGCATTGTCTGTTAAGCAGTTGTCTTTGGTGTATGGCATTGTCTGTTAAGCAGTTGTCTTTGGTGTATGGCATTGCCTGTTAAGCAGTTGTCTTTGGTGTATGGCATTGCCTGTTAAGCAGTTGTCTTTGGTGTATGGCATTGCCTGTTAAGCAGTTGTCTTTGGTGTATGGCATTGTCTGTTAAGCAGTTGTCTTTGGTGTATGGCATTGTCTGTTAAGCAGTTGTCTTTGGTGTATGGCATTGCCTGTTAAGCAGTTGTCTTTGGTGTATGGCATTGTCTGTTAAGCAGTTGTCTTTGGTGTATGGCATTGTCTGTTAAGCAGTTGTCTTTGGTGTATGGCATTGTCTGTTAAGCAGTTGTCTTTGGTGCATGGCTTTGTCTGTTAAGCAGTTGTCTTTGGTGTATGGCATTGTCTGTTAAGCAGTTGTCTTTGGTGTATGGCATTGTCTGTTAAGCAGTTGTCTTTGGTGCATGGCATTGTCTGTTAAGCAGTTGTCTTTTGTGTATGGCATTGTCTGTTAAGCAGTTGTCTTTGGTGTATGGCATTGCCTGTTAAGCAGTTGTCTTTGGTGTATGGCATTGCCTGTTAAGCAGTTGTCTTTGGTGTATGGCATTGTCTGTTAAGCAGTTGTCTTTGGTGTATGGCATTGCCTGTTAAGCAGCTGTCTTTGGTGTATGGCATTGTCTGTTAAGCAGTTGTCTTTGGTGCATGGCATTGTCTGTTAAGCAATTGTCTTTTGTGTATGGCATTGTCTGTTAAGCAGTTGTCTTTGGTGTATGGCATTGCCTGTTAAGCAGTTGTCTTTGGTGTATGGCATTGTTTGTTAAGCAGTTGTCTTTGGTGTTCGGCAATGTCTCTTAAGCAGTTGTCTTTGGTGTATGGCGTTGCCTGTTAAGCAGTTGTCTTTGGTGTATGGCGTTGCCTGTTAAGCAGTTGTCTTTGGTGTATGGCATTGTCTGTTAAGCAGTTGTCTTTGGTGTATGGCATTTCCTGTTAAGCAGTTGTCTTTGGTGTATGGCAGTGTCTGTTAAGCAGTTGTCTTTGGTGTATGGCATTGTCTGTTAAGCAGTTGTCTTTGGTGTATGGCATTGTCTGTTAAGCAGTTGTCTTTGGTGTATGGCAGTGTCTGTTAAGCAGTTGTCTTTGGTGTATGGCATTGTCTGTTAAGCAGTTGTCTTTAGTGTATGGCATTGTCTGCTAAGCAGTTGTCTTTAGTTTATGGCGTTGTCTGTTAAGCAGTTGTCTTTAGTTTATGGCGTTGTCTGTTAAGCAGTTGTCTTTGGTGTATGGCATTGTCTGTTAAGCAGTTGTCTTTGGTGTATGGCATTGTCTGTTAAGCAGTTGTCTTTGGTGTATGGCATTGCCTGTTAAGCAGTTGTCTTTCGTGTATGGCATTGCCTGTTAAGCAGTTGTCTTTGGTGTATGGCATTGCCTGTTAAGCAGTTGTCTTTGGTGTATGGCATTGCCTGTTAAGCAGTTGTCTTTGGTGTATGGCATTGCCTGTTAAGCAGTTGTCTTTGGTGTATGGCATTGCCTGTTAAGCAGTTGTCTTTGGTGTAGGGCATTGTCTGTTAAGCAGTTGTCTTTGGTGTAGGGCATTGTCTGTTAAGCAGTTGTCTTTGGTGTATGGCATTGCCTGTTAAGCAGTTGTCTTTGGTGTATGGCATTGTCTGTTAAGCAGTTGTCTTTGGTGTATGGCATTGTCTGTTAAGCAGTTGTCTTTGGTGCATGGCATTGTCTGTTAAGCAGTTGTCTTTAGTGCATGGCTTTGTCTGTTAAGCAGTTGTCTTTGGTGTATGGCATTGTCTTAAGCAGTTGTCTTTGGTGTATGGCGTTGCCTGTTAAGCAGTTGTCTTTGGTGTATGGCGTTGCCTGTTAAGCAGTTGTCTTTGGTGTATGGCATTGTCTGTTAAGCAGTTGTCTTTGGTGTATGGCATTGTCTGTTAAGCAGTTGTCTTTGGTGCATGGCATTGCCTGTTAAGCAGTTGTCTTTGGTGTATGGCGTTGCCTGTTAAGCAGTTGTCTTTGGTGTATGGCGTTGCCTGTTAAGCAGTTGTCTTTGGTGTATGGCATTGTCTGTTAAGCAGTTGTCTTTGGTGTATGGCATTGACTGTTAAGCAGTTGTCTTTGGTGTATGGCATTGCCTGTTAAGCAGTTGTCTTTGGTGTATGGCATTGCCTGTTAAGCAGTTGTCTTTGGTGTATGGCATTGCCTGTTAAGCAGTTGTCTTTGGTATATGGCATTGTCTGTTAAGCAGTTGTCTTTGGTGTATGACATTGCCTGTTAAGCAGTTGTCTTTGGTGTATGGCTGTGTCTGTTAAGCAGTTGTCTTTGGTGTATGGCATTGTCTGTTAAGCAGTTGTCTTTGGTGTATGGCATTGCCTGTTAAGCAGTTGTCCTTGGTGTATGGCAGTGTCTGTTAAGCAGTTGTCTTTGGTGTATGGCATTGTCTGTTAAGCAGTTGTCTTTGGTGTATGGCATTGCCTGTTAAGCAGTTGTCCTTGGTGTATGGCATTGCCTGTTAAGCAGTTGTCCTTGGTGTATGGCAGTGACTGTTAAGCAGTTGTCTTTGGTGTATGGCATTGCCTGTTAAGCAGTTGTCCTTGGTGTATGGCAGTGTCTGTTAAGCAGTTGTCTTTGGTGTATGGCATTGTCTGTTAAGCAGTTGTCTTTGGTGTATGGCATTGTCTGTTAAGCAGTTGTCTTTGGTGTATGGCTGTGTCTGTTAAGCAGTTGTCTTTGGTGTATGGCATTGTCTGCTAAGCAGTTGTCTTTGGTGTATGGCATTGCCTGTTAAGCAGTTGTCCTTGGTGTATGGCAGTGTCTGTTAAGCAGTTGTCTTTGGTGTATGGCATTGTCTGTTAAGCAGTTGTCTTTGGTGTATGGCATTGCCTGTTAAGCAGTTGTCTTTGGTGTATGGCAGTGTCTGTTAAGCAGTTGTCTTTGGTGTATGGCAGTGTCTGTTAAGCAGTTGTCTTTAGTTTATGGCGTTGTCTCTTAAGCAGTTGTCTTTGGTGTATGGCATTGCCTGTTAAGCAGTTGTCTTTGGTGTATGGCATTGCCTGTTAAGCAGTTGTCTTTAGTGTATGGCATTGTCTCTTAAGCAGTTGTCTTTGGTATATGGCATTGCATGTTAAGCAGTTGTCTTTAGTGTATGGCATTGTCTCTTAAGCAGTTGTCTTTGGTATATGGCGTTGCCTGTTAAGCAGTTGTCTTTGGTGTATAGCAGTGTCTGTTAAGCAGTTGTCTTTGGTATATGGCATTGCATGTTAAGCAGTTGTCTTTGGTGTATGGCATTGTCTGTTAAGAAGTTGTCTTTGGTATATGGCATTGCCTGTTAAGCAGTTGTCTTTGGTGTATGGCAGTGTCTGTTAAGAAGTTGTCTTTGGTGTATGGCATTGCCTGTTAAGCAATTGTCTTTGGTGTATGGCATTGCCTGTTAAGCAGTTGTCTTTGGTGTATGGCAGTGTCTGTTAATCAGTTGTCTTTGGTGTATGGAATTGTCTCTTAAGCAGTTGTCTTTGGTATATGGCATTGCCTGTTAAGCAGTTGTCTTTGGTGTATGGCATTGCCTGTTAAGCAGTTGTCTTTGGTGTATGGCATTGCCTGTTAAGCAGTTGTCTTTGGTATATGGCATTGTCTGTTAAGCAGTTGTCTTTGGTGTATGACATTGCCTGTTAAGCAGTTGTCTTTGGTGTATGGCTGTGTCTGTTAAGCAGTTGTCTTTGGTGTATGGCATTGTCTGTTAAGCAGTTGTCTTTGGTGTATGGCATTGCCTGTTAAGCAGTTGTCCTTGGTGTATGGCAGTGTCTGTTAAGCAGTTGTCTTTGGTGTATGGCATTGTCTGTTAAGCAGTTGTCTTTGGTGTATGGCATTGCCTGTTAAGCAGTTGTCCTTGGTGTATGGCATTGCCTGTTAAGCAGTTGTCCTTGGTGTATGGCAGTGACTGTTAAGCAGTTGTCTTTGGTGTATGGCATTGCCTGTTAAGCAGTTGTCCTTGGTGTATGGCAGTGTCTGTTAAGCAGTTGTCTTTGGTGTATGGCATTGTCTGTTAAGCAGTTGTCTTTGGTGTATGGCATTGTCTGTTAAGCAGTTGTCTTTGGTGTATGGCTGTGTCTGTTAAGCAGTTGTCTTTGGTGTATGGCATTGTCTGCTAAGCAGTTGTCTTTGGTGTATGGCATTGCCTGTTAAGCAGTTGTCCTTGGTGTATGGCAGTGTCTGTTAAGCAGTTGTCTTTGGTGTATGGCATTGTCTGTTAAGCAGTTGTCTTTGGTGTATGGCATTGCCTGTTAAGCAGTTGTCTTTGGTGTATGGCAGTGTCTGTTAAGCAGTTGTCTTTGGTGTATGGCAGTGTCTGTTAAGCAGTTGTCTTTAGTTTATGGCGTTGTCTCTTAAGCAGTTGTCTTTGGTGTATGGCATTGCCTGTTAAGCAGTTGTCTTTGGTGTATGGCATTGCCTGTTAAGCAGTTGTCTTTAGTGTATGGCATTGTCTCTTAAGCAGTTGTCTTTGGTATATGGCATTGCATGTTAAGCAGTTGTCTTTAGTGTATGGCATTGTCTCTTAAGCAGTTGTCTTTGGTATATGGCGTTGCCTGTTAAGCAGTTGTCTTTGGTGTATAGCAGTGTCTGTTAAGCAGTTGTCTTTGGTATATGGCATTGCATGTTAAGCAGTTGTCTTTGGTGTATGGCATTGTCTGTTAAGAAGTTGTCTTTGGTATATGGCATTGCCTGTTAAGCAGTTGTCTTTGGTGTATGGCAGTGTCTGTTAAGAAGTTGTCTTTGGTGTATGGCATTGCCTGTTAAGCAATTGTCTTTGGTGTATGGCATTGCCTGTTAAGCAGTTGTCTTTGGTGTATGGCAGTGTCTGTTAATCAGTTGTCTTTGGTGTATGGAATTGTCTCTTAAGCAGTTGTCTTTGGTATATGGCATTGCCTGTTAAGCAGTTGTCTTTGGTGTATGGCATTGCCTGTTAAGCAGTTGTCTTTGGTGTATGGCATTGTCTGTTAAGCAGTTGTCTTTGGTGTATGGCATTTCCTGTTAAGCAGTTGTCTTTGGTGTATGGCAGTGTCTGTTAAGCAGTTGTCTTTGGTGTATGGCATTTCCTGTTAAGCAGTTGTCTTTGGTGTATGGCAGTGTCTGTTAAGCAGTTGTCTTTGGTGTACGGCGTTGTCTGTTAAGCAGTTGTCTTTGGTGTATGGCATTTCCTGTTAAGCAGTTGTCTTTGGTGTATGGCAGTGTCTGTTAAGCAGTTGTCTTTGGTGTACGGCGTTGTCTGTTAAGCAGTTGTCTTTGGTGTATGGCATTGCCTGTTAAGCAGTAATCTTTGTTGTATGGCAGTGTCTGTTAAGCAGTTGTCTTTGGTGTATGGCATTGTCTGTTAAGCAGTTGTCTTTGGTGTATGGCAGTGTCTGTTAAGCAGTTGTCTTTGGTGTATGGCATTGTCTGTTAAGCAGTTGTCTTTAGTGTATGGCATTGTCTGCTAAGCAGTTGTCTTTAGTTTATGGCGTTGTCTGTTAAGCAGTTGTCTTTAGTTTATGGCGTTGTCTGTTAAGCAGTTGTCTTTGGTGTATGGTATTGTCTGTTAAGCAGTTGTCTTTGGTGTATGGCATTGTCTGTTAAGCAGTTGTCTTTGGTGTATGGCATTGCCTGTTAAGCAGTTGTCTTTGGTGTATGGCATTGCCTGTTAAGCAGTTGTCTTTGGTGTATGGCATTGTCTGTTAAGCAGTTGTCTTTGGTGTATGGCATTGCCTGTTAAGCAGTTGTCTTTGGTGTATGGCATTGCCTGTTAAGCAGTTGTCTTTGGTGTATGGCATTGCCTGTTAAGCAGTTGTCTTTGGTGTATGGCATTGCCTGTTAAGCAGTTGTCTTTGGTGTATGGCAGTGTCTGTTAAGCAGTTATATTTGCTGCATGGCATTGTCTGTTAAGCAGTTGTCTTTTGTGTATGGCATTGCCTGTTAAGCAGTTGTCTATAGTGTATGCATTGCCTGTTAAGCAGTTGTCTTTGGTGTATGGCAGTGTCTGTTAAGCAGTTGTCTTTGGTGTATGGCAGTGTCTGTTAAGCAGTTGTCTTTGGTGTATGGCATTGCCTGTTAAGCAGTAATCTTTGGTGTATGGCAGTGTCTGTTAAGCAGTTGTCTTTGGTGTATGGCATTGTCTGTTAAGCAGTTGTCTTTGGTGTATGGCAGTGTCTGTTAAGCAGTTGTCTTTGGTGTATGGCATTGTCTGTTAAGCAGTTGTCTTTGGTGTATGGCATTGCCTATTAAGCAGTTGTCTTTGGTGTATGGCATTGCCTGTTAAGCAGTTGTCTTTGGTGTATGGCATTGTCTGCTAAGCAGTTGTCTTTAGTTTATGGCGTTGTCTGTTAAGCAGTTGTCTTTAGTTTATGGCGTTGTCTGTTAAGCAGTTGTCTTTGGTGTATTGCATTGCCTGTTAAGCAGTTGTCTTTGGTGTATGGCATTGCCTGTTAAGCAGTTGTCTTTGGTGTATGGCATTGTCTGTTAAGCAGTTGTCTTTGGTGTATGGCATTGTCTGTTAAGCAGTTGTCTTTGGTGTATGGCATTGCCTGTTAAGCAGTTGTCTTTGGTGTATGGCATTGCCTGTTAAGCAGTTGTCTTTGGTGTATGGCATTGCCTGTTAAGCAGTTGTCTTTGGTGTATGGCATTGTCTGTTAAGCAGTTGTCTTTGGTGTATGGCATTGTCTGTTAAGCAGTTGTCTTTGGTGTATGGCATTGCCTGTTAAGCAGTTGTCTTTGGTGTATGGCATTGTCTGTTAAGCAGTTGTCTTTGGTGTATGGCATTGTCTGTTAAGCAGTTGTCTTTGGTGTATGGCATTGTCTGTTAAGCAGTTGTCTTTGGTGCATGGCTTTGTCTGTTAAGCAGTTGTCTTTGGTGTATGGCATTGTCTGTTAAGCAGTTGTCTTTGGTGTATGGCATTGTCTGTTAAGCAGTTGTCTTTGGTGCATGGCATTGTCTGTTAAGCAGTTGTCTTTTGTGTATGGCATTGTCTGTTAAGCAGTTGTCTTTGGTGTATGGCATTGCCTGTTAAGCAGTTGTCTTTGGTGTATGGCATTGCCTGTTAAGCAGTTGTCTTTGGTGTATGGCATTGTCTGTTAAGCAGTTGTCTTTGGTGTATGGCATTGCCTGTTAAGCAGCTGTCTTTGGTGTATGGCATTGTCTGTTAAGCAGTTGTCTTTGGTGCATGGCATTGTCTGTTAAGCAGTTGTCTTTTGTGTATGGCATTGTCTGTTAAGCAGTTGTCTTTGGTGTATGGCATTGCCTGTTAAGCAGTTGTCTTTGGTGTATGGCATTGTTTGTTAAGCAGTTGTCTTTGGTGTTCGGCAATGTCTCTTAAGCAGTTGTCTTTGGTGTATGGCGTTGCCTGTTAAGCAGTTGTCTTTGGTGTATGGCGTTGCCTGTTAAGCAGTTGTCTTTGGTGTATGGCATTGTCTGTTAAGCAGTTGTCTTTGGTGTATGGCATTTCCTGTTAAGCAGTTGTCTTTGGTGTATGGCAGTGTCTGTTAAGCAGTTGTCTTTGGTGTATGGCAGTGTCTGTTAAGCAGTTGTCTTTGGTGTATGGCATTGCCTGTTAAGCAGTAATCTTTGTTGTATGGCAGTGTCTGTTAAGCAGTTGTCTTTGGTGTATGGCATTGTCTGTTAAGCAGTTGTCTTTGGTGTATGGCAGTGTCTGTTAAGCAGTTGTCTTTGGTGTATGGCATTGCCTGTTAAGCAGTTGTCTTTGGTGTATGGCAGTGTCTGTTAAGCAGTTGTATTTGCTGCATGGCATTGTCTGTTAAGCAGTTGTCTTTTGTGTATGGCATTGCCTGTTAAGCAGTTGTCTATAGTGTATGGCATTGCCTGTTAAGCAGTTGTCTTTGGTGTATGGCAGTGTCTGTTAAGCAGTTGTCTTTGGTGTATGGCAGTGTCTGTTAATCAGTTGTCTTTGGTGTATGGCATTGCCTGTTAAGCAGTAATCTTTGGTGTATGGCAGTGTCTGTTAAGCAGTTGTCTTTGGTGTATGGCATTGTCTGTTAAGCAGTTGTCTTTGGTGTATGGCAGTGTCTGTTAAGCAGTTGTCTTTGCTGTATGGCATTGTCTGTTAAGCAGTTGTCTTTGGTGTATGGCATTGCCTATTAAGCAGTTGTCTTTGGTGTATGGCATTGCCTGTTAAGCAGTTGTCTTTGGTGTATGGCATTGTCTGCTAAGCAGTTGTCTTTAGTTTATGGCGTTGTCTGTTAAGCAGTTGTCTTTAGTTTATGGCGTTGTCTGTTAAGCAGTTGTCTTTGGTGTATAGCATTGTGTGTTAAGCAGTTGTCTTTGGTGTATGGCATTGTCTGTTAAGCAGTTGTCTTTGGTGTATGGCATTGCCTGTTAAGCAGTTGTCTTTGGTGTATGGCATTGCCTGTTAAGCAGTTGTCTTTGGTGTATGGCACTGTCTGTTAAGCAGTTGTCTTTGGTGTATGGCATTGTCTGTTAAGCAGTTGTCTTTGGTGTATGGCATTGCCTGTTAAGCAGTTGTCTTTGGTGTATGGCATTGCCTGTTAAGCAGTTGTCTTTGGTGTATGGCATTGCCTGTTAAGCAGTTGTCTTTGGTGTATGGCATTGTCTGTTAAGCAGTTGTCTTTGGTGTATGGCATTGTCTGTTAAGCAGTTGTCTTTGGTGTATGGCATTGCCTGTTAAGCAGTTGTCTTTGGTGTATGGCATTGTCTGTTAAGCAGTTGTCTTTGGTGTATGGCATTGTCTGTTAAGCAGTTGTCTTTGGTGTATGGCATTGTCTGTTAAGCAGTTGTCTTTGGTGCATGGCTTTGTCTGTTAAGCAGTTGTCTTTGGTGTATGGCATTGTCTGTTAAGCAGTTGTCTTTGGTGTATGGCATTGTCTGTTAAGCAGTTGTCTTTGGTGCATGGCATTGTCTGTTAAGCAGTTGTCTTTTGTGTATGGCATTGTCTGTTAAGCAGTTGTCTTTGGTGTATGGCATTGCCTGTTAAGCAGTTGTCTTTGGTGTATGGCATTGCCTGTTAAGCAGTTGTCTTTGGTGTATGGCATTGTCTGTTAAGCAGTTGTCTTTGGTGTATGGCATTGCCTGTTAAGCAGTTGTCTTTGGTGTATGGCATTGTCTGTTAAGCAGTTGTCTTTGGTGCATGGCATTGTCTGTTAAGCAGTTGTCTTTTGTGTATGGCATTGTCTGTTAAGCAGTTGTCTTTGGTGTATGGCATTGCCTGTTAAGCAGTTGTCTTTGGTGTATGGCATTGTTTGTTAAGCAGTTGTCTTTGGTGTATGGCAATGTCTCTTAAGCAGTTGTCTTTGGTGTATGGCGTTGCCTGTTAAGCAGTTGTCTTTGGTGTATGGCGTTGCCTGTTAAGCAGTTGTCTTTGGTGTATGGCATTGTCTGTTAAGCAGTTGTCTTTGGTGTATGGCATTGCCTGTTAAGCAGTTGTCTTTGGTGTATGGCATTGTCTGCTAAGCAGTTGTCTTTAGTTTATGGCGTTGTCTGTTAAGCAGTTGTCTTTAGTTTATGGCGTTGTCTGTTAAGCAGTTGTCTTTGGTGTATGGCATTGTCTGTTAAGCAGTTGTCTTTGGTGTATGGCATTGTCTGTTAAGCAGTGGTCTTTGGTGTATGGCATTGTCTGTTAAGCAGTTGTCTTTGGTGTATGGCATTGTCTGTTAAGCAGTTGTCTTTGGTGTATGGCATTGTCTGTTAAGCAGTTGTCTTTGGTGTATGGCATTGTCTGTTAAGCAGTTGTCTTTGGTGTATGGCATTGTCTGTTAAGCATTTGTCTATGGTGTATGGCATTGCCTATTAAGCAGTTGTCTTTGGTGTATGGCATTGCCTGTTAAGCAGTTGTCTTTAGTGTATAGCATTTTCTGTTAAGCAGTTGTCTTTGGTGTATGGCATTGTCTGTTAAGCAGTTGTCTTTGGTGTATGGCATTGTCTGTTAAGCAGTTGTCTTTGGTGTATGGCATTGCCTGTTAAGCAGTTTTCTTTGGTGTATGGCATTGCCTGTTAAGCAGTTGTCTTTGGTGTATGGCATTGTCTGTTAAGCAGTTGTCTTTGGTGTATGGCATTGTCTGTTAAGCAGTTGTCTTTGGTGTATGGCATTGTCTGTTAAGCAGTTGTCTTTGGTGTATGGCATTGCCTGTTAAGCAGTTGTCTTTGGTGTATGGCATTGCCTGTTAAGCAGTTGTCTTTGGTGTATGGCAGTGTCTGTTAAGCAGTTGTCTTTTGTGTATGGCATTGCCTGTTAAGCAGTTGTCTATAGTGTATGGCATTGCCTGTTAAGCAGTTGTCTTTGGTGTATGGCAGTGTCTGTTAAGCAGTTGTCTTTGGTGTATGGCAGTGTCTGTTAAGCAGTTGTCTTTGGTGTATGGCATTGCCTGTTAAGCAGTAATCTTTGGTGTATGGCAGTGTCTGTTAAGCAGTTGTCTTTGGTGTATGGCATTGTCTGTTAAGCAGTTGTCTTTGGTGTATGGCATTGGCTATAAAGCAGTTGTCTTTGGTGTATGGCATTGCCTGTTAAGCAGTTGTCTTTGGTGTATGGCATTGTCTGCTAAGCAGTTGTCTTTAGTTTATGGCGTTGTCTGTTAAGCAGTTGTCTTTGGTGTATGGCATTGTCTGTTAAGCAGTTGTCTTTGGTGTATGGCATTGTCTGTTAAGCAGTGGTCTTTGGTGTATGGCATTGTCTGTTAAGCAGTTGTCTTTGGTGTATGGCATTGCCTGTTAAGCAGTTGTCTTTGGTGTATGGCATTGCCTGTTAAGCAGTTGTCTTTGGTGTATGGCATTGTCTGTTAAGCAGTTGTCTTTGGTGTATGGCATTGTCTGTTAAGCAGTTGTCTTTGGTGTATGGCATTGCCTGTTAAGCAGTTGTCTTTGGTGTATGGCATTGCCTGTTAAGCAGTTGTCTTTGGTGTATGGCATTGCCTGTTAAGCAGTTGTCTTTGGTGTATGGCATTGTCTGTTAAGCAGTTGTCTTTGGTGTATGGCATTGCCTGTTAAGCAGTTGTCTTTGGTGTATGGCATTGTCTGTTAAGCAGTTGTCTTTGGTGTATGGCATTGTCTGTTAAGCAGTTGTCTTTAGTGTATGGCGTTGTCTGTTAAGCAGTTGTCTTTGGTGTATGCCATTGCCTGTTAAGCAGTTGTCTTTGGTGTATGGCATTGCCTGTTAAGCAGTTGTCTTTGGTGTATGGCATTGCCTGTTAAGCAGTTGTCTTTGGTGTATGGCATTGCCTGTTAAGCAGTTGTCTTTGGTGTATGGCATTGTCTGTTAAGCAGTTGTCTTTGGTGTATGGCATTGCCTGTTAAGCAGTTGTCTTTGGTGTATGGCATTGCCTGTTAAGCAATTGTCTTTGGTGTATGGCATTGCCTGTTAAGCAGTTGTCTTTGGTGTATGGCATTGCCTGTTAAGCAGTTGTCTTTGGTATATGGCATTGTCTGTTAAGCAGTTGTCTTTGGTATATGGCATTGTCTGTTAAGCAGTTGTCTTTTGTGTATGGCATTGCCTGTTAAGCAGTTGTCTATAGTGTATGGCATTGCCTGTTAAGCAGTTGTCTTTGGTGTATGGCAGTGTCTGTTAAGCAGTTGTCTTTGGTGTATGGCAGTGTCTGTTAAGCAGTTGTCTTTGGTGTATGGCATTGCCTGTTAAGCAGTAATCTTTGGTGTATGGCAGTGTCTGTTAAGCAGTTGTCTTTGGTGTATGGCATTGTCTGTTAAGCAGTTGTCTTTGGTGTATGGCAGTGTCTGTTAAGCAGTTGTCTTTGGTGTATGGCATTGTCTGTTAAGCAGTTGTCTTTGGTGTATGGCATTGCCTATTAAGCAGTTGTCTTTGGTGTATGGCATTGCCTGTTAAGCAGTTGTCTTTGGTGTATGGCATTGTCTGCTAAGCAGTTGTCTTTAGTTTATGGCGTTGTCTGTTAAGCAGTTGTCTTTGGTGTATAGCATTGTGTGTTAAGCAGTTGTCTTTGGTGTGTGGCATTGTCTGTTAAGCAGTTGTCTTTGGTGTATGGCATTGTCTGTTAAGCAGTGGTCTTTGGTGTATGGCATTGTCTGTTAAGCAGTTGTCTTTGGTGTATGGCATTGCCTGTTAAGCAGTTGTCTTTGGTGTATGGCATTGTCTGTTAAGCAGTTGTCTTTGGTGTATGGCATTGTCTGTTAAGCAGTTGTCTTTGGTGTATGGCATTGTCTGTTAAGCAGTTGTCTTTGGTGTATGTCATTGCCTGTTAAGCAGTTGTCTTTGGTGTATGGCATTGCCTGTTAAGCAGTTGTCTTTGGTGTATGGCATTGCCTGTTAAGCAGTTGTCTTTGGTGTAGGGCATTGTCTGTTAAGCAGTTGTCTTTGGTGTAGGGCATTGTCTGTTAAGCAGTTGTCTTTGGTGTATGGCATTGCCTGTTAAGCAGTTGTCTTTGGTGTATGGCATTGTCTGTTAAGCAGTTGTCTTTGGTGTATGGCATTGTCTGTTAAGCAGTTGTCTTTGGTGCATGGCATTGTCTGTTAAGCAGTTGTCTTTGGTGCATGGCTTTGTCTGTTAAGCAGTTGTCTTTGGTGTATGGCATTGTCTTAAGCAGTTGTCTTTGGTGTATGGCGTTGCCTGTTAAGCAGTTGTCTTTGGTGTATGGCGTTGCCTGTTAAGCAGTTGTCTTTGGTGCATGGCATTGCCTGTTAAGCAGTTGTCTTTGGTGTATGGCGTTGCCTGTTAAGCAGTTGTCTTTGGTGTATGGCGTTGCCTGTTAAGCAGTTGTCTTTGGTGTATGGCACTGTCTGTTAAGCAGTTGTCTTTGGTGTATGGCATTGACTGTTAAGCAGTTGTCTTTGGTGTATGGCATTGCCTGTTAAGCAGTTGTCTTTGGTGTATGGCAATGCCTGTTAAGCAGTTGTCTTTGGTGTATGGCATTGCCTGTTAAGCAGTTGTCTTTGGTATATGGCATTGTCTGTTAAGCAGTTGTCTTTGGTGTATGACATTGCCTGTTAAGCAGTTGTCTTTGGTGTATGGCTGTGTCTGTTAAGCAGTTGTCTTTGGTGTATGGCATTGTCTGTTAAGCAGTTGTCTTTGGTGTATGGCATTGCCTGTTAAGCAGTTGTCCTTGGTGTATGGCAGTGTCTGTTAAGCAGTTGTCTTTGGTGTATGGCATTGTCTGTTAAGCAGTTGTCTTTGGTGTATGGCATTGCCTGTTAAGCAGTTGTCCTTGGTGTATGGCATTGCCTGTTAAGCAGTTGTCCTTGGTGTATGGCAGTGACTGTTAAGCAGTTGTCTTTGGTGTATGGCATTGCCTGTTAAGCAGTTGTCCTTGGTGTATGGCAGTGTCTGTTAAGCAGTTGTCTTTGGTGTATGGCATTGTCTGTTAAGCAGTTGTCTTTGGTGTATGGCATTGTCTGTTAAGCAGTTGTCTTTGGTGTATGGCTGTGTCTGTTAAGCAGTTGTCTTTGGTGTATGGCATTGTCTGCTAAGCAGTTGTCTTTGGTGTATGGCATTGCCTGTTAAGCAGTTGTCCTTGGTGTATGGCAGTGTCTGTTAAGCAGTTGTCTTTGGTGTATGGCATTGTCTGTTAAGCAGTTGTCTTTGGTGTATGGCATTGCCTGTTAAGCAGTTGTCTTTGGTGTATGGCAGTGTCTGTTAAGCAGTTGTCTTTGGTGTATGGCAGTGTCTGTTAAGCAGTTGTCTTTAGTTTATGGCGTTGTCTCTTAAGCAGTTGTCTTTGGTGTATGGCATTGCCTGTTAAGCAGTTGTCTTTGGTGTATGGCATTGCCTGTTAAGCAGTTGTCTTTAGTGTATGGCATTGTCTCTTAAGCAGTTGTCTTTGGTATATGGCATTGCATGTTAAGCAGTTGTCTTTAGTGTATGGCATTGTCTCTTAAGCAGTTGTCTTTGGTATATGGCGTTGCCTGTTAAGCAGTTGTCTTTGGTGTATAGCAGTGTCTGTTAAGCAGTTGTCTTTGGTATATGGCATTGCATGTTAAGCAGTTGTCTTTGGTGTATGGCATTGTCTGTTAAGAAGTTGTCTTTGGTCTATGGCATTGCCTGTTAAGCAGTTGTCTTTGGTGTATGGCAGTGTCTGTTAAGAAGTTGTCTTTGGTGTATGGCATTGCCTGTTAAGCAATTGTCTTTGGTGTATGGCATTGCCTGTTAAGCAGTTGTCTTTGGTGTATGGCAGTGTCTGTTAATCAGTTGTCTTTGGTGTATGGAATTGTCTCTTAAGCAGTTGTCTTTGGTATATGGCATTGCCTGTTAAGCAGTTGTCTTTGGTGTATGGCATTGCCTGTTAAGCAGTTGTCTTTGGTGTATGGCATTGTCTTTTAAGCAGTTGTCTTTGGTGTATGGCATTTCCTGTTAAGCAGTTGTCTTTGGTGTATGGCAGTGTCTGTTAAGCAGTTGTCTTTGGTGTATGGCATTTCCTGTTAAGTAGTTGTCTTTGGTGTATGGCAGTGTCTGTTAAGCAGTTGTCTTTGGTGTACGGCGTTGTCTGTTAAGCAGTTGTCTTTGGTGTATGGCATTTCCTGTTAAGCAGTTGTCTTTGGTGTTTGGCAGTGTCTGTTAAGCAGTTGTCTTTGGTGTACGGCGTTGTCTGTTAAGCAGTTGTCTTTGGTGTATGGCATTGCCTGTTAAGCAGTAATCTTTGTTGTATGGCAGTGTCTGTTAAGCAGTTGTCTTTGGTGTATGGCATTGTCTGTTAAGCAGTTGTCTTTGGTGTATGGCAGTGTCTGTTAAGCAGTTGTCTTTGGTGTATGGCATTGTCTGTTAAGCAGTTGTCTTTAGTGTATGGCATTGTCTGCTAAGCAGTTGTCTTTAGTTTATGGCGTTGTCTGTTAAGCAGTTGTCTTTAGTTTATGGCGTTGTCTGTTAAGCAGTTGTCTTTGGTGTATGGCATTGTCTGTTAAGCAGTTGTCTTTGGTGTATGGCATTGTCTGTTAAGCAGTTGTCTTTGGTGTATGGCATTGCCTGTTAAGCAGTTGTCTTTGGTGTATGGCATTGCCTGTTAAGCAGTTGTCTTTGGTGTATGGCATTGTCTGTTAAGCAGTTGTCTTTGGTGTATGGCATTGCCTGTTAAGCAGTTGTCTTTGGTGTATGGCATTGCCTGTTAAGCAGTTGTCTTTGGTGTATGGCATTGCCTGTTAAGCAGTTGTCTTTGGTGTATGGCATTGCCTGTTATGCAGTTGTCTTTGGTGTATGGCAGTGTCTGTTAAGCAGTTATATTTGCTGCATGGCATTGTCTGTTAAGCAGTTGTCTTTTGTGTATGGCATTGCCTGTTAAGCAGTTGTCTATAGTGTATGGCATTGCCTGTTAAGCAGTTGTCTTTGGTGTATGGCAGTGTCTGTTAAGCAGTTGTCTTTGGTGTATGGCAGTGTCTATTAAGCAGTTGTCTTTGGTGTATGGCATTGCCTGTTAAGCAGTAATCTTTGGTGTATGGCAGTGTCTGTTAAGCAGTTGTCTTTGGTGTATGGCATTGTCTGTTAAGCAGTTGTCTTTGGTGTATGGCAGTGTCTGTTAAGCAGTTGTCTTTGGTGTATGGCATTGTCTGTTAAGCAGTTGTCTTTGGTGTATGGCATTGCCTATTAAGCAGTTGTCTTTGGTGTATGGCATTGCCTGTTAAGCAGTTGTCTTTGGTGTATGGCATTGTCTGCTAAGCAGTTGTCTTTAGTTTATGGCGTTGTCTGTTAAGCAGTTGTCTTTAGTTTATGGCGTTGTCTGTTAAGCAGTTGTCTTTGGTGTATGGCATTGCCTGTTAAGCAGTTGTCTTTGGTGTATGGCATTGCCTGTTAAGCAGTTGTCTTTGGTGTATGGCATTGTCTGTTAAGCAGTTGTCTTTGGTGTATGGCATTGTCTGTTAAGCAGTTGTCTTTGGTGTATGGCATTGCCTGTTAAGCAGTTGTCTTTGGTGTATGGCATTGCCTGTTAAGCAGTTGTCTTTGGTGTATGGCATTGCCTGTTAAGCAGTTGTCTTTGGTGTATGGCATTGTCTGTTAAGCAGTTGTCTTTGGTGTATGGCATTGTCTGTTAAGCAGTTGTCTTTGGTGTATGGCATTGCCTGTTAAGCAGTTGTCTTTGGTGTATGGCATTGTCTGTTAAGCAGTTGTCTTTGGTGTATGGCATTGTCTGTTAAGCAGTTGTCTTTGGTGTATGGCATTGTCTGTTAAGCAGTTGTCTTTGGTGCATGGCTTTGTCTGTTAAGCAGTTGTCTTTGGTGTATGGCATTGTCTGTTAAGCAGTTGTCTTTGGTGTATGGCATTGTCTGTTAAGCAGTTGTCTTTGGTGCATGGCATTGTCTGTTAAGCAGTTGTCTTTTGTGTATGGCATTGTCTGTTAAGCAGTTGTCTTTGGTGTATGGCATTGCCTGTTAAGCAGTTGTCTTTGGTGTATGGCATTGCCTGTTAAGCAGTTGTCTTTGGTGTATGGCATTGTCTGTTAAGCAGTTGTCTTTGGTGTATGGCATTGCCTGTTAAGCAGTTGTCTTTGGTGTATGGCATTGTCTGTTAAGCAGTTGTCTTTGGTGCATGGCATTGTCTGTTAAGCAGTTGTCTTTTGTGTATGGCATTGTCTGTTAAGCAGTTGTCTTTGGTGTATGGCATTGCCTGTTAAGCAGTTGTCTTTGGTGTATGGCATTGTTTGTTAAGCAGTTGTCTTTGGTGTTCGGCAATGTCTCTTAAGCAGTTGTCTTTGGTGTATGGCGTTGCCTGTTAAGCAGTTGTCTTTGGTGTATGGCGTTGCCTGTTAAGCAGTTGTCTTTGGTGTATGGCATTGTCTGTTAAGCAGTTGTCTTTGGTGTATGGCATTTCCTGTTAAGCAGTTGTCTTTGGTGTATGGCAGTGTCTGTTAAGCAGTTGTCTTTGGTGTATGGCAGTGTCTGTTAAGCAGTTGTCTTTGGTGTATGGCATTGCCTGTTAAGCAGTAATCTTTGTTGTATGGCAGTGTCTGTTAAGCAGTTGTCTTTGGTGTATGGCATTGTCTGTTAAGCAGTTGTCTTTGGTGTATGGCAGTGTCTGTTAAGCAGTTGTCTTTGGTGTATGGCATTGTCTGTTAAGCAGTTGTCTTTAGTGTATGGCATTGTCTGCTAAGCAGTTGTCTTTAGTTTATGGCGTTGTCTGTTAAGCAGTTGTCTTTAGTTTATGGCGTTGTCTGTTAAGCAGTTGTCTTTGGTGTATGGCATTGCCTGTTAAGCAGTTGTCTTTGGTGTATGGCATTGCCTGTTAAGCAGTTGTCTTTGGTGTATGGCATTGCCTGTTAAGCAGTTGTCTTTGGTGTATGGCATTGCCTGTTAAGCAGTTGTCTTTGGTGTATGGCATTGCCTGTTAAGCAGTTGTCTTTGGTGTATGGCATTGCCTGTTAAGCAGTTGTCTTTGGTGTATGGCATTGCCTGTTAAGCAGTTGTCTTTGGTGTATGGCAGTGTCTGTTAAGCAGTTGTATTTGCTGCATGGCATTGTCTGTTAAGCAGTTGTCTTTTGTGTATGGCATTGCCTGTTAAGCAGTTGTCTATAGTGTATGGCATTGCCTGTTAAGCAGTTGTCTTTGGTGTATGGCAGTGTCTGTTAAGCAGTTGTCTTTGGTGTATGGCAGTGTCTGTTAATCAGTTGTCTTTGGTGTATGGCATTGCCTGTTAAGCAGTAATCTTTGGTGTATGGCAGTGTCTGTTAAGCAGTTGTCTTTGGTGTATGGCATTGTCTGTTAAGCAGTTGTCTTTGGTGTATGGCAGTGTCTGTTAAGCAGTTGTCTTTGCTGTATGGCATTGTCTGTTAAGCAGTTGTCTTTGGTGTATGGCATTGCCTATTAAGCAGTTGTCTTTGGTGTATGGCATTGCCTGTTAAGCAGTTGTCTTTGGTGTATGGCATTGTCTGCTAAGCAGTTGTCTTTAGTTTATGGCATAGTCTGTTAAGCAGTTGTCTTTAGTTTATGGCGTTGTCTGTTAAGCAGTTGTCTTTGGTGTATAGCATTGTGTGTTAAGCAGTTGTCTTTGGTGTATGGCATTGTCTGTTAAGCAGTTGTCTTTGGTGTATGGCATTGCCTGTTAAGCAGTTGTCTTTGGTGTATGGCATTGCCTGTTAAGCAGTTGTCTTTGGTGTATGGCATTGTCTGTTAAGCAGTTGTCTTTGGTGTATGGCATTGTCTGTTAAGCAGTTGTCTTTGGTGTATGGCATTGCCTGTTAAGCAGTTGTCTTTGGTGTATGGCATTGCCTGTTAAGCAGTTGTCTTTGGTGTATGGCATTGCCTGTTAAGCAGTTGTCTTTGGTGTATGGCATTGTCTGTTAAGCAGTTGTCTTTGGTGTATGGCATTGTCTGTTAAGCAGTTGTCTTTGGTGTATGGCATTGCCTGTTAAGCAGTTGTCTTTGGTGTATGGCATTGTCTGTTAAGCAGTTGTCTTTGGTGTATGGCATTGTCTGTTAAGCAGTTGTCTTTGGTGTATGGCATTGTCTGTTAAGCAGTTGTCTTTGGTGCATGGCTTTGTCTGTTAAGCAGTTGTCTTTGGTGTATGGCATTGTCTGTTAAGCAGTTGTCTTTGGTGTATGGCATTGTCTGTTAAGCAGTTGTCTTTGGTGCATGGCATTGTCTGTTAAGCAGTTGTCTTTTGTGTATGGCATTGTCTGTTAAGCAGTTGTCTTTGGTGTATGGCATTGCCTGTTAAGCAGTTGTCTTTGGTGTATGGCATTGCCTGTTAAGCAGTTGTCTTTGGTGTATGGCATTGTCTGTTAAGCAGTTGTCTTTGGTGTATGGCATTGCCTGTTAAGCAGTTGTCTTTGGTGTATGGCATTGTCTGTTAAGCAGTTGTCTTTGGTGCATGGCATTGTCTGTTAAGCAGTTGTCTTTTGTGTATGGCATTGTCTGTTAAGCAGTTGTCTTTGGTGTATGGCATTGCCTGTTAAGCAGTTGTCTTTGGTGTATGGCATTGTTTGTTAAGCAGTTGTCTTTGGTGTATGGCAATGTCTCTTAAGCAGTTGTCTTTGGTGTATGGCGTTGCCTGTTAAGCAGTCGTCTTTGGTGTATGGCGTTGCCTGTTAAGCAGTTGTCTTTGGTGTATGGCATTGTCTGTTAAGAAGTTGTCTTTGGTGTATGGCATTGCCTGTTAAGCAGTTGTCTTTGGTGTATGGCATTGTCTGCTAAGCAGTTGTCTTTAGTTTATGGCGTTGTCTGTTAAGCAGTTGTCTTTAGTTTATGGCGTTGTCTGTTAAGCAGTTGTCTTTGGTGTATGGCATTGTCTGTTAAGCAGTTGTCTTTGGTGTATGGCATTGTCTGTTAAGCAGTGGTCTTTGGTGTATGGCATTGTCTGTTAAGCAGTTGTCTTTGGTGTATGGCATTGTCTGTTAAGCAGTTGTCTTTGGTGTATGGCATTGTCTGTTAAGCAGTTGTCTTTGGTGTATGGCATTGTCTGTTAAGCAGTTGTCTTTGGTGTATGGCATTGTCTGTTAAGCATTTGTCTATGGTGTATGGCATTGCCTATTAAGCAGTTGTCTTTGGTGTATGGCATTGCCTGTTAAGCAGTTGTCTTTAGTGTATAGCATTGTCTGTTAAGCAGTTGTCTTTGGTGTATGGCATTGTCTGTTAAGCAGTTGTCTTTGGTGTATGGCATTGTCTGTTAAGCAGTTGTCTTTGGTGTATGGCATTGCCTGTTAAGCAGTTGTCTTTGGTGTATGGCATTGCCTGTTAAGCAGTTTTCTTTGGTGTATGGCATTGCCTGTTAAGCAGTTGTCTTTGGTGTATGGCATTGTCTGTTAAGCAGTTGTCTTTGGTGTATGGCATTGTCTGTTAAGCAGTTGTCTTTGGTGTATGGCATTGTCTGTTAAGCAGTTGTCTTTGGTGTATGGCATTGCCTGTTAAGCAGTTGTCTTTGGTGTATGGCATTGCCTGTTAAGCAGTTGTCTTTGGTGTATGGCAGTGTCTGTTAAGCAGTTGTATTTGCTGCATGGCATTGTCTGTTAAGCAGTTGTCTTTTGTGTATGGCATTGCCTGTTAAGCAGTTGTCTATAGTGTATGGCATTGCCTGTTAAGCAGTTGTCTTTGGTGTATGGCAGTGTCTGTTAAGCAGTTGTCTTTGGTGTATGGCAGTGTCTGTTAAGCAGTTGTCTTTGGTGTATGGCATTGCCTGTTAAGCAGTAATCTTTGGTGTATGGCAGTGTCTGTTAAGCAGTTGTCTTTGGTGTATGGCATTGTCTGTTAAGCAGTTGTCTTTGGTGTATGGCATTGGCTATAAAGCAGTTGTCTTTGGTGTATGGCATTGCCTGTTAAGCAGTTGTCTTTGGTGTATGGCATTGTCTGCTAAGCAGTTGTCTTTAGTTTATGGCGTTGTCTGTTAAGCAGTTGTCTTTGGTGTATGGCATTGTCTGTTAAGCAGTTGTCTTTGGTGTATGGCATTGTCTGTTAAGCAGTGGTCTTTGGTGTATGGCATTGTCTGTTAAGCAGTTGTCTTTGGTGTATGGCATTGCCTGTTAAGCAGTTGTCTTTGGTGTATGGCATTGCCTGTTAAGCAGTTGTCTTTGGTGTATGGCATTGTCTGTTAAGCAGTTGTCTTTGGTGTATGGCATTGTCTGTTAAGCAGTTGTCTTTGGTGTATGGCATTGCCTGTTAAGCAGTTGTCTTTGGTGTATGGCATTGCCTGTTAAGCAGTTGTCTTTGGTGTATGGCATTGCCTGTTAAGCAGTTGTCTTTGGTGTATGGCATTGTCTGTTAAGCAGTTGTCTTTGGTGTATGGCATTGCCTGTTAAGCAGTTGTCTTTGGTGTATGGCATTGTCTGTTAAGCAGTTGTCTTTGGTGTATGGCATTGTCTGTTAAGCAGTTGTCTTTAGTGTATGGCGTTGTCTGTTAAGCAGTTGTCTTTGGTGTATGCCGTTGCCTGTTAAGCAGTTGTCTTTGGTGTATGGCATTGTCTGTTAAGCAGTTATCTTTGGTGTATGGCATTGTCTGTTAAGCAGTTGTCTTTGGTGCATGGCATTGTCTGTTAAGCAGTTTTCTTTTGTGTATGGCGTTGTCTTTTAAGCAGTTGTCTTTGGTGTATGGCATTGTCTGTTAAGCAGTTGTCTTTGGTGTATGGCAGTGTCTGTTAAGCAGTTGTCTTTGGTGTATGGCATTGTCTGTTAAGCAGTTGTCTTTGGTGTATGGCATTGCCTATTAAGCAGTTGTCTTTGGTGTATGGCATTGCCTGTTAAGCAGTTGTCTTTAGTTTATGGCGTTGTCTGTTAAGCAGTTGTCTTTAGTTTATGGCGTTGTCTGTTAAGCAGTTGTCTTTGGTGTATGGCATTGCCTGTTAAGCAGTAGTCTTTGGTGTATAGCATTGTCTACTAAGCAGTTGTCTTTGGTGTATGGCATTGTCTGTTAAGCAGTGGTCTTTGGTGTATGGCATTGTCTGTTAAGCAGTTTTCTTTGGTGTATGGCATTGCCTGTTAAGCAGTTGTCTTTGGTGTATGGCATTGCCTGTTAAGCAGTTGTCTTTGGTGTATGGCATTGTCTGTTAAGCAGTTGTCTATGGTGTATGGCATTGTCTGTTAAGCAGTTGTCTTTGGTGTATGGCATTGTCTGTTAAGCAGTTGTCTTTGGTGTATGGCATTGCCTGTTAAGCAGTTGTCTTTGGTGTATGGCATTGCCTGTTAAGCAGTTGTCTTTGGTGTATGGCATTGCCTGTTAAGCAGTTGTCTTTGGTGTATGGCATTGTCTGTTAAGCAGTTGTCTTTGGTGTATGGCATTGTCTGTTAAGCAGTTGTCTTTGGTGTATGGCATTGCCTGTTAAGCAGTTGTCTTTGGTGTATGGCATTGTCTGTTAAGCAGTTGTCTTTGGTGTATGGCATTGTCTGTTAAGCAGTTGTCTTTAGTGTATGGCGTTGTCTGTTAAGCAGTTGTCTTTGGTGTATGGCATTGTCTGTTAAGCAGTTGTCTTTAGTGTATGGCATTGTCTGTTAAGCAGTTGTCTTTGGTGCATGGCATTGTCTGTTAAGCAGTTGTCTTTTGTGTATGGCATTGTCTGTTAAGCAGTTGTCTTTGGTGTATGGCATTGTCTGTTAAGCAGTTGTCTTTGGTGCATGGCTTTGTCTGTTAAGCAGTTGTCTTTGGTGTATGGCATTGTCTGTTAAGCAGTTGTCTTTGGTGTATGGCGTTGCCTGTTAAGCATTTGTCTTTGGTGTATGGCATTGCCTATTAAGCAGTTGTCTTTGGTGTATGGCATTCCCTGTTAAGCAGTTGTCTTTGGTGTATGGCATTGTCTGCTAAGCAGTTGTCTTTAGTGTATGGCGTTGTCTGTTAAGCAGTTGTCTTTGGTGTATGGCATTGTCTGCTAAGCAGTTGTCTTTAGTGTATGGCGTTGTCTGTTAAGCAGTTGTCTTTGGTGCATGGCATTGTCTGTTAAGCAGTTGTCTTTGGTGTATGGCATTCCCTGTTAAGCAGTTGTCTTTGGTGTATGGCATTGTCTGTTAAGCAGTTGTCTTTAGTTTATGGCGTTGTCTGTTAAGCAGTTGTCTTTGGTGTATAGCATTGTCTGTTAAGCAGTTGTCTTTGGTGTGAGGCATTGTCTGTTAAGCAGTTGTCTTTGGTGTATGGCATTGTCTGTTAAGCAGTTGTCTTTGGTGTATGGCATTGTCTGTTAAGCAGTTGTCTTTGGTGTATGGCATTGCCTGTTAAGCAGTTGTCTTTGGTGTATGGCATTGTCTGCTAAGCAGTTGTCTTTAGTGTATGGCGTTGTCTGTTAAGCAGTTGTCTTTGGTGCATGGCATTGTCTGTTAAGCAGTTGTCTTTGGTGTATGGCATTCCCTGTTAAGCAGTTGTCTTTGGTGTATGGCATTGTCTGTTAAGCAGTTGTCTTTAGTTTATGGCGTTGTCTGTTAAGCAGTTGTCTTTGGTGTATAGCATTGTCTGTTAAGCAGTTGTCTTTGGTGTGAGGCATTGTCTGTTAAGCAGTTGTCTTTGGTGTATGGCATTGTCTGTTAAGCAGTTGTCTTTGGTGTATGGCATTGTCTGTTAAGCAGTTGTCTTTGGTGTATGGCATTGCCTGTTAAGCAGTTGTCTTTGGTGTATGGCATTGTCTGTTAAGCAGTTGTCTTTGGTGTATGGCATTGTCTGTTAAGCAGTTGTCTTTGGTGTATGGCATTGCCTGTTAAGCAGTTGTCTTTGGTGTATGGCATTGCCTGTTAAGCAGTTGTCTTTGGTGTATGGCATTGCCTGTTAAGCAGTTGTCTTTGGTGTATGGCATTGTCTGTTAAGCAGTTGTCTTTGGTGTATGGCATTGTCTGTTAAGCAGTTGTCTTTGGTGTATGGCATTGCCTGTTAAGCAGTTGTCTTTGGTGTATGGCATTGTCTGTTAAGCAGTTATCTTTGGTGTATGGCGTTGCCTGTTAAGCAGTTGTCTTTGGTGTATGGCATTGCCTATTAAGCAGTTGTCTTTGGTGTATGGCATTGTCTGTTAAGCAGTTGTCTTTGGTGTATGGCATTGTCTGTTAAGCAGTTGTCTTTGGTGTATGGCATTGTCTGTTAAGCAGTTGTCTTTGGTGTATGGCTTTGCCTGTTAAGCAGTTGTCTTTGGTGTATGGCATTGCCTATTAAGCAGTTGTCTTTGGTGTATGGCATTCCCTGTTAAGCAGTTGTCTTTGGTGTATGGCATTGTCTGCTAAGCAGTTGTCTTTAGTTTATGGCGTTGTCTGTTAAGCAGTTGTCTTTGGTGTATAGCATTGTCTGTTATGCAGTTGTCTTTGGTGTATGGCATTGTCTGTTAAGCAGTTGTCTTTGGTGTATGGCATTGTCTGTTAAGCAGTTGTCTTTGGTGTATGGCATTGTCTGTTAAGCAGTTGTCTTTGGTGTATGGCATTGCCTGTTAAGCAGTTGTCTTTGGTGTATGGCATTGTCTGTTAAGCAGTTGTCTTTGGTGTATGGCATTGCCTGTTAAGCAGTTGTGTTTGGTGTATGGCATTGCCTGTTAAGCAGTTGTCTTTGGTGTATGGCATTGCCTGTTAAGCAGTTGTCTTTGGTGTATGGCATTGTCTGTTAAGCAGTTGTCTTTGGTGTATGGCGTTGTCTGTTAAGCAGTTGTCTTTGGTGTATGGCATTGTCTGTTAAGCAGTTATCTTTGGTGTATGGCATTGTCTGTTAAGCAGTTGTCTTTGGTGCATGGCATTGTCTGTTAAGCAGTTGTCTTTTGTGTATGGCATTGTCTGTTAAGCAGTTGTCTTTGGTGTATGGCATTGTCTGTTAAGCAGTTGTCTTTGGTGTATGGCATTGTCTGTTAAGCAGTTGTCTTTGGTGCATGGCTTTGCCTGTTAAGCAGTTGTCTTTTGTGTATGGCATTGTCTGTTAAGCAGTTGTCTTTGGTGTATGGCATTGCCTGTTAAGCAGTTGTCTTTGGTGTATGGCATTGTCTGTTAAGCAGTTGTCTTTGGTGTATGGCATTGTCTGTTAAGCAGTTGTCTTTGGTGCATGGCATTGTCTGTTAAGCAGTTGTCTTTTGTGTATGGCATTGTCTGTTAAGCAGTTGTCTTTGGTGTATGGCATTGCCTGTTAAGCAGTTGTCTTTAGTGTATGGCATTATCTTAAGCAGTTGTCTTTGGTGTATGGCGTTGCCTGTTAAGCAGTTGTCTTTGGTGTATGGTGTTGCCTGTTAAGCAGTTGTCTTTGGTGTATGGCATTGTCTGTTAAGCAGTTGTCTTTGGTGTATGGCATTGTCTGTTAAGCAGTTGTCTTTGGTGCATGGCATTGCCTGTTAAGCAGTTGTCTTTGGTGTATGGCATTGCCTGTTAAGCAGTTGTCTTTGGTGCATGGCGTTGCCTGTTAAGCTGTTGTCTTTGGTGTATGGCTGTGTCTGTTAAGCAGTTGTCTTTGGTGTATGGCATTGTCTGTTAAGCAGTTGTCTTTGGTGTATGGCATTGCCTGTTAAGCAGTTGTCCTTGGTGTATGGCAGTGTCTGTTAAGCAGTTGTCTTTGGTGTATGGCATTGTCTGTTAAGCAGTTGTCTTTGTTGTATGGCGTTACGTGTTAAACAGTTGTCTTTGGTGTATGGCATTGCCTGTTAAGCAGTTGTCTTTGGTGTATGGCATTGCCTGTTAAGCAGTTGTCTTTGGTGTATGGCAGTGTCTGTTAAGCAGTTGTCTTTGGTGTATGGCATTGTCTCTTAAGCAGTTGTCTTTGGTGTATGGCATTGCCTGTTAAGCAGTTGTCTTTGGTGTATGGCATTGCCTGTTAAGCAGTTGTCTTTGGTGTATGGCAGTGTCTGTTAAGCAGTTGTCTTTGGTGTATGGCATTGTCTCTTAAGCAGTTGTCTTTGGTGTATGGCATTGCCTGTTAAGCAGTTGTCTTTGGTGTATGGCATTGCCTGTTAAGCAGTTGTCTATAGTGTATGGCATTGCCTGTTAAGCAGTTGTCTTTGGTGTATGGCAGTGTTTGTTAAGCAGTTGTCTTTGGTGTATGGCATTGTCTGTTAAGCAGTTGTCTTTGGTGTATGGCATTGCCTATTAAGCAGTTGTCTTTGGTGTATGGCATTGCCTGTTAAGCAGTTGTCTTTGGTGTATGGCATTGTCTGCTAAGCAGTTGTCTTTAGTTTATGGCGTTGTCTGTTAAGCAGTTGTCTTTAGTTTATGGCGTTGTCTGTTAAGCAGTTGTCTTTGGTGTATGGCATTGTCTGTTAAGCAGTGGTCTTTGGTGTATGGCATTGTCTGTTAAGCAGTTGTCTTTGGTGTATGGCATTGCCTGTTAAGCAGTTGTCTTTGGTGTTTGGCATTCCCTGTTAAGCAGTTGTCTTTGGTGTATGGCATTGTCTGTTAAGCAGTTGTCTTTGGCGTATGGCATTGTCTGTTAAGCAGTGGTCTTTGGTGTATGGCATTGTCTGTTAAGCAGTTTTCTTTGGTGTATGGCATTGCCTGTTAAGCAGTTGTCTTTGGTGTTTGGCATTCCCTGTTAAGCAGTTGTCTTTGGTGCATGGCATTGTCTGTTAAGCAGTTGTCTATGGTGTATGGCATTGTCTGTTAAGCAGCTGTCTTTGGTGTATGGCATTGCCTGTTAAGCAGTTGTCTTTGGTGTATGGCATTGCCTGTTAAGCAGTTGTCTTTAGTGTATGGCATTGTCTTAAGCAGTTGTCTTTGGTGTATGGCGTTGCCTGTTAAGCAGTTGTCTTTGGTGTATGGCGTTGCCTGTTAAGCAGTTGTCTTTGGTGTATGGCATTGTCTGTTAAGCAGTTGTCTTTGGTGTATGGCATTGTCTGTTAAGCAGTTGTCTTTGGTGCATGGCATTGCCTGTTAAGCAGTTGTCTTTGGTGTATGGCATTGCCTGTTAAGCAGTTGTCTTTGGTGCATGGCGATGCCTGTTAAGCAGTTATCTTTGGTGTATGGCATTGCCTGTTAAGCAGTTGTCTTTGGTGTATGGCATTGCCTGTTAAGCAGTTGTCTTTGGTGTATGGCATTGTCTGTTATGCAATTGTCTTTGGTGTATGGCATTGCATGTTAAGCAGTTGTCTATAGTGTATGGCATTGCCTGTTAAGCAGTTGTCTTTGGTGTATGGCAGTGTCTGTTAAGCAGTTGTCTTTGGTGTATGGCAGTGTCTGTTAAGCAGTTGTCTTTGGTGTATGGCATTGTCTGTTAAGCAGTTGTCTTTGGTGTATGGCAGTGTCTGTTAAGCAGTTGTCTTTGGTATATGGCATTGCCTGTTAAGCAGTTGTCTTTGGTGTATGGCATTGCCTGTTAAGCAGTTGTCTTTGGTGTATGGCATTGTCTGTTAAGCAGTTTTCTTTGGTGTATGGCATTGTCTGTTAAGCAGTTGTCTTTGGTGTATGGCATTGTCTGTTAAGCTGTTGTCTTTGGTATATGGCATTGTCTGTTAAGCAGTTGTCTTTGGTGTATGGCATTGTCTGTTAAGCAGTTGTCTTTGGTATATGGCATTGCCTGTTAAGCAGTTGTCTTTGGTGTATGGCATTGCCTGTTAAGCAGTTGTCTTTGGTGTATGGCATTGTCTGTTAAGCAATTGTCTTTGGTGCATGGCATTGTCTGTTAAGCAGTTATCTTTGGTGTATGGCATTGCCTGTTAAGCAGTTGTCTTTGGTGTATGGCATTGCCTGTTAAGCAGTTGTCTTTGGTGTATGGCATTGTCTGTTAAGCAATTGTCTTTGGTGTATGGCATTGCATGTTAAGCAGTTGTCTATAGTGTATGGCAGTGTCTGTTAAGCAGTTGTCTTTGGTGTATGGCATTGTCTGTTAAGCAGTTGTCTTTGGTGTATGGCAGTGTCTGTTAAGCAGTTGTCTTTGGTGTATGGCATTGTCTGTTAAGCAGTTGTCTTTGGTGTATGGCATTGCCTATTAAGCAGTTGTCTTTGGTGTATGGCATTGCCTGTTAAGCAGTTGTCTTTGGTGTATGGCATTGTCTGCTAAGCAGTTGTCTTTAGTTTATGGCGTTGTCTGTTAAGCAGTTGTCTTTAGTTTATGGCGTTGTCTGTTAAGCAGTTGTCTTTGGTGTATGGCATTGTCTGTTAAGCAGTGGTCTTTGGTGTATGGCATTGTCTGTTAAGCAGTTGTCTTTGGTGTATGGCATTGCCTGTTAAGCAGTTGTCTTTGGTGTTTGGCATTCCCTGTTAAGCAGTTGTCTTTGGTGTATGGCATTGTCTGTTAAGCAATTGTCTTTGGCGTATGGCATTGTCTGTTAAGCAGTGGTCTTTGGTGTATGGCATTGTCTGTTAAGCAGTTGTCTTTGGTGTATGGCATTGCCTGTTAAGCAGTTGTCTTTGGTGTTTGGCATTCCCTGTTAAGCAGTTGTCTTTGGTGTATGGCAGTGTCTGTTAAGCAGTTGTCTATGGTGTATGGCATTGTCTGTTAAGCAGCTGTCTTTGGTGTATGGCATTGCCTGTTAAGCAGTTGTCTTTAGTGTATGGCATTGTCTTAAGCAGTTGTCTTTGGTGTATGGCGTTGCCTGTTAAGCAGTTGTCTTTGGTGTATGGCGTTGCCTGTTAAGCAGTTGTCTTTGGTGTATGGCATTGTCTGTTAAGCAGTTGTCTTTGGTGTATGGCATTGTCTGTTAAGCAGTTGTCTTTGGTGCATGGCATTGCCTGTTAAGCAGTTGTCTTTGGTGTATGGCATTGCCTGTTAAGCAGTTGTCTTTGGTGCATGGCGTTGCCTGTTAAGCTGTTGTCTTTGGTGTATGGCTGTGTCTGTTAAGCAGTTGTCTTTGGTGTATGGCATTGTCTGTTAAGCAGTTGTCTTTAGTGTATGGCATTGCCTGTTAAGCAGTTGTCCTTGGTGTATGGCAGTGTCTGTTAAGCAGTTGTCTTTGGTGTATGGCATTGTCTGTTAAGCAGTAGTCTTTGGTGTATGGCGTTACGTGTTAAGCAGTTGTCTTTGGTGTATGGCATTGCCTGTTAAGCAGTTGTCTTTGGTGTATGGCATTGCCTGTTAAGCAGTTGTCTTTGGTGTATGGCATTGTCTCTTAAGCAGTTGTCTTTGGTGTATGGCATTGCCTGTTAAGCAGTTGTCTTTGGTGTATGGCATTGTCTCTTAAGCAGTTGTCTTTGGTGTATGGCATTGCCTGTTAAGCAGTTGTCTTTGGTGTATGGCATTGTCTCTTAAGCAGTTGTCTTTGGTGTATAGCATTGCCTGTTAAGCAGTTGTCTTTAGTGTATGGCATTGTCTCTTAAGCAGTTGTCTTTGATATATGGCATTGCATGTTAAGCAGTTGTCTTTGGTGTATGGCATTGTCTGTTAAGAAGTTGTCTTTGGTATATGGCATTGCCTGTTAAGCAGTTGTCTTTGGTGTATGGCAGTGTCTGTTAATCAGTTGTCTTTGGTGTATGGCATTGTCTCTTAAGCAGTTGTCTTTGGTATATGGCATTGCCTCTTAAGCAGTTGTCTTTGGTGTATGGCATTGTCTGTTAAGCAGTTGTCTTTGGTGTATGGCATTGTCTGTTAAGCAGTTATCTTTGGTGTATGGCATTGCCTGTTAAGCAGTTGTCTTTGGTGTATGGCATTGCCTGTTAAGCAGTTGTCTTTGGTGTATGGCATTGTCTGTTAAGCAGTTGTCTTTGGTGTATGGCATTGCATGTTAAGCAGTTGTCTATAGTGTATGGCATTGCCTGTTAAGCAGTTGTCTTTGGGGTATGGCAGTGTCTGTTAAGCAGTTGTCTTTGGTGTATGGCAGTGTCTGTTAAGCAGTTGTCTTTGGTGTATGGCATTGCCTGTTAAGCAGTAATCTTTGGTGTATGGCAGTGTCTGTTAAGCAGTTGTCTTTGGTGTATGGCATTGTCTGTTAAGCAGTTGTCTTTGGTGTATGGCAGTGTCTGTTAAGCAGTTGTCTTTGGTGTATGGCATTGTCTGTTAAGCAGTTGTCTTTGGTGTATGGCATTGCCTATTAAGCAGTTGTCTTTGGTGTATGGCATTGCCTGTTAAGCAGTTGTCTTTGGTGTATGGCATTGCCTGTTAAGCAGTTGTCTTTGGTGTATGGCATTGTCTGCTAAGCAGTTGTCTTTAGTTTATGGCGTTGTCTGTTAAGCAGTTGTCTTTAGTTTATGGCGTTGTCTGTTAAGCAGTTGTCTTTGGTGTATGGCATTGTCTGTTAAGCAGTTGTCTTTGGTGTATGGCATTGTCTGTTAAGCAGTGGTGTTTGGTGTATGGCATTGTCTGTTAAGCAGTTGTCTTTGGTGTATGGCATTGTCTGTTAAGCAGTTGTCTTTGGTGTATGGCGTTGTCTGTTAAGCAGTTGTCTTTAGTGTATGGCATTGCCTGTTAAGCAGTTGTCTTTGGTGTATGGCATTCCCTGTTAAGCAGTTGTCTTTGGTGTATGGCATTGTCTGTTAAGCAGTTGTCTATGGTGTATGGCATTGTCTGTTAAGCAGTTGTCTTTGGTGTATGGCATTGTCTGTTAAGCAGTTGTCTTTGGTGTATGGCATTGCCTGTTAAGCAGTTGTCTTTGGTGTATGGCATTGCCTGTTAAGCAGTTGTCTTTGGTGTATGGCATTGCCTGTTAAGCAGTTGTCTTTGGTGTATGGCATTGTCTGTTAAGCAGTTGTCTTTGGTGTATGGCATTGTCTGTTAAGCAGTTGTCTTTAGTGTATGGCATTGTCTGTTAAGCAGTTGTCTTTGGTGTATGGTATTGTCTGTTATGCAGTTGTCTTTAGTGTATGGCATTGTCTGTTAAGCAGTTGTCTTTGGTGTATGGCATTGTCTGTTAAGCAGTTGTCTTTGGTGTATGGCATTGTCTGTTAAGCAGTTATCTTTGGTGTATGGCATTGCCTGTTAAGCAGTTGTCTTTGGTGTATGGCATTGCCTGTTAAGCAGTTGTCTTTGGTGTATGGCATTGTCTGTTAAGCAGTTGTCTTTGTTGTATGGCATTGCATGTTAAGTAGTTGTCTTCGGTGTATGGCATTGCCTGTTAAGCAGTTGTCTTTAGTGTATGGCATTGCCTCTTAAGCAGTTGTCTTTAGTGTATGGCATTGCCTGTTAAGCAGTTGTCTTTAGTGTATGGCGTTGTCTGTTAAGCAGTTGTCTTTGGTGTATGGCATTGCCTGTTAAGCAGTTGTCTTTAGTGTATGGCATTGCCTGTTAAGCAGTTGTCTTTGGTGTATGGCAGTGTCTGTTAAGCAGTTGTCTTTGGTGTATGGCAGTGTCTGTTAAGCAGTTGTCTTTGGTGTATGGCATTGTCTGTTAAGCAGTTGTCTTTGGTGTATGGCATTGTCTGTTAAGCAGTTATCTTTGGTGTATGGCATTGTCTGTTAAGCAGTTGTCTTTGGTGTATGGCATTGTCTGTTAAGCAGTTGTCTTTTTTGTATGGCATTGTCTGTTAAGCAGTTATCTTTGGTGTATGGCATTGCCTGTTAAGCAGTTGTCTTTGGTGTATGGCATTGTCTGTTAAGCAGTTGTCTTTGGTGTATGGCACTGTCTGTTAAGCAGTTGTCTTTGGTGTATGGCATTGTCTGTTGAGCAGTTGTCTTTGGTGTATGGCATTGCCTGTTAAGCTGTTGTCTTTGGTGTATGTCATTGTCTGTTAAGCAGTTGTCTTTGGTGTATGGCATTGTCTGTTAAGCAGTTGTCTTTGGTGTATGGCATTGTCTGTTAAGCAGTTATCTTTGGTGTATGGCATTGCCTGTTAAGCAGTTGTCTTTGGTGTATGGCATTGCCTGTTAAGCAGTTGTCTTTGGTGTATGGCATTGTCTGTTAAGCAGTTGTCTTTCGTGTATGGCATTGTCTGTTAAGCAGTTGTCTTTGGTGTATGGCATTGCATGTTAAGCAGTTGTCTTCGGTGTATGGCATTGCCTGTTAAGCAGTTGTCTTTAGTGTATGGCATTGCCTGTTAAGCAGTTGTCTTTAGTGTATGGCATTGCCTGTTAAGCAGTTGTCTTTAGTGTATGGCACTGTCTGTTAAGCAGTTGTCTTCGGTGTATGGCATTGCCTGTTAAGCAGTTGTCTTCGGTGTATGGCATTGTCTGTTAAGCAGTTGTCTTTGGTGTATGGCATTGCATGTTAAGCAGTTGTCTTCGGTGTATGGCATTGCCTGTTAAGCAGTTGTCTTTAGTGTATGGCATTGCCTGTTAAGCAGTTGTCTTTAGTGTATGGCATTGCCTGTTAAGCAGTTGTCTTTAGTGTATGGCATTGCCTGTTAAGCAGTTGTCTTTAGTGTATGGCATTGCCTGTTAAGCAGTTGTCTTTAGTGTATGGCATTGCCTGTTAAGCAGTTGTCTTTAGTGTATGGCACTGTCTGTTAAGCAGTTGTCTTTGGTGTATGGCATTGTCTGTTAAGCAGTTGTCTTTGGTGTATGGTGTTGCCTGTTAAGCAGTTTTCTTTGGTGTATGGCATTGCCTGTTAAGCAGTTGTCTTTGGTGTATGGCATTGCCTGTTAAGCAGTTGTCTTTGGTGTATGGCATTGCCTGTTAAGCAGTTGTCTTTGGTGTATGGCATTGTCTGTTAAGCAGTTGTCTTTGGTGTATGGCATTGTCTGTTAAGCAGTTGTCTTTGGTTTATGGCATTGCCTGTTAAGCAGTTGTCTTTGGTGTATGGCATTGCCTGTTAAGCAGTTGTCTTTGGTGTATGGCATTGCCTGTTAAGCAGTTGTCTTTGGTGTATGGCATTGTCTGTTAAGCAGTTGTCTTTAGTGTATGGCATTGCCTGTTAAGCAGTTGTCTTTAGTGTATGGCATTGCCTGTTAAGCAGTTGTCTTTAGTGTATGGCACTGTCTGTTAAGCAGTTGTCTTTGGTGTATGGCATTGTCTGTTAAGCAGTTGTCTTTGGTGTATGGCATTGTTTGTTAAGCAGTTGTCTTTGGTGTATGGCATTACCTGTTAAGCAGTTGTCTTTGGTGTATGGCAGTGTCTGTTAAGCAGTTGTCTTTAGTGTATGGCATTGTCTGTTAAGCAGTTGTCTTTGGTGCATGGCAGTGTCTGTTAAGCAGTTGTCTTTGGTGTATGGCATTGTCTGTTAAGCAGTTGTCTTTGGTGTATGGCATTGCCTGTTAAGCAGTTGTCTTTGGTGTAAGGCTGTGTCTGTTAAGCAGTTGTCTTTGGTGTATGGCATTGTCTGTTAAGCAGTAATCTTTGGTGTATGGCATTGTCTGTTATGCAGTTGTCTTTGGTGTATGGCATTGTCTGTTAAGCAGTTGTCTTTGGTGTATGGCATTGTCTGTTATGCAGTTGTCTTTGGTGTATGGCATTGTCTGTTAAGCAGTTGTCTTTGGTGTATGGCATAAACTAAAGACAACTGCTGAACAGGCAATGCCATACAGATTACTAAATTACAGGCCTATTATTTAATACCATGGTTCTCTGTCAGACATATCACCTATAACAGTGTTCCAAAATCAGCCATTTCTGCCTTCCATTTCATTGCAGTGTGTCGGTCAAGCTATTCACACTAGTTGTCTGTGTAGAATAGTATTAGTAAATTACAGGCCTATTATTTAAAACCGTGGTTCTTTATCAGACGTATCACATATAACTGCGTTCCTAAATCAGCCATTTCTAGTGAACATGGAAAATATTGTCCTCCATTTAAAATGGGCAAGGTGCGTGGCAAGGGACAGGGAAGTGGACGTGATGGTGATGGTGCATGCAGAGGCCGAGGACGTGGCCGTGGGAAGCTGAAATTGTGCCACAACAAACACCCACATCTTGTCGCTCGACCTTCCATTCCCAATTAATAGGGGACCGCAGAACACCACTATTGAACATAGAGCAGTGTCAAAAGGTTGTTGGTTGGATAGCAGATAATGCTTCCAGTCATTTATCCGCCACCACCATCCTGTCTTCCACACTGTCAAGTCTCAGTAGCCGTGAGTCTGGACTGCATATTCCTCACCCTGATCCTCCTTCCTTCCACCATGCCGAGTGCCCGGAGACAACTGATCCCACACTTGGACCCTCAGAAGAGCTGTTCACTTTTCCATTTGTAGATTCGGGGCTCTCGCCCAGCCAGCTTCAAGCGATTCAAGAAGAGAACGCGTGTAGCGATGCCCAAATATTTGAGCAGCCACGGTCACACGAAGGTGACGCGCCCCCTGGGCCGTGGGGTACTCGGTAGCCGGGCCGGTCGATGCTGGGGGATTTCACAGTGGCAGTGACCCGGTCCGTGACCCAGGGCGGTCAATAAAATGGGAAAAGTAAAAGGTAATAAAGTTTTTATAGAGATAATGTTCGTGACGACACCTGTGGTATGTGGCTATATGGGGCCGCCGCTGCGGTGCAGATCCCCTGGAGCTGATGGTGACGCAGCAGAGTTGGTTCAGCTCTCCACAGGCAGAGCTTAGCTCCAGGGCAGGATGTAGTGATACTATAGGGTAGATGTGGTTAGTGTAGTGTAATGCAGGTGATGGCGCAGATAATGACCAGTCCATAGCTTAATGGCAGTTTCCTCTTATCTTTACTTGCCGTTTGTTAAGCAGACCAGGACAAGGGAACTAGCTGGTAGTAGAGGTCCGGGCGGCCTGGAAGCAAGTTGGGAATCCACCTCGCCAGGTGAAGTTGTAGGCATTCCCTCTGCGCTAATCTCTTTGGCCCTGCTGCTTGTAGATATGCTGCGGCCTTCGTCCCTGAGTAAAACGTCTGTTCCTCACCCGTATGGCAGGCAGCTCGGGCCTTCTTGGAGTGTCACTCCCATGTGGTGGTGCTGGGTCCTATGGTCCTGCTGAGCCTCGGGGCGTCTGATGGGGCCAGGAGACCTGCAGTCTCCTGCCCTCCGGTTTCTGATGCTGGGCCTTCAGTGCCCCACAACCTCTGACTGCGGTGTCCGGTTCTTCTGCGCTTCCCTCTGGGGTGAGCTGGTTTACAGCTCCACTCCCCAGGTCCTTCCTCGTCGCTGTCCTGTCTTCCACTCCTCTCAACTCACTACTACTAACCCCGCCTCCAGATTCCAGTTGCTAAGGGGAAGAGCTCCCCTTCCTGGTCTGGAGCCAGGAAAGTGTTGTATGCCGGTAAACATGATTAGGGGACCCCCCCTTGCTTCAAGGCATGGCATCACCCCTTGTGAGGGAGGCAATGCAACCGGACCCCTGGCGTGCCACAAAGGCAATGGTGGGAAAGTGCAATTACTGTCACAAGAGGTGAATGATGATGAGACACAATTGCCAGAAAGTCAGGAGGAGGACCAGGGAGGGGAAGTGGAAGACGAGGTGGTGGATGATATAGTAACTGACCCAACCTGGCAGAGGGACATGCAGAGCAAGGACAGAAGCACACAGGGGGAGGAAGGCATAGCACCACAACAGGCAGGAAGAAGCAGTGTGGTGGCCGTAGACACAAGGCGAGAAAGCGTTCCTCGCAAACGCCAACACGACGAAAGTTGCCAGTACAACTGTTAGGTCTTCCCGAGTCTAGTTGGTTTTTAAAGACTCTGCGGATAACCCCAAAAGGCCATTTGCACCACCTGCCAGGCTAGCATCAGCAGGGGTAGCAAAACTAGCAGCCTGACCACCACCAGAATGATCAAGCACATGGCAGCAAAGCACCCGACTAAGTGGGACGAACCCCAGGGTCCATAAACAGTGTCTGTGGGTGACACCACTGCTTTTTCCGCTGTTGTTCGTGCACGCCAATCCCCTGACCATGGCGAATGCGAGATGCCTCACGCCCTGCACGTATCATTGCACACTCTCAACTAGCACCATCAGCAAGCACATCCACGTCCTTGTCCCAGCGCAGTGTTCAGTTGTCCCTACTCCAGTCCTTGGAATGCAAGCGCAAATATGCAGTCAACGCCCCACAGGCCACAGTACTAAATTCACACATTTTGCAAATGCTTGCACTCAATATATTGCCTTTTAGGCTTGTGGAGACGGAAGCTTTCCGCAACCTGATGGCGGCGGCTGTCTCTCGTTACTCTGTTCCCAGCCACCACTATTTCTCCAGGTGTGCCGTCCCCGCATTACACGAGCACGTGTCCCACAACATTGGCCATGCCCTCAACAACGCAGTTACAGGGAAAGTCCACCTAACCACGGACACGTCGACAAGTGCTTGTGGGCAGGGACAGTACATCTCGCTGACGGCACACTGGGTTAATATAGTGGAAGCCGGGACCCAGTCGGACCTTGGGACGGAGCACGTCCTCCTGACGCTGAGGATTGCGGGCCCTGGGTCAATCAGGGTTGCTCCCACTTTCTACAGCTCCTGCACCTCCTCCTCCTCTTCAGCCTCTATCTCCAAAATGACCACATCAGTTAGAAGCTGGAAGCACTGCAACACTGCCTCAGTCAAGCGCCAACAGGTTGTGCTGAAGCTAATATGCTTAGGTGACAAACCGCACACCGCTTTAGAGTTGTGGACAGCTCTGAAAGAGCAGGCATATCTGTGGCTGACACCGCTGAACCTACAGCCAGGCATGGTCATGTGTGACAATGGCCGGAACCTGGTGGTGGCTCTGAAGCAAGGCGAGCTCACACACGTACCATGCCTGGCCCATGTGCTTAACCTCATGGTTCAGCGGTTTCTCAAACCTACCAAGATCTGTCACATCTGCTTGTCAAAGTGCGCCGCATGTGTGCTCATTTTAGAAAGTCAGCTACAGCTTCCGCCACACTTGCCGTGCTTCAGCAGAGTTTGCAGCTTCCTGCTCACCGACTTGTCCGCGTTCAGTTTGGCCTGCAGCAGCAGGTCTTTTCCAGGGGCACCACGAGGAGGAACGGACTCACCCCCATACACTGCTTAGTCTTCTCCTGCTTATAATTTAGATAATATATTTTGCTCTGATTTTTAGTCTTATGCTTAATGTTCTGCTTTTTGTTCTGCATCTTCTTGTTCTTCTGCTTCTTGGTCTTCTGTTTCTTGCTCTTCTGTATCTTGGTGGTTGTCTTCTTGTTCTATGTCGTCTTGGTCATCTTCTTCAGGGTCATCTTCTTGGTCTTCTTTGGGGTGGTCTTCAGGGTCATCGTCTTCGGGGTCCTCGTCTTCTTCGGGGTGGTCTTCAGGGTCGTCGTCTTCAGGGTCATTGTCTTCGGGGTCCTCGCCTTCTTCGGGGTGGTCTTCAGGGTCGTCGTCTTCAGGGTCGTCGTCTTCAGGGTCGTCGTCTTCAGGCTCGTTGTCTTCTTCGGGGTGGTCTTCAGGGTCGTCGTCTTCAGGGTCCTCGTCTTCTTCAGGGTGGTCTTCAGGGTCGTCGTCTTCAGACTCATCGTCTTCTTCGGGGTGGTCTTCAGGGTCGTCGTCTTCAGGGTCGTTGTCTTCGGAGTCCTCGTCTTCTTCGGGGTGGTCTTCAGGGTCGTCGTCTTCAGGGTCATCGTCTTCGGGGTCCTCGTCTTCTTTGGGGTGGTCTTCAGGGTCGTCGTCTTCAGGGTCCTTGTCTTCTTCGAGGTGGTCTTCAGGGTCGTCGTCTTCAGGGTCGTCGTCAGCGAGATCCAGAGTGATTACCAAAAACCATTTTAAAAAGCTTGAACTTGGAAATGTAGCAGAAGGTACAAGAAGGCTGAGGAACTGCCGAGAACCAGCTGATGGTACTGGAACCCGGATGGGTAGCAGAAGGTACAAGAGCCAATGGAACTACCGAAGACCAGCTGACGGTACTGGAACTCGGTTACTAAGCAGGAGGTACCTGTGCCAGAAAGCACTACCAAGGACCAGCAGACGTTGGTGGAACTTGGATACCGCGAAGGAGGCACCTAAGCCAAAGGCACTGCCGAGAACCAGCTGACGGTACTGGAAAGCGGATGGGTAGCAGAAGGTACCCATGTAAAAAAAAGTTGCAAGGCCGCGAGCCGGCCGGAGTTACCGAAACCCAAAGTGTCCCCTGCCTAGGCCTTTGTGAGGCATCACGTTGCGCAGAATGTACAGAAGTAGATGGCATTTGTGACTCCTCATCCTCCACCTCTTCCAAAACCTCGTCTCTTAGTGCTTGCAGTGTTTTTTCAAGCAGGCAGATAATGGAGATAGTCATGCTCACTAGTGCATCATCTGCACTCGCCATCCGCATGGAATAATCGAAGGCACGCAAAACGTGGCAGATGTCCTTCATAGAGGCCCACTCAGTGGTGGTGAAGTGTGAACGGCGCGCACTGCGACTTGTTTGCGCCTGCTGCAACTGGTACTCCATTACTGATGCCTGCTGCTTACACAACCTCTCCAACATATGTAATGTGAATTCCACCTGGTGGGTAGGTCACATATGATGCGATGTTCCGGAAGGCGTAATCGGCGCTGCAGAGCTGCAATGCGCGATCTTGCGTTGCTGGAACGCCGCAAGTGAGCGCACTCTATGCGGACCTTGTGCAGCAGTGCATCAAGATCCGGATAGTCCCTCAAAAAACTCTGCACGACCAAGTTGAGCACATGTGCCACACATGGGATGTGAGTGAGGTTGCCTAGGCCCAGAGCTGCCACCAGATTTCGGCCATTGTCACACACTACCATGCCTGGCTGGAGAATCGCTGGCACAAACCACACGTCGCTCTGCTGCTTGATGGCATTCCAGAGCTCCTGCGCTGTGTGGCTTTGATTCCCCAAAGAAATTAATTTCAATACGGCCTGTTGATGTTTGGCCAACCGTTCATGGGTCGATATGGAGGTAGACCGTGACGGCTCCTGCAGCGCTGATTCAGAGGAACTGGAGTATGAGGAGGAGTCAATGTGTACAGACTGGATTCCTGCAATCCTTGGAGTTGGCAGAACACGTACAGCGCCACTCTCAAGATCTGTACCCGGCTCCACAACATTTACCCAATGGGCAGAGAGGGAAAGGTATCGTCCCTGTCCATGCTTACTGGTCCACGCATCGGTGGTCAGGTGGACCTTGCTACTGACGGCATTTTGTAGCGCATGTTTAATTTTTCCCTCCACATTCTGTTGCAGGGCAGGGACGGCTTGCCTGCTGAAATAAAAGTGGCTGAGCACTTTGTATTGTGGGACTGCCAATGCCAGGAAGTTACGGAAGGTGTCAGTCTCCACCAGCCTGAATGATAGCATTTCAAGGGCCAGTAGTTTTGCAATGCCAGCATTCAGAGCCTGTGCTCGGGGGTGGTTTGCCGAGTATTGGCGCCTTTTCTCCCATGCCTGTGCTAACGATGGCTGTAGACTGGCCTGGGAGTGTGAGGATGACAGGGAACGTGGTGCTGTGGGTGGAATGACACTGTGTCTCTGTACAACAGTGCCAGAGGTTCTTCCATGGCGCCCCTTTGAGGAAGCCGAACCAGCTGTGTGTGAGCTGGAGGAAGAGGCTACAACACGAGCTGAAGAGGTAGTAGGTGGCGCTGTAGGTTGGCCTAGGTCTTCAGTGTGTTTTTGAAACTCCACCACATGCTTGGTCCGCACATGTTTCCACATATTTATGGTATTGAGGTTGCTGACACTTTTCCCTCTTTTCACCTTCTGATTACACAGCTTGCATTTGACAAAGCAAATGTCATCTGCAACTGTGTCAAAAAAGGACCAGGCACTGCAAGTCTTGGGAGCGCCCATTTTGGATTTTGGAAGAGGCATGCTCCTAATGGGTGCCGAAGTGGAGGCTACAGGCAACCAAGTTTGCCCCCTCCCTCTCCCTCCTTTTTGGGCCATTAGGGGAATCTCTTCCTCAGAATTTTGGGTAAGAATACAAGGAGAGAACAACGGAAAGGACACCATTGTAGGCATTTACTACAGGCCACCTGGGCAAGCTGAAGATATGGATGAACTCTTTATGTATCAAATGACCAAGTTCTCCAAAAAATATGACGTAGTGGTCATGGGAGATTTCAACTATCCAGACATTTGTTGGGAATCTCTCTCAAGTAAAACTAACAGGTCAAGCAAATTCTTATCCTCTATTGCTGACAACTTTATCTTCCAAAAGGTAGGGGAGAAAACAAGGGGATCTGCTACTTTGGATCTAATCCTTATAAACAGGGAGGAAATGGTTGAGGAGGTAAAGGTGGCTGGGACCCTAGGAGGCAGTGATCATGCTATTATAGAATTTTGGATAACTAGAGGAGGAAGACATGTGAAGACTCAAACTTCAAGGTTAGATTTTAGAAAGGCAGATTTTAAGAGACTCAGAAAGAGAATAGGAGGGATCCAATGGCTGGATGTCCTTAAGGACAAAAATGTCCAGGAAGGATGGGAAATTTTTAAAAATGAGATTCTCAAAGCACAATTGTTAATCCCGAAAAGTAGGAAGAATGGGAAGCATTTAAGGAAACCAGGATGGATGAACACAGAACTTAAACACATGCTAAAAAGAAAGAAAGAAATGTTTATTAAATGGAAAGAGGGAGGCATATCTAAAGAAGATTATAATGCAGTCTGCAGATCCTGTAGGGCACGTATCAGGTTAGCTAAAGCTGACAATGAATTAAGGCTTGCAAGAGATGTCAAAAGCAATAAAAAAGGATTTTGGGGGTATGTCAAAAGTAAAAGAAAAGTCAAAGATGCTATAGGATTTTTACAGGATGAAAATGGAGAAATGGTAAGACAGGATGTTGAGAAGGCCGAACTTTTTAATTCCTATTTTGCATCTGTTTTCTCTCAGAAAGAAAATGTAACATCAACTGATCTTCACTGTCCTTTTAAAGGAATAGAAGAATCCAAGTTATCTGTAAACAGAAAGATTGTGAAGGAATATTTAGCTAACATAAATGAGTTCAAGTCTCCAGGTCCAGATGAATTACACCCCAGAGTACTGAAGGAGATCGTAGAAGAAATTTTAGAACCACTCTCCATAATCTTTGAAAATTCTTGGAGAACAGGAGAAGTCCCAGAAGACTGGAGAAGAGCAAATGTTGTTCCTATCTTCAAAAAGGGGAAGAAGGTGGACCCAGGGAACTATAGGCCGGTGAGTCTGACTTCTATACCAGGAAAGATCTTTGAACAAATTATTAAACAACATGTATGTAAGTACCTGGATAAGAATGAAGTGATTAACCAGAGTCAGCATGGGTTTGTAACTAACAAGTCATGTCAGACTAACTTAATTTCCTTCTATGACAGAATCACTGACTGGGTGGATCATGGAAATGCTGTAGATATAGTATATCTTGACTTCAGCAAAGCATTTGACAAAGTATCTCACACCATCCTTATTGAAAAAATGACCAAGTATGCAATGGACCAGGCAACTGTTAGGTGGATTCATAACTGGCTTAGTGATCGGACTCAAAGGGTGGTTGTAAATGGCTTCACATCCAGCTGGATGAATGTCTCAAGTGGGGTACCACAGGGCTCTGTCCTGGGACCTGTATTGTTCAACATCTTCATCAATGATTTAGATGAAGGAATTGAGGGTAAACTGATTAAATTTGCTGATGACACAAAGCTAGGAGGGATAGCTAATACTAGAGAAGAGAGAGAGAGGATTCAAAAAGACCTAAATAAACTGGAGCAGTGGGCAGCAACCAACAGAATGGTTTTTAACAGGGAAAAATGCAAAGTACTACATCTGGGCAATAAAAATGAAAAAAGCATATACAGAATGGGAGGAATAGAGCTAAGCAACAGTACATGTGAAAAAGACTTAGGTATACTAATAGATCATAGACTGAACATGAGTCAACAGTGTGATGCAGCAGCAAAAAAGGCAAATACAATTCTGGGATGTATTAACAGAAGCATACAGTCTAGATCACGTGAAGTCATTATCGGTCTTTACTCCTCTTTGGTCAGACCTCATCTGGAATACTGTGTACAGTTTTGGGCACCACATTTTAAAAAAGACATCGACAAACTGGAGCAAGTTCAGAGAAGAGCGACCAGAATGGTGACTGGTCTGCAAACCATGTCCTATGAGGAACGGTTGCAGGATTTGGGAATGTTTAGCTTGCAAAAAAGAAGACTGAGAGGAGACTTAATAGCTGTCTACAAATATGTCAAGGGCTGTCACATTGTAGAAGGATCATCTTTATTCTCATTTGCACAAGGAAAGACTAGAAGCAATGGGATGAAACTAAATGGGAGGAGACACAGATTAGATATTAGAAAAAACTTTTTGACAGTTAGGGTGATTAATGAGTGGAACAGGCTGCCACGAGAGGTGGTGAGTTCCCCTTCAATGGACGTCTTCAAACAGAGGCTGGACAGACATCTGTCTGAGATGATTTAGTGAATCCTGCTTTGAGCAGGGGGTTGGACCAGATGACCCAGGAGGTCCCTTCCAACTCTACCATTCTATGATTCTATGATTCTAATTGCTCCCACCACCTTCCTGTCCCTCACGCCATGATGGGTCAAGGACCTCATCATCTACACCACCCTCTTCAGACAACTGCTTCTCATGGGTAGTCTCGACAGCACAGTACGCACCAGAAAGTGGCACCTGAGTCTCATCATCAGATGCGTACTGAGGTGTGCTGACCATAGGCACTGGCCTACCCGCCTCTTCAGATTCAGAGAGACAAAGCTTCATACTACCTCTTCTTCTAATTCTAGAATTCTGCTTGGCTGGCCCCCTCTTTCCAAGCCAAGAGATTCAGAGAGCAGAAGTAGAGATGGCTCCTGTCCAGGGCTCTCTGACTGCCTGGGCAATTTGGCAGGTGGTGAAGAGACAGATGGGTGCTCTTCAGTGCTCAGGACCTGAGAGGATCTGGAACTAATTGAAGTCAATGCGTTAGCTGCTATCCATCCGAAAACTGCTTCAATTTGGTCCTCCCGCAGCAGTGGAGTAGAGCGACCTCCTACAAAGCTGCGCATAAAGGACTGTTGCCTGGTAAAACTGGGGGATGCTGAGTCACTGGTGCCTGCAGCAGTCACAGAATCCCCACGTCCTCTCCCTGCAGGCACAGAATTCTCACGTCCTCTCCCTGCAGAAACTGCACGCCCACGACCACATGCCTTACTCCCTGCCTTCTTCATCTTGGTAGACTGATAAAGATAGGCAGAAAAGTACTAAGGGCTTAGTGTGCTTATTTCTGATCAGCTGCTAACAGGTATAAGAAACACTAATTTTATAAAGTGTGGACTAGACTTTAATATGAGCTAATGTGGCCTACACAACTGTAAAGTGGAGTGTTTGGTGAACTTTATTTAGGTTTTTTTGTCACAAAAAGACACTGGATGTGCCCAAAGATGTAATACCGATAGTATCACAAACTTTTTGTAGCTATTACAATGCAGGAAGGTAACCTACAATGCAATAGATGAGGCTACAAAAAATAGGTATTAGTATTAGCTAATCTGGCTAGGGCTGCAGGGCACAAGGCAGCAGAAAGGCTCCTCTATCTACTCCTATATATTGTGTTTGGAACCAATCTAGCTGAATACGGATGGAACCACCACACTAATAGGAGAAATAAGGAAAAATTAGCAATTAGCAAAAAAGGACAATGTATGAGGCAGTGACGCACGCTGAGCAGACTACAACCGGACGTGGCTGCAGCACACACTACAGCGTGAGATGCACTCACACACAGAGACCTTGCAGACAGCCGTGAACAGTACAGAGCACTGTGAACAGTACAGAGCACTGTGCACTAGCGCTGCAAGGCACAGCGATTTATAAAGTAGCTTTGGTAAAGCACAATAGATTAAATAGGTAGCTAAAACTGTCCCTGAGAACAACAGCGTCCTATCCCTAACTGAATTCACAGCAGAGTGAGCCCAAAACAGCGGCGGCAGCTTTTATAGTGCATCATGACATCATTTCAGCAGCCAATCACAGCCATGCCATTAGTTAACATGCCTAACATGCCGCAGGATGAGCCCACACTTCTTAGGATCCTCATTGGCTGAATAAAATCACACTGGCTCATTGCATTATTGGAACTTCCGATTCCGGTATCCGATATTGTAAAAGTATCGGAACTCAGTAACGGAATTCCGATACCGCGAATATCGGTCGATACCCGATATTTCAGTATCGAAATGCTCAACACTAGTCAGTATGCTTTCAATTTTGAATAAATCCCCAACAGTGTCACCAACAAAGCACCCCCACACCATCACACCTCCTCCTCCATGCTTCACGGTGGGAACCAGGCATGTAGAGTCCATCCGTTCACCTTTTCTGCGTCGCACAAAGACACGGTGGTTGGAACCAAAGATCTCAAATTTGGACTCATCAGACCAGAGCACAGATTTCCACTGGTCTAATGTCCATTCCGTGTGTTCTTTAGCCCAAACAAGTCTCTTCTGCTTGTTGCCTGTCCTTAGCAGTGGTTTCCTAGCAGCTATTTTACCATGAAGGCCTGCTGCACAAAGTCTCCTCTTAACAGTTGTTGTAGAGATGTGTCTGCTGCTAGAACTTTGTGTGGCATTGACCTGGTCTCTAATCTGAGCTGCTGTTAACCTGCGATTTCTGAGGCAGGTGACTCGGATAAACTTATCCTCAGAAGCAGAGGTGACTCTTGGTCTTCCTTTTCTGGGGCAGTCCTCATGTGCGGCAGTTTCTTTGTAGCGCTTGATGGTTTTTGCAACTTCACTTGGGGACACTTTCAAAGTTTTCCCAATTTTTCGCACTGACTGACCTTCATTTCTTAAAGTAATGAAGGCCACTAGTTTTTCTTTACTTAGCTGCTTTTTTCTTGCCGTAGCACAAATTCTAACAGTCTATTCAGTAGGACTATCAGCTGTGTATCCACCAGACTTCTGCACAACACAACTGATGGTCCCAACCCCATTTATAAGGCAAGAAATCCCACTTATTAAACCTGACAGGGCACACCTGTGAAGTGAAAACCATTTCCGGTGACTACCTCTTGAAGCTCATCAAGAGAATGCCAAAAGTGTGCAAAGCAGTCATCAAAGTAAAAGGTGGCTACTTTGAAGAACCTAGAATATAAGACATATTTTCAGTTGTTTCACACTTTTTTGTTAAGTATATAATTCCACATGTGTTAATTCATAGTTTTGATGCCTTCAGTGTGAATGTACAATTTTCATATTCATGAAAATACAGAAAAATCTTTAAATGAGAAGGTGTGTCCAAACTTTTGGTCTGTACTGTACCTTCTGCACAGCTTTTCTCTGTAGATGAACAGCCGGCTTCTCTCATTCCACACATGTTTGGCTTGTAGAGGAGCATCCTTCTCCAGGTGAGAACCTTCTTGGATTGTCAGTCCTTTGATGAGGCTGACAACCGGGTCACTGTCCTGGGTCTCCTTCCAGCTGTGATGAGGTAAAGGATTTAGCGTCTTACCATGACGTCTTCTGGAGGCGTGTTGCTCGTGGACCATTCTGCTTCTGTGGAAAGCAGGTAATTCAATTTCTTCTAGGTCATCCACTTTATCCTCGGTGTCCGACTGGTGGGACATTCTTGACAGGGCATCAGCATTGGTGTTCTTGTGACCTGCCCGGTAATTGATTGTGAACTATTAATTCGACAACCTGGCTACCCAACGCTGTTCCATGGCTCCCAACCTGGCTGTCTCCAGGTGTGTCAAGGGGTTATTGTCGGTAAAGGCTGTGAATTTAGTTGAGGCTAGGTAATGCTTGAATCTTTCAGTGATTTCCCAGACCAAGGCCAGGAACTCCAGCTTGAAGGAACTGTAATTCTCAGTAGGGCGAAGCTTCCTACTGGCATAGGCAATGACCTTTTCTCTGCCGTTTTACTTCTGGGACAACACAGCTCCCAGTCCCTCGTTGCTGGTGTCGGTGTACAACAGGAAAGTTTGGCTGTAGTCAGGGAAAGCCAGGATTTCCTCACCGGTTAGGACTTCCTTCATTGATGCAAAGGACTCAGTCTGCTCTTTGCCCCACTGGAATGTGTACTTTTACCTATTTTGGACGGTCCTACCAGGAGATCTTGTAGAGGTGCTGCCTTTTTGGTATAGTCCTTAATGAACTTCCTGTAGTACCCGACCAGTCCCAGAAATTGACTTGCCTCTTTGATGTTCCTTGGTTCAGGCCACTTCTGGATGGCAGTGACCTTTTCCGGGTCTGATGCTACTCCCTCTGAGCTGACTACGTGTCCCAGGCACTGAACCTTCTGTTTGAGCAGGTGGCACTTAGAAGGTTTTAGTTTCATCCCATGCCGGGACAATGCCTTAAATACCTCCGCCAGGTGCTTTAGATGGTGTTCATACGTCCTCGAGTACACGATAACGTCATCCACGTATAGCAGCACTGTCTCAAAGTTCCAGTGTCCCAAGCAACACTCCATCAACCTCTGGAACGTTCTGGGTGCGTTGCAGAGTCCAAATGGCATGCTGTTGAATTCGCATAATCCCATCGGGGTGGTGAAGGCTGTCTTCTCCTGGTCTTCCTCAGCAACAGAGACTTGCCAGTACCCACCGCTCTGCTGACTGATTGCGCCCAGTCGGCCGCATACATATTCTAGAATACCCGATGCGTTAGAATCGGGCCACCATCTAGTATATATATATATATATAAGTTATATACACGGTGGGGGAAATAATTATTTGATCCCTTGCTGTCTTTGTTAATTTGTCCACTGACAAAGACAGGAACAGTCTATAATTTTAAGGGTAGGTTAATTTTAACATTGAGAAATAGAATATCCAAAAAAAAATCAATAAAATCCCATATTATAAATTAGATAAATTTTTTGGCATTTTGCTGTGAGAAATAAGTATTTCATTCCCTCTGGAAAACCACACTTAATACTTGGTGGTAAAACACATGTTGGCAAGCACAGTAGTCAG